>NW_027491020.1:6960000-8160000 GCF_021521415.1 Bidens hawaiensis | reverse complement strand
ATTGGAGAGGCTTCTTGATGGCCAGCAACTAATGCCTGTACCCTTTAGCCACACTTATTACCACATAAGGCCACTAAAAACTGTGTGTGGCCATATCATACCCACGGTGTCGCGACCTTTGGCCACATATGACCTGAACAAAATGTGTGTGGCTAAAGGCCTATGACCACACTTTTTTCGTGTGGCCGAAGGTCAATTTTCACGTAGTGTGTGTTATGCTTCAACTTTCTTCTTAGTCTTCAAGTGTGTTATTTAAATCATTTATGAGAATGGGTAATTTTATAAACGTCTTGATTTGCTTTGGCTCGGGTGAAAATGGGTTAGTTCTTGTCAACGAGTCAATATAAAAAGGTATCTATTTCATTCGGGTTTCAATGGGTCTTTTTAAAATCGTATTGATTTGATTCGGGTAATAACAGGTCAATTTTAGAATATATCAATTTTGTAAGGCCCGGTCCTTGTGCCCGTTGGATTTACTCATAAACACATTTCCATATATCATAGTAAATTAAAACATTTCACGGAATATAAAACTTCAACCATATATTACATAATCATTCGAATCTTTTCATAACAATCACTCTTGTCTTTTACATAATAAAAAAAGTCATATTTAAACATCATAACATTCTCCTAAAGATGTCAGCCTCTTCAGTCCAATGTCATGTGTCTTCGATCAAGCTAGCTACCTTAACCTATTCACATGCGTGCATATTAAAAGTCATCTACGCTAAGTGAGTTCTAGTTAATCAATCAACATACAATACGTTCATATACTACATACTTAACCAGCTATACTTTCTTTGTAGTTACATAAGTATATACATTCATTCTTACTTTCATATTTTATTTTGCTTCATATACATACACATTTTAAAGAGCCTTTCGCCCTATAACCACACATATATTATAAGTGTCTGGTCCCTATCCTCGCAGATACTATGAGGTTATGGTCTCTATCCTCACAGATATTATTGTTAGGGCACAGAAATTTGATACTGTGGATACGTTATCCTGACATATGTCTGGATCAGTTATCCTTAGCATGCATTCCAGATCATAGCAGGATCAACGATCCTCAGTACCTATTACTAATTAACGGTTGTTCTCATGTGTAGTCTTGTATTTAGCAGGTGCAACAGTTAGAAGACTTAGTCTATCCACTAACTTGCAGTCAAGAAGATAAGGCACATGCTCAAATGGTTGTAACACATTTAGTGGGGATAATGGCGGATTTATTAGACTTCTTGTTGGGTCACAAATAATTGAGTACTGAGGATATGTTATTCTTGAAGACGTGTCTGGATCAATTATCCTTCTGAAGAGTTCCAGAGCTATGTCAGGATCAAGGATCCTCAGTAATTGGTATTGTTAACGATTATTTCTTATGTGCAGATCAATATTTGATAGATATAACGGCTCCAAGGACCAAGTTTGCCTAAACTTTTGCTACAAGACTCCTTTATGCACGTGGTCAAAGATATGAGAGTGGCTAGTGGAGGAGTTGCGGATTTTTAGGAGATTAGTTATTAGATATTTTCCTTTTCTTTTATATACTGAGTTTATGATCGACTAGGTCATTCATTCATCACTTGTACTATTACACACACTAGAGCAGAATCAATAACTCTCTCTACACATTAGCTTACTTTGTAATATCGATCACAATCTCCAAACATTTGTAACCTTTTATGATTAATAAATTGGTGATCGACGAGTTGTCATCACCCGGGGTTTTTTTTCCTTTAATCTGAACAAGGTTAAAGGGTTTTTCCTCGCAACAAATCGCTGTGTTCATCTCAATTTCGTTCATTCATTCGTTGTTAATATCATAGCACTAGACCTCACATTTACGGATTTGGATACATTATCCTTAGCAGATTTTTATCCAAAACAATTTGGCGCCCACCGTGGGGCAATTGGTGCTATAATCCATATTATTCCTATCATTTTCAACCTTTTCATACCCATATCACTATCAATGGCCTCTCAATCAACCTCTGCTTCATCGAGTACTTTTCCGCCGATGCCTCTGTCACTCACGGGAGCACCAAGGCTTGCCGCTGCTGGAAGCAAAACACAGCTGCCAGTCTTCCAGAGCTCGAAAACCACTACTGCCACCCCGGTGGTTAGTACTAACAATGATGTTTCTAATATGTTTTCACAGGTAAAAGCATATATGGAGTAGCAGACCAAGACCAACCAGAGGATCCGTCGTGAGATAGAAGATCTCAAGAAGACTAAGAGGCCAGCGGAGGATCACACTCCTTTGATGCCCAGGATGCTGGATTTCACTACTCCAGGATCCTTGGATCAATTTACTCAAGGATCATCTACCTTCAAAAAGGGTCCATGGGTCAGCAAACTCAAGGATCCTCATACTTCCGGAAAGGATCATCTATCATTCAACCGGGATCCATGGGTCGACTAGCTCAAGGATCCTCAACTTTCCCGCAAGGATCATCCATCCTTCAACCAGGATCCTCAGGACTGTAACTTCAACAAGGATCCTTCAACTCTCAACCATTAGGATCCTTCAACCCCAATCAAGGATCCTTCTTCCAGGATCAAGGATCCTCAGGGGTTCAACATCAAAGGTCATCCGAGGTCCATGAAGGAGATATAATCCCCATGTAGACCATTACTTCCGGTGGATCAACTCCTGTAGCAGACGCTTCATACCTCAGCTACTCATCCGGGATGCCAACCTCCAACCAGCAAAGAGGTAACTTTTATGATCCTATATCCTTATATGCTAACCGTTGTTCCATGCAGGATGCAGGTATCAACCAAGCTATGGCTAAGGAACTACAAAAGCTGAAGGATATGATATCCAGTGTACCGGGGGTGGTCCGTCCGATTCCCGATATACCAGAAGGGAGCCACAAGTTATCCAGATTTGCTCTACCTATCTGTGATGCTGAAATCCCAAAGCGATTCCAGACGCCCAACATGAAGACCTATGATGGAACTACTGATCCTGAGGAGCATGTAGCTCAGTACAGAGAAAGGATGGAGATCAATCCCATTCCTGAGAGACTTAAGGAAGCTTGTTTATGAAAGGGTTTTGGATCCACACTGACAGGATCTGCATTAAAATGGCTGCTAAGTCTTCCTCCCTTTTTAGTTACTTCTTTCTCACACTTAGTTAACTTGTTCAACAGTCAATTTTCTTGTAGTAGGAAATTTGAGAAGTTAACTAGTGATTTATGCCGAGTTATCCAACCTAGTGATGAATCCCTTAGGGATTTTGTTACGAGGTTCGGCAGGGAAGCTCTGGAAATCCCTAATCTTGACATGGCTACTACTGTTAAAGCATTCAAGATGGGACTTCAGAGGGGCTACCCCTTTTATAATGATCTTGTAATGACTCCTTGCAGGTCCTTAGATGAAGTCAAAAACAGGGCACTCAAATTCATATGGTTGGAATATGATAAGAGGATCTAGGATCGTCTGGGAATCAAGAAAAGCAAGAATCCTCCGACAAAAAGCAAGGGTTCTCATTCAAGAACAACAACTCGAAACCATACTCCAAATTCAACAACCAGAACGTCCGAGCGGTTGAAGAAGGAGACGATGAAGAAGACTACCCAAGTATCTCCGAATACTGCTTCTCAGTAGATACTCATGGTTTAACTTGTTCCATGAAGGATCTAGGTGAGAAAGCGAGGTGGTCCCGAAAGAACGAAAAATCAACGACCTTCAGAGACAAATCCAAATGGTGTGCTTTCCATGAGGATTTTGGCCACATGACAGATGATTGCATAGGTTTAAGGAGGGAAATTGGATACCTCTTGAGCAAGGGTCAATTTAAGGAGCTCTTGGGAAGGAAAAAGTTCATGATCCAGGATCCTGAAGAGGTTCCTCAAAATGCAACTCCGCCCCCACCAGATGCTCAAGTGATTAGCTTCATCTCCGGAGGATCAGACATATGCGGCACTTCCTTCTCCGCAGCTAAGAGACTTGCCAAGGAAACCAAGTTGGATAACGGGGAACGACCGGTTATATCCACCACTTTGACGACTGCCAAAAGGATCTTGAATAAGATAAATTAAGCATCCAGGATCCTCATCACGACGGTTTTATTGTCACTTTATTTATTGCTAATTATTATGTACGCAAGATCCTGGTAGATGGTGGGAGCTCAGTCAATATCATCCAACATGATGTTCTTCAGAAGATGAACATCCCAGACTTTGAGATCATCCCAAGGACATCGGTGCTAGTTGGCTTCAGTGGAGAAACAAAGAAGACATTGGGGGACATTAACCTCCCAATATATATCGAAGGGTTAAATTCTTACCAAAGATTTTGTGTCATTGATAACCTTTCTTGTTGCAATGTTATTTTAGGTAGGCCTTGGTTCCATGGAATGAAGGCGGTGGCTTCTACTTACCACCAATGCATTAAAATCCCAACTCTTTGGGAGTAGTGAGGATAGATATTGACCAGGTGGAGGCCAAGAATTATTACTCTTCATCAATGAAGCCGACAGCCAAGCAAACTATAGCATAGCAACCACAACAACATCCTAGGGACGTGCTGGAAGCTCGGGAGAAGGACTTAAAGGATGTATCCTTGGACCCCAAGGATCCAGATGTGAAAGTGTTCCTAGGATCCAGTATCCCCAGTAAGATTGAGGAGGATATGATATCCTTCCTAAAACGAAGAAAGTCTAAGTTTGCCTTCAAACATTCAGACATGAGAGGTATTTCTAAGGAGGTAATTACTCACAAGCTAGGCCTTGATTTATCTATTAAACCCGTCCATCAGAAGCGAATGAAATTCGCTCCTGAGAGGAACACGATCATACAAGAAGAAGTTGAAAAACTTCTTAAGGCCGGTATGATCAGAGAGGTTAAGTATCCTCGATGGTTAGCTAATGTGGTTGTTGTTTCTAAAAAGAATGGAAAGTGGAGGGTGTGTGTCGATTTTACTTATTTACACAAGGCATACCCCAAGGATCCTTTCCCTACCATATATAGACTCCATGGTGGATGCAACGGTAGGACATGAAATGCTCACCTTTATGGATGCTTCCTCTGGATTTCAACAAATTCAGATGGAACCATCTGATCAAGAGGATACTGCATTCATGACTCCTACCGGCATATACTGTTATATTGCTATGCTATTTGGACTAAGAAATGCAGGGGCAACATACCAAAGACTGGTCAACATGATGTTCAAGGATCAGTTAGGTAAAACCATGGAGGTCTACATAGATGACATGGTGGTGAAGTCAAAGAGAGCTGAGGATCACCTCAGGGATCTTGAAGAAGCATTCAATATCCTTGATCAGTATAACATGAAACTGAATCCGTCAAAATGCCTCTTTGGTGTTAAGGCTGGAAAGTTTATGGGATATATGGTGACTAAAAGAGGAATTGAAGCAAACCCATAGCAGATTGAAGCCATCATCAACCTAAAGTCACCTGCAAATTCCAAGGATATCCAAAGGCTCACGGGAAGAATAGCTGTTCTAAATAGATTCATCTCAAGATCCTCTGAGAAGTGCAAATATTTCTACGACATTCTTAAAAAAAAACAAGAAGTTCGAATGGACAGAGAACCATGAAGCCGCCCTAAAAGCCTTAAACGATTACTTATCCTCAGCACCGGCTCTGATGAAGCTTGTGGACGGAGAATCCTTATATCTATACTTAGCGGTTTCAGGTAATGCAGTAAGTGCCATCCTCTTTAAGGATCATGAAGGTGAACATCATCCAGTATATTATGTAAGTAAAAGTCTTTTAGATGCGGAGGCCCGGTATTCTCACCTTGAAAAACTAATTCTTGCTTTAATTATGGCTTCCACTAAATTGAGACGTTACTTTGAAACACATACTATTATTTTGAGAACTAATTATCCTGTTAAGAATGTGCTTAGAAAACCAGAATTGTCAGGAAGGATGGCCAAATGGGCTGTAAAGCTGAGTGCATATGACATTCAGTATGAGCCTAGAACAGCTATCAAATCGCAGACACTAGCAGACTTTATGGCTGATTTCAGTAGTGACATGCAAAAGGAAGCTGATTTAGAAGTGTAGCAACTAGAAGAAACCAAGGATCCTTGGATCCTCTTCACAGATGGAGCATCCAACATTAGAGGAACAGGATTGGGCATAGTACTGAAATCGCCACAGTGGGGACATAATACCCCAGTCCATTGCATGTGCATTTCAAGCCACTAACAATGAGGCAGAGTATGAAGCACTCATAGCATGTTTACTTTTAGCCAAAAGCATAAGGATCAGGTATCTTGAAGTTTATATGGATTCTTTACTTATAACTAACCACTTTAACGGCTCTTATACCGTAAATGGTGAAAATATGATCAAATATTTAGAAATTGTGAAGGAATTAGCAAAATCCTTCGAATTGTTTAGTATAGTACAGGTACCAAGAGAAGAAAATGTTTGGGTAGATGCCTTAGCAAATTTAGCCTCATCCTTGAAAGTTCCAGAAGATACAAAGATCCCAATAATCCATATACTCTCGCCAGCAATAGGAGAACAAGAAGTTGGGGAGATGACGCCAGACAAACAGATTGTGCTTTGGGATCCATTATCCTCAGCTAGCCAAGGATCCTGGATCCTCCCAATTAAAAAGTACATTCAAACAGGAGAAATTCCAGCTACGGAGAATCCCAAATCTTTCAAACTCAAGGTATCACAATATATTTTATCAGATGATATGCTATACAGAAAATCTCTTGCAGGTCCATACTTGAGGTTCATCGAGGATCCTGAAATCCAAGAGGTGCTCAAAGACTTTCATGAAAGTGATTGTGGTAATCACACTGGAGGTAGAGCTCTGTTTTCTAGAATTCTGAGAACAGGATATTTCTGGCCAACAATGAAGAGAGACGCCATGGAGTATTCAAAGAAATGAGATGCTTGTCAAAGGCATGTAAACATCCTATATCAACCAGCAGAACCTATGTATCCTATATCCTCATCATGGTCTTTTATGAAGTGGGGCATGGATATTGTGGGTAAACTGCCCAAGGCACCAGGAGGAAAAGTATTCATGCTTGCAATGACTGATTACTTTTCAAAATGGATAGAAGCAGAAGCTTTTGTTCAAGCATGCGAAAAAGATGTGATATCTTTCATTAAAAGAAATATTATTACTAGATTTGGTATCTCTTCAGAAATTATATGTGACAATTCCCAGTTTATCGGGAAAAGAACCACTAACTTTTGTGACAGCTGGGGCATCAAGATGATACCTCTACTCCAGTGCATCCTCAAGCTAATAGCCAAGCAGAGTCAAGCAACAAGATCATCATCAACAACTTGAAAAAGAAGCTAGGATCCATAAAAGGAAAGTGGGCTGAAGAGATACCTTATGTTCTTTGGGCTGATAGGACAACACCCAAGAATGCTACGGGCCAAACACCCTTCTCATTAGTGTTTGGGTCAGAAGCAGTTATCCCTACAGAAATGGTGGTGCCAATAGCCAGAACAAGCATCCGTGATCCTGAGGTCAATGAAGAAATCCTTCTTGAAGACTTGGATACTGTTGAATTACTCAGAGACCTAGCCAAGATCAGAATGGCAGCTTATCAACAAAGGGTAGCTGGGGCATACAACAAGAACATCAGGATCAGAAGATTTCAAGAAGGAGATTTAGTCTTGAGAAAAGCCTTCCAAAATACAACCAATCCGGCTGATGGAAAGCTAGCACCCAAGTGAGAAGGCCCTTATCTGATCGAGTCGGAAGCAGAAAATGGGGCATATCATTTGCTCACTATGGAAGGCAATAGATTACCAAGAGCTTGGAATGCTATCTACCTCAAGAAATACTTCTTCTGATCAGGATCAAGCATCCTCTGAGGATCAAGTATCCTTAAAGGATCAAGGATCCTAAAATCGGTAATATCTACCTAATCATTTATTCATTTTTATTTTTTATCTTATTTAAGGATAACATATTCTTAACACTTGTGTTTTCCAAGTTTTAAATAACAATGCAGGATGATAATAAGATATTCAATGATCAAGAGGTTGGCCACCTCTCCTTTATATTTAAGGTACTTTACTATTTTCCTTGGCCTAGCCCACGATTGGATATGACCCCTGATGGTCATATCCCCTAAGGTTTAAAGGTTTTCAC
Source organism: Bidens hawaiensis (assembly GCF_021521415.1). Taxonomy (NCBI): domain Eukaryota; kingdom Viridiplantae; phylum Streptophyta; class Magnoliopsida; order Asterales; family Asteraceae; genus Bidens; species Bidens hawaiensis. The sequence goes on along the minus strand of NW_027491020.1, from coordinate 8,151,879 downwards.
CTTTCTTATAAATTAGAGTTTCTACACTCTCGCCTGGAGCGCATGCTATCCGACGTATAGTTCGGGGCAGCGGGACCAGTACACGCTTAGTGGCTGACAATTTCGTTGCTTTCGGCTATATGGAGGATCCTGTAGGATTTATGGTAGATGTACCATACCACTGGTTTATAACGTTTTCACGTTATCTCAAGACAAAGGTTTCTAACATTTCATGTTAGCTAAGGTTTTGGCGTTTTCACGTCACTCATGTTTGGGCTAAATCCAGGTTTGGGCGAGTCCCCAGTTGACATCCGTATCCTTGGGCCAGTCCCCAGTTTGGGCTTGTCCCCAGTATTTGGGCTTGTCCCCAGCTTAACACCAGTCTCATGGGCTTGTCCCCAGTTTCACGGGCTTGTCCCTAGTTTCACGGGCTTGTCCCCAGTTGCATGGGCTTGTCCCCGGTTTATTATTTGGGCTTGTCCCTAGCTTAACGGGTTTAACCCCAATTAATCTTATGAGCTCTTTGCAACAGATGTTCTAAGTTCAATAACAAGAATCAAGACTTATGGATTCAAGATCCTTAGCTTGTTTCTACAAGGATCACCGAAGGTTCTGTACTTATGGTAACTTAGGTCTACTTAGACCTTATGGTATGATTTCTATTTGCCCATTTACATTTGTTTAACTAAGATCCTTATAAATCTTTATGTTTTAAGATTTAACATCTTTGAATTATTTTTATAGGGATATTATATCCTAAAATTTCTATAATTGCTTCTTCTTAAGGATATTCTATCCTAAAATTTTTTACTCAAAATTATTTCTTAAAACTCTCAATAAAGCTAAGACTATATCAAACAAATTTTCAAAATAATAAATAACAAAGCAAATAGTCAAAAGATTTAGATTGTTATTAATATAAGTCACCTGGACTTATCCAAAATCCTTAACCCAGATTTCACCATATAAATATGGACCCTCCACCCGGGTTAAAAAGGTGTTACTAGTTATTCATGATTTGCAGAAAGAACTAGAGGTTTTGGATATATAGCTTGAAAGGAAGTTCTCAAGGAAACTCTATAGATATTTGATAATTATATCTAGCTTGTCAATTCTCATATGTTTTTGCAGGAAGTTTGAATTTAAATGCAAAATGACAGCTGTGATCTTATCACAACCGCCATTTTGGGGGCAATTGTTAGGGCACGGAAATTTGACACTGTGGATACGTTATCCTGACATATGTCTGGATCAGTTATCCTTAGCATCTATTCCAGATCATAGCAGGATCAACGATCCTCAGTACCTATTACTAATTAACGGTTGTTCTCATGTGTAGTCTTGTATTTAGCAGGTGTAACAGTTAGAAGACTTAGTCTATCCACTAACTTGCAGTCAAGAAGATATGGCACGTGGTCAAATGGCTGTAACACGTTTAGTGGGGATAATGGCGGATTTATAGGACTTCTTGTTGGGTCACAAATAATTGAGTATCGAGGATATGTTATTCTTGATGACGTGTCTGGATCAATTATCCTTCTGAAGAGTTCCAGAGCTATGTCAGGATCCAGGATCCTCAGTAATTAGTATTGTTAACGATTATTTCTTATGTGCAGATCAATATTTTATAGATATAACGACTCCAAGGACCAAGTCTACCTAAACTTTCGCTACAAGACTCCTTTATGCACGTGGTCAAAGATATGAGAGTGGCTAGTGGAGGAGTTGCGAATTTTTAGGAGATTAGTTATTAGATATTTTCCTTTTCTTTTATATACTGAGTTTATGATCGACTAGGTCATTCATTCATCACCTGTACTCTCACACACACTAGAGCAGAATCAATAACTCTCTCTACATATTAGCTTACTTTGTAATATCGATCACAATCTCCAAACATTTGTAATTTTATTTGATTAATAAATTGGTGATAGACGAGTTGTCATCACCCGGGGTTTTTTTCCTTTAATCTGAAAAAGGTTTTAAAGGGTTTTTCCTCGCAAGAAATCGTTGTGTTCATCTCAATTTCGTTCATACATTCGTTGTTAATATCATAGCACTAGACCTCACATTTACGAATTTGGATACATTATCCTTAGCAGATTTTTATCCAAAACAATTATGAGGGTTTGTTCCCTATCCTCGCAGATATTATTAGGGTCTAGTCCCTTCTTTCCATACAACCATACATTCGAACATACATTTTTTCATACCACCATTCACATAATTATATACATACCTTTATATATCATTCACTTATCATTCATTTAAAGAATTACATATCATACACTTACCCCTTAAGGTAAGTGTATTAACTAATCACATCAAGTATACACACAGCCCCAAAAACATAACAAGGAAATGAGGCTAGAAACTCACCTCTGTCTTGTGCTTCTCAGAGTTAACTGTAATACCCCTCCTTACCTGGGCATGGGTAACTGTGTAATAATTCTAAGTATCAAGTAACTACCTTTAATTATATCATATTCTATGTTAGTGTAACCCCTAGCTTACAGGGGTCCGAGGGCAGGGCCCCTGGCAGCAAGGTCTAGGGGCAGCAGCCCCTAGCAGGGTCCAAGGGGCACAGCCCCTGGCTGGAAAATTTTTATTTTCATTAACAGTTATTTACTAAAAATTTATCAGAAAACTTAAGTTTGAACTAGTCGAATGAAAATTCTAATCAAATGACCGATTCTAATCGAATGGAAATTCTAATCAACTGACTAATTCGAATCGAATGGAAATTATAATCAAGTGACTGATTCTAATTGAATGAAAATTCTAAGCGAATGGATGATTCTAATCGAACGGTAATTCTAATCGAATCGAATCACCCATTCGATTCAATTACTTTTTCCATTTAATTCGATTACTTTCCCATTCGATTCGATTACTTTACCCATTCGATTTGATACTATTTGGCCCATACCATTCGATTACTTTTTGGCCCATTCAATTCGATTACCTTTCTCATGCGATTCGATTACTATTTTGGCCCACTAGATTTGATTACTTTTCTCCTGCAATTCGATTACGTTTTGGACCATCCGAATCGATTACTTTTCTTATATGATTCGAATACTTTCCTATTGGATTAAGTTTCTTAAGGGCTCGATTCATATATGGTTTCATTCTTATCACTTTCTAGCATTTCCTTTCGACTCTTTTTGCCCGTCTTCCATAAGAAACGAGCCTTGGTATGTAACGACATTGTTTTCTTGCGATAAACCGGTCCAAACGTTACCCGTTTGTCTCGTTTCAACTGACTAATTTGAATGGAAATTCTAATCAATTGACTAATTCTAATCAACTGACTAATTCGATTCGAATGGAAATTCTAATCGTTGGACTGATTCTAATTGAATGAAGTTTCTAAGCGAATGACTGATTCTAATCGAATCGAATCACCCATTTGATTCGATTACTTTGTCCATTCGACCCGATTACTTTTCCCATTCGTTTCGATTACTTTTTGGCCCATTCGATTCGATTACTTTTTGGCCAATTCGATTTGATTACTTTTCTCATGCGATTCGATTACTTTTTGGCCCACTCAATTCGATTACTTTTCTCATGCGATTCGATTACTTTTTGGCCCATTCGATTCGATTACTTTTCTCATGCGATTTGATTACTGTTCAATTGAATCAAATTTCTTAAGGAATCCATTCATATATGGTTTCATTCTTATTATTTTCCAGCCTTTCCTTTCGACTCGGTTTGCCCATCTTCCATGAGAAATGAGCCTTGGTCTATGACGACATCGTTTTCTTGCGCTAACCCGGTCCAAACGTTACCCGTTTGTCCCGTTTCATACAAAACATCTCGTTTACATTCAAGTTTATATTTTTCTTGTATTAAAATGCCCGATTTGCCTTAGTATCAAATCTTAAGGAAACCAACCTTAAAAACGTAACCATTGATCTAAAACGTACCTTTTTGTTGGGTTTTGCTTTGGCTTGTATTCAACACATGAATCTGGACGTTTAATCTTGTTGTTTATTGATGTTTAACACGAAAATCAACCTTTCTTGAAATTGGATCTAGGTCCGAAATGATGTGAGTGTTTGTGTGTGTGTGTGTGTTTTTTAGTGTCTTATGGAGGTTAGAAGATGGAAATGAGGGTTTTAAGGTTTCATGAAAGGTTTAAGGGAATTTATATACCCTTAAGCCCATGGGCCTAAGGCCCATCACCATCCTCTATTCCATCTTTTATTGTCCAAACACACACTCTATTACAAAATCAAGGACTAGCTACCGGAGTTATAAAGTTAATTAACTTATGGCAAAAGGGAACTCGGGGTATTTCTTTATTTAAAATGAGTTTAACAAAAATGAATTAAAGTTTATATAAATCATGTAATATTTATTAGTTGAAGAATGATTTGTAGATGAATAATTATAAGTTATTAATATAAGATTAAATAACAATTTATGATTAAACGTTTTATTTTTATTCTAGTAACATAATTAATAAATTTACTAATTAATCAACTTAAATGTTTTGAATGAATTATTTTAAAGAGTTTATAGATATTAGTTTATGTTGAAATAAATAAACAATAATTAATTATCTTGAGAAACCAAGTATACTAGTTCTATTATAAGAAATCATTAATTAAAACCATTTTGTATATGTCATCTTATTTAAAATAAAAAGGTTTGTAAGTTTATGATGATTAACAGATAATAACATCTAGATAATATTTATATTTGTTCTTGCAAAATAACTAGTTTTAACATAATATTTAGAAAATCAAAGTGTTTATTTTGGATATTCATGGTCATAGTGATTTCTTATAATCAAAATATAAGATATTTATGATAAAAGTAACATTATCATGAGGAACAACTTGTGAACAAGTATGAACATTCATAATAAATATTAAAACAAAAGCTATAAAATGCATGAAATGGTAAATCCTTGCTTGTTAGTGCTCTTAAACTTAAAAAAATAATGTATTAAGGTGTGTAAAAGATGGAGGATTAGTCCTCCTTTTATAGTGGTTATGCTTTATAGAATTTAAGAAAATAAATTATGTTTAATATAATTAATACACAAATTAAAAATAGTTTAATGAGGCATTCAAAAGGTTTAACTATTTTAATAAATTCTATTTAATTAATACATTCATTAGTTTTTATTAGTTAAGTAACATATGAAAAGATGATGGTGATAATAATAATAATAATAATAATATAAAGTACTAGTAGTAGTAGTAGCAGTATTAGTTAAATAATAATTCTAGTAAATTGCATGGGACATGCACATAAATATTTGATATTGATTATGAATGTTTTAAATGAGTATGTAATACTACAAGGGTGGTGAAAAATATAATTGCTTAGAAATGATCACATAAGATACATTAACGAAAATTTATATTAATTAATAATATTATAAAAATATATAAATATAAATAAAAACAAAACCAAAAATTTAAAACGGGTTGGGTTTTCGGGTTTTAAAATTAACGAATGTTACAAGATTCACAACTTTTAGAAATTTCGTCCCGAAATTAAAATAAAAATAAAATTTTAGAAGAAAACAACTAAAAGTTGTTCAAAATTTAAACATTTTTATACATACATATTTAAATAATAGAAAAAAATAACGCTGATCTTTGAATGAACCGAAAGACGCCACAAATGGGAAATATGACAAGGACACTTATATATAGGATGTACCAGCGGCGTATCTACCATGCCCTTAGAATATTGCATTTGTCCCGTTTTTCCAAAATCATTCCAAGTTTCGAGTTATTTCACACAACCGTACTTATTATGTTTTCCATGCGAGGACTTGGATAATTACGTGTCGACCCATAATTACCTTTATCTTCGGATGGTCCACATAATCTGTCCCATTGTGTGGGTTTTAAGATATAAACAATAAATACAATAGATTTTTATATGAAAACTTGGAAATCAAGCACGATGACTATCAAAATTAACAAAACATATATAAACAAAGCGTTGAGGTCAAGTAAACGCGAACATATGATGTCAAATAAATAAGCGAAACTATTAAAGTTTAAACAAAGTAAATGATGTTATTGAGGTTCAAAATAAAAAAAAATTAAATAAATGAAACTTTCGAAGTCGGTAATACCGCTATAAATGAAAACATTGAGGTTCAAAAATAGTAAAATCGATGAATAATACTTTTGATTCATGAAATAATATAGAAATCAGGAAAACCTTAGGTTATCAATAACAACACGGATAAAAACATCGAAGTCATGACCATCACAATAATTAGTTGTAAATAACGGGGTAGAGAATAACATGGCAATTAAATGTAGAATTGGGCTAACAAAATATCAACACGTAAAACAAAAACGCATTGGTATAATATAGATAAAGGAAAAATTAAGATCGAAATATCAAAATAGTTCTTGAAGTCAAACAACGTAAAACATCAATTTGAAACTTCGTTTAACGAATAAAATTCCCCATAAACATTAAATTTGAGTAACAACAAGATTAACCAAGTATATACTTGAAACTTCGAAATCAAAGCAAAACATTGGGTTCAGATTGATGAGACAATAAGAAGACAATAAGAAAATAATTCGGTGAAACATTTGACGAAAAGAGAACTAAACAAATAATCAAAACAATTCGTGTAAAAGTAATATAAATTCAACATGTACCTAAGAAAGTTTGAAATCCCAACTTCCACTAAACGATTAAGTCTATGGGAAATCGGTCAAAAAACGCGAGATTGAGATAATAGTAAACAAATTCAGCAATGCAACCATGAATGACAACGAAAATGGCTCATCAATCACAAATGGCCAAACTCAGTTATAAACTTCGTAAATAACCCTCGAAAGGATTTGACACATAAATTTTTTTTGGTTATATTAAAATAGAATAATGTATATATAAAAATAGAAAAGAAAGAAAATAATCATAATAAATAAAATAAAACAAGACAAAACTTGCGATACTTGTCTTCTCGACGATATATTTGACGTATGAAGGTTATGGTGAGGGTCGTGCCATGATTTCTCAACTGAATTTGTTGGCGTTGACGAAGGGGAAGCTCAAAATGCTCTCTTTAAAATTCGCTTAAGTTTATGAAAATCAAAAAAGAATGCGATGATTAAAAAAAACTTAGTAATAATAATAATAATAATAATAATAATAATAATAATAATTTCTTACCTAGTGCTAAAGTTTGTGACACTTTATGAAAATTTTAATGTAAAATAAAGGTTTCCCTTATGGCAGTGTCCTATGAAAACTTTAAAGAGAATCTCCGACTAAAAATGGCTCGTTTTGATAGAACAGTTATGATGATAATATAATAGCATCAATGGCTTAGGACTTGTTTGAAACAACGATTTTACTTTATTTAACATTTTCATATAACCTTGAAGAATATATAATAAGAATTATAGCGGTAAAAATAATAATAGTGACCATAATAGTAGTGATGAAATAATAATGATAATAGCGATACTAATAATATTAAAAATAATAATAATAAAAATAATAGTAATAATAATAACCATATGTTTGACTTAAAGTCTCTTTTGAAGAACATCAACTTGATTAAATACCTGTTAAGTGACTATTTGAAAATAATTTGAGGATTTGAAATTATAAGTATAAAGTGTTCATAAAAAATAAAATAAAAAATAAAAAAATGAATGCGGAAAATCATGCATGGGTTTTAAAAAGAAATATATATGTTTGACGAGTATGAAGGGACTAAGCATGGGTGCAAGGCTACGAGTGAAATTCAAGTGTTCAGATAATGTGGTTTAAGGTATTGCATGGCGGAACCAAGTTAGGCCTTTTGAAGCATAGTGGGCGTGTTTGGGTCACTATAATGGTAGCAGACTTGAAGCGCGATCATATGGTAAGGCATATGGTTGGGATACATGGTTGGGTAACTGTAAGGCCCCGTTACCGGTGACTCGCTTTAACGTTGGATTTACTCATAAACACAGTTCTAAAGATCAGAGTTAATTAAAACTTTCGCTGAATACTATAAAACATTCAACCATTACATTACATGACCATTAATCCTTGTCTTAACGAGCATTCAAACTATTTAAACATAAAACATTGTCTTTTAATTATCATAACATAACACTTCTTGAGATGCCAATGTCTTCAAGTCCATGCCATGTGCTTCCCCTCAAGCAAGTTGCCTCATTCTACTCACCTGCGTGCATACTAAAAGTCAGCTACGCTGAGTGAGTTCTAATTAATCATACAACATACAATCTGCTCTCATACTTGCACACGTGCCCAAAGGAGTGTACATTAATAATACTTACTCTTCATATATAACTATCCATCCTATTTAAAGAGCCTTCCGCCCTATAACCTCACATATATTATAAGGTCTGGTCCCTAACATCAGAAATATTATAAAGGGTCTGGTCCTCACCATCACAGATATTATTAGGGTCTGGTCCCTTTGTTTCATGCAACTGTTCCATACCTGTTCTCACATACTTTCCTTGACAGTACGTGCAATCTTCGAAGAGCGTTCATGTACCATCAACATATCATACATACATTATGCATACATCACACACACACACACACACACACACACACACATATATATATATATATATATATATATATATATATATATATATTTATACATACATCATACCTTACATCATACATATCGATCATATCTTTAACTACCACTTGATGGTACATGCAATATCCGAAGATCGTTCATGCACCGTCAAGCAATCATCATACATAAATCATACAAGGCATACACTTACCACTTAAAGTAAGTGTATTAACTATCACATCGAGTATGCACACAGCCCCGAAAACATAACAAGTAAGTGGGGCTAGAAACTCACCTGAAGGCGATTACGTTCACCGTTTATAGTTAATCCTTTCCTTAGCGCATGACTAACTGTATAACAATTATGCGTATTAATTACTATCACTATCCATATCGTATTTCTAGTCCACTTATAACCCTCAACGAACGGGGGTCCGGGGGGCAGCGCCCCTGGCAGCGGGGTCTAGGGGCGGCAGCTCCTAACAGGGTCCAAGGGGCAGAGCCCCTGGCTGGGGTCGAGTTGCCAGGTCAGCTTAGAAAAATTTTATTTCCATTAACTGTCTTATCACATTTTCCATTAGAATTTTGAATCATCATTAAATTTGCTAACTTAAAAAGTCCAAGGGCTTCTTTGTAATTAAACCATTCTTTTATAAGTTTAGGGACTGTTCTTGACATTATGTTAAACATCTAATTCGTTACATTATTCTTAACGAATCGGGTTGCCATACGAACTGGTTCTTATAACGAATTGGACCAGTTAACGAACTGGACTTCTTAACGAATCAGTTCCCTAGCGAACCAGTCCATATAACGAATTAGTCCATCTAATTCGTTATCTCTTCTAACGAACTGGTCCATCTAATTCGTCATCTCCCTTAACGAACTGGTCATAACGAATCAAGGGTAATTCGTTACCCTTTCCCCTAATGAAATAGAGACGAACTAGAGCTAGTTCGTTGTGCTCCCTTATGCGAATCAACTAACGAATCACCTTCCAATTCGTTAAATTCCCATAGAGAACTAGGGTTAGGTCAGGGAATGTCAGAACATTCCCTGACATTCTTCCCTCGTATTCCCTTTTTCTGGCGCCGCCGCCGGAAAACCACGGATTCGCCGGAAAAACGAGTTTTAACTCGTTTTTCACCATTTTTCGTCCCGTTTGATCCAGATCTGAGCTAGGGTGACCCCTAGGCTCATTTTAGGTTCGGTTTATACCTGATTCCAACCGGATCTCGTGACTTAAACGGTTTAACTGTGTCGGCTCGCCGTTTCGTGACTATATCTAACGGGTTTTAGCTCATACAATATCATAATATCATTACCTTGGATCGGGATCGGTTTTCCTTGGTGATTTCGGCTAGAGAGAGAGAGAGATTAGAGAGAGAGCTTAAGTATGTGTTTTGGGAGGTGTATGAAGTATGTGTGAAATGAAATTAAATGAGTATTAATGACTTATATAATTTTAGATCATGGGCTTAAGCCCATGGTCTTTTCCTAGCCCGACTCATAATAACTCATACTTTCGTTTATTATCCGAAACCAGAAAACGGGATGTTACGGTAACAGGTCGTGGAATTAAATGAGTGGTGTTTTATAGGATCTTGGCAAGAGTTTGTGGTTGAAATTACAAGAATTTGGAGCATCTCGATATGGTATTGTAATATAGCGGTGGGATATACGTATGTTACACCAGGGGTGTGTTCCCGTGTAAGACTTTTTGCTGAGGTAAGTTTGAGTGTCCAGGAGTTGTGTTGGGTTTGGAATGGTTCAGGCATAGTTTTGAATTTACTGTTAATGGATTTTGGGGTATCATAGTCGGGATCACGACGGTCAACAACGTGGTAATTTGAGTTGTCATTTTGTGGGTTGAGTTTCGAGGACGACGTTGAGGAAACCGGAAGACATGCGGCGAAACGTGAATTATTCGCGTGACATGGGGCGTAAATATGAAATTTCGTATTAACAACCAAAAGGAACATCAAGTTCAATCTATATAAATCATAGAAATAAGTAAAGAAATAAAATTAAATGAAACAAACATTGAAATCAAAATGTCCATGAACCATCACGAATTTTTGTATCATAAATTTTGAATAACCATATGAATATATATATATATATATATATATATATGTGTATATATATATATATATATATATATGTATATATAACTTAATATAAGTAATGAAATCGAATTTTTAAAAAAATATCGATTATTCATGACCACCATGACTCTTCGTATTCCAAATTCAAACCATAAAAATAAACCAATATTTACAAAGAACAGAAATTGAAAATCGACTATTCACGCATCACCATGACCTTTCGAATTTCAATTCTAAACCATAATAGTAAATTAATATAATTATAACATATTCAAATTGAAACTCGACTATTCATGTATCACCATGACTTTTTGAATTTTCAATTATAAACCATAATAGTAAATGAATATTTAAATAAAGAAAACGAGTTGAAACTCGATTGTTCTCGCATTTCAACACAAAAATGAAAATGCGTAATCAAATCAAACAGAAAGCTGGTGTTCGTGTATCACCACGACTTGCCAGACATTCAGTGAAAACACATTGTAAAACGTTGAGGGTCGGACGTCACACGTCGCATGAACCACCATGACTTGTATGACATCCTAAGAGTGTAACCATATTCTTTTCACAAAGAGAACATGGTCACGATTGAAAACTTAAAGTTGTGATTCGTATGGCATTGAGTGGTATATTTTGGCCTAATAGGTTTCGTGCCCTATCTGAAAACTCCAGATAAGCAATCGGGTCATGCGTCTGATTGGGATTTATGCGCATTACTTATCCTTAGGTTTTAATAACCTTGGTGTCAAGAGTTCAGAAAATAAGCACGTCACCATTCCAGTTATTACATACCCGTCACATAGAACCATATTTAAGAAGAAGAAATATCGACAACTTAAAATCGAAAATTTGATTATTGAAATCGTTTGGAAATCTTTGCGTTAGGCATAAGCCTTGGACTTGTGTGTGCTTGTGTAATTAAAATAATTGAATCATCAGTAAAATAGTAACAAGTAAGTGCTTTGAATAATCACATAAGGCTCACATAATTTTAAATTATGCAACCTAAACAATTAAGCAAATAAACTATAACCAACTAGAACACTACGTCTAATGTCATATCTTATAGTCATGGATTTGATACCAATGTGTAACACCTCGGCTAAAGCGGAATACGCCCGAGTGTGACGTACAGATTGTTCAAAACACATGTGACACTATTAAGTGACAATATTATCATTAATTAATTCAAAAGCATCAAGTGCACAAGTTGTTGTCAATAAAGAAATTATAATGAAAATGAAACATTCAACTCTTATTTAAAATATCCTAGGTCTAGTGTCCTCATCTGTTTCATCCTCTAATAATTGTACATGTAACGTATATATAAAATAATGTCAACTAACTTAATCGTTGGCGAGTTCACACAGTTTAAATAGTACATAAAATCCATACAATTCCATGAAAACTTGTGAAAAGCAAATAAGGGTTCTTTACTCTTGAATCAAATGTCCTGAGTGTAAAGAATAAATGAAGGTATTTTCCAGTTGGGATTGTGCACCAACGTACTCAGATCGGGGTCCCTTTTCCATTAGAAACAATGAACCTGAGTGCAAGGGGAGGGGGGCGTATGATCATACTTATCGAAGAAATCCATGCACGTAATATTTGAGCAAGTAACAAGTAAACACACAAGTCCATGTAACGAATTGTAGTTTGTAAATAATAAATAAAAGAAATTGAATTGCTGATAGGATATATATACTACCCCTAAAAAAGTTATAAAGGGTAAAAAAGGGGTGTGAAAAACTCACCTTTGATATTGGAGACAACTTGAAATAATAACCGAAAGCGAGTTAACAAACAAAGCAATTGAATCTCACGAAACTATAAATAATAACGAAGATACAAAATCAAGGATTAGCTACCGGAGTTATAAAGTTAATTAACTTATGGCAAAAGGAGACTTGGGGGATTTCTCTATTTAAAATGAGTTTAACAAAAATGAATTAAAGTTTATATAAATCATTTGATATTTATTAGTTGAAAAATAATTTGTAGATGAAGAATTATAACTTATTAATATATGATTAAATAACAATATTAATAACAATTCATGATTAAACGTTTTATTTTTATTCTAGTAACATAATTAATTAATTTACTAATTAATTAACTCAAATGTTTTGCATGAATTATTTTAAAGAATTTATAGATTTTAGTTTATGTTGAAATAAATAAACAATAACTAATTATCTAGAGAAACCAAGTATATTAGTTCTATTATATCTTTAATTAAAACCATTTTTTATATATCATCTTATTTAAAATAAAAAGGGTTTTAAGTTTATGATGATTAACGGATAATAGCATCTAGATAATATTTATATTTTTTCTTGCAAAATAACTAGTTTTGACATAATATTTACAAAATCAAAGTGTTTGTCTTGGATATCCATGATCATAGTGATTTCTTATAATCAAAATATAAGATTTTTATGATAAAAGTAACATGATCATGAGGAACAACTTATGAACAATTATGGAAATTCAAGATAAATATCAAAACAAAAACTATAAAATGCATGAAATGGTAAAAACTTACTTGTTAGTGCTCTTAAACTTACGAAAATAATGTATTAAGGTGTGTAAAAGATAGAAGATTAGTCCTCCTTTTATTAGGATTTTTAGAGTGGTTATGCTTTATAGAATTTAAGAAATTAAATTATGTTTAATATAATTAATACACAAATTAAAAATAGTTTAATGAGGCATTCAAAAGTTTTAACTATTTTAATAAATTATATTTAATTAAAGTATTCATTAGTTTTTATTAGTTAAGTAACATATGAAAAGATGATGATTATAATAATAATAATAGTACTAGTAGTAGTAGTAGTAGTAGCAGTAGTAGTAATATTTAAATAATAATTCTAATAAATTGCATGGAACATGTACATAAATATTTGATCTTGATTATGAATGTTTTAAATGGGTATGTAATACTACATGGGTGGTGAAAAATATAATTGCATAGAAATGATCACATAAAATACATTAACGAATATTGAGATTAATTAATAATATTATAAAAGTATATAAATTTAAATAGAAACAAAACCAAAAATTTAAAACGGTTCGGGTTTTCGGGTTTAAAAATTAGCGAATGTTACATCTACCACATCATTCTTCATACTCGGCCACCAGTAGTCTCTCTTCAGATTCTGATACATCTTGGTGGATACCAGATGAATCGATTATCTAGACATATGAGCTTCATCTAGAATTCGACCTCTAAGATCTTCATGTGTAACATCCCAAAATTTCGAATAATAATATTTTATATTTTATATATTATTTCTTAAAACGGAAAGTTTTACTCGAGTTAGTAAATAAATAATAGTAAGGAGGGTAAGATAAGTAAACTAATTAGATGGGTTAATCATTTACTAAAAAGGAAAGATAGGCCTTAGGTCCATGGGCTTAAGGGAGTATAAATACCCCTTAAACCCTAAATCTTTCCACTTTTATCCAACTTATCCATCTTATTCTCCCTACACCTTAAAAACACACACCTAAACACCTTCATACGGCCGCGAGCTAGAGGAAGGCTTTCAAGACCGAAATCAAGCCAAACATAGATAAGATCTTCATATACAAAATAGATACAAGAGCATAGTTCATAAACAAGCTAACCCGAAGCCTAAATACGCTTAAAGGTATGTGCTTTAACCTTAAAGATTGCATTTTTATGAACGTTTTCCCATGAAGCTTAATCCTAGAGTAGATCAGGTCTAGATGTTTCATAAAGTTGCAAACTTGATGACTAAAATGGACGTTTGCAAGCTTAAGGTTATGAACGGTTCATCAAGTGAACCCTAGACCTAGCCTAGAACATTTTAAACTTATAAAGGTCCAAACTTTATGCCTAAAACGGGATAGATCTTGAAGCAGTGATAAGTAATGGGTGTAATCGGGTATGAATGATGATGATAAAGGGTTAAAAGTTCATGATTTGAACCATGAATCAAGTAATCTGGGCAAGGCAGAATCATAAGATAGAAAAAAATGAGTGAGCTGGGTGTTCTCGGCCACCATGTGAACTCGGTCAACATGGGTTTCGGCCAATTGGAGTTCTCGGTCAACGAGGATTCTCGGTGACGAGAGTTCTCGGTGATCCAGGGTTCTCGGCTATGTGGTTCTCGGCCATGGGGTTCTCGGTCAAGACTATGGTTCTCGGTCAAGGGCTGAGTTCTCTGCCAAAGAGTTCTCGGCCAGACCTCTGTTGGATAATGGGCCGACTCCAGTGGGCCCAGATATTGAGCAAATTGGACTTGAATCAACTAAGCTCACACGCTAAGCCCATATCTAAACTAAAACAAACAAGCCCTACTCAGAAAGCCCGTTAGTAAACTAAAATACCAGCTTAACTAGTTAGACGGTTAATTAACACACACACACACACATACACACATATATATATCTAACAGTTAGCTGAGCTCAGTTAAAGAAAGGAATTACGATAAACGGCGAGCGCAACAGGATCCGGGTGAGTTTCTAGCCCCATTTCCTTGTTATGTTTTCAGGGCTGTGTGCATACTCGATGTGATAGTTAATACACTTACCTTAAATGGTAAGTGTATGCCATGTATGATTTATGTTATAGATATTATGTTATGTATATGAACGAAAGCTTGTCGGTACGTGAACAATCTTCGGATATTGCATGTATTGACAAGGGAGGTATGAATATGAAAAATGAATGTGTATGATATATATATATATATATGTGTGTGTGTGTGTGTGTACAACACATGAGTATGTAATAATAATTAAAGAAAGTATATGTATGTTATGGGTATGAAAAGTCAATATGTACGAAGATGAAGAAATAAGGGATCAGACACTAATAATATCTGATATAGAGAATAAAGGGATCAGACCCTAATAATATCTGAGATAAAGAAGTAAAAAGGGATCAGACCCTAATAATATCTGAGATAGACAAGAAAGGGATCAGATCCTAATAATATCTGAGATAGACAAAGGAAAGAGGAATCAGACCCTAATAATATCTGAGATAGACAAGAAAGGGATCAGACCCTATAATATCTGAGATAGACAAAGGAAAGAGGGATCAGACCCTAAAAATATCTGAGATAGACAAGAAAGGGATCAGACCCTAATAATATCTGAGATAGACAAAGGAAAGAGGGATCAGACCCTAATAATATCTGAGATAGAATAAACAGTAATTATATAGTATGAAAATAATAAAGTATGAACGTATGTATGAAATTATATAATGAAAGTAAATGAGTAAAGAAAATTATTACGTATCTTCGGATGCGTAATTGAAGGTAAGTAAATGTATTGTATGATGGATGATTAACTAGAACTCACTCAGCATAGCTGACTTTTAGTATACACGCAAGTGAGTAGGATGCGACAACTGGCGGGACACATGGCAGAAGAATAAAAGCCTGGCATCTGAATACCTGCTATGTTTTATAATTATGTTTTGATTTTGAAAGACAAGAGGAATGTTTTAAGACATGTTTATGATTGATATGTGATGTTTTATGAAAGTTTTATATTCCGCGTAAAGTTTTAATTAACTCTGATATATATAACTGCGTTTATGAGTATATCAACGTCCAATGTGAGGCGCCGGTAACGAGGTATCTTAGTTATGAATCCATGGTGATGTGTTCCCATTTCCATTCTGGTATCTCCAGTGGTTGCATCTTTCCATAAGGCTTCCGATGTTCGGCTTTGACTTGTAAACAAGTTAAGCACTTACTAGCATAATCTACCACATCATTCTTCATTCCTGGCCACCGGTAATCTCTTTTCAAATCTTGGTACATCTTAGTAGCTCCTGGATGAATCAAATACCTTGACTTATGGGCTTCGTCTAAGATTCGACCTCTGAGATCTCCATGTCGTGGGATTCACATATGGTCAAACCTAGTCTTAACACCATGCGTGTTTTCCATCAACATGTCTTGCTGACCGAAAATCCTTTCTCTCTTCACTAGTCCTTCGTCTATCAGCACTTCTGACTGCACCTTGAGGATTTCTTCAAACAGAATTGAGTTCATAATCAACTTATATGACTTCACTGTTGCAATGACTTCCTCGTTCTTACGGTTTAGCGCATCTACGACCACATTAGCTTTACCAGGATGGTACTTAATATCGCAGTCGTAATACTTTATCAATTCTAGCCATCTTCTCTGCCTCATGTTCAATTCCTTCTGCTCGAAGAAGTACTTTAAACTTTTATGATCCGTATAAATGGTTCACTTAGTACCATACAGATAATGCCTCCATATCTTAAGAGCATGCACCACCGCTGCTAGCTCTAAATCATGCGTCGGATAAGTACTCTCATGGACTTTCAACTGTCTAGACGCGTAAGCTATCACCTTTCCTCGTTGCATCAACACGCAACCTAACCCACGATGCGAAGCATCAGTACAAACAACCAAATCCTCATCACCATCGGGTAAAGCAAGGATTGGAGCTTGCGTGAGTCTCTTCTTTAACTTTTGAAAAGCCTCTTCTTGAAACTTACCCCAACTGAATACTATCGACTTTCGGGTCATACCGGTCAACGGTGCGGCTATCTTGAAGAAACCTTCGATGAATCTCCTATAGTAGCCAGCTAACCCTAAGAAGCTTCGTATATCAGTCGGGTTCTGCGGGGTCTTCCAGTTGGTTATCGCCTCAATCTTAGCTGGGTCCACGGTAATCCCTTCAAGATTGATCACGTTACCTAGAAATTGCAATTCTCGTAGCCAGAACGCGCATTTCGAAAACTTAGCGTATAACTTCTCTTTCTTTAGAACTTCCAACACTTCTCTCAGATGCTCGGCGTGGTCAGACTCATTTCTTGAACAAATCAATATGTAGTCAATGAAAACGATAACTGACTTATCCAACATCGGCCGGCACACCCTATTCATCATGTCCATAAATGTCGCGAGAGCATTCGTTAGACCGAATGACATTACGAGGAACTCGTAGTGTCCATACCGCGTCCGAAACGCTGTCTTAGGGATGTCTGCCTCTTTCACTTTCAATTGATGATAGCCTAATCTGAGATCTATTCGTGAGAACCAACTTGATCCTTGCAGTTGGTCAAACAGATCATCAATCCTTGGCAAAGGATATCTATTCTTTACCGTAAGCTTGTTGAACTCGTGATAGTCTATGCACATTCTCATACTTCCATCCTTCTTCTTCATGAATAACACTGGTGCACACCACGGGGAAACAATTGGCCTTATGAAACCTTTGTCGAGGAGTTCTTGTAGGTGGGACATCAATTCCTTCATTTCAGACGGCGCTAGACGGTAAGGTGCTTTCGCGACGGGCTGGGATCATGGTATTAAATCTATCTGGAATTCTATCTCACGTTCCGGTGGCAACCCCGGAAGATCCTCAGGGAATACTTCTTGGTAGTCACACACGATAGGAACATCTTTCATTTCTTTCGTCTCGGCCGTAGCGTTGACAACATACGCCAGGTAGGCACCACACCCTTGTCGTAACAACCCTTCGGCCTTTATCATCGAAATGATGTTAAGCCCTGAATTTTCCTTATTGCCATAAACCGTCACCGCACTACCATCTAATGACTTTAGCTTTATTATCCTACTTTTACACACTATCTGAGCTACATATTAGGACAACCAATCCATTCCCAAAATCGAACCCTCCAAAGGTCATAACATACAAGGTAACAGGGAACTCATGTCCCTCTAATTCTATCTTACAATTCCTAACCATTTTCGTTATTTTAACTCAAGTGTCACTAGCGGTTTCTACTATAAGGGTTTCAAACACTCGGAAAATTTTCATTTTAGCTAGTTTACTAAATGTCGTCGCTACAAAACTTCTATTCGCGCCCGAATCAAATAAAATGAAGCAGAAATACCGTTTACTAAGAACGTACCAGTCACAACATCAGGAATCTGTCTAGCTTGTTTCTGGGTCAGCATGTAGGCTCTAGTCCTCGGCCTCGCTTGATCAACATTCTTCTTCCCACTACCTCCAGCCTCACCATCAGTTCACTCCCTTTCCATATGCCTTGTTTTGCCACATTTGTAACATGTTGGCTTCGCACTGCACTCGTTGGCATAATGCCCTACCTTCCTGCACTTGTAACACGCATTAGACCCCATCCTGCATTCCCCACCATGAGCCTTTCCACATTTGGGATAAACATCCGAACTCCTACCCCATTTGCACTCACCACCGTGCATCTTGCCGCGGGTCTTACACGAACTCTTTCCCCAAACTCTTGGCTGCTTGTTTATGGGGTTCCACAAATAAGTACCAGGTAGTTTGGCAGGCGCGACCCACTTCTTCTCCTTCTTCTCTTCCATAGCCACCTCATCTGTCAAGTCCTCATAAACCGTTTCCGCGAGCCCCACAACAGAATCCAAAGTACCTGGTCTACCAGCCTTGACCAAGACGCGAATATTCTGTGGTAGTCCCCTAAGGTAACATTTGATTCACTTGGCCTCGGTGTCCACCGTATCTGGCACCAACCTTGACAGACGGTTGAACTCAGTGAGATATTCGCGATGTGTCATCTTACCCGCCTTCAGACTCAAGAACTTCATCTCAACCTTCTCTACCTCTGCATCAGCACATAATCGTTTCATCATAAACTCCTTCAGATCGTCCATCTCAAGGCCTTGCTCTCTTCTCGACTCTTCCTCTGCTCAACTGACTCCCACCAATACATCGCCTCCTCACCGAATGATTGGGTAGCATACCCTAGAGATTTGTCGGGACTACATTCACTAATTCGGACAATTTTTTCCATCGCTGTTATCCATTTCAGAGTAGCGATTGCGTCTCCCAATCCAGTTAGCTTTGGTGGATCACAACCTTTGAAAGACATATAGTTGCATCCATCACGTCCCATTTACCTATCATCAACCTTTACCGATTTAACCACGATCGATTCTTCCCTCTCCCCTTCATCATCCTTCTTATCATCACCTTCCGCCCTCTCAGCGGTTCCTTCGCGGCCTCTAGCAGACCTATCAGGATTCATGTTTTTCACAGCAGCTGCTACCGCTTGAGCAATGGCAGTTTGAATTGCGGGATCCAGTTGAACTCCTTCGTTATTACTCGGATTTCGACCGGCGGCACTTCCTTCACCTTCATGGTTAGTAGCGGCTTCCACTGACGGTTCTCGGACAACGCGTGGCCTGCCATGACGTCCTGTACGTCCTCCTTTTCCAGCAGCTTTCTTAGCTCCAGCCATTCGTATTCTATTAGGAAACACAAACGTCATCACTTAAGGAACCATTTAGTACCAGGATAGTAAGGCTAACAGGTAATAACAGTGGCCAGCTGTGATTAGCTGCTCACGTTACTTTCCTTGTCCTATACACTTCCTCTTATGAGTCTATTTGTGCTAGTTCTATTTCTAACAGTTAGACAATCAAACAGTTCATATCATCATATACTCCTATCCCTAGTAATTAGCTAGCATTGATACATTATTCTATTTTACACGTGAAGTCAATCACATACTTTACCTTCACTTAGCTTGCTTGAGTGACACATGGCATTCTCGTGCTGGCATCCTCTTTCTTTTCTTAATTTTATCCCATTCTCTGCTCGAGTCTAAGCATGTAGGATGCTTAAATCTCTCGAACTTTGCTCTGATACCAACTTGTAAGGCCCCGTTACCAGTGCCTCACATTTGGACGTTGGATTTACTCATTAACATAGTTTTAAATATCAGAGTTAATTAAAACGTTCGCGGAATATTAAAAACATTCAAACCATTACATTACATGACCATTAATCCTTTTCTTAACGAGCATTCAAATTATTTAAACATAAAACATTGTCTTTTAAATATCATAACATAACACTTCATTGAGATGCCAGTGTCTTCAAATCCATGTCATGTGCTTCCCCTCAAGCAAGTTGCCTCAATCTACTCACCTGCGTGCATACTAAAAGTCAGCTACGCTGAGTGAGTTCTAGTTAATCATACAACATACAATCTATTCTCATACTTGCACATGTGCCTGAAGGTGTGTACTTTATTCATACTCTACTTTACATACATATCTATCCATACTATTTAAAGAGTCTTCCGCCCAATAACCTCACAGATACTATAGGGGTCTGGTCCCCAACATCACATATATTATAAAGGGTCTGGTCCCCAACATCACAGATATTATTAGGGTCTGGTCCCTACCATCACAGATATTATGAGTGTCTGGTCCCTAACCTCACAGATATTATTAGGGTCTGATCCCTTTATTTTATGCTACTGTACCATACCTGTTCTTATTTACTTTCCTTTACAATACGTGCATTCTACAAAGAGCGTTCACGTACCATCAACATATCATACATACATTACTTGTACATCAACTACATCATATATATTCATACATACATCATTCATACGTCATACCTATTAATCATATCATTAACTACTGCCTGACGGTACACGCAATATCCGGAGGTCGTTCATGCACCGTTAAGCAATCATCAAACATAAATCATACAAGGCATACACTTATCACTTAAGGTAAGTGTATTAACTATCACATCGAGTATGCACACAGCCCCGAAAACATAACAAGGAAGTGGGGCTAGAAACTTACCTGAACGCGATTACGTTCACCATAGTTAATCCTTTCTTGAGCTGAGCAAGACTAACTGTATAACAATTACACGTATCAATTAACTATCACTACTCACATAGCGTTTCTAGTATAGTTATAACCCTTAACGAACGGGGGTCCGGGGGCAGCGCCCCTGGCAGCGGGGTCTAGGGGCAGCAACCCCTAGCAGGGTCCAAGGGGCAGAGCCCCTGGCTGGGGTCGAGCTATTAGAAGTTTTATTTCCATTAACTGTCTTAACACATTTTCCATTAGAAATTTTGAATCATTAATTAATTGGCTAACTTAAAAGTCCAAGGGCTTCTTTGTAATTAAATCATTCTTTTTCTATGTCTGTGGACCATTCTGTAATTCTGTTAAACTTCTAGTTCGTTACTTATCCTTAACGAATTGACTTGTCATAACGAACTGGTTCTTGTAACGAATTGAACCCTTTAACGAACTAGACCCTTAACGAATCAGTCCATAACGAACCAGTCCATGTAACGAATCGGTCCATCTAATTCGATATCTCTTCTAACGAACTGGCTATAACGTATCAAGGGTAATTCGTTACTCTTTTCCCTTAATGAATCGGATACGAACTAGAGCTAGTTCGTTATGCTCCCTTATACGAATCAACTAACGAATCACCTTTTAATTCGTTAATTTCCTGTTAGCGAACTAGGGTTAGGTCAGAGAATGTCAGAAACATTCTCTGACATTCCCTTCCTTGTACCCGCCGCCTTTCCGGCGCCATCGTTGCCGGAAAACCGTGGGTTCGCCGGAAAAACATATTTTGACTCGTTTTTCATCGTTTTTCGTCTCGTTCGATCCAAATCTGAGCTAGGGTGACCCCTAAGCTCATCTTAGGTTCGGTTTATACCCGATTCCACCCAGATCTCGTGACTTACTGGTTTAGCGATGTCGGCTCGTCGTTTCGTTACCATATCTAACGGGTTTAAGCTCATAAAACATCATACTATCATTACCTTAGGTCGGGATCAGTTCTTATTCTATGTTTCGGCTAGAGAAAGAGTTTGAGAGATAGAGAGAGAGCTTAAGTGTGTGTTTTGATGGTGTATGGAATATGTGTGAAATGAAATTAAATGGGTGATTAAGGGTTTATATATTTATGGATCATGGGCTTAATCCCATGGTCTTTCCTTCTTTCCTTCATAACCCAAGTCCATAACCCATATCCCTTTAACCAACACTAGCCCGACTCATAACAACTCGTATTTTCATTTATTAACCGAAACTAGAAAACGGGATGTTACATCGTCCACGGCCAGGTCGTCGTAAACCATCTCCGCGAGTTCAACTGCATAGTCCAAAATAGCAGGTTAACTAGCCCTGACTAGGGTGTGGACATACTGTAGAACTCCTATGATGTAGCACTTTATCATTTTCGCTTCAGTGTTCACCATGTAGGGAACCAAGCTAGACACGCGGTTGAATTCAGTAGTGTACTCGTGGTGTGTCACTTTGTTACACCCCACCCTGGAAGGGTGACATGTCACTATCATAGATATCAAAACATAAGACAGAATTCCATAAGTTAAACAGTATTACCGAGCCCTAAATTTAATTATTTATTACATAACATCAGTTATAGATAAGCTAGCATAGGCTACCAAAAGTGACTAACTTTGTCAATCCAAAAGTCCTAGAGCTTAGTTTTTCTCTCTTCACACCCCACCCTGAGTAACCTGTGAACCTGCTACAGCAAAATGATTTACGGAATGAGCCGAATGCCCAGTATGGATAAAATGGAGCAAGTAACAATAATAACAATTTAAATATATCAAACAATAACATAACATAAGATGATACGACACAAAGCAAGCCAATAAAGTAAATCGTATCACATGGATGTACCCGTGAGCCGAATTCTTAACTTATTACTTACAAACATGCACATAGAGCTGCAGACCCTATGTGCCGAACGTGCAATGGAGCATGGGCATTACACACCATCCACCATAGTCATATACATATATCCTAGGACTAGTCCATACGCCTCCTAATGGCCTCATGTACCTCACAAGTACTAAGGAGACTCCGTGATTTAGGCTCACCGTCACGGCCAGTGCCATGCCATCGATGCTGCAATGTCGTGCTTGTGGTTACCCCCACAAGTAGGAACATGCTTAGGGTAATAGATCATAATAGCTGAAAAAACACTTCAACAATATCCAAAGTACGCTCTCGAAGTGTCAAAGCAAATACATAATCATATCATTATCAATGAAGCATGCAATAATGAGTACAATATATTAATAATTCTGCCACATGCTATTAAGTCATAACAAATCATAATTAGAACATGTATCGAACGGACGGCCAAATGAATCGAGTTATCAAAGAACGCTTGGAGTTCCAAAGGTATATATATAATAACAACAAGGTTTATAACAAATGAATATAATAACAATAAGGAAGGCGTTAGAATCCGTTCCTTGAATACAATTCACAATCTTGTGAGACTTGTTTCTTTTAGGGGGTCGTGATTACCTACAAGTAATTTATATTTGATGAGATATGACCTTTTTCGTTGTATAATCACTTACGTATTAATCTGGTGTCGTAAGTCGTAAGTACTGTTACTATTTCTTTTCGTATGATTTGAGTGGAGCATTGTTTTATTTCGATGTTATCTCTATTGTTTTATTAGATGAGTAATAAAATATTTATAAGGTTTCAACACTTATAAGCTCTAAATTTGTTTCAGTGTGTTACTACATTTTCTTTGTAAGCTTCGGTACTATATAACAGTTGTTATTATATAATTGTTGTTAATATCGTAGACCATTATTATAAGTTTGTTTCAAAGTGTTAGTAGAGTAGATTTAAAACATAATTATTATATTCATAAATTTAGTGAATCTGAGCACATTTTTAAGCGAGCGATTTTTAATGCTAAGTTAGTAAAAAATATACATAAAATATCCTTTGAATTATTTAACTATTAATGTATGTATAATTGATACAATATGAAAATGGACCACATGCAAAACAAAGTGAGCTACAATAGATCGGAGCTAAACCCACTACCTCTTAAACTCGTTTTTCATATGTTTGCCAGCAAACCAAAGCCTTAGTTATTCTGAAGTGTAAGTAGTTAATTATTAATCATTTCTTCAAAGTTCCACAATCTTTAAATTTAAAATTTGGTAGGAGGTTCCCAACACTAGCTTTTGTAAGCATGGATCATAAGTTTCACAATCTATACCAATATTCTAAAGGCTTATGGACTACCTGTGGAATAGTCGGTGCTTGGTTTGGTGGCGCCAAAGTGATGGTCACTCCGGTGGCAGCGGCACGCTGTAGCAAGTGTCGCCTGCAAATCCGCAACGGAACAGAAGACGCGGCAATGTCGGGTGGCCTGTGGACAACGGTAAGGGGACGAATGAAGAGGTGTTCGGCTTTACATTCGTTGCGACGATACGACCTCTGGAGATGAGAATATGTTTGTCGGGAAACGTTTCGGTAGTGGCGAGGGAACAGTTAATGTTTCTAGTGACCTTCGAGTGATGGCACGTAGTGAATGTGACGAGTAATATAGTTTGCTTTGGGTTAAGTGCAAGTAAGGGGGTTGGTAGGAGGTGGTAACATGGTTGTCATGAAGATCATAGACTTGAAGAAAAATAGGTGTGTTTAAAGGAATGTTGTGAGGATATTTGAAGCAAGTCTTGGCTATTATAATGATGGTTCAAGAGCCAAGTTCATAATATCTTTGACACGGGTGCAATTATTAGAGATGGTCTAACACGTATGATGTATCTAGAGCTTTGAAAATAATAAAATAAAAATAACAATTGGAGAAGGTGCACAATTCTTGTCTGCAAAATTTGATGTAGGAAGGAAGTAAGGTAGGTTGGAAAAAAAGTCAAGGGCGGTGAGCACATTTGTCCAATCAAGAGTTTCTAAGTCAAGGGCGGTGAGCACATTTGTCCAATCAAGAGTTTCTCTTCCATACTAGTTATCAAGATTGTCAATTACTTATTTGCTTTCATGTTTATGTAACATAATATCTGATTGTATTATTATTATTATTATATTGTTTATATTAGATTATGCATATACTGATCATTTTGAAGTCTATATGTTTTCTTTTACTTCTATTTATGTTATTGCTATTGTTATTTATTTATTTTTCGTTTTCATCGAAGTGTACATGGCATTGGATTTTACTTTCTTAGGCAAACTTATACCTTTATACTATTATTATATTTTTATTACTTTTATTATTATTGTTGTTATTATTATTAATATTCTTTTACGGTTATTTCATTATTTCCCCTTAAAAAGAAATTTCGTCATCGAAATTTGTAGTTTCGCACAATGAATAATAAACGATATCACATAAGTAATGGAGTCGGAAACATTTATAACATACATAGAAATATAAGGTTTACGGTTACTCGATACGAGGAAACCTATTTTTCAAAAAGATGAGGGTACAATGAACGAATCGATTCTTCGGTTTCCCAAGTAGCTTCTCGCTCAGAATGGTTCTTCCATAAAACCTTTACAAACAGAGTTAATTTTCTTCTCATAATTCTTTCTTGGCGGTCCAATATTGCTTCGGGTTCTTCTTCATAGGATAAATCTTCCTTAATAGTGTGCAACGGGTAATTGATGACGTGAAGCGGGTGATAATTGTATCCTCTCAACAAGGACACATGAAAGACGTTGTGAACGTGCGATAGTTAAGGCGGTAATGCTAAACGGTACGAAACTTCTCTGACTCTTTCGAGGATTTCGAACGGCCCAATAAAACGAGGACAAAGCTTCCATTTTATCTCGAATCTTCGAACGCCACGACATGGTGAGACTTTTAGGAACACATGATCACCGACGTTGAATTCTAATTCTCTGCGACGTTTATCTGCATAACTATTCTGCCTACTTTGTGCCTCTTTTAGCTTTTCTCGGGTAAGAGCAACTTTTTCATTTGTAATCTGGATTAACTCGGGTCCCTCAATGATCTTTTCTCCAACTTCTTCCCAGCATATTGGCGCCCTACACTTTCGTCCATACAAAAGTTTGAAAGGAGCCATGCCAGTACTTGCTTGCCAACTATTGTTGTATGAAAACTCAACAAGGCATAAATATTCATCCCAGTTTCCGGTCCACTCGAGTGCGCATGCACGAAGCATATCTTCCAAAGTTTGGATCATGCGCTCAGATTGCCCGTCGGTCTGGGGATGGAAAGCGGTACAAAACTTCAATCTTGTGCCCCATGTTTCTTGAAAAACTTTCCAAAATCGAGAAGTGAATCGCGGATCTCTGTCTTAAACGATCGAAAAGATGGAGTGCCATACAGTCGAATGATTTCCTGAAGAAACACTTCAGATAACTTGCTAACTGGATACCCTTGCTGAATCGGTAAGAAGTGAGCCGACTTTGACAATCTATCAACCACAACCCAAATAGCATCGTTCTTCTTGAATGTATTGGGCAAACCGTAACAAAATCCATAGAAGTCTCATCCCATTTCCACATTGGAATGTCCAACGGTTGTAATACGACGCTTGCTCGTTGGTGCTCAATCTTTACTTATTGACATGTGAGACAACAGCTTACGTATCTTGCAACGTCTTCCTTCATTCCTTTCCACCAAAAGTTCTAACGTAAGTCTCAACACATTTTTGTGTATCCTGGGTGGATAGAAAATGGCGAGCTATGCGCCTCGGCTAATAATGAATCACGGAGGGTAGAATCATCTGGTACACATTATCTCTTGCCACACCAAATCACCCCATGCTCGTCTATGCGAAATTCTGACTGCTTACCTACCTCGATATTCTGCTCAATCGCCCATAATTCTCCATCATACTTTTGGGCTTTTTTAATTCGCGTGATTAGATCAGGCTCTATTTGCACTCTTACAAGATAGTTGTCAGATTTACCAACTTGAATGCCAATGCCCATCCTATCAAGATCCAATATAAAACGAGGTTCAATCTGAAGAAAAGATACGACTCCGAAGTTTTTCCTGATTAGCGCATCAGCTACCACGTTAGCTTTCCCCGGGTGAAACTGAATATTTGCATCATAGTCTTTTAAAAGTTCTAACCACCTTCTTTGTCTCATATTTAGCTCTTTTTGCGTAAATATATACTTGAGACTTTTATGGTCGGTGAATATGTCACAAGTTTCTCCATACAAATAGTGGCGCCAAATCTTCAAAGCAAAGACTACCGCGGCTAACTCCAAATCATGAGTCCAATTATTAACTTCATAGGGCTTTAGTTGACGTGATGCGTAGGTGATAACTTTTCCATGTTGCATTAGCACACAACCTAATCCTTTCTTCGAGGCATCGCTATAAATTTGAAAACGGCCTGATCCAGATGGGAGAGTAAGTACCAGAGTAGTTACTAGTCTTTTCTTGTAACACCCCGTAACCGCAGCGGAAACGTACACGGGATGCAACAGACACGTCAGATATCAACAACCTTGCTTATAAAGAAAACACCACTACATTAATTTAAACATATTACATTGTTCTGAGTTTCGTTACCATCTAGGCGTTATCACATAAGTTTTACCGATAGTACATTAACATATTTAATGCAAAATATAGATCCTTAATCTTCCACAAAATAGCACACATCATCAGGCACGTATCACTCATTCCAATTTGGGTGTACCTAGAAAGCATGGAAAGAAAACGGGTCAACTACGAATAGTTGGTGAGTTTCACTGATTTAAATAAACCATAACAAATCATTATAATAAATCATATATTAGCGATGTAATTATGCTGAGCCCACAAGTGAAACCTCTGACTATCACACACAATCCCCGTGGCATATTCCCCCGCCCACGGACCCGTGACATATCCCCCGTCCACGGAACTGCCCCAAACCGCTATGTCTAACATTACATAGCAAAATATATATAACACCCAAAATAGACATGTGCAACTGGCTGGGAAACATCAGCAAATCCATGCCGGACCAGTTGGGTTTGTCAGACCAATAGTACTATTCACACTCTACCGGCTTTTAGCTAATCACTCGTGTTGCGGGGCCTTACAATGTTAGCAACTCAGACAATTACCATCTTAGTACATTTCCGTACGATTCCCGTACAATAAAACATATGTAAATACATTCATTTCCATGCGATCAGCATGTACTTAAACATTTTGATATAAACATGCTTTCCGCCCCGGGAAAATATTTAAAACAGTTCAGTAAAAAGGGGCTCGTGAAAACTCACCTTTTTTGTGAGCAAGATGTAATACTGTGAACAGCTACCGGCCCGGATCTGTAATACGATCCCTAAGTCGTTACTACACAATTTCTATTAATATAACTTAAATTCGTGTTAACCGGTACGTCCGGGGACACTGTTAACCCAGTACCGTACACGATCCGGGGACAATGTTAACCCCGATACACTTCTCAGGACTTAGATTGTGATATCACTTAGAGTTCTTTAGTCAAAACTACCATTAGTTTGTTTTCTCGTTTTGCGTGCCTAGCACGGTTATTCTTCTTTATGTTTACAAAAAATGAGTTTGGCCACATACGACCCGAAAATAGTTGTTATTGATATTTTAATTAAATAGGTGAAATTAGAGCTCGGTTTAGACACCCCGTTTGGCCGCGAGGCCCGTTTCCGTCTTTAATATACCGGAAACGACTAAATCGGGTAAAATTACCCAAATCATCCGAATTATTTTCGGATGATTTATTTTTACTTGACTAACTTAGTTTCATGAAAATAGTCCATTTTTAAGGATTTTATACACCAGTCAGCTCGCTTAGGCGAACTTTGCCGGTTTACACGTTTTAAGCTTTAAAAGTTTGTTTTTAAGTTCCATTTAGCACAAATAAATATCCGTTTAGTCTCGGATCTTGAAATTTTGCACAAATCAGTTTTTGACAGTAAGGAATTTTATAAAAATATTTCCAGAATTAATTTTTATATTTAACATTTATTTATCTATTTTTAAACGTCATTTAAACACCAAATATGCCGAAAAAACCAAACGACCTTAGAAAAATCCCAAAGTTTTCTGGGATGACTCCTGCCATCCACATAGTTCCCAGTAATTTTTACAGAACCAAAAACTCATTTTTCATGCCATTTTCACCAAAACCGAGCTAGAAAACCCTAGAACCCGTTTTACCGAAAAGCCTACTTAGACTTCTCCAATGGACCTGAAATATTGTTTGTGACTTTTATATATTATAAAAAGCTTATCTGAATTTTTCCAGAATTTTTCATGATGTTTAGCTATTTTTCACCATTTTTAGCCAAAACCGAGCATTAAATTCACCAAATATTCATCCTTTATCCAAAAATTACCAAAATTTCACAGATCTCATATTTTCATGTGTAGATCATCTCTGTGAAATTTCATGACTCAACTCTAACTCTACCACAATCTGTCCAAATCACACAAATCATACGAAAAACCGAACTACCTTGTGTTTCTAGCTTTAGATCGCAAAGATCTTGCTTTCTAGCCTTTGCTAGCAACTAGATATAACACCTACAAGCACAATAACACAACACCAAGCAAGTTATACCCACAATCAAGCCATTTATTTCATGGTTTCGGTTAAGACATCAAAACAAAGATTTTAACCGTAAAAATTCGTTTTTGACTCTTTTAACTCCTTTCTTGGACCAAGATCCCTTGTATAACTTGTATACATCACTTGATCATGCAAGAATCGGTTTCATCTCGGGTTTTCACCCATTTTTCACTTGAAACCTCATTTTCTCATGATTTTGGAATTAAAAAGCAAGATCAAACCATAATAACATGTTTATACCTTGTGGATCTTCTTAAAAATCAAAGGTTTTGGTTGAATGTGTAAAGGGTTGAGAGGATTTGGAGAGTTGGAATGTTAAAAAAAGAAAATGAAGTGTGTGTGTGTATACCCATGGACCGATCGGTCCATGTATGGTGTGGGGGGGCCCACATCTCCAACCTTGGCCACACATTTGGATTGTGTAATCCGGATAATGTTGTGGATAATCTGGTTCAGTTCGTTTTTCGGTTAAACACTTAATTCGGCTTAAAACGAGGCTAAAACGGTCGTTTTTCGGCTTAAAATTTAAATTTATATAAAACCGATTTAAAAACTTTAAAAACTTAAACCATGACATTTATTGACTTAACACATCATATTGTCGGTAATTGTGCATCTTTTTCGGCTTGATCGATCGTCTCTTGCTTGGTTTGATGTTAAAGGTTTCGTTTATCGTACCGACGTACTAATAAATCGAAATCCTTTTTCTGTGCTATAATTCACTTATCCCGAAGCTTTAATACTTTGTACACATCACTAAACATTATATATTTCGTCTATAATGTAATCCCCGATTCGTTCGGGTTTCAATAACCGTTCGTCGATTAATCGTAATTTCAATACGACTAGCTGTATATTCGAGTATAATTCGTACTGTGAATCTTATATACTCGTATAAACACATTATAATTCATATATTCAGTATTGAATAACACGTAAATAGTATATTCCGGCTAGGGTATACCTGAATTTGCCGGAATCGTTACATTCTCCCCCCGTTACAAAAATTTCGTCCTCGAAATTTTACGCATCAACTACTTCCTTTTGCGGAAATAGGTGGGGATATTTCTTCCGAAATTCGTCCTTTCGTTCCCATGTATATTCTGGGCCTCGTAGCGAGTTCCATCTAACTTTGACCAACGAGATCTTATTGTGTCTAAGTTGTTTGATTTTCCCGTCTACTATTTCTATGGGCTCCTCTACAATGTTGAGCTTATCATTTATTTGGACACCCTCTAAAGGTAACACCGATGTCTCATCCGACAGACACCTTTTCAAGTTCGACACGTGAAACACGTTGTGAACTGCACTCAGTTCATCAGGCAGTTCTAATCGGTATGCTACAGGACCGATTTTTGCAGTAATGTCGAATGGTCCAATGTATCTAGGGGCTAACTTCCCCGCCTTTCCAAATCTGACTACTCCTTTCCAAGGTGATACTTTCAAATACACTTTATCACCTTTTCTCAAATGATAACGGTTTTCTACGGGTATCGGCATAACTCTTCTGCCGATCCCGTGCGGCCTTTAGATTGTTCTTAATTTCAAGAATTTTGCTGGTCGTTTCCTGGACCAGATCCGATCTAATAACCTGTGTGTCGCCCACCTCAGTCCAGCAGAGTGGTGATCGGCACTTCCGTCCATACAATGCTTCGTAAGGTGCTGCCTTTATACTGCTATGGTAACTGTTATTATAGGAAAATTCAACGAGTGGGAGATGTTGATCCCAATTTCCCTTAAAATCCAGTACGCATGCACGAAGCAAATCCTCCAGGGTTTGGATGGTCCTTTCAGACTGACCATCGGTCTGAGGATGGTAAGCTGTGCTTAGATCAATACGCGTTCCCAGCGCTTCTTGCACAGCTTGCCAAAGTTTGGAGGTGAAATGGCTATCCCGATCGGAGATGATCGAGATGGGTATACCATGACGAGACACAATTTCATTTATATAAATCTGCGCAAGTCTCTCTGTGTTATAGTTATTTCTAATCGGAATAAAATGTGCCGATTTGATTAATCGATCCACGACTACCCAAATTGCATCATGTCCTCGGGACGTCTTGGGGAGATGTGTCACAAAATCCATCGTGATCTGCTCCCACTTCCATTCAGGAATTTCCGGTTGTTGCAACATTCCCGAGGGTTTCTGGTGCTCCGCCTTAACCCTCGCACACGTCGTACACTTGCCGACGTATGTGGCTATATCCTTTTTCATACCCGGCCACCAGTAGAACTCCTTCACATCCTTGTACATCTTATCCGATCCCGGATGTATGGAATATTTTGATTTATGCGCTTCGTCCATGATTAATTCACGAAGGTTATGGAGGGTCGGGATCCAAATCCGATTTTTGAAATAGAGAATTTCGTCCACGCGCAGTTCGAAATTCTTCTCGTTACCGTAAAGTCCCTCTTTTTCCAATTGTTCCTCTTTCAACGCTTCGCGTTGAGCGACTCGGACCAGGTCCGAAAGGTTCGACTGGACTATCATTTTCAGTGCTCGCACTCGCAATGGCTTAACCCGATCCTTCCTACTCAGGGCATCGGCTACGACGTTAGCCTTGCCGGGGTTATAACGGATGTCACAGTCATAGTCACTTAACAACTCGACCCATCTTCGTTGCCTCATATTCAGTTCTTTCTGATCGAATATGTGTTGCAAACTTTTATGATCGGTGAAGATGGTGCACTTTGTACCGTAGAGGTAATGTCTCCAGATTTTAAGTGCGAAGATAACTGCTCCCAGTTCTAAGTCATGAGTGGTGTAATTTTTCTCGTGTATTTTTAACTGTCGAGAAGCATAGGCTATAACCTTATTATTTTGCATCAACACGCATCCTAGCCCTCTCCGGGATGCGTCACAATACACGACAAAACCATCGTCTCCGTCGGGGAGACTTAAGATTGGCGCTTGGCACAATCTTTGTTTTAGCGTTTGAAACGCCGTTTCCTGCTCTTCACCCCATTCATACTTTCGATCCTTTTGGGTCAGAAGGGTTAAAGGTTGGGCAATGCTGGAAAAGTTCTCTATAAATCGACGATAATATCCAGCTAAGCCTAAGAATTGGCGGATTTCCTTTGGCGATTTAAGCGCTTGCCAATTCTTAACTGCTTCAACCTTACTTGGATCAACGTGTATTCCTTGATGGTTTATAACGTGACCAAGGAATTTCACTTCTTGTAACCAGAAGTTACACTTGGAGAATTTTGCATACAAATTCTCCTGATTTAGAAGCTCTAAAATTGATCTTAAGTGTTGCTCGTGGTCTTCTTTACTCTTCGAGTATATCAAAATATCGTCAATAAACACGATGACGAATTTATCGAGGTAGGGCTTACAGACTCGATTCATGAGATCCATGAACACTGCTGGCGCATTTGTTAGTCCAAAAGGCATAACTAAGAATTCGTAATGGCCGTAGCGAGTCCGGAATGCGGTTTTTGGGATATCCTCCTCCTGAATTCTAACCTGATGGTTTCCCGATCTAAGATCAATTTTTGAGAAATAGCTCGCACCCTGCAGTTGGTCGAACAGGTCGTCAATTCGGGGGAGAGGATACCTATTTTTGATTGTCAACTTGTTCAGCTCCCTGTAATCTATGCACATTCTAAGGCTTCCGTCCTTCTTTTTCACGAATAGTACCGGTGCACCCCACGGGGAATAACTAGGACGTATAAATCCTTTATCCAACAATTCTTGCAACTGATTGGATAATTCTTGCATCTCGGATGGTGCAAGTCGGTAGGGTGCTTTAGCAACAGGGCCAGCTTGAGGTAATAAATCGATTATGAATTCGACCTGTCGGGTTGGCGGTAATCCAGGAAGTTCTTCTGGGAAAACTTGTGGAAACTCGCGTACCACCGGGATATCATCCACCCGTTTCTCATCAGAATCGGTGGCCGTCAAGCTTGCTAGATACGCCACGCATCCCTGGCGTATATATTTTAACGCCTTGAGGTGGGATATAAATGGTATCATTGTGCCCGACTTCTCTCCTTGCACTAACACCTCTTCGTCACCCGACACACGGATCTTGACGATTTTCGTTTCACAGTTTATTTCTACCTTGTTACGTGCTAACCAATCCATTCCCACTATCACGTCAAAACTACCCAATTCTACCGGTAACAAGTCAATCGTAAGGGATTGATCGTTCAGAATAAAAGGGCAATTCCGAAATATCTGATTAACTATCATGGTTTTACCGTTAGCTACTTCTACAGTATAAGGTTCTATGGTTTCACTAATCGGAAGGTTTGCTATTGATAGAAACTTGACAGAGACAAAGCTTCTATCGGCGCCTGTATCAAATAATACAGAAGCGTAATGATCAGAGACGAGGAATGTACCTGTCACTACGCTGGGGTCCTGGCGTGCTTCGTTCGCCCCCAACACAAAAGCTCGGCCTCTCGCCGGATTGGACGACGATGCCTGACCCACTGCTTGTCTCCCATTTCCTCCCTGGTTCAGCCTCGGACAGTTTCTCTTGAAGTGATCTGTGCTGCCACATTCAAAGCAAGCACGGCTAGAGGTCATCCTTTGGTTTCCTTGTGGGTTTTGTTGTCGGGTTGGTTGGGTCCTAAATGGCTGCGCACGGATAGGTTGCGGTTGTCGGTTCAGGTTGTTCAGGGTTGTCCTACAACTCAGTGCGTAGTGCCCATTCCTGCCACACCGGTGGCACACTACCTCCTTGCACACGCCACCATGATGGCAACCGCATTTCCCACATTTAGGGAACGTCCCTTTCTGCGATTCCTGCCTTCCGCCTGAACTAGTTATGGTGTAGTTCTGGGCAGCGGGCCTAGCACGTTTACTTTGCTGCTTCTCCCGGGTCCTATTGTCATACGTACCTCGCTTTCCCCCAGCAGACTCTCCTGCCACCTTCAGTGACCCACTCCTCACGAAATCGTATGTGACGATACCAGCTTGCGTCACCACGCTCTCAAACGTCTGGTGTCCCCCAGAGTTGACTATACTCCTTACTAGTGGAGTTAGTCCCCATATATAACGCTCAACCCTCTTTGACTCTGGGGTGACCAACCATGGCACTAATCGCGACAATTCATTAAATCGGTTTGTATAACCTAAGTGGTCTGCCCCCTGCATCTCCAGGTTCCACAATTCGTTTTCTAACTTTTGCAGTTCGTTTTTCGGGCAGAAATGTTCCAGTACGAGAGCCTTGAGCTCTGTCCAGGTCATGCGGTTTGTCGCCGCCTGACCGCGAGTCTGCACTATGGTGTTCCACCATGTCAAGGCATGGTCCGTGAACGTGCAGGTAGCATACTTAACAACGTAATCCTCAGGGCAGTTGCTGATGTTCACAACAGCCTCTATTTTCTCAATCCACTTAACCAACCCATTGGGTCCCTCAGATCCGCTAAATTCTAGGGGTTTGCACAACATAAAGTTTTTGATCGAACATCCCCTGGATGCAGGAATCGGTTCAGTACGGTTCGT
Organism: Bidens hawaiensis; assembly: GCF_021521415.1. Taxonomy (NCBI): domain Eukaryota; kingdom Viridiplantae; phylum Streptophyta; class Magnoliopsida; order Asterales; family Asteraceae; genus Bidens; species Bidens hawaiensis. The sequence goes on along the minus strand of NW_027491020.1, from coordinate 8,116,618 downwards.
CTCAACAGTAGGTATAGGGCCATTACTGTCTGTAACGACCACCCTAGGCGGTGCGTCATTACTCGGAATCGTGTTATCATTCTGCGGAGGATTAGTATTTCGTTCCCCGTCATTATTGGTGGTCGTTTGATTGCTCGGAGGGGTTGGATTGGTCGAATTGTTAATACTGGCGGCGATGCGCGATACTATATCCGGTATCGCCGCCTCTAACTGTTGAGCAATCAAACGACTCACGTCCACTTCCGACAATTGGCTGAACGTTTTGGTGCCATTCTACACAACATCAAGAAAGTATATATAATTAATACAAGTTCCAATCATAAAACACAACCAACATTCCATTCATTAATAAACATTAGTACATATTTCATCCATGTCAGTTCACATACTTTTCCTGTCATCATTACATAAGTTAAGTTTTCCTACATAGGGCCTATGTCGGCATCATCTCGACATAACCCGCAATGGGTCAGTGCTTGAATGATACCCAAAAGTATCTATAATGATATACCCCAAAAGAGACCCCCCTAAGGGCCAGTGGTTGTATATAACTACCCAAGATTCACTCTATGTTAGCATTACCACTAACTGCTTACACAGAGTATCAAAAAGCGGTCCCTGTCTACTCCCATCCTAACACAACTAAACACGGTGGTATACCAACCACACCAACACCGCCGCCATCCCCACAATCACTGCCATTAAACCCCGGATCTGTGTTTCCATCCGGTCAATCAACCCCAGGGAGTAGGCGTCCTCCCTCCTCAGCTGCGCGATCGCATGCTGGCTGTCCAGTATGCAATCCACCAAGTGATTCCTCCTCTGAATACCCACCGTCAAGGCGGTGGTGTGCTCATTCATCCGCTCGGTGAGCACCCGGAGCCACGCCGCCTCGGTGGAGGGACGCTCATCCCTCACTGGCCTGGGGGTACCCCACACAGGTGGCGGCACAGACCCGGGCTGGGGGGCGGGAGGACTCGCCTCTGTGGTAAGTGGACCTGGGTGGGGTAAAGGTAGGTGGAACATACGGGACACTGATCCGCCGGTGAGGCGGGGACCGGGTCTGGGAGGGGTGAGGGTGACCTGAGGTGCGGGTGGGGTGGGAGACCTGGTAACCCTAGCAGGGGAGGACAAGCTAGCACTCCTAAGGCTAGTCTCAGAAGGCTCGGTGCTGGAAGCTAAGCGTACACTCTTAGAGTCCCCGGAACTGGCCTCCTCCGGGTCCTCCTCTACAGATAAACTTCGTGATCTTGACATGCTTACCTGTACACAAGTTAGCAAACATATAGTCCTTTTCATAATGTAAATCCTAATTAAATTAATATACACACATTTATACCACCTTGTCACATAAAAATATTATTATATACTTACACATATGTTGCCGATTTTACCTATTAAAGTCCCCCGTGACTTCCCCTGAATTCCCTTTTGCGGACAAGTCTGTTATTATGTTCCGGACCATAATAACTCACTTGTCCATCCAAGTTCATCCAGACCTCGTCACAATAATTTATTAGTTGATATTCAGATCCTATAACACTTGAGTTACTGGTTATATTTTAGGTATCTTTTAAAGACATCCTAATTCTTTATAACCAATGGCTCTGATACCAAGTTCTGTAACACCCCGTAACCGCAGCGGAAACGTACACGGGATGCAACAGACACGTCAGATATCAACAACCTTGCTTATAAAGAAAACACCACTACATTAATTTAAACATATTACATTGTTCTGAGTTTCGTTACCATCTAGGCGTTATCACATAAGTTTTACCGATAGTACATTAACATATTTAATGCAAAATATAGATCCTTAATCTTCCACAAAATAGCACACATCATCAGGCACGTATCACTCATTCCAATTTGGGTGTACCTAGAAAGCATGGAAAGAAAACGGGTCAACTACGAACAGTTGGTGAGTTTCACTGATTTAAATAAACCATAACAAATCATTATAATAAATCATATATTAGCGATGTAATTATGCTGAGCCCACAAGTGAAACCTCTGACTATCACACACAATCCCCGTGGCATATTCCCCCGCCCACGGACCCGTGACATATCCCCCGTCCACGGAACTGCCCCAAACCGCTATGTCTAACATTACATAGCAAAATATATATAACACCCAAAATAGACATGTGCAACTGGCTGGGAAACATCAGCAAATCCATGCCGGACCAGTTGGGTTTGTCAGACCAATAGTACTATTCACACTCTACCGGCTTTTAGCTAATCACTCGTGTTGCGGGGCCTTACAATGTTAGCAACTCAGACAATTACCATCTTAGTACATTTCCGTACGATTCCCGTACAATAAAACATATGTAAATACATTCATTTCCATGCGATCAGCATGCACTTAAACATTTTGATATAAACATGCTTTCCGCCCCGGGAAAATATTTAAAACAGTTCAGTAAAAAGAGGCTCGTGAAAACTCACATTTTTTGTGAGCAAGATGTAATACTGTGAACAGCTACCGGCCCGGATCTGTAATACGATCCCTAAGTCGTTACTACACAATTTCTATTAATATAACTTAAATTCGTGTTAACCGGTACGTCCGGGGACACTGTTAACCCAGTACCGTACACGATCCGGGGACAATGTTAACCCCGATACACTTCTCAGGACTTAGATTGTGATATCACTTAGAGTTCTTTAGTCAAAACTACCATTAGTTTGTTTTCTCGTTTTGCGTGCCTAGCACGGTTATTCGTCTTTATGTTTACAAAAAATGAGTTTGGCCACATACGACCCGAAAATAGTTTTTATTGATATTTTAATTAAAGTGGTGAAATTAGAGCTCGGTTTAGACACCCCGTTTGGCCGCGGGGCCCGTTTCCATCTTTAATATACCGGAAACGACTAAATCGGGTAAAATTACCCAAATCATCCGATTTATTTTCGGATGATTTATTTTTACTTGACTAACTTAGTTTCATGAAAATAGTCCATTTTTAAGGTTTTTATACACCAGTCAGCTCGCTTAGGCGAACTTTGCCGGTTTACACGTTTTAAGCTTTAAAAGTTTGTTTTTAAGTTCCATTTAGCACAAATAAATATCCGTTTAGTCTCGGATCTTGAAATTTTGCACAAATCAGTTTTTGACAGTAAGGAATTTTATAAAAATATTTCCAGAATTAATTTTTATATTTAACATTTATTTATCTATTTTTAAACGTCATTTAAACACCAAATATGCCGAAAATACCAAACGACCTTAGAAAAATCCCAAATTTTTCTGGGATGACTCCTGCCATCCACATAGTTCCCAGTAATTTTTACAGGACCAAAAACTCATTTTTCATGTCATTTTCACCAAAACCGAGCTAGAAAACCCTAGAACTCGTTTTACCGAAAAGCCTACTTAGACTTCTCCAATGGACCTGAAATTTTGTGTGTGACTTTTATATTTTATAAAAAGCTTATCTGAATTTTTCCAGAAGTTTTCATGATGTTTAGCTATTTTTCACCATTTTTAGCCAAAACCAAGCATTAAATTCACCAAATATTCATCCTTTATCCAAAAATTACCAAAATTTCACAGATCTCATATTTCATGTGTAGATCATCTCTGTGAAATTTCATGACTCAACTCTAAGTCTACCACAATCTGTCCAAATCACACAAATCATACGAAAAACCGAACTACCTTGTGTTTCTAGCTTTAGATCGCAAAGATCTTGCTTTCTAGCCTTTGCTAGCAACTAGATATAACACCTACAAGCACAATAACACCACACCAAGCAAGTTATACCCACAATCAAGCCATTTCTTTCATGGTTTCGGTTAAGACATCAAAACAAAGATTTTAACCGTAAAAATTCGTTTTTGACTCTTTTAACTCCTTTCTTGGACCAAGATCCCTTGTATAACTTGTATACATCACTTGATCATGCAAGAATCGGTTTCATCTCGGGTTTTCACCCATTTTTCACTTGAAACCTCATTTTCTCATGATTTTGGAATTAAAAAGCAAGATCAAACAATAATAACATGTTTATTACCTTGTGGATCTTCTTAAAAAACAAAGGTTTTGGTTGAATGTGTAAAGGGTTGAGAGGATTTGGAGAGTTGGAATGTTAAAAAAAGAAAATGAAGTGTGTGTGTGTGTACCCATGGACCGATCGGTCCATGTATGGTGTGGGGGGGCCCACATCTCCAACCTTGGCCACACATTTGGATTGTGTAATCCGGATAATGTTGTGGATAATCTGGTTCAGTTCGTTTTTCGGTTAAACACTTAATTCGGCTTAAAACGAGGCTAAAACGGTCGTTTTTCGGCTTAAAATTTAAATTTATATAAAACCGATTTAAAAACTTTAAAAACTTAAACCATGACATTTATTGACTTAACACATCATATTGTCGGTAATTGTGCATCTTTTTCGGCTTGATCGATCGTCTCTTGCTTAGTTTGATGTTAAAGGTTTCGTTTATCGTACCGACGTACTAATAAATCGAAATCCTTTTTCTGTGCTATAATTCACTTACCCCGAAGCTTTAATACTTCGTACACATCACTAAACATTATATATTTCGTCTATAATGTAATCCCCGATTCGTTCGGGTTTCAATAACCGTTCATCGATTAATCGTAATTTCAATACGACTAGCTGTATATTCGAGTATAATTCGTACTGTGAATCTTATATACTCGTATAAACACATTATAATTCATATATTCAGTATTGAATAACACGTAAATAGTATATTCCGGCTAGGGTATACCTGAATTTGCCGGAATCGTTACATTTCTTCAATTCCTCAAAGCTCCTTTCCCGCTCTTCATTCCAAGAATACTTCACACCTTTCCTTAACAGTTGCGTGAGAGGAAATGCAATGACCGAAAATCCTTCCAAAAATCTCCGGTAGTAGCCTACTAAGCCTAAAAACTTCGAAATTCTGTAGCAGAAATTGGTCTAGGCCACTTTGTAATCACCTCAATCTTTGCAGGATCCATTTTAATTCCTTCCGCAGATACAATGTTACCCAAGAAGGCTACTTGATTAAGCCAAAAGTCACATTTTGAAAACTTCGCATAAAACTTTTTCTGTTGCAATGTCTCGAGCACGTTACGTAGGTGTTTGTCGTGTTCTTCCCTGCTCTTAGAATACACAAGAATATTATCAATGAAAACGATAACGAACTTATCCAAGAACTCATGGAATACTCGGTTTATCAAATCCATGAAGACTGCAGGGGCATTGGTTAATCCAAAAATGATAACCAAAAACTCGTAATGTCCATAGAGCGTACGAAAGGCAGTCTTAAGCACATCCTCCTCTCTAATCTTCAACTGATAATAACCATACCTCAAATCTACTTTTGAGAAGAACTTGGCACCCTAAAGCTGGTAAAAAAGATCATCAATGCGAGGAAGACGATAACTGTTCCGAATGGTAATCTTGTTTAGCTTCCTATAGTCAATTCATAATCGCATACTACCGTCCTTCTTCTTTACAAATAGGACCGGTGAACCCCAATGTGAAACACTCGGTCTTATAAATCCCAACACCAGCAGCTCTTGTAGTTGATTTTTCAACTCTTTCAATTCCAACGGGGCCATACGATACGATGCCTTGGAGATTGGCTCAGCACCGGGGATCAGATCGATTATAAACTCTAATTCACGATCAGGTGGCAATCCCGGTAGTTCATCTGGAAAAACATCAGGAAACTCTCGAACAATCGGGTGGTCGTCTATGCTACCTTTGTTCGCCGATGTATCCAAGATGGACGCTAAGAATCCGACACAACCATGCGATAATAACTTTTGAGCTTTATGCGCAGAAATGATCTTAAGAGACTTACGAGGGTGGATCCCTTGATAGATATAATCAGGAGTATGAAGATCGCCGAATATGTCTCGTCGAAAATGAAAATAGATAGAAACTTGATGTCGATTTAACCAATCCATTCCGAGAACAATATCGAAAGCGTTCATTTGTATGGGTAAAAGATCTACTTTATGCACAAGAGAATCAATACAAATAGGACAATCACGATATACATGTGTAATAATCATCGAATTTCCGATGGGTGTTGAGATGGATAGGGTATGGTCCAACAGTGACGGTTCAATCTTAAGATATATAGTAAACAAGTGAGAAACTATAGAATGCGTCGCGCCCGTATCTAACAATACACATACGTCACGATCGCCAAGTTTAAGTGTTCCGGATATGATACCTGGGTTACTAGCAGCCTCAGTAGCGGTAAGTGCAAAAACTCGTCCTCCGGTATTGGATGGTGCAACGGTTCCATTGGTATTCTTCATATCTCCTTGTATTGGACAATCCTTAACCTTGTGTCCGGCTTGGCCACACCCAAAACAATTTCCAAAAGCTCTGTGGCATATTCCTCGATGACGCTTCCCACAAGTGTTGCATGGCTGAATCAATGTATGGTTCGGGTTTCCATGTTGATTTAGTGGTTTTGCTGTTATGGGTGCTTGATATGGTTGAATCTAATTTTGCGTTGGTCTTGGGTTTTGGGGTCTAGGTTACCATGGTTGCATCTGTTTTCCAGGATTTCGTTTTGGTTGAACTCTACGGTCTTGTTGATGTGGTGTGGTGAATGACTGGTTCGTGGTCTTGGTGGTTACTTCATCTCTTTCCCTTTTCTTACTGCCTCCAGCACAAGATAGGTACTTTTTCCTCTCGAACTCAAAAGTCTTGATTGCATCAGCTACTTCGGTAAGGTCCTTGAACTTCATATACATAATAGACTTTCAGATTCGATCACATACCGCCCATTTACACTTTTCGGCTTGCACATGTTCTGACCCCGCTGCATCCCCCAACAATGCTAGCTAACCTTGCAAATCGTGTCATAAACGCTAACGTTGGTTCATCATTGCCCTGTCGAATAGCAGCGTATTCCCTGATGTAAGCTTCCCTATCAGCGGTAGAGAAATATTTCTAATAAAAGATAGTGCGAAAATCAGCCTAGGGAAGTGTAGCAGCATAAGTATCTCCTCCTTTAACTTTCTTGTATCCCTCCCACCAAGTTTTCTCGTCGTCTTCTAATTTGTAGGTGGCCAGTCTGACCTTGTACTGGTCTGCAACTACCAACACTTCAAAGATCTTCTCAATATAGGCAATATAGTTTCTGGCCTCGATTGGAGTGGCTTCGTGGCTAAAGGATTTTGGCTTTTGTTTTTGAAACCTCTCAATCCACCCATAGATGTTCTCAACAGGATTGTTAACAGTGTTCTCGACAATTAGAGGCCCAGAATTCTGATTAGGGTTAGTGCGACCCTCAGAGCGAGTTTGGTTAAGAACAGCTTCACGGTTTGAGCCACAAGGCCAGGAAGTAGTCCAGCAAAAGCTTGGTTGATAGCAGACACCAAGTTTGGATCAGTCGGATTCTCATTAGAGGCATTATCTCCATTCAAACAGTTCGGTCTACAAATGTTCCTACGGGGCTGGTGACGCGGAGGTTCTAAAGGAATTGACAATAAGTTAAAATTCCGGATGGCACGAATAAATAAGAAGTATTAAATCCTAACCCGTATGTCTACCCAATCCTCACATGTTTTAATTATTAACGTTTAAGTTTTTTACAAGAAAGGGCCTATGATATGATACCACAACTGTAACACCCCACCCTGGAAGGGTGACGTGTCACTATCATAGATATCAAAACATAAGACATAATTCCATAAGTTAAACAGTATTACAGAGCCCTCGGTTTAATTATTTATTACATAACATCGGTTCTAGATAAGCTAGCATAGGCTACCAAAAATGACTAACTATGTCAATTCAAAAGTCCTAGAGCTTAGTTTTTCTTTCTTCACACCCCGCCCAGAGTATGTGATCCTGCTAAAGAAAAAGGATTTACGGAATGAGTTGAATGCCCAGTACGGATAAAATGGCGCAAGTAACAATATTAACTATTTAAATATATCAAACAATAACATAACATAAGATGATTCGACACAAAGCAAGCCAATAAAGTAAATCGTATCATATGGATGTACCCGTGAGCCGAATTCTTAACTTATTACTTACAAACATGCACATAGAGCTGCAGACTCTATGTGCCAAACGTGCAATGGAGCGTGGGCATCACACACCATCCACCATAGTCATATACATATATCCTAGGACCAGTCCATACGCCTCCTAATGGCCTCATGTACCTCACAAGTACTAAGGAGACGCTGTGATTTAGGCTCACCGTCATGGCCAGTGCCACGCCATCGATGCCGCAATGTGGTGCTTGTGGTCACCCCCACAAGTAGGAACATGCTTAGGGTAACAGATCATAATAGCTGAAAAAACACTTTAACAATATATCCAAAGTACGCTCTCGAAGTGTCAAAGCAAATACATGATCATATCATTATCATTGAAGCATGCAATGACGAGTACAATATATTAATAATTCTATCACATGCTATTAAGTCATAACAAATCATAATTAGAACAAGAATCGAACGGACAACCAAATGAATCGAGTTGTCAAAGAAAGCTAGGAGTTCCAAAGGTATATATATATATATATATATATATATATATATATATATATATATATATATATATATATATATATATATGTAACAACAGGGTTTATAACAAATGAATATAATAGCAATAAGGAAGGGGTTATGATCCGTACCTTGAATACAATTCACAATCTTGTTAGACTTGTTTATTTTAGGGGGTCGTGATAACCTACAACTAATTTATATTTGATGAGATGTGACCTTTTTCGTTGTATAATCTCTTACGTATTAATCTGGTGTCGCAAGTCGTAAGTACTGTTACTATTTGTTGTCGTATGATTTGAGTGGAGCATTGTTTTATTTCGATGTTATCTCTATTGTTTTATTAAATGAGTAATAAAATATTTATACGGGTTCAACATTTATAAGCTCTAAATTTGTTTCAGTGTGCTACTTTTCTTTGTAAGCTTCGGTACTATATAACAGTTGTTATTATATATTTTTTGTTAATATCGTAGACCATTATTATAAGTTTGTTTCAAAGTGTTAGTAGAGTAGATTTAAAACTTAACTATTATATTCATAAATTTAGTGAATCTGAGCACATATTTGAGCGAGCGATTTTTAATACTAAGTTAGTAAAAAAATATACATAAGATATCCTTTGAAATATTTAACTATTAAAGTAATTTATAATTGATACAATATGAAAATGGACCACATGCAAAACAAAGTGAGCTACAGTAGATCGGAAATAAACCCACTACCTCTTAAACTCGTTTTTCATATGTTTGCCAGCAAACCAAAGCCTTAGTTATTCTGAAGTGTAAGTAGTTAATTATTAATCATTTCTTCAAAGTTCCACAATCTATAAATTTAAAATTTGGTAGGAGGTTCCCAACACTAGCTTTTGTAAGCATGGATCATAAGTTTCACAATCTATACCAATATTCTAAAGGCTTATGGACTACCTGTGGAATAGTCGGTGCTTGGTTTGGTGGCGCTAAAGTGATGGTCACTCCGGTGGCAGCGGCGCGCTGTAGCAAGTGTCGCCTACAAATCAGCAATGAAACGAAAGACGCGGCAATGTCGGGTGGCCTGTGGACAACGGTAAGGGGAATACGAACGAAGAGGTGTTCGGCCTTACATTCATTGCAAAGTTACGGCCTCTAGAGTTAAGAATATGTTTGTCGGGAAACGTTTCGGTAGTGGCGAGGGAACAGTTAATGTTTTTGGTGACCTTCGAGTGACGGCACGTAGTGAAGGTGACGAGTAATATAGTTTGCTTTGGGTTAAGTGCAAGTAAGGGGGTTGGTAGGAGCTGGTAACATGGTTGTCATGAAGATCATAGACTTGAAGAAAAATAAGTGTGTTTAAAGGAATGTTGTGAGGAAAGTTGAAGCAAGTCTTGGCTTTTATAATAATGATGGTTCAAGAGCCAAGTTCAAAATATCTTTGACACAGTTGCAATTATTAGAGATGGTCTAACACGTATGATATATCTAGAGCTTTGAAGAAAATAAAATAAAAATAACGATTGGAGAAGGTGCATAATTCTTGTCTGCAAAATTTGATGTAAGAAGGAAGTAAGGTAGGTTGGAAAAAAAGTCAAGGCCGGTGAACACATTTGTCCGATCAAGGGTTTCCCTTCCATACTAGTTATCATGATTGTCAGTTATTTATTTTCTTTCATGTTTATATAACATAATATCTGTGTATTATTTTTATTATTATTATTGTTGTTATTATTATTATTATATTGTTTATATTAGATTATACATATACTGATCATTTTGAAGTCTATATGTTTTCTTTTACTTCTATTTATGTTATTGCTATTGTTATTTATTTTTCGTTTTTATCGAAGTGTACATGGCATTGGATTTTACTTTGTTAGGCAAACTTATACCTTTATACTATTATTATATTATTATTACTTTTATTATTATTGTTGCTATTATTATTAATATTCTTTTACAGTTATTTCAATTTTCCCGTCTTCAAATTCAAAAACTTTATCTCAGCTCTCTCAACCTCAGCATTAGTACAAAACCGCTACATATCCATTTCCTTCAAGTCTTCCCAACTCATATCCTTAATCTCTTCTCAGGTTTTTCTCAGTTCCACAGTTTCCCACGAGAACATAGCTTCATCACTAAACGACTAGGTAGTATAACCCACCGCTTGGTCAGGAAGGCACTCGCTAATTCAGATAGCATTTTTTATTGCGGTTATCCACTGGAGATTAGCGATTGCATCACCCAGACCAGTTAGCTTCGGTGGGTCACAACCTTTGAACGACTTGTAGTTACACCCACCCCCTCCTTCCCTCACCAACTTTCACAGACCTAACCTCACATGAGTCACCTTTCTCACTCTCATAATCCTTCTTACTACTCCCCTTGTCATCCCAGCAGTTCTTGCGTGGCTTTCAGCAGACTTACTAGGATGCAAATTCTTCACAGCAACAGCTACAGCTTGAGTAATGACGGCTTGAAAAGCAGGATCAAGTTGATACCCTTCATTGTTTCTTTGATCTCGCACAGTTGCATTTCCTTCCTCCCTCATGTTAGTAACTAGTTCTTCAGAAGGTTCCCGAACAATACGTTGCCTACCACAACGTCCAGTACGACCTCCTTGACCAACAACCTTCCTTGCTCCAGCCATTCGTATTCTATATCGAAACACAAACGTCGTCACTCAAGGAACTATTTAGTAGAAGGATAGTAAGGCTAACAGGTAATAATAGTGTCCAGCTGTGATTAGCGGATCACGTTACTCTCCGTGTCTTATACACTTCCCTTTGTGAGTCCACTTGTGCTAGGTTCTACTTTAAAATGGTTAAGCAATTAATCAAACAATCCATAAACAATCAAATACTCCTATCTCTAGCAATTAAGGTAATTTCCTTACACATTCATACATTACACATAAAATTAATCATATACTTTACCTTTACTTAACCTGCTCGAGTGACACATGACTTTCTTGAACTGGCATCTTCTTTCTTTTTCTTACTTATGTCCCATTATTGTTTGTGTCTAAGCATGTAAGATGCTTATTTCTCTCAAACTTATGCTCTGATACCAACTTGTAAGGTCCCGGTCCCGATGCACGACTTGGACGTTGAATTTACTCATAAACACAGTTCTAAATATCATAGTTAATTAAAGTTTTTCACGGAATATAAAACTTCAACCATATATTATTATAGGGATTACTCTATGGAATAGTAATCAACTTTGAAAGTTATTCCAATCAGGTCACTGATAAAAACTTTTGTTCCAATCAGGTCATTGAACTTTCATTTTTATTCAAATCCTAGATATTGTACCTGTATAGCAGGTAATCTAGGTTTTTTTTTAATTTTTTAATGTTTTTACTTTGCATAATAACTTTTAAACTTTTAAATGTTGCGAAAATTAGTAAAAATGCGAAATATAATTTTAAAATTCCGAAAATTTGCAAAAAAAATTCGGAAAATTGCAATAAATTGCAAAATTTGAAAAAAAATAAAAAAAATGTTCAAAACGGGTCGGAACGGGTTAGGGTCAACATGTTCGGGTCAGAACGGGTCAAGATCGGAACTGGTCAAAACGGGTTTTGGGTCAGCTTTTTTTTTACCAACGAATCACCGCGTTTTCAACACGTTACAGCTCGTTTTAACAGCAAAAGCTCTTTTAAGTGATTTTTTCATTTCGTTTCAGCACTTAACAGCTCGTTTTAAGCGATTTTTCAGCTCGTTTCAGCACCTAACAGCTCGTTTAAGCGATTTTTTCAGCTCGTTTCAGCACCTAACAGCTCGTTAAAGCGATTTATCAGCTCGTTTCAGCACCTAACAGCTCGTCTAAGCGATTTTTCAGCTCGTTTCAGCACCTAACAGCTCGTTTAAGCGATTTTCAGCTCGTTTCAGCACCTAACAGCTCGTTTAAGCGATTTTCTAGCTCATTTCAGCACCTAACAGCTCATTTAAGCGATTTTCAGCTCGTTTCAGCACCTAACAGCTCGTTTAAGCGATTTTTCAGCTCGTTTAAGCGAGTTTTTAGCTCGTTTCAGCACCTAACAGCTCGTTTAAGCAAGTTTTCAACTCGATTCAGCACCTAACAGCTGGTTTAAGCGATTTTTTCGGCTTGTTTAAGCGATTTATCAGCTCATTTCAGCACCTAACAGCTCGTTTAAAACGATTTTTCAGCTCATTTCAGCACCTAACAGCTCGTTTAAGCGATTTTTCAGTTCGTTCCGACCCGTAACCCGTTTCTAAATCATTGTTAGGTGCTGAAATGAACTAAAAAATCGTTTTTTAAACGAGCTGTTAGGTGCTGAAATGACCTGAAAAATCGCTTATAACGAGCTGTTAGGTGCTGAAACGAGCTGAAAAGTCGCTTAAACGAGCTGTTAGGTGCTGAAAAGAGCTGAAAAGTCGCTTAAACGAGCTGTTAGGTGCTGAAAAGAGCTGAAAAGTCGCTTAAACGAGCTGTTAGGTGCTGAAACGAGCTGAAAAGTCGCTTTAAACGAGCTGTTAGGTGCTGAAACGAACTGAAAATCGCTTTAAACGAGCTGTTAGGTGCTGAAACGAGCTGAAAAATCGCTTAAACGAGCTGTTAGGTGCTGAAACGAGCTGAAAAATCGCTTAAACCAGCTGTTGTGTGCTGAAACGAGCTGAAAAATCGCTTAAACGAGCTGTTAAGTGCTAAAACGAACCAAAAAAATCGCTTAAACAAGCTTTTGCTGTTAAAACGAGCTGTAACGTGTTGAAAACGCGCTGATTCGATGGTAAAAAAAACTGACCCGAAACCCGTTTTGACCCATTCCGACCCGTTTTGAAAAAATTTTAATTTTGTTTACAATTTTTGGAATTTATTGCAATTTTCAAACTTTTTTTTGCAAATTTTTAGAATTTTAAAATTATATTTCGCAATTTTACTAATTTTCGTAACCTTTAAAAGTTATTATGCAAAGTAAAAACATTGAAAAATTAAAAAAAAACCTAGATTACCTGCTATCCAGGTAAAATATCTAGGATTGGAACAAAAATGAAAATTCAATTACCTGATTGGAACAAAAGTTTTTATCAGTGACCTGATTGGAACAACTTTCAAAGTTGGTTACTATTCTATGAAGTAATCCCATTATATAATCATTCGAATCTTTTCATAACAATCTAACTCTTGTCTTTAACATTAAATAAAAAGTCATATTTAAATATCATAACATTCTTCTAAAGATGTCGGCCTCTTCAGTCCAATGCCATGTGTCTTCGATCAAGCTAGCTGCCTTAACCTATTCACCTGCGTGCATACTAGAAGTCAGCTATGCTGAGTGAGTTCCAGTTAATCAAGCAACATACAATACATTCATATACTACATACTCAACATGCTTTACTTTCTTTGCCGTTACATAAGTATATACCTTCATTCTTACTTTCATACTTTCATATTTTATTTTGCTCACATACATACACATACATTTTAAAGAGCCTTTCGCCCTATAACCTCAAAGATATTATAGGGGTCTGGTCCATATCCTCTCATATTTTATAAGGGTCTAGTCCCTATCCTCGTAGATATTATGAGGGTCTGGTCCCTATCCACGCAAATATTATGAGGGTCTGGTCCTTACTCGCGCATATATTATGATGGTCTGGTCCCTATCCTCGCATATATTATTAGGGTCTAGTCCCTTCTTTCCATACAACCATACATTCATACATACATTTCTTCATACCATCATTTATATAATTACCTACATACCTTTATATATCATTCACTTATCATTCATTTAAACAATCACAAATCATATACTTACCACTTAAGGTAAGTGTATTAACTAATCACATTAAGTATGCACACAACCCCGAAAACATAACAAGGAAATAGGGCTAGAAACTCACTTGTGTCTTGTACTTCTCAGAGTTAACTGTAATACTCATCCTTAGCTGTGCACGGCTAAGTGTGTAATAATTCTAAGTATCTATTAACTACCTTTAATTATATCATATTTCTATGTTAGTGTAACCCCTAGCTAACAGGGGGCCGAGGGCAGCGACCCTGGCAACGGGGTCTAGGGGCAGCAGCCCCTAGCAGGTTCCAAGGGGCAGAGCCCCTGGATAGAAAACTTTTATTTTCTTTAACAATTATTTACTAATAATTCATCAAAAACTTAAGTTTGAACTAATCAGATGAAAATTCTAATCGAATGACCGATTCTAATCGAATGGAAATTCTAATAAAATGACTGATTCAAATCAAATGGAAATTCTAATCGAATGACTGATTCTAATCAAATGGAAATTCTAAATGAATGAATGATTCTAATCAAATGGAAATTCTAATCGAATCGAATCACCCATTAGATTCGATTACTTTGTATATTCGATTCGATTACTTTTCCCATTTGATTCTTATTACTTTTCCCATTCGATTCAATTACTTTTTGGCCCATTCGATTTGATTACTTTTTAGCCAATTCGATTCGGTTACTTTTCTCATGCGATTCGATTACTTTTTGGCCCACTCAATTCGATTACTTTTCTCATGCGATTCGATTACTTTTTGGTCCATTCGATTCGATTACTTTTCTCATGCGATTTGATTACTGTTCAATTGAATCAAATTTCTTAAGGGATCCATTCATATATAGTTTCATTCTTATCAATTTCCAGCCTTTCCTTTCGACTCGGTTTGCCCGTCTTCCATAAGTAACGAGCCTTGGTCTATAACGACATCGTTTTCTTGCGCTAACTCAGTCCAAACGTTACCCGTTTGTCCCTTTTCATACAAAACATCTCGTTTACGTTCAAGTTTATATTTTTCTTGTATAAAATTGCCCGATTTGCCTTAGTATCAAATCTTAAGGAAACCAACCTTAAAAAAAGTAATCTTTAATCTAAAACGTACCTTTTTTATTGGGTTTTGCTTCGACTTGTATTCAACACGTGAATCTGGACGTTTAATTTTGTTGTTTAATGATGTTGAACACGAAATCAACCTTTCTTGAAATTGGATCTAGGTCTGAAATGAAGAGAGTGTTTGTGTGTGTGTTTTTTTAGTGTGTTATGTAGGTTAGAAGATGGAAATGAGGGTTTTAGGGTTTCATGAAAGGTTTAAGGGAGTTTATATACCCTTAAGCCCATGGACCTAAGGCCATCACCATCCTCTATTCCATCTTTTATTGTCCAAGCCTACAGTCGATTATTTTATTTAACTTAACTAAATAATAACACACCCTTAAGTAAATGAAATTTCTTTTATTTATTATTATCAAAAGTAGGACGTTACAATTTAGTTCTGGTTAAAATGAGGCATTCTCAAAACGTAACGATTTGATTCTGGTCAGAACATGTCATTTTAAAAAAGGTTTCGACTTGATTATGTTCTTATATGCGCTTGAACGTGCTTCTATTTATTAAGGGCATGGTTGTAAAAATCGCGCATAGGCGTCGAATACTTAACGAGTAATCGCTGAGTAAACCCCGACTAGTCCGAGTTCTCGATCCCCGATTGCTCTCCGACTAAGGCCGAGTACTCACCGACTAAGGCCGAGTATTCCCAACTTTCTAGTCGACCGCCTAGGTCTGTTTAACGATTTTGCAACCTTGATTAAGGTGGAAGGCTTTCTACATGAAATATAAAAACAGTTGTTGACTTGGTAGCTTTGAACTACACCTTATTTTGTCACTTTCGGGTATGAAGTTCATACTATGAACTTGGTAGTTTTTTTTTCATTTTCTTTTAAATATCAAAATAAAATTGGAAATTCATTGATATAATAATAAAATATTAAACTTTATATCTACTCGTTTTCAATATAGCACTTCCACAATAATATGTTAATATTGATGTGAAATTAAAATATATTTACAAAATAACCAAAGTAGATGGCATAATACAACTAAGTTGTATATAGTCAAGCCAAATGGAAAATTAACATAAAATTAATTTAATATTGATGTGAAAATAATAATAGTGATGAAAAATAAACTTCAAATTCATTATTTAATATTTCAAAAAATGTAAAATAAAATAAAATATACTTGAAATTGAACAAATATTAAAATAATATGAACTTTCTTATTATCAAGACTTACTATTTTTAAGTGTTAAAAGTTACTATTTTTAACTTGACATGTAATAACAAGTAAGTTGGTTTTCTTAATATATAAACACAATTAGTTTTGGAACCCGTATATTACACGGGTTTGTTAAATGATAAAAAAAATAAGGTTTCCAGTTTGAAATAACTGGAAAAAAGTTAAAGATAAAAAGAGAAATGACATATATTGTACAAATAATTAGAAGTCTAGATCACAAATTAATAAATTTGATAAAATATCTTTATATAAAACATTTGTTGTATTATCAAAAGTATTCAAATCGTCGTCCATATAAACAAATTTAAATTGTGTCTGCAAGTTACCCGGTATAGTGCAACATATAATGTTCATTAGAAAAAAAAAATGGACATCGAAGGATAAAACAACCTTATAAAAAAATTGATCTTTATTATTTTCTACTTGTTTTAAATTTTTCTACTTTTTTGATCTTCAACTAATATTTTACTTTAATCTCGTAACTATTTTCAAAATAGTTTTGGCTCATGACTCATTAATGGCTAGTATGAATAAGATGCAATATTAAAAAATTAAAAAGAAAAATTGACTATTTTATAGCTCAATTGCCAAAATGATTTAAACTCATGAATCATGGATAGTATGGGCTAAGTAGAATAGATATTAAAAATTAGGATTTAATGTGGCTATAGCAAATCATCGTTATATACCCTTAAACCCATGGACCTAAGCCTCATCACCATCCTCTATTCCATCTTTTATTGTCCAAGCCCACACTCGATTATTTTATTTAACCTAACTAAATAATAACATACCCTTAAGTAAACAAAATTTCTATTATTTAATATTATCAAAAGTAGGATGTTACAATTTGGTTCTGGTTAAAATGAGGCATTCTCAAGACGTAACGATTTGATTCTGGTCAAAACATGTCATTTTAAAAAATGTTTCGACTTGATTATGTTCTTATATGCGCTTGAATTTGCTTCTTTTTATTAAGGGCATGATTGTAAAAATCGCGCATAGGCGTCGAGTACTAAACGAGTAATCGCAGAGTAATCCCCGACTAGTCCGAGTTCGCAGTGAGCCATCCCCGATTGCTCTCTGACTAAGGCCGAGTACTCACCGACTAAGACCGAGTATTCCCAACTCTCTAGTCGACCGCCTAGGTCTGCTTAACGATTTTGCAACCTTGATTAAGGTGGAAGACTTTCTACATTAAATATAAAAACAGTTGTTGACTTGGTAGCTTTGAACAGCACCTTATTTTGTCACTTTCGGGTATGAAGTTCATACTATGAACTTGGTAGCTTTTTTTTCCTTTTTCTTTTAAATATCATAATGAAATTGAAAATTCATTGATATAATAATAATAAAATATTAAACTCTATATCTACTCGTTTTCAATATAGCACTTCCATAATAATATGTTAATATTGATGTGAAACTAAAACTTATTTTCAAAATCACCTAAGTAGATGGCATAATACAACTAAGTTGTATATAGTCAAGCCAACTGGAAAATTAACATAAAATTAATTTAATATTGATGTGAAAATAATAATAGTGATGAAAAATAAACTTCAAATTCATTATTTAACATTTCAAAAAAGGTAAAATAAAATGAAATATACTTGAAATAGAACAAATATTAAAATGATGTGAACTTTCTTATTATCAAGACTTATTATTTTTAAGTGTTAAAAGTTACTATTTTTAACTTGACATGTAATAACAAGTAAGTTGGTTTCTTAATATATAAACACAATTAGGTTTTGAACCCGTATAATACACGGGTTTATTAAATGATAAAAATAAAAAATAAAGTTTCCAGTTTGAAATAACTGGCAAAAAATTAAAGATAAAAAGAGAAATGACATATATTGTACAAATAATTAGAAGTCTAGATCACAAATTTATAAATTTGATTAAATATCTTTATATAAAACATTTGTTGTATTATCAAAAGTATTCAAATCGTCGTCCAGTATAAACAAATTTAAATTGTGTCTGCTAGTTACCCGGTATAATGCAACATATAATGTTCATTAGAAAAAAATGGACATCGAAGGATAAAACAACCTTATAAAAAAATTGATCTTTATTTTTCTACTTGTTTTACATTTTTCAACGTTTTTGATCTTCAACTAGTATTTTACTTTAATCTCGTAACTATTTTCAAAATAGTTTGGCTCATGACTCATTAATAGCTAGTATGAATAAGATGCAATATTAAAATATTAAAAAGAAAAATTGATTATTTTATAGCTCAATTGCCAAAATGATTTCAACTCATGACTCATGGATAGTATGGGCTAAGAAGAATAGATATTAAAAATTAGGATTTAATGTGGTTATAGCAAATCATCGTTATATACCCTTAAGTCCATGGACCTAAGGCTCATCACCATCCTCTATTCATCTTTTATTGTCCAAGCCCACACTCGATTATTTTATTTAACTTAACTAAATAATAACATACCCTTAAGTAAACGAAATTTCTTTTATGTAATATTATCAAAAGTAGGATGTTACAATTTGGTTCTGGTTAAAATGAGGCATTCTCAAAACGTAACGATTTGATTCTGGTCAAAACATGTCATTTTAAAAAAGGTTTCGACTTGATTATGTTCTTATATGCGCTTGAACGTGCTTTTGTTTATTAAGGGCATGGCTGTAAAAATCGCGCATAGGCGTCGAGTACTTAACGAGTAATCGCAGAGTAATCCCCGACTAGTCCGAGTTCTCGGTGAGCCATCCCCGATTGCTCTCCGACAAAGGACGAGTACTCACCGACTAAGGCCGAGTATTCCCAACTCTCTAGTCGACCGCCGAGGTCTGCTTAACGATTTTGCAACCTTGATTAAGGTGGACGACTTTCTACATTAAATATAAAAACAGTTGTTGACTTGGTAGCTTTGAACTGCACCTTATTTTGTCACTTTCGGGTATGAAGTTCATACTATAACTTGGTAGCTTTTTTTTCCTTTTTCTTTTAAATATCATAATGAAATTGGAAATTCATTGATATAATAATAATAAAATATTAAACTCTATATCTACTCGTTTTCAATATAGAACTTCCATAATAATATGTTAATATTGATGTGAAATTAAAATTTATTTACAAAATCACCTAAGTAGATGGCATAATACAACTAAGTTGTATATAGTCAAGCCAACTAGAAAATTAAAATAAAATTAATTTAATATTGATGTGAAAATAATAATAGTGATGAAAAATAAACTTCAAATTCATTATTTAATATTTCAAAAAATGTAAAATAAAATAAAATATACTTGAAATTGAACAAATATTAAAATGATGTGATCTTTCTTATGATCAAGACTTACAATTTTTAAGTGTTAAAAGTTACTATTTTTAACTTGACATGTAATAACAAGTAAGTTGGTTTTCTTAATATATAAACTCAATTAGTTTTTGAATCCGTATATTACACGGGTTTGTTAAATGATAAAAAAAAAAATAAGGTTTCCAATTTGAAATAATAAGAGAAATGACATATATTGTACAAATAATTAGAAGTCTAGATCACAAATTAATAAATTTGATAAAATATCTTTATATAAAACATTTGTTGTATTATCAAAAGTACTCAAATAGTCGTCCAATATAAACAAATTTAAATTGTGTCTGCTAGTTACCTGGTATAATGCAACATGTAATGTTCATTAGAAAAAAAATGGACATCGAAGGATAAAACAACCTTATAAAAAAATTGATCTTTATTATTTTCTACTTGTTTTACATTTTTCTACTTTTTTTATCTTCAACTAGTATTTTACTTTAATCTCGTAACTATTTTCAAAATAGTTTTGGCTCATGCCTCATTAATAGCTAGTATGAATAAGATGCAATATTAAAATATTAAAAAGAAAAATTGACTATTTTATAGCTCAATTGCCAAAATGATTTCAACTAATGACTCATGAATAGTATGGCCTAAGAAGAATAGATATTAAAAATTTGGATTTAATGTGGCTATAGCAAATCATCGTTATATACCCTTAAGCCCATGGACCTATGGCTCATCACAATCCTCTATTCCATCTTTTATTGTCCAAGCCCACACTCGATTATTTTATTTAACTTAACTAAATAATAACATACCCTTAAGTAAACGAAATTTCTTTTATTTGATATTATCAAAAGTAGGATTGTTACAATTTGGTTCTGGTTAAAATGAGGCATTCTCAAAACGTAACGATTTGATTCTGGTCAAAACATGTCATTTTAAAAAAGGTTTCGACTTGATTATGTTCTTATATGCGCTTGAACGTGCTTTTGTTTATTAACGGCATGGCTGTAAAAATCGCGCATAGGCGTCGAGTACTTAACGAGTAATCGCAGAGTAATCCCCGACTAGTCCGAGTTCTCGGTGAGCCATCCCCGATTCTCTCTGACTAAGGACGAGTACTCACCGACTAAGGCCAAGTATTCCCAACTCTCTAGTCGACCGCCTAGGTCTGCTTAACGATTTTGCAACCTTGATTAAGGTGGAAGACTTTCTACATGAAATATAAAAACAGTTGTTGACTTGGTAGCTTTGAACTGCACCTTATTTTGTCACTTTCGGGTATGAAGTTCATACTATGAACTTGGTAGCTTTTTTTCCTTTTTCTTTTAAATATCATAATGAAATTGGAAATTCATTGATATAATAATAATAAAATATTAAACTCTATATCTACTTGTTTTCAATATAGAACTTCCATATTAATATGTTAATATTGATGTGAAATTAAAATTTATTTACAAAATCACCTAAGTAGATGGCATAATACAACTAAGTTGTATATAGTCAAGCCAACTGGAAAATTAAAATAAAATTAATTTAATATTGATGTGAAAATAATAATAGTGATGAAAAACAAACTTCAAATTCATTATTTAATATATCAAAAAATGTAAAATAAAATGAAATATACTTTAAATTGAACAAATATTAAAAATGATGCCAACTTTCTTATTATCAAGACTTACTATTTTTATGTGTTAAAAGTTACTATTTTTAACTTGACATGTAATAACAAGTGAGTTGGTTTTCTTATTATATAAACTCAATTAGTTTTTGAACCCGTATATTATACGGGTTTGTTAAATGATAAAAAAATTAAGGTTTCCAGTTAGAAATAACTGGAAAAAAAATTAAAGATAAAAAGATAAATGACATATATTGTGCAAATAATTAGAAGTCTAGTTCGCAAATTAATAAATTTGATAAAATATCTATAAATAAAACATTTGTTGTATTATCAAAATTATTCAAATCGTCGTTCAATATAAACAAATTTAAATTGTGTCTGCTAGTTACCCGATATAATGCAACATATAATGTTCATTAGAAAAAAAATGGACATCGAAGGATAAAACAACCTTATGAAAGATTGATCTTTATTATTTTCTACTTGTTTTACATATTTCTACTTTTTAGATCTTCAATTAGTATTTTACTTATCTCGTAACTATTTTATAAATCAAATTCCCATAATAGTTTTGGCTCATGACTCATTAATAGCTAGTATTAATAAGATCCAATATTAAAATATTAATAACAAAAATTGACTATTTTATAGCTCAATTGCCAAAATGATTTCAACTCATGACTCATGGATAGTAAGGGCTAAGAAGAATAGATATTAAAAATTAGAATTTAATGTGGTTATAACAAATCATCGTTATATACCCTTAAGCCCATGGACCTAAGGCCCATCACCATCCTCTATTTCATCTTTTATTGTCAAGACCACACTCTATTATTTTATTTAACTTAACTAAATAATAACACACCCTTAAGTAAACGAAATTTCTTTTATTAATTATTATCAAAAGTAGGAAGTTACAATTTGGTTCCAGTTAAAATGAGGCATTTTCAAAACGTAACAAGTAGATTCTGGTTAAAACATGTCATTTTAAAAAAGGTTTCGACTTGATTATGTTCTTAAATGCGCTTGAACGTGCTTCTGTTTATTAAGGGCATGGTTGTAAAAATCGCGCATAGGCGCCGAGTACGTAACGAGTAATCGTCGAGTAATCCCCGACTAGTCTGAGTTCTCGGTGAGCCATCCCCGATTGATCTCCGACTAAGGCCGAGTACTCACCGACTAAGGCCGAGTATTCCCAACTCTCTAGTCGACCGCCTAGGTCTGCTTAACGATTTTGCAACCTCGATTAAGGTGGAAGACTTCCTACATGAAATATAAAAACAGTTGTCGACTTGGTAGCTTTGAACTGCACCTTATTTTGTCACTTTCGGGTATGAAGTTCATACTACGAACTTGGTAGCTTTTTTATTCCTTTTTCTTTTAAATGTTATAATGAAATTGGAAACTCATTGATATAATAATAAAATATTAAACATTATATCTACTCGTTTTCAATATAGCACTTCCATAATAATATGTTAATATTGATATGCAATTAAAATTTATTTATAAAATCACCTAAGTAGATGGCATAATACAACTAAGTTGTATATAGTCAAGCCAACTGGAAAATTAACATAAAATTAATTTAATATTGATGTGAAAATAATAATAGTGATGAAAAATAAACTTCAAATTCATTATTTAGTATTTCAAAAAATGTAAAATAAAATGAAATATACTTTAAATTGAACAAATATTAAAAATGATGCGAACTTTCTTATTATCAAGACTTACTATTTTTAAGTGTTAAAAGTTACTATTTTTAACTTGACATGTAATAACAAGTGAGTTGGTTTTCTTATTATATAAACTCAATTAGTTTTTGAACCCGTATATTATACGGGTTTGTTAAATGATAAAAAAATAAGGTTTCCAATTAGAAATAACTGAAAAAAAATTAAAGATAAAAAGATAAATGACATATATTGTACAAATAATTAGAAGTCTAGATCACAAATTAATAAATTTGATAAAATATCTTTAAATAAAACATTTGTTGTATTATCAAAATTATTCAAATCGTCGTCCAATATAAACAAATTTAAATTGTGTCTGCTAGTTACCCGATATAATGCAACATATAATGTTCATTAGAAAAAAAATGGACATCGAAGGATAAAACAACCTTATGAAAGATTGATCTTTATTATTTTCTACTTGTTTTACATATTTCTACTTTTTTGATCTTCAATTAGTATTTTACTTATCTCGTAACTATTTTATAAATCAAATTCCCAAAATAGTTTTGGCTCATGACTCATTAATAGCTAGTATTAATAAGATCCAATATTAAAATATTAAAAACAAAAATTGACTATTTTATAGCTCAATTGCCAAAATGATTTCAACTCATGACTCATGGATAGTAAGGGCTAAGAAGAATAGATATTAAAAATTAGAATTTAATGTGGTTATAACAAATCATCGTTATATACCCTTAAGCCCATGGACCTAAGGCCCATCACTATCCTCTATTCCATCTTTTATTGTCAAGCCCGCACTCTATTATTTTATTTAACTTAACTAAATAATAATATACTCTTAAGTAAACGAAATTTCTTTTATTTATATTATTAAAAGTAGGATGTTACAATTTGGTTCTGGTTAAAATGAGGCATTCTCAAAACGTAACGAGTTGATTATGGTCAAAACATGTCATTTTAAAAAAGGTTTCGACTTGATTATGCTCTTATACGCGCTTGAACGTGCTTTTGTTTATTAAGGGCATGGCTGTAAAAATCGCGCATAGGCGCCGAGTACTTAACGAGTAATCGCATAGTAATCCCCGACTAGTCCGAGTTCTCGGTGAGCCATCCCCGATTGCTCTCTGACTAAGGACGAGTACTCACCGACTAAGGCCGAGTATTCCCAACTCTCTAGTCGACCGCCTAGGTCTGCTTAACGATTTTGCAACCTTGATTAAGGTGGAAGACTTTCAACATGAAATATAAAAACAATTGTCGACTTCGTAGCTTTGAACTGCACCTTATTTTTTCACTTTCGGGTATGAAGTTCATACTACGAACTTGGTAGCTTTTTTATTCCTTTTTCTTTTAAATGTCAAATGAAATTGGAAATTCATTGATATAAAAATAATGTATTAAACTTTATATCTACTCGTTTTCAATATAGCACTTCCATAATAATACGTTAATATTGACGTGAAATTAAAATTTATTACAAAATCACCTAAGTAGATGGCATAATACAACTAAGTTGTATATAGTCAAGCCAACTGAAAAATTAAAATAAAAGTAATTTAATATTGATGTGAAAATAATAATAGTGATAAATAATAAACTTCAAATTCATTATTTAGTATTTCAAAAAATGTAAAATAAAATGAAATATACTTTAAATTGAACCAATATTAAAATGATGTGAACTTTCTTATTATCAAGACATACTATTTTTAAGTGTTAAAAGTTATTATTTTTAACTTGACATGTAATAACAAGTAAGTTGGTTTTCTTATTATATAAACTCAATTAGTTTTTGTACCCGTATATTATACGGGATTATTAAATGATAAAAAAATAAGGTTTCCAATTTGAAATAACTGAAAGAAAATTAAAGATAAAAAGAGAAATGACATATATTGTACAAATAATTAGAAGTCTAGATCACAAATTAATAAATTTGATAAAATATCTTTATATAAAACATTTGTTGTATTATCAAAAGTATTTAAATCGTCTTCCAATATAAACAAATTTAAATTGTGTCTGCTAGTTACCCGGTATAGTGCAACATATAATGTTCATTAGATAAAAAAATGGACATCGAAGGATAAAACAACCTTATGAAAGATTGATCTTTATTATTTTCTACTTGTTTTACATATTTCTACTTTTTTGATATTCAATTAGTATTTTACTTTTAATCTGTAACTATTTTGTAAATCAATTCCCAAAATAGTTTTGGCTTATGACTCATTAATAGTTAGTATGAATAAGATGCAATATTAAAAAGAAAAATTGACTATTTTATAGCTTAATTGCCAAAATGATTTCAACTCATGACTCATGGATAGTATGTGCTAAGAAGAATAGATATTAAAAATTAGGATTTAATGTGGTTATGACAAATCATCGTTATTAATTTTGTGTATTAGTAGAGTAAGATAAGATATTTTCAATTTAGTGTCATGTTATTCTAAAAGGGAACAAAAATCATAAATATGAGAAGAATTTTTAACCACACAAAAATCCTCTAAGGAAAATAAAATTAAAAATAAATTAATAAGAAAATATTAGCTCAACATTTAATAAAAAAACGAAAAAAGTAAAAACCCAAAAATGTTTCCAACGTCTTTCTCGTTCTTAATAAAAGAAAAAAGAAGAAGTGTTGAGTGAAAAAGATTACTGTGTCTTTTTGTTTATTATTGTGCTTTCTGTTTATTTTCGTCGTTAATTGTGTCTTCTTTTCCTTGACATTGTGTCTTTTTTTTCTTTATATTGTGTTATATTACTCAACTTTTGCTATATTTTGTTCGTCATTGTGTTATATTTTGCGATCTATTGTGTCTTTTTTTAGTTATATTGTGTCTTTTGTTCATTTTCGACATTGTGTTTTTTGTCTCGGCTTGTGTCTTTTCGTCAAATTTAATTTTTTTTAACATGAATGATGACGTAAACATTTTAGATTTTTATATTTTTTGTTTTTTTATTTATATTTCCTTTATTTATATTTAAAGTATGATTTTATTATTTTTGTTTTTCTGAATTTTATTTAATGGGTTTTTTGTGTGGTCGCAAATCTTTCTCACATTTCTCATTTTTGGTCTCTTTCCTTTGTATTTTAACTTTACCCTTCTATAAAATCAAGTTTGTATAAATTTCATGTTTGCCTCAAATTTAACCTTTATTTCAAAATTAAAGATAACGAACTACTAAAGTGTTACATTATATGATAGCGAATAGGGAAAATTCCCAAAATAACCCTATTAAGGAGAGAGAGAAGGGAAAATAGCCCAAAATCCCTAAATATTCTTAAAATAGCCCACTAAATTTGGACTGAGACGACGAGATCTGACGAGATCTTTAAACCAATAGAATTTTGACAAGTGTAATGTTTTCTGAAAAACTGATGTAACATCGTGAAAAATCGGGTCAAAAATACCAAGTTTCAAATTCCAAGGACCAAAAATGAAAATTCTGTTTTCCTGTCCCATCACGATACGCGACGGATCAGAAGGCAAACCCATCGCGTATCGCGAAGGGCCTATTACAAACCCAAGAAAATGGGCGGTGGGTGATACGCGACGGCCCAAGACCTGACGTTATCGCGTATCGCGATAACGTGGTCTGACAGGCAAGACACATGGTACATCATTCGCCACGTGGCACCGCGAACACCACGTGGCGCCACGTGGCAAACCTATGGGTGACGCTGCATACCTACGCATAGGACAATCGCGTATCGCGATGAGACCTCGAGATCAGCCTATAAATATGGGCTCCAGCCCTCTCATTCTTCACACCTCAAATTCTCAGCTCACTTCTCTCTCTAAAACATCTCACCACCTCGAAAAATGTTCCACCGAACCCACCTTGTAATATGTGCCTTAATCCGGCGATACCTCTAAGTTCGTGCATCATACCAACAACATTCTCTCGAAGAACGTGCTATCCCGAGACGACCTGACGAACCTCCTCGAAAAGCGTGACAACGAGCCTTGAAGATTGATGTGCCTCGATAAACGTGTCGAAGAAGGTGTTGATCAAGGAACTCGAGAGAAGTAAAGGTGCGTAAGTGCTACCGAAGTTTCTAGGGTTTTATAAGCAAAGCAAGGTAGGCATAATGCCCGAATAAAATATTAATAAAATATATAAAAGGTTTAATACTCTAAGTCAAGGGTATACTCGATACCTCGAGAAATAAATAAAAAAAGAATAAATACATAAAATATTTAATAATTCTTTATAATGTGATTATTATTTGAATTGTTATTTAAATAATATATAAGAAAATAAAGTATATGTTTCTTCAAGAAGAAGAAACGTAGTATTTAAGAAAAGTAAAACAAGTAAAACTAGATGTTTAACTTGTAAAAGAAAAGAAAGTGTATTTAAACTAAGGGTTTAAAAAGAAAATATAACCGAGGAAAAGATTAAACAAAAAAAAAGACTAGAGGTATTAAGCCAGATTAAAGATCTGGTATTAACAAAAGGGTATACTCGTACTATAGGTGCGAGATAGCAAAGAAAGGAAGAACCGATCAGTGTACTGAAGCTGATCTTTTCAAAGAAACGTGAATACGCCCAACTTTATAAAACTTGTATTAAACGTGTCAAAAAAATTGATTACATGAGATGTAACATTCTACTTTTGATTATAATAATAAAATAAATTTCATCTATCTTATAGTGGGTCGTTATCGGTTTAAATAAATAGAATATGAGTTGGGCTTGTGTTGGTTAAATGGATATGGGTTATGGACTTGGGTTATGAAAGAAAGAAGGAAAGACCATGGGCTTAAGCCCATGATCCATAAATATATAAACCCTTAATCTCCATTGAATCCTCATTCACACATATTACATACACCACCAAAGCACACACTTAAGATCTCCCTCTAGTTCTCTCCTTCTCTAGCCGAAACCAAGAAAGAATCCGAGCACCGACCCGAGGTAATAATAGTTTAATATTGCATGAGCTTAACCCGTTAGATATAGTCACGAAACGACGAGCCGACACCGTTAAGCCATTTAAGTCACGAGATCCGGGTGGAATCGGGTATAAACCGAACCTATGATGAGCTTAGGGTTCACCCTAGCTCAGATCTGGATCGAACAGGACGAAAAAACGGTGAAAAACGAGTTAAAACTCGTTTTTCCGACGTGTTCGCGGTTTTCCGGCGGCTTTCCGGCGGCGGCGCCGGAAAAGTTAATACGAGGATGTCAGGGAATGTTATGACATTCATTGACCTAACCCTAGTTCGCTACGGGAATTTAACGAATTAAAGGTGATTCACTAGCTGGTTCGTCTATGGAAACATAACGAACTAGCTACAGTTCGTGTTCAATTCGTTAAGTTGATTCACTGAGGAAAGAATAACGAACTGGCCTTAGTTCGCGTCCAGATTCGCTAAGGAAAAGATAACGAATTCGTTATAGTCATTCGTTAGAAAAGATAACGAATTGGATGGACGAATTCGTTACCAGGATTGGTTCGTTATGGACTGATTCGTTATAAGATCCAATTCGCTTAATAACCAGTTCGTTAAAGGGTTCAATTCGCTGCATGGATCAGTTCGTTAAGATAACACCATTCGTTAAGAACCAAGTAACGAACCAGAAGTTTGATAGAATGCCAGAACAGTCTCTGCCCCTTGGACCCTGCTAGGGGCTGCCGCCCCTAGACCCTGCTGCCAGGGGCGCTGCCCCCGGACCCCTGTCCGTCGAGGGTTATAGTTAGACTAGAAACGCAATATGGGTAGTGATAGTTAATTGATGCATGTAATTATTATACAATTAGCCGTGCCCAACTGAAGAAAGGAATAACTATTAACGGTGAACGTAACCGACTTCAGGTGAGTTTCTAGCCCCATTCCCTGTTATGTTTTCGGGGATGTGTGCATACTCGATGTGATTAGTTAATACACTTATCCTAAGTGATAAGCGTATGCCATATATGTATTATGTGAAATGTATGAATGATTTTTTGTTGGTACATGAATGATCTTCGAAATTGCATGTACTGTCAGGAAATGGTTGATGTTATATATATGATGTAAGATGAAGAATGATTGATGTATGTACGTACGAAACTTACGGTTATGTATATAGAAAATTATGTTATAAAGGTATGGAAGAAAGGGTACCGGATCCTAATAATATCTGAGGATGGAGGGTATCGGACCCTAATAATATCCGAGGATGAAGGGTGACCGAACCCTAATAATATCCTAGGATGAAGGGTGACCGGACCCTAATAATATCCGAGGATGGAGGGTACCGGACCCTAATAATATCCGAGGTATGTAGGGCGAATGCTCTTTATAACGTAAGGTTAGTTATGAATGTATATAAAAGAATGATGGACAGGTTAAGTATGTAATGCGTACCTACGGGCACGCATATGTGTATGTAAAGTAAGTTATGTGATTAACTAGAACTCACTCAGCGTAGCTGACTTTTAGTATGCACGCAGGTAAATAGGTTGAGGCAGCTCGCGTGATTGAAGACACATGGCATGGAATCGAAGATACTGGCATCTCGAAGAAATGTTGTGATGTTTTAAAGATTATGATTTGTTTTAAATGACTATGAATGTTTTATAAGACAAGATTTGAAGGTTATGTAAGATATTATGGTTGAAGTTTTATATTCCGCGTAAAGTTTTAATTAACTCTGATATTTAGAACTGCGTTTATGAGTAAATCCAACACCAAAGTATGGCTACCAGTAACGGCGCCTTACATGAGATTACGTATCTCTAAAACATTATAAACAAAGGTAATCGCTATCCCTTAGGCCGTCGTGTACGTTTGTTAGGATCCTTACATATGTGGTAAAAAGTCGGTGGGCACACCGTGCCACACCTGGTCATGAGCCTCTGCCACGATGGGCCGGACCTAAGTTACGTCCGAGTGAGGGTGATCATATATATACTGATGGTACCTAACTAATTTCGAACGCTGCGGTGTTTGCTGAGTGGTTTGTGTAGAACCTAAGTTTATAATTGTGTTTTGTTTTAAAATTTTATTATTCCTAAGCCACGATGGGCCGGACCTAAGTTATGTCTCGAGGGGTAATCAAGTAAAGAAAATATTTTATGCATCAGCTTATTCACCAGCATGTGTTGCTGACGATTTTCTAAAAATTTTACATGTAAAGAAGATTAGCCGCTTGAAAGGAAGAAGTGAAATCTAGGTGATCTGATGGCTCAAATCCTTTTGTTAAAACTTTAAAATATGTAATGGTGGTTATTACGAACAAGTAAGCTTTCTTAACGATTAACGGGTATTTTATAATCCCGTCTTTTGTAATGTAAATATAATGTTTTAATCCACATAAATATATTTCCACTTTAATCCTCTAACTCTGATTATATTACAAAAAGAGGATACCAACTGTTGGACGCACGCCCAGCCCTACGGTGGGGGTGTGACAGGTTGGTATCAGGGCCATCAATCTTAGCGAATTAGGTATTAATTAATAATACCTAAGCTTCGATCCAAGTGAACTGGAATTTGTTTTTAATACTTGTTTTATTTAAATAGGGATAAGATAGGTTGGTAACCTTTTTTATCCCTCCTCAATCTAAACCACCTTTAGATGTCTTTCAAGAGGATAATGGAAGGTTTCATGAGAGACGCAAGGAGAGCCGGAAATCCCGAACCCCTACCAAAGGACAATATGAGTGAGGACTACTACGAAGACTTCTTCAACCAATATCATCCAATCGACCGACCCACACCGATATCGGCACTGGGCAATGTCCGATCAACTTACACAATGATCCACCAATGCAAAGGAACGATCACCCAAGACACTCAAGTTATCATCCATCAAGTATACCGATGTATCATCCGTCCTACATCCCGACCTATCATCCGTCCGACGTCCTGACGTATCACCCGTCTGACATCCCGACGTATCAACCACCCAATCCTTATCCGTCATATGCATTTCTCTCCAACAAGCAAATCAAAGAGGAACCTGAGTCTGATTCGTCTGACTGGATGCAATGCCACTTCGACTAAAGAAGATGGCATACTGGAACTTATGCTTTCAACTCAGTTGACTCTCACCCCAATTCTAACAATGGACCATCCCAAAAGCCGAAGATGAGGGTTATGCTGTTGTACGAGAGTTATCGTCTACATCTTATAGTGTATGATACTACAAAAGTTAAGGATGTGTGCAACCATTCTTCCACTAGAGTCCAAGCTATGGTTCGGTAGACCCTTACATGCAATACCTTCAAGAACTCAGGAACAAATTACCACCAAGATTTCCACCGTATCAAGGCAAGATTCCACCAATCGAAGAACAAGCAAACGAGATTCGTGAGCAAAGTGCAGCAACTGAATCTTTTTACAACTATCCGTATGACATTACCTCGTCACCGTATCCCAAGAACCACTATGACATTGTTATGATGGAATACCGTGACCCGCCGCCTCAGTATGGATATCCAAATGATATCTCGCAATCACAAGAATAGCATCTTGATAGGGCTTTGCATGAGACCGACGATTTGAGGAAAATGGTAGCTGTTGATGGAGCCAAAAAGTAAATACATGAGTCAAGTTTCTTCATAAATGCAACAAAATGACCAAGTTGGTGAAGAAATTCATGAGGGTCTAGAGGTTGTGAGAAAACTTTGTTTGTTAATGTTGTATGTGTGTTTCGAACAAAGAACGTTAAGATGGATTCTAGTTCGTTACACATTTCGTAACGAACTAGTCTCCACTTCGTTACATTACAATACATTAAATAAACATAAAGAACTGCCCTTTAATTCGTTAAACATCCTTAAAGAATTAGGAGGGATAATAACTTAAACATCTAGTTTGTTAAACATCTTTAACGAACTAGATTTACCATAACGAACTAACTTAATATAATAATATTTCTTTCATTAATAAATACAAAAGATAAATACAAAGACTCGAGACGCAAAACCGTGCACTAACAGACACCCCCTCGTCTTGAGCTCTTTGTCTTTAAATCATTTGAAGCGCTTGGTCTGCTAGTCTCTGCAGTTGTGAATCCCATGCTCATGACATACACGAACAACATGTTGAAATTTCATTGCTCAGTCATAGTCTTCACGACGCTCGATTAATATTTTATTCTTGAACAGCACGTCATTGCCGGTCTCTGTCAAGTTCACGAGCCACATCGGATCAATGATCTTTATCAGCTTGGTCTTTAAGCCCTTGCCCAAAACAATAACGGCTCACTAGTACGATTATCATAGTACCACCAGTTGAAAGATAAATACATGTGTTGATTTAGAGTCTTGACTGGTACACGCTTCATTGTTTTCCGCAGTTTAACTTTAAGCACCAACTTCCTCCAACCCATTCTTGGATCTATCTCATCAATACGCTTACGAATTGGGATCTGCGGCTTAAAGAATTTAAACCCGTGATTGACCTCGAACAGCAGATGCTGATGGAACCATTCTGCTTGTCAATTTCCCCCACGGTTAATGAAGGGACGGTATGCAAGAGTCCGTACATCCTATCTTGGTAATGAGAGAACGTCAGTAATGTTTTTGTAGTACTGAACGCCGTTCTATCATTTGATGATACAAACATTTAAGTTAGAATCAAAAAGCCATGAAACAATATCACCTTGAACTTTAGACACGGCCTTGAAAGAATTCGTCTGATTGGCTTTGGCACATGCAATGGATTCCTACTTTCGTTCTTCATCAACGCATCTGTATGCATCTATAATCATACGGGCTCTCTTGTCCCGATAAGCAAACCATCCTTGAATATCAGCAAGAGATGGATTGGGCTTCGAATAAAATCTTGTATCAACGTTCTTGCCCTTTGATACCTTCTTCAACTGATCTTCGGCTGCTTTAACAGTTTCCTCATTAAATAACAGAGCACCCTGATCAACATTTGAGTGTTGAAATAAGTCAGGTTATTCCTCAGCCGTCACGTCTTCAATCTCAATTTTCTCGTCTTCATAAATGAAAGACGTGTTCATCTGAATAGTAGGATCATTCAAGACCTCTTCATCATTCTCGACCTCCACATTGTTCTTAGCCTCTTACACGTTCAGCTCAATGTCATTTAGACTTAGCAGTATAGAAATCTGCTGTCGTGTTATGGACCGCTCAACAAACTGTCCCGCTTCTATTTCATCAGCATTCACAATGCTTCTGACCAACCCCGACCCATCAATAAATATAAAAATATTGGCTTTTATCGACTCGACGGGTTTAACATTCGTCGAATCATGATAAGCAACAAAATGTTTTCCCGAATCACCAACGGCACTCGTACCTGCACCAGAAGATGAACCATGAGTTTGTTTAGGCTCACTTCCTCCAATACCCGAAGAATCTGGATCTTCATCATCATTCTTAAGCTTCTTAAGTGCATCGTCCTTGCATGTCAGCTGTAAGAAAAGATCCTCTTGTTCCTTTATTTTCACCCCTGAGACTTAACAATCTCACGAAGCTCCTTAGTTTCTTTCTGACAATAGGAGACATATCCCATCAGCCTTCATTGATTGTCCATCACACGCTCTTGAGTCATTCGGTCAGCAAACATTTGATTTTCATATAAATGAAATAAACTCAAGACCATATTCATTTGTTGATCGTGTGACATAGCAAGGAATGAAGAAGGGATCGGCTGAACAGGACCTTGAGGTCGATTAAGCCTCAAAAATGAAATGTACATAGGTGGGGTGGCATCATCTTCGGTGTTGGAGAAACCACCGATGTAGTAGTCGTAGGCCTTGGCAATGTAGATAAAACGGATTGTGGAATCATGCCAATCTTAGGATCCGACGTGAGTGTGGTCATCAAAGTGAGTTCTGGGGTGCTAGTAGTAAGCGGCACCGCCGATCTTTAAGGAATAAACGACCTTGGAGGTTTAACTCCAAACAAAATACCATAACAGCTAACACACGTCGTTTAGATGACCCTTCACCGGCCACCTCCTTTCCTTTCCTTTTACGTTGAGCAGCTAGAGCAGCAGCTGCCTCAATATCAGCTTGTCGTTAAACTGGATCACCACCATCATCACCGTCAACACCCTCATCACCATCGTTCCCACCTGGTCCTTCCTCATGCTCAGAATCCGAGTCATTGTGGATCTAGCGATCATCGGGAGGACATACATAATCTGGATTCACCAGATGACCAATCAATCTTTTGAACCATGGATGAGGAGTTTGACGATACGACTTCATACTCCTCACAGTATCCGCTTTCATATGTTCTAACTTCAAAATATCATCGCGAAGCGTCGGATCGATTACCAAATCACGAATCGCATCCTGAACGAAGAGTTGGGTAAACCGTGGATACATTAAGAATTTTTAGCGTCGATTAACTACAAGACAGTTCTCTTTGAGGTGATAGAAAATCAACTCCGAGAAATTAAACGGTTTGTTCAAAATTAACGCGACGAATGCCGATTGAATCATGATTCGACATTCATCAAAACCGTCTTTTCGTCCACCAAGGAAATGTATGAAAACATGTAGTAAATACTTGTATGTGGGATACAAGTATGCCTTGTTATACATGGATGCATCAAGCTCGCCAGTATAGAATACACGAGTAAATAGTCCTCTAATCAACCCTTTGTCAAATTCACAAGGATCATCCATTGTGTCATCAAATCTCAGCGCACGTTGTATCGTCTCAGTTGATATTACAACTGGTCTACCATTCACCTCAGCAGCTATATGATTTTCCATCTCAACATATCGAGCCGTATTCCAGAATTGACGGATAATACTGAATCAAACTTCCAGATTAGCTGTAACAGCATAACTTACGCGTGATCGACGTATAAAAGTCAGCATCTCCCCAAATATATCTTCGTCAGCAAAATTTGTACCAACAAAGGCACAAATATTATGCTTTTTGTCAAATGGAAGTAACGAAAGATCTTGTTCTCGTTGTTGTTGTTGTTGTTGTTGTAGCTCAGCAGCTAGAGGATCCTGATCCATATTGTCAGCATTATTGATAATAAATTAACCCGCGAATCAGGGACAATGAATAATAATAAAAATAATATTAAAATATAATTAAAAGATTAAAATTAAACTAATTTATAAACTTTTAATTTTAAAATAATTTAAAAATTGTCATTCGTTAATTACTCTGATTCGTTATAACGAACTAGTGATTCGTTATGACGAATTAGCTACTTCGCTATCAAGTAAATAATGCGAATTGAATCTTAACGAATCAGGAACGAAAGGATAACGAATTAAGACTTGATTCGTTATTAATAATAATTAAGTATTCTGATTCATTTGATTTGTGTAACGAATTGGACACGAATTAGTTCCAATTCGTCACAACATAACGAATGGCCACTAATTAGCTTAATGTTTGACTAATTAGGTCCAAGTCAAAATTGGCAAGAACATCAAAAAGTCAAAGTTGTAATTTGACCAATTCAAGCATAATCAACGATGTATAACCAAACAAATGATCACAAGGATCTCGGAAACACATCGCAAACTGATTCATTTTGTCCATTTGTACCAAAACATGGTATACAATAAGTAAATTAAGGGTTTTAGTAATAACTTAAAAACCGATACAATAATCAACTAATTGACCCTTAAGATCTTCATCAAATTTGACGAAAATCATCACGTCGTGATTGTCTTTACCTTACGAATCGGTATTGATGATCAAAACAAGATATAGTGAAGATTGAAAATTCTGGAAAAATCGGCCAGAGTGTCGTTACGTAAGTGAGAAGAAAAGTGAATAATGAAGACGAATGGGCTTCACATTTCCCTATATACCCTGACGTGGCACAATCTCCAATGCAACGAATCATCAGAATCGTTTAAATTCGAAATAACGAATCAGGTGATTCGTTATCATAAAAGCACACGTGGCATAATGAATTAACGTTAATTCGCTAAGTTATGTATAACGAATTAGAAGTCATTCGTTACAGAGTGGCGGAAGCGAATTAAGTTAACGAATTGGAACACAATTCGTTATGAATGACCTTAATTTGTTATATATGAATAACAAATTACATTTATGTAATTTTAAAAATAAATAACTAAATGATTAAATCAGTTAAATTAAAAGAGTAATTAAATTATTTAAATAAAGTAATAAATGTTTATTAATACCAATTGTTTAATTAAATAAATCAACGAAATCCCGTATCTCGATGATCAATTATCTTAACGTGTTTTACGTTTAAAACACTTAACTTAAAAAAATGATTAAATAATATGTAAAAGAAAAAGTAAAATCTATTTGACATTTTGAATTTTTGATGTAAAATATTTACAAGGAAAATATCCAAAAATAAAATATAAAGTAGAAAAATGTTTTTGTGTTTTTGTATGATTTTTCAAAAGCAGTACATATTTTTGGATTTTTGTAAGCAGAAAAACATATTGACCAAAATGCCCTTCCATCACATTTTTATATTTAGCGATATTGTGACTGGTGTTAAGTCGATCATTGATATTGTTGTCCACTTAAACCTAATAACAAACTTTCAAGCGTTTTTGTGATATGATTAATTGTTCAATTAGAGCACAGAATATCAGAAACTATCAGCCTCTAATCTTTGTTCAAGCTTAGTTTGATTTTAACCATATCACCCCAACTTGACTTAAACCATTATAATGTCGATCAAAATTTGAGTTTATAGAACTTTTGAGCAATGCATCAAGTTTCCTTTACTGTGAGTGAGTATGCACGAGTCCATCTGTCGGCTTACATACATTGTATCCCCTGGGTTCCGTTTCTTATTGGTATTGAGACGCGCACAAAGGAGGAACAAATGTATGACTAACAACGGATTTTGATCAAGTCAATATATTAAATTTGTACGAAGTACAGGGGTGATTAATTTTAATGAATTTGGGTTTGCTCTAAAAGTGAATGAAATATTCATGCATATAAATACCCAGATGATTAAGCCGCATAAAGACTCACAGTGTCCAGAATCCTAACGCTTGTTATTTGCTTTATTTTATTCTTAGTGATCAGACAAATATAAGGCTTGAGTATGACAGGCTATTACATTTCTGTCATCCTTATAACACCTCTTTCAATTTGGCGTTTCTTTATGTTTATATCACATACTTTACTCTAACAACTTGTTTAAGACCTATCAATGCACCAACGCAATTAAGCACACAGTCTTTTAAGCTTATTTCTTTCTGGATATGGGGTCAACTGATCAATGTACTATCATTTTCTCTTTTTGCTTCAAAACTCAATTTTTGAGGAGCATAAAAATAAATTCAATCACCCCAATCACTTTCACTCTATAGATTAATGGTTATCCTATCAATCTACAAGTAGATAAAAGAAAGAAAACATGCAAGCATGTTCCACAAACTTAAATATCCCACATAGTTTTCAGCGAAAAAACGCATAACAATCGCCCCAACTACGTTCCATTGTCAGGTAAATGGCTATCCTAAAATTTTACAAGTAAACCTCAGGACCAAACATATACAAGTATATGTCCTTCAAATGTAGGTAATTAACATAATTTTCAGCGAACGTATGAAAAAATCTTTTTGGATTTTCTCTTTACATACATAAAAACACAATCTTTTTGTTTTTTTCGGATTTTTCTATACATACAATAAATTCACAATATTTTTGATTTTTCGGATTTTTAATGTTTTTGGATTTTCAAAGTATTTTAAACAGGAACAAGAAAAATACAATATTTTTGACTTTTTCAAATATTTTCAATGTTTTTGGAACGATTAATCTATACAAACAAAAAGCACAATATTTTTGTATTTTCTATTTCACGCCCCTAAATCCAAAACCAAAATAAAAGAAAATCAAAAGTAAAATTTAAAATTAAAATATAAATAAAAATAAATAAAATTATCCTTGTTTTAGGATATCAGCAAAAGATTTTAATTCATTTAAACCAAGCAGAAAGTTAAAACGTGTTTTGTCAAATGGTTTGGTAAATAGATCGGCTTTTTGAATAACTTCTTTTCAAAACAACCCCGTATTAAATGATATCGAATTTCGATATGTTTCGTTTTAGAGTGTTGTACGGGATTTTTGGTGTTGCTAATAGCAGCAGAGTTATCAATTAAAATGGGAGTAGTAAGAAAATTCAAACCGTAGTCGCGCATATGTTGTTGTATCCACAAAACCTGGGAACAGCAACTCGAGGCTGCAACATATTATGCTTCAGCGGTTGAAGTGGAGACTGTTGTCTGCTTCTTACACTGCCAGGAAACAAGCCGGCTTCCAAAAAATTGACACCTGGCTGTAGTCTATTTAAAGTTAATCTTTCACCCTCCATAGTCTGAGTCAGAAAAGGCGGTAAGTTCAAAATTATCATCCTTGGGGTACCATAACCCGATGTCAGGATTGCCCCTCAGATATTGACGAATACGCTTGACCGCTTCCAGGTGAGTCACTCGGGGACTTGCTTGGTACCTAGCACATAAACAAACTTCAAACATTATGTCATGACGAGAAGCAGTAAGATAAATTAAAGAACCAATCATAGCTCGACAGAGGGTAGGATCGACGGTATCCTCCAATTCATCCGGTGATAAATTGTGACCCACAGGGAGAGGAGTTGAAGGGATTTTTCCGGCAGTAATCTTGAATCGGCTCAAGACATCGTTCACGTACTTAGTTTGGTAAATGAAGATTCCTTTCGCATACTGATGAACAGGCAACCCTAAAAAGAAGTTCATCTCTCCCATCGAACTCATTTTGAACTTTGTTTGCATCGACTTCTCGAATTCCTTACATAACTTGTCATTTGTTGACCCAAAGATAATGTCGTCGACAAAAATCTGAACGAGGAGAAGATCATCCCCAATATTTTTATAGAATAAAGTGCAGTCAACAGTCCCTTGCTTGAAACTGTTATCAGTCAGATGATCGGCAAGCGTGTCATACCAAGCTCTCAGGGCTTGATGTAGACCATACAGGGCCTTGTTTAAGCGATAAACTCGGTCCGGATAATCAGGATCTTCAAATCCAGGAGGCTGTAACACAAACACTTCCTCATGTAGTTCACTGTTGGGAAAAGCACTTTTCACATCCATTTGATAGACTTTAATATTCTTGTAAGCCGCATAAGCCAGAAAAATTCGTATAGCTTCCAATCTTGCAACCGGAGCATACACCTCAGTGTAGTCTATACCCTCTTGCTGATGGAAACCTTGCACCACTAGTCGTGCCTTGTTTCTCACTATCACCCCACGGTCGTCTTTTTTACATTTAAATACCCACTTAGTTGGAATAGGCTTCTTAAATCTAGCGGGTTTGTCGATAAGATCCCATACACCCAGTCGTGAAAATTGTTGCAATTCCTCTTGCATTGCTTCTAACCATGAAGGATCTTCAAGTGCCATACGAGTCGTCGTTGGCTCTACTTGGGATAGAAAGCAGGTGTATTTGGCAACATTTACGATTCCAGAAGAATGTAAATCTACATAAGCACAAAATATATTATTCTCACTCGAAGAAGCAACTTGATGACGTGTTTGCACGCCCACATCAAGTTCCCCAGTGATGTTTTCCTTTGGATGATAATTATGAATCCTAAGAGTGGGATTCTCAGGAACAACAACATTTTGGAATAAGTTAGTGTAATGTTCTCCAAGCTCGTGATATGAAACATCACTTTCAACTACATCAGCACTATCAGGCTCAATAACTTGATCAACAACTTGATTATCATTAGAAGTAGAAACACTATCAAATGAAGCTGGAGGATAATCACGTGGATCTTCAGTTGGAGCTTCAACATCATTAGAACTTGAAAACCTTGGGAGTACCAGTTGATCTTCAAAATACGCACGAACCAAGTCTTCATCTGGTTGCTCAGTTGATGAAGTAAACAAACTAAATAAACCATCATAATCAAACATCTAGTCAGGACCTTTTCCTTGAAGAGGTGTGGTGTACCTTTGACAATCCACATGGTACCACTCCTCCACACAACCATAAGTAAAATTAAATACCCTTTTCTTCAGAGATGCATAACCTTAGAAATAACCCTCAATAGCTTTTTCTTCGAATTTACCCACATCTCTTTTCAACATCGTACAGGGACACCCAAATGGTTCCAAGTACTTTAAGTTAGGCTTTCGATTGTTCAAAAGCTCATAAATCGTCTTTTGGAGTCTCTTAACTGTCAAAGCCCGATTAAGCGTATAACAAGCAGTATTCACAGCCTCGTTCCAGAAATGGACAGGAAGCTTAGAATCTGCGAGCATAGTTATAGCTGCTTCAATCAAAGTTCTGTTTTTCCTTTCAGAAACACCGTTCTGTTGCGGTACATAAGGGGCACTATATTCTCGATGAATTCCTTTTTGAACGCAAAAGAAATCCAATACAGTGTTTTTGAATTGAGTACCATTATCACTTTGAATTCTCCTCACTTTATGCTTGTATAGTGATTCGATCTTAGTCATAAACAAAACCCATGAATATCTTGAATAGTCATCGGTAAAGACAATACCAATCTCCAGAGATACTCGCACGATTCACAGGACCGAACAAATCCATATGAAGTCGCTCTAAAGGAGTTTCAATAGAATTAAATAACTTAGAAGCATGTGACTTTTTCTTCTATTTGCCTTTCTTGCAAGCACACAGTGGTTAGATAACTTAAAGTTCTTCAAAGAAACACCTTCGACCAAGTCATTTGTCATTAAATAATTCATCTTTCGAACATGAATATGACCCATCCTACGATGCCATAGAATAGAGTCCTTCTCAGTTGCTTTAGAGACGAAACATGTTTCGATCAATGTAGATACCTTAGAACTCATATTTAAAACATAAATATCATCCGATCGAGGTGATCGCATGACAACCATGTCCTCGGGAATGACATATCCCGGTGTTAGAATCAGACATTCTTTATCGTTAAATACAGTAGTGTACTTCTTGTCGCAAATTTGCAACACACTTAATAAATTATGATCAACTTTATCACAATAGTTGACTTTCTCAAACATGATATGCCCATTTGAAACTTCACCTTCTTGTGTTATCATACCCCCAGAATTCCCAACAAAAGCAACATACATTCCTTGAATATTTCTAACATTTGTTAAGAGGTCGAGATTTCCAGTAATATGAAGAGAACATCCACTATCCATTATCCAGTTCTCACCAGACACGGTCTTGGATGTACCCTACACATAAATTGAGAGTGATTAGTTCAAATAGGCAGCCCAGCCTCAGTCTTAGGCACCTTTTGAGTTTCATGAGAAGAATCAAATTTAGCCGAATTCAATTGATGTTCAGCAACTTGGGAATAAGTTACAGGCCTTTTAGACTTTCATCTTAGATAGGCAGCTTGAACGACATTTGAGTACAAGTTCTTCCAGATTGGCTCGGTTGGAACAAACTTTGGTTGACCAGATGTTTCATTCACATGAATCACCTTACGTGGATTCACATTAGAAACCATGATGTGAGTATCATCATCACACGACAAAGGTCATTTCAGAATCTCCTTTATCATAGGAACCGGTTTCGATTGGTCCTGGACAAATGGATGAAGATTTTGAGATTTCTTCTTTCTACAGTTTCTCACTACATGACCTTGTTGACCACAAAGAAAACAACTTTGCATGTCCACACGATAATTTTGAGGTTTAGCAAAAACAAATTCCATAGAAGGTTGATGACTCACATTCTTAGCAAAACTCTTGGCCAAATCATCAGACGACACCGATTTCTTTTTCATGTAGAAATCAAGATTAGAGCAGTTTGAAAAACTTTGTAATCTGTCATTTCCACTTGATTTCACAAAATGAACTTTCTTGGCAGTTTTTAACAATTGTTTAGCTTTAATCAATGCGTCTGATGTGTTTGATTTTTTGGCACAAGCAAACTTACGTTCAAGATCTTGTATCTTGGAAGTTTCATTGTGAAAGATACTTTCAATCAATTTTTATTTGATGATACTAATCGGAATGACTTTCTCAGTGAACATGGTGTCCAAACCCTTTAACTTAAACACACGTCCAATAGAAACTGAAGGATTTATGAAACACAACAAATCCTCATCCGAAATCTTTGGTTTGTCGGATTTCTTTGAGTTGACCTTGACATGTGTTTTCTTTTTTTCTTGAACTGTATTTGAACCATATACAGCCTCCTCAAATTCATGAAATTCACAAAGGATATGATTCGAACTTGGAATGTTCTCATTTTTGTGTATAATTTCTGGTTCAAATACATCTTCAATGATAACTTTATCAACATTCTCAACAAAAACTTTATTGCTTTCAACATGATGTTTTTGAGTTGAAGATTGGGCTTTAACAATTTCAGTTTTTACTGGTTTGAATTTTTCTGAAACAACAGGTTCATTCACAATCGCATCTTCTTCTTTCCTAGCAAAAGGGTTTATCGTATAATCGTTGTAAAACGGTGGTGGTATTTCAACAAAACCAATACCCTTTTTAGAATCCTTTTGCTTACCAGATACTTCGATTATCTCATTTAGCAAAAATGATGAGTTTCTAAACTTGACCCAACTTATTTTTCAACTCAAGAACTTCATTCTCAAGCTCGGTTATCTTAGAACGATGTTTTCAGATTTCTTGAAATTTTTTATCGTTAATTGTCATTTTGACAGATAACTCAGCTTTGAGATCATGATTAATTATCGACAATGCTTCAATTTTCTCCCTAGATCTCATTTGAGATTCTAAAGATTGTCTATA
This sequence comes from Bidens hawaiensis, assembly GCF_021521415.1. Lineage (NCBI taxonomy): Eukaryota > Viridiplantae > Streptophyta > Magnoliopsida > Asterales > Asteraceae > Bidens > Bidens hawaiensis. Next base: position 8,073,738 of record NW_027491020.1, on the reverse strand, counting down.
AGTATCCTTAAGTGAAGCAATTTCTTTCACTAAACAATCATTATGATTTTTCAATGATTCTAACTTAGGCTTGTTTTTCTCACAATCAACACAAGAAACATAAGGACTAACCTCGTTAATTTTGGTTATGCAAGCAAAAGTAGTCGGTTGCTTCTCACATGAATCATCATAATCAGAATCAGTATCATTGTCAAAAGATAGCTCAGTCCCACTTGCATCTTAAAAATTTTCATTTGACCCGAACATAGCCAAATTCGCTTAATTGTCGTTGCACAGCAATATCTGTGACCAATCAGTTCCATCCATGTTGGACAGCATAGCTTGTGACCCAGAAGAAGATGGTTTGGTTCCAGAAGACTTATCAGCATCATTTCCATTTTTCCCAGACGAACTTCGATCTTAACTTCTAGGACCAGTATACTCCTTCTTTGGTTTATCACACTCTTTGGCAAAATGTCCAAACTCTTGACAATTATAACACTTAACTTTCAATTTATCGAACCCAATCTTCTTGTTTAATGATGGAAGATCTTTGCCAGTTCTTTGCATGAACCTTTTCACCTTTCTGACGATCATTGCCATATTCCATTTCAAATCCATGAGTTCCAAATCATCAGGATCAATTTGGTTATAATCTTCATCAGTTAACTCACTTGTGGCAATTTTACTACCAACCAGATTCTCATAAGAAGACATGAAAGCACTCAATAAGGAAAAACTTTGTTCAGCTTCCTTCATATTCACAGTCAGTGGTGTTGAAAATTGATTTGCAGCAGCTGAAGTTCAAGAATTAGCAGAAGATCCAGAACCTCCAGAAGTATAGAAACAAGGACGTGGATCACTATAGGTTGTTGTGGGGTTTTCTTGTGCATTTTGACTAAGAAATGTTGTGATTGGTGTCGAGCTTAAAGACATGCTACCATCATAAAAAGCTGGATCTTGACTTTCTTTCGAAGACTTTTGACATCTCAAATCATATTATCGAGCGTCAACTTTTTGCATAAACTCAGAAGCAGTCAAATCCTCATTCTTGAAATAGTTATTCTCCTTCAAAACCATTAAAAATGTCGAGTAAGAACTAGGTAAAGCATTTTTTACTGTATCAATCTTATCAGATTCAGATGGTTCAATCTTTAACTTGTCGATTTCAGCAATTAAATGATTGAAACGAGTAGTCATTTCCTCAACAGTTTCACCATTGAGTAGATTAAAGTTTCTGAATTGAAACTTTAACATCACCTTTTTACTTTCCTCAGTGTTACCCATACTTCTCATTCTGATGTGTTGAAACAATGAAGCGGTAACCTTGATACTTCCCACTTGATGAAATATGTTATCTGGTAAAGCCATAGTAAGAGTCGAATAAGCTTTTGTTTCGATTTCTAATGTGTTTTTCTCCCCTTGAGAATATTGTGAAATAGCCTTAGGAGTAAAACCAATAGTCTCATCTCCAATCATTGGTACAGTGTAAACCTCATCAAGACAATAAGAACAGTCAGGATGAACAGAACCAAGATGAGCATGAAAACGAGGTTCCCATTTAGCAAAGTCACTAAATTTCATCAATCGAGGACACTTGGAATGAGATCCAATCTCAGTATCCAATTGTAACATTTGTTGCATGAGTGCGTTTTGAGAAGCTAACACATAAAAACCAGCCATCTTGGAAACAAAATTAACAAACGGTGAACAGTAAATATAACGAACTGTGAACAGTGTTTATAACGAATTAAAATAACGAATCAATTATAACGAAATGATTGTTATCTGAGTAACGAACAAGGAACAGTGTCACACGAATTAGCTTATGACAAATTGATAACGAATCACCAACGAACTGAGTCAACGAATCAGATCAAGTTGACGAATCAGTCTAACGAATTAGATTAACGAATATCTGAATCCATTTAACGAATCAAAGTAACGAAACACTAAGTCAACTTAACGAATCAAAGTAACGAACTACTAAGTCAACTTAGCGAATCAGTTTAACGAATCTCCAATTCAATGTAACGAATCAAGCTAACGAATTAGCTACAGTTAACTAACGAATCAGGTGGTTATAACGGTTATAAAAAACTCTGACAACCTTTGCCACGTGGAAAAAATTTGTTAGATATGAAGTTAACGAATCAAATATGAAACTTAACAAATGAAGGAACACGAATTAGAATCTATAACGTAATAAGATAACGAATTAAGATTTTTAACGAAACTGCAATTAGATGATGAAGATCTTCAAATCTTCATCATCATTTTCCAGATTTCTGGAGAACGAAGAACACACACATAAGCCATCAAATCTGTAATACTCCTTCGATACTACACCAAATCGTGCATACAATATCTCAAATTGCTCTTAAACTCACTGCGAAACCAAATTGCAACAAGTCATACACCAATTCAATCAATACCGAATCCAATTAAACCAAAATCAAACCTCTGCATCCGTTCAATCTCAGATTCAAATCAAAACTCAACCAATTCAAAATTCCAATCAACCACACACTATCAATACCTTACCAATCACAAATCTCATTCAAATCAGTCCATAATCAATCAAATTAACACTGAATTAGATTAAATTCAAACCGAATCTAAATAAAACCAACTTAAACGTATAAACATTCAATTAATGAATTAACACACTAGATCAAGAGCAATCGAACCCCGAAAGCTCTGATACCAATTGAGAAGACCTACCAAGGATCTAGCCGCGTCTACACATCAATTATACGATAAACATGAAATCTTTAAACAATAAATATGATACTTTATTGATATGTTGGATATAAATACATTATGGTATAAATAATGATTTATGGAGATAATAACTTAGATCTGGATCTCTCTCTATGTATGTACACACTCACTTATGAGCATGAGCAACATATATATAGGCCATATGCTCTAGTTCGTTAAGTTAAGTCTAATTCGTTACATCTTCATAACGAATTAGTCACCATTCGTTATGTTCCCAAAACGAATGGTAATACCTTAACGAATTAGACACCATTCGTTATGCTTCCATAACGAATGGATAATAACTTAAAGAACTAGCCCTCATTCGTTATGCTTCCATAACGAATGGGCTTATACCTTAACGGACTAGTCTGGTTAACTAACGAATGGACCTCATTCGCTATACAATCCATAGCGAATGGGCCATTTTACATTAAATAAACAACCTAGACTATCGATAACTTATTCAATTGCTACGGGCACCAAAACCGTGCACTAACAGACTCCCCCTTTTCCATAGCTCTCGAATACTTTATCCTCGAATACTTTGACTGCAAATCACCAGTCACAAACCATGCACTAACAGACTCCCCCTTGACTGATGATTCTCGGGCTTGTGCAAACGGGCAAATCTTTAATTCTTCTCAGCAAACCAATAACTTGTAGCTTCTCATATCATATCTCCCCCTCAAAGTGAGTAACTCTTGGAGATCATCCTGATCATCCACTGCGTATGATATGGTTCAATCTTTCAACAATCAGCAACAAGTCATCAGCTATACGCCAGCACCCGTAAAGAAAAACATATCTTTACGTTTAACCTCGTCACACATCTTCATGAAAAACCCGATCATTCAACATCTTTCACTTCGGTTTTCCCTCTCTTGATAACGTGTATCCCAAATATACTCTTTGAAGCTCTTCCACATCCCATTCGCAAAGATGCACTAATGTTTGGGCATAAGATTCAGAGTTCCAACCTCCATTAATAAACATCAAATGATCAAATTCTTCAATCCAATGACAAGACTCGTATATTCTTCAATAAGATCAACTCCTTCGAGAATCGCCCCCCTCAACAGAAGTAATCTGCCATTTACTCATAGCCAACATAGTCAGGATCAAAGCCCCTCAAAAAGAAGTAAACGGACAGACACTCATATCCCACATAGTTAGGTTTCAATCTTGAACAAATCAATCACCAATCGAAAAACAACTGCAGTTAAATGTAGCTTTGCTGTCATGAATTACCACCCGAGTTGTAGTAATTTTTCAAGAAGCCTTGCAAACGGAATATACAAGCTAAATACACTCAAATGAAAGTTTTATCTCCCCATTTTCTTGACAAATTCAGCAAGGTCTTGAATAATCTTCAAAGTTCACAAACAAACTCCTCCTTAAATTACTCGCGGGCTCCCCCTCGGCCAATTGAAACGCGTAAAAAGTCGGCCGGAAAATATATTACCAAAATTTGAGAGAAGAGTACCCAATACATTAGGAACATCCCAGAAAAAATTCGATTAAGAAAATTTTTCCTGATTTTTCCGCCAAAAATTCACTGAAAATTATCAAAAATAAATATTATCGCCAAATTTTTCACGAATGAAGTCTCACTTATGAGGAGTATCCAGGAAAAAAATCGTTCAAGAAAAATTTTCCCACCAATTTATTTTTAACGAATCCCTCTCCATTCATTATAAATATCCACTCCATTCGTTAACTTAGTTCGTGCTCTCCATTCGTCAACCAATCAATTCTTTATAATTACCAACTATAATTCGTTATAACAAACCTCATTCATTATAACAGTTACAAGAATGGCCTTTAATTCGTTAAGAACTCCACTTCGTCATACACATATCGAATTAGTCTACATTCATCATATCATTAACTTAACGAATTAATTTAATTCGTTACCATTGAATGAACGAATTACCTTAACGAATTAACTTGACGAATTACCTTAATTAGTTACTTTTAACTTAACGAAGTACCTTAACGAATTAACTTAATTCGTTAAATTCTCGTAACGAATTAGCTACAGTAGATTCATTAAACTCTCTTAACGAATCAGCTACAGTAACATAACGAATTAGGTTGTTGGATCTGAACAGGTCACCGGAAAAGCGTGTTTCGCCGGAAAAAGTGGTTAGAAGCCAGAAAATTCAGTATCTTCATCGGAATCTGCACATCCAAGCTCCTTCAATGGTGAAATCATCCAAACACCATAATTAACCATGAAAATCTACCCAAACACTCGGATTTTCACTCTAAACACGAATCTATCATCCAATTAACTTAACAATTACTTATTCACCATCAATCTGATCAAACCATAGCATGCTCTTTAATGGTGAAATCTTCAATTCACCATAATTAACCACCAAATCCACAGGAACATGCGGATTTCATTTATAAACACGAATTCATCATCCAATTAACTTAACAATCACTAAATCGTCATAAATAGAATAAAAAAGTAACATGCTCTTTCATAGTGAATTCTTCAATACACCATAACTTAACACCAAATTATACCAGTAGCTTCGTATTACCTTAACTAACACGAATACCATCAATTCCACCAATAATATAATAAATTAATCCAGATCTGACCAATATCCGATGACATGAAGAACACGAATAAACTTAGATTTAAATACCTTAATCGATGCACAGAGAGCAACCGTCTGCTCTGATACCACTTGCTTGAACACGGAATCACTCGGGTCTATAAAAATTAATTATTAGATCTAAACCGTAGATGGATCTAGTTCATGATTACTCTTAATTATATGTTATATTAGGTGTATATATGTGTATATATAATAGTAATACGTTAGATATAGGAATCTTTGATCGAGAGAGAAAATAGACAGCAATTCAATATGTTAAATCTCAAAACTTAAATTAACAGAGGATGAACCCTCTATATATAGAAGATGGATTCTAGTTCTTTACACATTCCGTAACGAACTAGTCCCACTTTGTTACATTGCAATACATTCAATAAACATAACGAACTGCCCTCTAATTCGTTAAACATCCTTAACGAATTAGGAGGGATAATAACTTAAACATCTAGTTCATTAAACATCCTTAAAGAACTAGATTGACCATAACAAACTAACTTAATATAATAATATTTGTTTCATTAATAAATACAGAAGATAAATACAAAGACTCGAGACGCAAAACAGTGCACTAACACTTACGCCTCTCCTCAGCTCAAGGTACACGAAAAGAATTACACAACTCACAATCTAGAGTTAGGCACCATAATCTTTGCCTTAAATATATGGAGGCACTATCTCTATGGAGTCAAATTTGTCGTGTATACCGATCACAAAAGTTTAAACACATATTCGAGCAAAAAGAACTCAACATGCGTCAAAGGCGCTGGATGGAAACACTAAATGACTAGACTGTGAAATCGTTTATCACGAAGGGAAGGCCAACGTTGTGGCCGACGCTCTAAGTCGTAAGGAACATGAGGAACCAAAAAGAGTTCGAGCTCTGCGACTAGAACTCCAAGTAGATCTAGTCGAACACATCAAAACCGCTCAACTTCAAGCAATCAATGAAAACAAGATTTCCGACGAAAAATGTAACTCCCCGTTTGGAAATGGGAATTAATAACCATGGACTTTATCACAAAACTTCTGAAAACCACTCGTCAACATAATGCAATTTGGGTCATAGTCGATAGATTAACAAAATCCGCACACTTTATACCCATCAATGAATCATACTCAATGGATAAATTGGCGCGAATATATGTGAACAACATCGTTTTTTTTTCATGGAGTGCCTTTATCTATCATTTCTGATTGAGATAGTCGTTTTACGTCTCACTTCTGGAAAAGCTTCCAACAGGCGTTAGGAACCCAACTGAACCTTAGCACTGCCTATCATCCTCAAACGGATGGGCAAAGTGAAAGGACAATTCAAATGCTTGAAGATATGCTCCGCGCATGTGTGATAGACTTAGTAGGAAGTTGGGATGACCATCTACCCGTAATGGAATTTTCGTATAACAATAGCTATCACACGAGTATTCAAGCCGCACTGTTCAAAGCGTTATTCGGCCGAAAATGTAGAACGCCGGTATGCTGGTGTGAAACTAGAGATAATCAATTGTTTGGACCCAAGACAATCAAGGGTCTGACAGGCGAGACACGTGTCGGCACATCATTTTCCACGTGGCACCGCGTCCGCCAAGTGACGCCACATGTCACCACGTGGCACGCATCCGCCATGTGGCGCCACGTGGCAAACCAATGGGTTATGATGCATACCTACGTCGCGAAACGTGACGAATATCCATGGGATCATCGCATATCAAGATGGGACCCCGAGATCAGCCTAAAAATATGGGTTCCAGCCCTCTCATTCTTCACACCTCAAATTCTCAGCTCACTTCTCTCTCTAAAACATCTCTCCACCTCGAAAAACGTGCCACCGAACCCACCTCGTAATCCGTGCCTTAATCCGACGATACCTCTAAGTTCATGCATTATACCAACAACATTCCCTCGAAGAACGTGTTATCCTGAGACGACCCGGTGAACCGCCTCGATAAGCGTACCAACGAGTATTGAAGATTGGCGTGCCTAGATAAACGTGTCGAAGAAGGTGTTGATCAAGGAGCTCGAGAGAAGTAAAAGCGTCGAATTGTTGCCGAAGTTTCTAGGGTTTTATAATCAAAGCAAAGTAGGCATAATGCCTGAATAAAATAATAATAAAATATTAAAAAGGATTATAACCCTAAGTCGAGGGTATACTTGATACCTCAAGAAATAAATAAAAGAAAGAATAAAGAAATGAATAAATAAATAATATGAATATTTAATAATTCTTTATAATGTGATTATTATTTGAATTGTTATTTAAATAATATATATAAAAGGTATACGTTTCTTCAAGAAAAAGAAATGTAGTGTTAAGAAAAGTAAAACAAGTAAAACCTAAAAGAAAAGAAAGTGTATTTAAACTAAGGGTTTAAAAGGAAAATATAATCGAGGTAAAGATTATACAAAAAAAAAGACTAAGGGTCTTAAGCCAGATTAAGGATCTGGTATAAACAAAAGGTTATATTCGTACTATAGGTGCGAGATAGCAAAGAAATAAAGAACCGATCAGTGTATTGAAGCTGATCTTTTCAAAGAAACGTGAATACGCCCAACTATATAAAACTTGTATTAAACATGTCAAACAAATTGATTACATGAGATTATGTATCTCTAAAACATTATAAACAAAGGTAATCGCTATCCCTTAGGCCATCATGTACGTTTGTTTGGATCCTTACATATGTGATAAAAAGTCGGCGGGCACACCGCGCCACACCTGGTCATGAGCCTCCGCCACGATGGGCCGGACCTAAGTTACGTTCGAGTGAGAGTGATCATGTGTATACTGATGGTACCTAAGTAATGTCGAACGTTGAGGTGTTTGCTGAGTGGTTTGTGTTAAACTTAAGTTTATAATTGTGTTTTGTTTAAAAACTTGATAATTCCTAAGCCACGATGGGCCGGACCTAAGTTATGTCTCGAGGGGCAATCAAGTAAAGAAAATATTTTATGCGTCAGCTTATTCACCAGCTTGTGTTGCTGACGTATTTTCTAAAAGTTTTACAGGTAAAGAAGATTAGCCACTTGGAAAGGACGAAGTGACATCTAGGTGATATGATGCCTCAGATCCTTTTGTTAAAACTTTAAAATATGAAATAGTGGTTATTACGAACAAGTAATTTTTGTAAACAATTAATGGGTATTTTATAATCTCGTCTTTTGTAATGTAACTATAATGTTTTAATCCACATAAATATTTGTCCGCTTTAATCCGCAAACTCTGATTATATTACAAAAAAGAGGATACCAACTGTTGGTCGCACGCCTGACCCTAAGGTGGGGGTGTGACATCCGACGAGTTATTTGAAAATTTTGGTGGACCAATTCATATTTTCCACTAAATCTTATTCTAATAAAACAGTCTTGCCCGACAGTTTAATAATGTTTCCTACCAGATCCCTTCAAATTCCAAAAACTTGGGAAATTGTGTCTTTAAAATCAGTTTTTCTAGACGCGTTTGGGATGAGTTTGTACCAAGGAGACGAGCTAGCATTTTATTTCTTATGAGTTGAAATCTAGCCCGCACCTACGATATTAGTTTTTAATCCGTCTGCACCGACAAGATTTTATGTAATTCCATTTACTCTGACATGATCATCCAATTAATATAACTTACATTATTTTCATATACATGTGTTTCATCTTCATCTTCCTCCTTCATCCTTTAAATAAATCGGCTCATACCACCATAAACTTTTATCTTCCATGGAATTTGATAATGTTGTTGTTTGTTATGGTGCTAATTGGCAAACCAGTAATGGAAGTTATGATTATGTTTCAATAAACTGTAAACGGGGAGGTGTTAGTCTTGCTTCAAACATCAACCATTCCAAGCTAATTGATTTACTTGAAGCTCGGTTTAAGGTAACACACATTTCACGTCCCGTCCACCATTCGTCATTAGCATAAACATTCACTATCTCACCCAAACAGAAACTACTCACTTCAAAAGATGCAGGTTTTAGCCGAATTTTTTCGGCCTTCCCGAACTCTCAAAGAGGCCCGGACTCATCATTTTTGCTGGGTGTGGAACTGAACAATGTACTCGTTTTCAAACGTTAAGATTATGTTGCCGTCGTAATAGGAACCAATGAACCCAGGACCCATATCCATAACCTCCACATGATCTCCCCTCTGTTTTGATTCAAGAACAAGTGTTATAGATGATTGTGGAAGAGAAGGTAAATGATTGAGGAAGATGAGATTCTACATATAATGTAAAATATGGACGGACCCGGAAGAATATAACTAAAATATCGTCTCCTTAGTACAAATTTAACAAATATGTGTCTTGAAAGACAAATTTGAAAGGCACATTTTTTCATGTGTTTAAAACTTGTAGGGGTCAGGTAGGAAACCTTAATAAACCGTCTGGCAAGACAACTTTTAAGAATAAGATTTAGTGAAGAAATATGTACGGGTCCCTCAATAATTTCAAAATAATGGACGCCTTAGTACAAATTTACTAAATATGTGTCTTGAAAGACAAAGTTGAAAGACATATTTTTCCATATGTTAAAAACTTGTAGGGTTGGTAGGAAACCTTAATAAGTCGTATGGCAAGACACTTTTGAGAATCAAATTTAGTGAATAAATATGGACGGGTCCCTCAATATTTTCAAAATTATGGTCTACTTCGTACAAATTCACCCCAAATGCGTCTTGAAAGACTGAGTTTAAAGACACAATTTCTCAAGTTTTTGGAATTTAAAGGGATCCGGTAGTAAACATTATTAAACCGTTAGGCAAAACTTTTTATTAGAAAAAGATTTAGTTGAGAAAATATGGACTGCCCCCCCCCCCCCCCCCAACGTTTTCATATAACACATCGAATTTTCAGAAAAAATTACACTTGGTAAATTTTTATTGGTTTAAAGATCTCGTCAGATCCCGTCGCCTCAGTCCAAATTTAGTGTGCTATTTTAGAAATATTTAGGGATTTTGGACTATTTTCTCTTTTCTCGAAAGGGTTATTTTGGGAATCATTATTATTATTATTATTATTATTATTATTATTATTATTATTATTATAAATGATTCGCATTTCGGTTAGCTTTTAAAAAGAAAGAAAAAAAATGTAAACAGGTTACACATAAATGACAAAATAAGATGCGCATTGGTCATTTATATTTATTTGTTTGTTTTCATTTACTAAATTAAAGTTTGTTTTCATTTACTAAATTAATGTATTTAGTCATTAATAGATTAACTTTTGTCCAATAAGATTAAGAAAAAGAAATAATTTTTAAAAGAATACATATTTGGTAAATGAGTGTGAAAGAACCCATTTTAGTAAATAATTACTTTCACCAATCCCATTTGAGAAAAAACTTCAATGAGAGCGCATTCCCAGCCATTAAATATATTTTTACTTATAATTTTGCTAAATCATTTCATAAATTTATCTATTATTTCCAAAAATCTTTCATATTTAATTCCCTATTTATATTCGTAAATTTTTTTATTATTATTATTTTCTCTTTGGTCTTATTATATGGTATATGGTGATTGGGAGATAGTTGATATATTAGATTTTTACTTTAGTTGTCATATAGCTCATTCGTTTAATAGCGAATGGATTAGAAAACTGATTTTGATGGTTTTCTCAAAAATTTATCCTAAACATAGGTTTGACAATTTTAAAGAACGTACCGAGAATGCTTTATATTCTATAAATTTAGAATGCCCGTTGGTTAACGGCTCCATGATTAGACGTAATTAATGATTTGTTTTGAGATTTACCACATGAACATGTAAAGATATAAACTAAGTGCAAATATTGCTTATACTAACGAAAAAAATGATGTAAAAGACTAAAATCTTATCATAATTTTCTTTATATGCCACTATCTCATGAGTTTATTTTGCTATCAAATATTACTTTTAAATAATGGTTAGTGCCATAGTGGTTAGCCAACCCATCACTCCATCAGTAAAGGTAGGACATGTTAGCAATAACCAAATTGAATGTGTGTGGGGTAAACCGTGAAAGGGGTGGGCAAATGCATTGTCGATTGGGTTTATTGAGGGTTATGTAGGAAAAGTAACGTGGGTAAAAAACAATTTTAATTAATTTTTTTATTTGACACATTCGCCACGTGTCAAGGAAATATCAACAAAAATTCAAAGCATATAGTTTTGTTATTTCTCTGGTATTTACCGCTCAAGTGTTATTCAAAAGGTGATTTTTTTTCGTTGTTGATCCTCTGATAATTTTCTATTAATGATCCAGTTTGACACGTGGGCTGTTGATTGGTGAGTTTACCTATAATGTTTGTGACAACATTATGTAATAGTTATTTTATTGCCCAAAAACATTAAAATGCATCTTACAATCAATCTATGGCCAATTGTGTAGTTTGACAAAAATCTTTGTACTTAATGCTTGGTAAGAAAAAGCATTAATTTCAAAGATTTTGAAAAGCATTCTTCCCATATAAAATCATACACTGAAATGCTCATATGGAACCAATAAAACCCACTCCTACACACAAATTAACTACCAAACTTCTTAGGCCATCCCAAGCCACACAATGAAGCTTCAATTCATAGCCAACGACTCAGCAAGGAAAACATCCTTCAAGAGAAGGATGAAGAGTTTGAACAAGAAGTTGAACGAGCTGAGCACGTTATGTGGCGTGGATGCATGCGCCATCGTTCACAGCCCGTATGAGCCTCAACCTGACGTGTGGCCCAACCGCACGGGTGTCCAGAATGTGCTAGCTCAATTCATGAGGGTGCCCGTCTATAAGCGGCTTAGACATATGGTGAGTTTAGAGGAGTACATTAAGGAAAGGATCAAGAAGACTTTTGAGGAGCGGAACAAGTTGATGAAGAAGAACAAGGAGCAAGAGATGACATCGTTGATGTACCAGTGCTTAAGTGGCGAAGCGTCTGTGGCTAACTTGAACATGACAAACCTGAATGATCTTGGGTTGTTGGTTGATCATAACTCTCAGAGATTAACAGCAGGATTGAGTCACTCAAAAAACCGGTTTCTGAATATGGTGTGATGGCTAGAGAAGAGCAGCCAATCGTCGGAACTTCAAATACCATGAATATGATGCAAAGTCCCAATTCTTTCATGGATTTACTCATGGGACTTGAGTAAACAGACTGCTCAACTGCATTTCTCCTTAAAATGTGTTCTTTTATGCTACATTGTCTTTGTTTTAGAATAACTTTTTATTAGATGGACTTAGGTGCTGTTTGTTTTTGCAGACATAAACTGTCTGCAAGCTGATTTCATCTGTTTTCATGTCTGCAACTGAAGATGTGGTCTGAAGATCTGCAAGCTGAAAATATAAGATTGTTTGTTTTTATAAGCTGATACTGTCTGCATAACTGTCAAACTTATCTCACAAGATAGAAGTCATTTATTCAAGTTACATCTAGTTTTTAGTCTTTGCTTGCCATGCCGATTTGGTTTTGGTGGGTGGTGGAAGGTGGTGGTGGTGGATGGTGGTAGTGGCGGCGGACGGTGGGTAGTGGCGGTGGATGGTGGTGGTGGACAATGGGTGGTGGTGATGGATGGTTTTGGTTGGTGGTGGACGGTGGTGGTGATGGATGGTGGTGGTGGTGGGTGATGGATGGTGGTGGTGGCGGTGATGGATGGTGGTGGTGGTAATGGATGGTGGTGGTGATGGATGGTGGGTGGTGGACGGTGGTGGTGATGGATGGTGGTGGTGGTGGCGGACGGTGGTGGTGATGGATGGTGGGTGGTGGACGGTGGTGGTGATGGATGGTGGGTGGTGGACGGTGGTGGTGGCGGTGATGGATGGTGGTGGTGGTGGTGATGGATGGTGGTGGTGGTGGCGGACGGTGGTGGTGATGGATGGTGGGTGGTGGACGGTGGTGGTGATGGATGGTGGGTGGTGGACGGTGGTGGTGGCGGTGGATGGTGGTGGACGGTGGCGGCGGGGTACGGGGGTGGTGGTGGCGGCGTACGGTGGGTGGTGGTGTTGGCGGACGGTGGTAGGAGCAGTGGATGAGAGGGTGGCTGCAAAGGGAGAAGAGTAGGGTTTTTTTGTGAAGATGTTTTAAGCAAGATTTCCTTGCTTTTCTTTTAAGATGAAAGAAGATAACTTCAGATCTGTTTTAAGAAAAAAAACAAACAGTCTTCAAGGGTAATGTCTGCGCGCCTGCAGACATTAGCTCCCTTGAAGATGTTTGAAGAAAAAACAAACACCCCCTTACTCATGGGACCTGAGCAGCGGCGGAACCAGGGGAGGGTCAGGAGTAGTACCGGCTCAACGTCCTCGGAGGCCTAAAACTAACAAAAACGTTGAGGCCTTTTTATTTTCTTTTCTTTATGCATATAGCGCTAGAGAGTATACGGAATTATAGAATATGAATGATATGCCGTGATAATGGATATTAAGCAATAATTCTTAGCTTGTGGATTATCATTAAGTTACTAATTTTAAAATAATTATATTTTCAAAATCTTATAATAAATAACTCTTATTTAAGATGGAGGCCCTGTAAATTTGAAGGCCTAAAGCTATTGTCTTATTTAGCTTACCCATAAGACGGTCCTGGTCAGGAGGGTCCGGTGACCCTCCGATCACCGTATTTTATGTTAACCGGAAAATATCATGGAGATGCTTCCTTGATATTTGACCCTCTAAATAGTCTCTGCGAAAGTAATCTAAAAGTTTTATTTTCTGGCAAGCTTTCTTGAACCGTGAAAAACAATGAAGAAGATGCTGAATTCATCTAATATTAATAATATTTTTATGTATTACTATTTCCAAGACAAAAAAAGAATTAAATTGATGTGTACTTACATATAGTACTTCAGTTATATGACTAGATTATTATATTTTACTTATTTATATATCATTTTTTATGTATAAGTTATTGCTTTCTATTAAGAAAAATTATAAATTTTAAAGTCCTACAGGTAAAGGCACTTGTCATTACATAAAAATGTTTCTTTAAATTTATATTACAAAAAAGAAAAACTCAAACTTATATGTTTTTTTAAATTTTAAAAGTGAAATAATAAAAAATGCTGTTAAGATACGAAGACTCAGAAGAGTTCTAGATTCACATTATCAAAGGTAAATTTTAGACCCTCTGGTTTAAATCTTCTGGTTCCGCTACTAGACCTGAGTAAACAGACTGCTCAACTGCATTTCTCCTTAAAATGCATTCTTTTATGCTACATTGTCTTTGTTTTAGAATAACTTTTTATTAGATGGATGCTTCTTGTTTATCACAGCCGATGATATCATTATTATTATTATTATTATTATTATTATTAATCAAGTGTTAGTAGTTTATAAACTACTAAGTTTGTATACCGTGTTAAACTCATAAATAAAATATAACATAACTTATTAACGCATGTAGTCGTCAAGAAACGAACTTTAGGGTGACATTTATTGATTTTTGATCATTATATGTTAAGTTAGTTTTTAAATTTTTTTTATTTGTTCATTTACTATACTATTAAAATAATAATTCTTTCTCTAAATAACATGTATTCTCATAATTTCTTACTAATAAAATAATTCAAACTAAATTAAATACACTTAATTACATTCAAGATATTTTAATCTACTATATTATTAATACATGTGTTTCTTAATGAATTCGGGTTTTTCTTTACCAAGTTGCATGGTAGTTATTTTTTATTTTGGTAATATTTTGGTTTTTAGTGTTATAAATTTGTTTTGATTTAGTTTTGTTTTGGTTCAAATTTTTTTGTTTCGCTTTAGATGGGCTTAACTTTATTCAGTTTTTTGTTTCGGTTTTTACAGTTTTCGATTTTATTTCAGTTTCAGATTTATCAGTTTTGGTTTTTAGTTTCATTTCAATTTTTGTTTTAGTTTTGTTGATATTTGGTCTTATTTAGATTTCGCTTATGGTTTTGTTTAAGTTTGTTTTTAATGTAGATTCGCTTCAATTTGTTTGGTGTTTGTTTTAATGTCTATTGAAAAATGAAAGAATATGCAAAGTTCGCATATTAAGTGAAAGATTCACATGAGTTTCAACTTACAAGTGGGTTGAAGTCATTGAAGCTAAGAATGTATTATGTGTTAGGCAATGTGTAGCGGGGCTTGAGTTTGGGCGACAAATGGTGAGAAGGGCGCGAACACCCCCCCCCCCCCCCGGCGATATGTGGGCGAAAAGGGGTGGGGGCGGGGTTCTTTTGTCGCCGGCGAGTTTAAATAATAATAATATTATAACATTTAGACCGTTGCAACGGTCAAAAGTAAAAATAAAATAAAATTAATTAATTAATATATATATATATATATATATATATATATATATATATATATATATATATATATATATAAACATACGCTCTTCTTCTCCGTTTTATACACAATTAATACCCAAATTCTTACAAAAAAATTAGCAAAATGAATCCTAGAAACAACTCGAACCAACCGAACCACCCATTCCCTGCTTTCGGTCAACTCCATATTTCACAAAACTAACCGAACGTGAACTTACAATGAAACCCGATGAACCCGATAAACCAACCGAGCTATCCGGTTCAATTTTTCGACCCGAACGTAAATATGTACGCCAACTATATCATGCACCAAAACTTAATTTCGGCGTTCGGGTCTACACCACTGGAGTCGGAGCCGGTGACGGTGCCGAAGACCCAAAACTTATGTATATTTTTTATTTTTAGTTATGTATTTTTTTAGTTATGTATTTTTTTGTATTTCTTTTTAATTTTAATGCATTTTTATTTAATTATTTAAATAAATTGGTTTTTATTTGTTTAGTTTAATTATAAAAAGAAAAAATAATAAAAAAAGATATTGTGGGTCCAATTTGTAGCCCATACACCTTTACACCCCAAAAAAATTTCTCACCCCTTGCTGACTGGGCGCCACGTGTCTCAATTCGCCCCCGTTTGTAGTCGAACTACGCATAACCTAACCTTCATTTTTCTTCTTAATCTTCAAATGTGTTATTTCAATTTTCATTTATGAAATTGGTCATTTAAGAAATGTTTCGACTTGTTTTGTCTCGAGTCAAAACGGGTCATTTGAAAAGGGTATCAGTTTGGTTTTGGTCAACAAGTCAATATAAATAGGTATCGATTTAGTCCAAGTTTCTTCGAATCTTTTTAAAATCGTATCGACTTGGTTCGGGTTATACCGTGTCAATTTTAGAAGATATCGATTTGATTCAGGTTAAAATGGGTCATTCTCAAAACGTATCGTTTCATTTCTGGTCAAAACACGTCATTTTATAATAGGTTTGGATTTGGATTTGGTTTTGAAACTTTAATCATAATATTGAAGTTAAGAAATCTCTTATCAAAAATTTATCTATCATCTATTATTAATAGTAACTGAATGAAGGTTTAATATGAGATTTGGAAATTTTGAAATTTTGAAATTTTGAATTTATTTTCTTTTGGTTTGAAATGAAAAAGGGTGTTGCTTTTGACACCCTAGTTTATAACACTCACTCTAAAAATACTTAAATGATTATCTTTTATTAAAGCATTTTTAATAGGTTTTTCATACCTATTTCCATTTCTAAAATTTATTAAATTTTTCTAAATAACCACTCCAATCAATTTTCTATCTCCAAACTCAATTTTAATTTTAGTGAAATGCTACTGTAAACCTCTAAATTTAGAGCAATGCCACAACACTCCATTTGTAACTCCCACCCTCACGGGCCTCATCCTCCCGCCTATATTCTATGGTGCTTATTTTTCCTCCTCAATCCCTAGCTTAATTAAACTGGGTATAGTTAGCCAAGAGACAAAGAAAACCCCTTCGCTTTCACCACTGTCATTTCTTTGGCTGAAAAATGGTCAAACACTCGTGATTCTAGGTCATCTTCTCATATTTTCCTTCTCCATTCTCGGGTAATTCATCTTTCAATCCGTATATCTTTTGTCATTCATTCATATTTTCGGTTTGTATGTTCCCAGTTCGATTATCCTTTGGTAAATTTTGACACATCCCCTCTAATACAGCTTCTTGGGTTTTGTGACGAAATTAGTCAAAACTGATTAAGCTGCTTAGACTGTGACATCCTTAATTCATGCTATAAAAGAAAAATGATATGTTATTTTTATCAAATGGTTATACTACTATTGTTGAGACATGAGAGTTTGTTAGTACACATATTTCTAAAACTCTAAAGTGATTCTATTATATTGGTTTCTTGTTTCAATGTTGTAGATTGATGGTGATATGGTTAGTTAATGGCCTTTTTGAAATAATCAAGAATCTCTTTTGATCGGCCTGTTTAGGCTTTTGAAGAAAGTAATTAATGAGGTATAAAATATACATATTATAATATAAATATCTCATACACTTTTAAGTACTTTAAGTTAGATTTTTATTGAATATTACTCAAGTGACTCATATTTAAGTTTTTAAAGGTTTAAGAGACAACGAACTAAAACAAAGAATTTTTAATAAACTTTAGACTAATCAATGAAACTAAAACTAAAAACAAACTTTGTGATTTTGTTATTATAATTAATGTATTAACTATTATATTTAGCATTTATAAATTGAAACTGTTAAATCCAGTCCGGATTTCTCTCAACATTCCATCCGTGTGTCGGCGCAAGGATAAGAGTGAAACTTCATTCTTCGTTACAAATCTACGAGACGGTATCAGGATCAACTTTCAAGGGGCATGGAATATGTCGGATGCCATATACGGGAATATGTTTGGGTTTGTTCGCTATAAAGGATGTGCAAAGCTTTTAGGGAGAGTTGAATAAAGTTAAGATAAGAAACGCTAAGGTAGTGGTGACGGTGGCTAGGTTCGACAAAAGAAATCAGAATATTGATGATAGTGGGGGGCGAAGAAAGGGCCTCAGTGGGTCAACCGGTCTTTAGGGAGGGAGATGTGGGGGTGGTGAAGCCTGGGATATCATATATGGTGAAAAACAGTGGGCTTGACAGGCTATGATAGCCGAAAAAAGGTATTTTCGCTAAAGAAATTAGTTAATCACCCACCGATGGATTGGATATGGAGATCAACAGTAGGATTTATGAAGTGCTCGGGTCTCTAAAGAAGCTCCGGTGCACGTTTGACGAAACTGAAACTCAAGGTGCTAGAATTTCATATATTGAGGGTTTGTCAGTTATCTTGGTGTTTCATGGTAAAGAGGATCTGGAAAAAGAATTGAAGAGAAAAGAAATTTGGGACAAGTATTTTTCGGTGATTGCTTGCTTGCACATCACCGGCGTTCCAATTCTTCTATGTGTTATGATAAAATCGGGGCAGAGTTCAGGTCGATTGTTTGGCCTTCGCATTTCTCGTGGGACGTCGCTGATAACTTGGCAGGGGTGGTATATGTGGTAACAAAGACCTGGGTAAGAATTAAGGAGGATGTGCAATTGGTTAGTGAGGGTAGGATGTATTTAGATTTGGTCTCTGAAGAAATAAATCCAGTTTACCCTACATCTAAAGCTGTAGGGTAAACTAAATTATTTGGATAAATATGGACGGGTTTCTCAATATTTTCAAAATTATGGTCTACTTCGTACAAATTCACCCTAAATGCGTTTTGAAAGACTGAGTTTAAAGACACAATTTCTCAAGTTTTTGGAATTTAAAGGGATCCGGTAGTAAACATTATTAAACCGTTAGGCAAAACTTTTTATTAGAAAAAGATTTAGTTGAGAAAATATGGACTGCCCCCCCCCCCAACGTTTTCATATAACTCATCGGATTTTCAGAAAAAATTACACTTGTTAAATTTTTATTGGCTTAAAGATCTCGTCAGATCCCGTCGCCTCAGTACAAATTTAGTGTGCTATTTTAGAAATATATAGGGATTTTGGACTATTTTCTCTTTTCTCGGAATGGTGAGAATCATTATTATTATTATTATTATTATTATTATTATTATTATTATAAATGATTCGCATTTCGGTTAGCTTTTAAAAAGAAAGAAAAAAAATGTAAACGGGTTACACATAAATGACAAAATAAGATGCGCATTGGTCATTTATATTTATTTGTTTGTTTTCATTTACTAAATTAATGTATTTAGTCATTAATAGATAAACTTTACATCTTTTATATTTGACTAATTTTTAATTAGGCATAAATGTTAAGAATTATCGATTCGTCTACATTATACCGGCCAAATTAACAAATAAACTAAATAAAAAATAAAATTTTTCCATCTTTTATATTTGACCAAATTTTAATTAGGCATAAATGTCAAGAATTACCGATTCGTCTACATTATACCGGCAAAATTAACAAATAAACTAAATAAAAAATAAAAATTTTCCATCTTTTATATTTGATCAAATTTTAATTAGACATAAATGTCAAGATTAATATATAAAATTGAAAAAAGAATGATCTAATAAATTTATTGTTAAATAAAGTAATGACGCTAAAGTGTTGACAATAATTTCGTGATAATTACAAAAATTAATAATATATTGTTTAGTTATTGAATTTTCATGAAAAATGGAAACTTTTTTTACAATATTATTTACATTTATTTATTTTTGTTTTTACAAAACCGAAATTGATGACTTTTACAACAATCTTTTGTAGTTCTTAATAGTATTCAATGTCATCAAACTTTCCATCTTTTATATTTAACCAATTTTTTAATTACACATAAATGTCAAGATTAATGTATATAATTGAAAAAATATATATATAATGAAATTGATTTTAAATAAAGTATGATGTTAAAGAGTTTAAAACATAATTTACTGCAGATTGCAGTCACTTTAATTAAATTTTAATTAGGGAATGACCTCTATGTAATAAAATTAAAATTAACCGGTTTAATTTTAATTATCTATATATTATTTTAATTATACTTAGTTAGTGAATTAGTAGAATAAAACTTTATTACTTCGATTTAACTTAATACATTTAACTAAATCTTTGAATCGAAATAAAAAAAGTTTAATTAATAAATAATTTATAATAAAATATTCCTTTATTTATTTATTTATTAATGTTGAAATTAAACTTATAATACCTTAAGACTTTAATTGTATATTTAATCAGGCTGCTATGATTTATTTTGTTTTTTAGATTGTGAAGCAAAATGACTTTTTTTTTGTGAAATGTCGAAGAAGTTGATGGTGGGCTAATATGATTATAACATCTTCATGTCTTCGTTTGGTTCTTTAATTTAGGTGTATAGTATTAACTTTTTATGTACACAAGTTAAATGCTTAATATTTTGGTTACAAACTTATGTTAACTATTTGTGTTGGTTTAAAATGTTAGTTATGAAATTTTATGGTTGTTTATATGTTTTCAACCCATGTCTAACATGGGCTACTATTCTAGAAATATATTGGTGGGTTACATACTTTTACATAAATGAATTTCTGATCATTTATGTCGATTCAAGTTAGCCGATAGTCTACATATCTAGTAGAGTAAGTTGTGTTATTGTTGTTTCTTATGTATTATTTTTAATTTTCATGTCTTTAATATCTTTATGAACACCAAATATAAATAACATACAATTGTCTTTAAAGTCAATAATATTTGGTTTCCCAGTTTTCTAATTTTTCTATTTTATGTATTAAAATCCTTCATTAAGTCAGCAAAATTGAAACATCATGCTCTATAAAATTCTGTTTTAATATTTATGTTGTTCATCGTTTTCATATGCCAACCATATTATATTATATTATAGATCTGTTCAAAATTAAAGGAAACAGAATTTTTGGGGTCAATCAACGTCTTCGAATAAGATGAGCTATGATGGTCGGGTATTTTGTATATATATTAGCGTATTAATTATGTAGTTTTATTGAATATATTGTTAGAACTTTGGTACTTCATACGTGCTTTTGTATTTCAGGTAATTGATCGTTAAAGATTCTAAGTTGGAGACCTGTACGAGCATGGAATGATATCTCGGAAAGACCGAAGCATTATTTGATGTCTTGGGAAGTGTTTCAAGGATTCGGGAAGAGTATAGATGAGTGATCATAAGCTGATGCTAAAACTGAACAAGATGGGTTGACAAAATGTGACCTTGAAGTAAAACGAGCATATCCTGAGCTAGAAAATGAGTTACGGGAGCCATAATATATGAATTTTGGGTTTCTCGACGAGAGAAATCTGAAAATGAGGTTTTCTTATGTCGAGGTACGCGATGGGATGGTAATATGGCCATCGCGATACGCGATGGACACAAAAGACGGGAAAATTAGGTTTTAAGCATATTTTTCATTCTAAACAACCCTAACTCCGTTTTTACGAACCAAAAACGATTTCCAGCAGTCCTATAGGCGATTTCCATTATCCTAGCTCGTGTCAAGACCTCCAGCATGATCCCTATCATCCGTATCGAAGATTTGATGATGTCTAGGCTCGGCTAATCTCCTAGAATCGCACCCGGGATGTATAGTTTGTAACCATTTACAGTTTTTCTCATGTGATTAAGAATACTTATGTTTTATTATTGATGATTGATATATGATTATTGATATTTAGTATTTCTATGTGTTCGGTCGGTTTAGTTTTACGTTGGTCTGAACGATCTGTTACCAGTTGCTAGATAATTAGTCATATAACTGTTTGGTTAGATTGAATACGATAAAACGTACAATTACCCTTAACTGAGTCACACTGGCAAGGACTGTTTGATAACCAGTGTCATGTGTGAAGTAATTGTTGACGTCTAAGGTTTTGTCTGGTTGACCAGTTTCAGTTAATCGTTGATAATCAATCTGTTAGGTTGCATGAGATACTGTTTGGTTGCTTACTTGAATTCCCGGGTGTGATTTGCTTTGTTAATTGTTTACAACTCGCTTGTTCGTTCGTTGCTTAGTTCTATAAACTCACTTTAATTGCTTGTGTGATCAGCACTAAAACCATTCACTTCATAAAAGTAAGTCTGTACACGAATTGCATTGACCACATACTCCTTGTGATACGATACCCTACTTGCTCTAACTATTTAGAATAATTAGGTTTTTGATTGACTCAAACGACGGTCATCAAGTTATTCAGACGATTAGTCATTTTAATATTTTTTAGTTACCCTTTAAATGTTTTTTAAAAATACATTTTTTTAAACGTGCAGCTTCAACACCAAGAGAACTACTTATTAGCATTTTGAACGGTAACGTTTTATTTTAAACGTGTTAATACACTATATTGTATTAATATAACTTTTTTATTAATTAAATATAGTAAATAAAAATTAATATGTTATTAACTAAAAATTAGACACTTGTAACAGAAAATTATAAATGATTTTTAATATATTTATTAATAACCACATTATACCTTTTTTATAAACAAAGTTTTAATAACATTGAATGTATATTTACACATTTCTTTTTTATTTTCAGTTATCCAATACTATTTTATTTTATTAAAAACCAATTAAAATATGTGTTTTAATTAAAATGTGTATATGAATCAGTTTATGTTAATTAGAGGCGCAAAGATATATCTCCATTATTTTTTTTATTTATATTTGGTTTACTCAATTTATATTGTTTTCATACTTAGCAACAAAATTCACAAATTTAGTTATGGTTTATATAAAAAAAACAGTTTTTTGGTTTTTAAGTAAGATCATACCAGTTATTTTTTATATTTTAACTTGAACTAAAACTTTCATAAACACATTATGCTAAATAAAATCAAAAAGACCGAAATTATTTTGACTCATAAATTGGTTACAAAAGTGGGTGTGCCAATAATGTTACTAAGCAATATGGATCACAATAAAGGTTTGTATAATGAAACTAAATTGCGAGTAATTAATTTGGGTAAGCGTTTTGTTGAAGTAAAAGTTATTTCAGGTACTAATACTGGTTATCGCACTTATATAATTCGTTGTCGTCTAACATATTCAGATATAGAAACTTTCGTTTAAATTGAAAAGAAGTTAGTTTTTTCCAGTTGTAGTCTGTTTTGCAATGAACATTAACAAAAGTCAAGGTCAATCTCTAGCAAGAGTTGACATATATCTCAAAGACTCGATGTTTACACATAGACAACTCTATGTAGATTTATCAAGAGCGAAGAGTGGTGTTAAAATTCTTATATTAAACAAGGAAGACAAAGTTACAAATACAGAATAAATATGGTTTATAAGAGCATTCTCATCCCGTCCCCTATCCTCATCTTTATAATTACACTAAAAATCACTATATTTCTCTCTCCTGTTCAATTAAATAATATTTTTTATACCTTTATCATTACAGTTTTCTCTCTCATCTACTCACAACCAAATCAACAAATATTAAAAAATAAATAGGGGCCAATAAAGTTTCCCCAAATTTACAAAAAATCACTAATTTTCTCTTTCCACTCTATAATTTACACTCACAATCACCCAAAACCTCACCCTATAATTTGCAAACTCCCCTCACATAATTTTAGGGGATGGGTTGAGAATGCTCTAAGGATGTCTTTTTTGTAGCTTATAAATTTTACATTTTTAACCTTTGATTATGTTTTCAAAGGTTGTAATTTGAATGTTATTTGGGTTTATCTTTGTGTTTCACAATCATTTATTTTCGTACCAATATCATTTACAACTTTAAGTATGTTATCGTCCTGAATAACATATAACAACTTATGTTGTCATTTCAAATAACATGTGTTTGTTCAAAAATATCAATAATATTTCCACCAGTGTCATACACGGGTTAATAACCTAGTAAATGACAAAATAAGATGTGCATTGGTCATTTATATTTATTTGTTTGTTTTCATTTACTAAATTAATGTATTTAGTCATTAATAGATTAACTTTTGTCCAATAAGATTAAGAAAAAGAAATAATTTTTAAAAGAATACATATTTGGTAAATGAGTGTGAAAGAACCCATTTTAGTAAATAATTACTTTCACCAATCCCATTTGAGAAAAAACTTCAATAAGAGCGCATTCCCAGCCATTAAATATATTTTTACTTATAATTTCGCTAAATCATTTTTCATAAATTTATCTATTATTTCCAAAAATCTTTCACATTTAATTCCCTATTTATATTCATAAATTTTTTTATTATTATTATTTTCTCTTTGGTCTTATTATATAGTATATGGTGATTGGGAGATAGTTGATATATTAGATTTTTACTTTAGTTGTCAAATAGCTCATTCGTTTAATAGGGAATGGATTAGAAAACTGATTTTGATGGTTTTCTCAAAAATTTATCCTGAACATAGGTTTGACAATTTTAAAGAACGTACTGAGAATGCTTTATATTCTATAAATTTAGAATGGCCGTTGGTTAACGGCTCCATGATTAGACGTAATTAATGATTTGTTTTGAGATTTACCACATGAACATGTAAAGATATAAACTAAGTGCAAATATTGCTTATACTAACGAAAAAAATGATGTAAAAGACTAAAATCTTATCATAATTTTCTTTATATGCCACTATCTCATGAGTTTATTTTGCTATCAAATATTACTTTTAAATAATGGTTAGTGCCATAGTGGTTAGCCAACCCATCACTCCATCAGTAAAGGTAGGACATGTTAGCAATAACCAAATTGAATGTGTGTGGGGTAAACCGTGAAAGGGGTGGGCAAATGCATTGTCGATTGGGTTTATTGAGGGTTATGTAGGAAAAGTAACGTGGGTAAAAAACAATTTTAATTAATTTTTTTATTTGACACATTCGCCACGTGTCAAGGAAATATCAACAAAAATTCAAAGTATATAGTTTTGTTATTTCTCTGGTATTTACCGCTCAAGTGTTATTCAAAAGGTGATTTTTTTTTCGTTGTTGATCCTCTGATAATTTTCTATTAATGATCCAGTTTGACACGTGGGCTGTTGATTGGTGAGTTTACCTATAATGTTTGTGACAACATTATGTAATAGTTATTTTATTGCCCAAAAACATTAAAATGCATCTTACAATCAATTTATGGCCAATTGTGTAGTTTGACAAAAATCTTTGTACTTAATGCTTGGAAAGCACAGGCATTAAGTTCAAAGATTTTGAAAAGCATTCTTCCCATATAAAATCATACATTGAAATGTAAATGTTCATATGGAACCAATAAAACCCACTCCTACACACAAATTAACTACCAAACTTCTTAGGTCATCCCATGCCAAACAATGAGGCTTCAATTCATAGCCAACGACTCAGCAAGGAAAACATCCTTCAAGAGAAGGATGAAGAGTTTGAACAAGAAGTTGAACGAGCTGAGCACGTTATGTGACGTGGATGTATGCGCCATCGTTCACAGCCCGTATGAGCCTCAACCTGACGTGTGGCCCAACCGCACGGGTGTCCAGAATGTGCTAGCTCAGTTCATGAGGGTGCCCGTCTATAAGTGGCTTAGACATATGGTGAGTTTAGAGGAGTACATTAAGGAAAGGATCAAGAAGAATGTTGAGGAGCAGAACAAGTTGATGAAGAAGAAAATGGAGCAAGAGATGACATCGTTGATGTACCAATGCTTAAGTGGCGAAGCGTCTGTGGCCAACTTGAACATGACAAATCTGGATGATCTTGGGCTGTTGGTTGATATAAACTCTCAGAGATCAACAGCAGGATTGAGTCACTCAAAAAACCGGTTTCTGAATATGGTGTGATGGCTAGAGAAGAGCAACCAATTGTCGAAACTTCAGACACCATGAATTTGATGCAAATTTCCAAATCTTTCATGAATTTACTCATGGGACCTGAGTAAACAGACTGCTCAACTGCATTTCTCCTTAAAATGTGTTCTTTTATTATGCTACATTGTCTTTGTTTCAGAATAAGTTTTTATTAGATGGATGCTTATTGTTTATCACATCTGATGATATTATTATTATTATTAATTTATAGTTATTTTCTATTATCAAGTGTTAATAGTTTATAAATTACTAAGTTATTATCCCGTGTTAAACTCATATAATAAAATATAACATAACTTATTAACACATGTAGTAGTCAAAGTAATGAACTTTAGGGTGACATTTATTGATTATATGTTAAGTTAGTTTTTTTTTAATATACTATACTATTAAAATAATTTATTTATTTTCTATAAATAAGATGTATTCTTATAATTTTTTACTAATAAAATAATTCAAACTAAATTAAATACACTTAATTAATTACATTGAACATATTTTAATCTACTATACTGTTAGTACATGTGTTTCTTAATAACTTCGGGTTTTTCTATACAAAGTTACATTGTAGTTATTTTTTATTTTGGTTTTATTTCGGTTTTTAGTTTTATAAATTTGTTTTTCTTTAGTTTTGTTTCGGTTCAATTTTTTTTTGTTACGCTTTAGATAGGTTTAATTTTATTCAGTTTTTTGTTTCGGTTTTTACAGTTTTTGTTTTTGTTTCAGTTTTAGATTGATATGTTTTAGTTTTTCAGTTTCATTTCGCCTTTTGTTTTAGTTTTGTTGGTACTAGGTTTTATTTAGATTTTCGGTTTTGGTTTTGATTAAGTTTTTTTTAATCAATTTGTATTTAGTTTGTTTGGTGTTGTTTTAGTGTCAATTGAAAAATGAAAGAATATGTAAGGTTCGCATATTAAGTGAAATATTCACATGAGTTTCAACTTACAAGTGGGTTGAAGTTATTGAAGCTTTATATTTTTTTGAGTCTTCACAACCAACAATAATGAATTCGCATTTGGTAGAAAGGATTTCAAAGGCTAAGAATGTTTTATGTGTTACCTTCATTTTTCTTCTTAATCTTCAAATGTGTTATTTCAGTTCTCATTTATGAAAATGGATCATTTTAGAAATGTTTCTATTTGCTTTGCCTCAGGTCAAAACGGGTCATTTTAAAAGGGTATCAGTTTGGTTTTGGTCAACAAGGAAATATAAATAGGTATCAATTTAGTTCATGTTTCTTCGGATTTTTTTAAAATCGTATTGACTTGGGTTCGGGTCATATCTGGTAAATTTTTGAAAATATCAATTTGGTTCAGGTTAAAATGGGTCATTCTCAAAACGTATCATTTCATTTCTGGTCAAAACACATTATTTTAAAAAGGTTTGGATTTGGTTTTGGAAATTTAATCATGATTTTAAACTTTAGAAATTAATCTCTTATCAAGAATTTCTCTTTTATCTATTATTAATTGTAATTGAATGTAGGTTTGAATTTAAGATTTGGATCTTTTGGTTTGAAATGATAAAGGGTGTTGCTTTTCACACCCAAGTCTATAACACTCACTCTAAAAATATTTTAAAGATTATTTTTTCTCTGAGCATTCTCAGTAGGTTTTTCATACCCATCTCCAGTTCTAAAAATTATAAAATTTATCTAAATAACCACTTCAACCCCATTCTCTATCTCCAAACTCCTTTTCTAAATTTTAGTGAAATGCTACATTAAACATCTAAATTTAGAGCAATGCCATAATACTCCATTTGTAACTCTCGCCCTCATCCTCCTGCCTATATTCTCTGGCGCTCATTTCTCCTCCTCAATCCCTAATCAAATTGGGTATTGTTAGCCAAGAGAAAAAGAAAACCCCTTCGCTTTTACCATCGTCGTTTCTTGGCTGACAAATGATCAAACACTCGTGATTCTAGGTTATCTTATTAGTTTGTCTTTCTTCATTCTCGGGTAATTCATCTTTCAGTCCATATATCTTTTCTAATTCATTAATATTGCTGGTTTGTATGTTCCTAGTTCGATTCTCCTTTGGTAAATTTTGATGCAGCCCCTATAATACAACTTCTAGTGTTTTGTGACGAAATTAGTCAAAACTAATTAGGTTGCTTAGGTTGTGAAATCCTCAATTCATGTTATAAAAGAAAAATGATATGTTATTTTTATAAAATGTTTATACTACTGTTGTTGAGACATGAGATTTTATTGGTACACACATATTTCTGAAACTCTAAAGTGATTCTATTATATCGGTTTCTTATTTCAGTGTTATAGATTGATGGTGATATGGTTAGATAATGGCTTTTTTAAAATAATCAATAATCTCTTTTGATCAGCCTGTTTTAGGCTTTGAAGAAAGTAATTGATGTGGTCTAAAATATACATATTATTATATAAATGTCTCGTACACTTTTAAATACTTTGAGTTAGGTTTTTATTTTAATTGAATATAATTCAAGCTGCTTATATTTACGTTTTTAAAAGTTTGAGAGACAACGAGCTAAAACATAGATTTTTTGCTAAACCTGAGACTAACTAGTTAAAATAAACTTTGTGATTTTGTTATTATAATTAAAGTAGTGTATTAATTATTAGGGTAAAGTTAAAATAAAAAGGACAACACAAATGAGAAAGGTGGGAAGAAATTCAGTCCATTGATCTTAGATTTGAATGGCTGAGATTAATTTAATAAATAAAAATTGATGAGAATGAAATGAAAGTAATAACCCACATTTGTTGATTTTCTCTCTACACATGCAAGGCACATGCCAATTCCCTCATCATTTTAAAATGTCCATAACCTTTTCATACGACTTTATTTTTTTTTAAATTCACCATAATAATAAGCGTTTTTTATCTTTAATATGAGTATCATATTGTTATATAAAAATAAATAAATAATGGTTTTTTTAATTGTGTTTTTTTGTTATTCATTGTGTCTTTTAGTTGAGTTTTCATATGAATTGTATTATAGATTTTGATCATTATATTTTTCAATTGCTACTCATATTAAAGACAAAAATTAAAACAAAGATTACGTCATTGTGTCGTTTTGTTCGTCATTAACTTTTAGTCATTGTGTAATACGTTCATTGTCTTTTATTCAGATTGACATATGACAAATTCATTTAATTTGAGAAGAATAGTATTGTGTTCATTGTATATTACGTTCAAGTCATTGTGTAATATGTTGTTTCCATTGTTTTTTACGTTTCAAGTCATTGTGCTATATATATTCACCATTGTTTCTTACGTTTTAGGCCATTGTGTTATACGTATTCACCATTGTGTCTTACATTTTAGGTTATTATGTTATACTATTCACCATTGTGTTTTACGTTACAAGTTATTGTGTAACATGTATTAATCATTGTGTTTTATGTATTAGATAATTTGTTGTTATTTTATCATTATTTTTACATATTATTATTACACAACGGTGTTATTAGTTTTTAAAAAAACATAATGATGAGTTGAAAGACACAATGACAAAAAAGCATAATGACGATAAAAGACACAATGATAAGCGAAAAGACACAATGGTGTGCGAAAAGACACAATGCCGAAAAAATACACAATGATAAGCGAAAAGACACAATGGTGTGCGAAAAGACACAATGACGAAAAAAGACACAATGATAAGCGAAAAGACACACTGGTATGCGAAAAGACACAATGGTGTGCGAAAAGACACAATGACAAAAAAAGACACAATGATAAGCGAAAAGACACAATGGTGTGCGAAAAGACACAATGACGAAAAAAGACACAACGGTGTGCGAAAAGACACAATGGTATGCGAAAAGACACAATGACGTGATTTTTGTTTTAAATTTTATATATAAAAAATTATACTCATATTAAAGATAAAAAAAACACTTGTTATTATGATGAATTTTTTTTTAAATATCATACGAAAAAGTTATAAACGTTCTAAAATAATGGGGGTATTAACATGTGCCTTGCATGTGGAAAGAGAAAATGTATACAATTACCTTTATACCTTTTTTCTTTTGGTCTCCACTTGACACATGTAAATTATTTATAGCTTCTCACACTTCTCATTTTTGTAACGCTTTGTATAATAACTTGACCATTAATTATTATATTTAATATTTGTAAATTAAAAAAAATTCCACGTGAGAATGAGAACAAGAAAGCCCACTAACAAATAATTGTTATGTTCATTTAGACAAACTAATTGTGTTTGGTAATTTTTAACAGCCGTAAGTAAAGTATTATAGTGGGTGGACTACGAAGATTGGGCTTAACATGCAAACATTTGAAGCAATAAATAAGGGATGTGTTATTCATACATTATTTATAGGGTGTATATAGACATAATATATGTGTTAAGAGGGTGTATAAATAACCATTGTTATAAATAATTATTTGTGGCCTGGACATATATGGAGTCTACGTGACTAGGTCAGCGATAAAGGAGAATAAAAAGAAAGAATATATATAAAAACACGGTTAGGTAAGCCGTTTGGTTTAAGCAGAGAGTATTTAGGTTTAACACATACTCATCCAAGCATCTTTATTATTTGGTTTGAATTTATTGTTTTCGTCATAAATACATTATTTGAAATTTATCTATTTGTTTTGTTCTTGAGGATGGTTGTTGGCTAAACCCCCTAACCGCCTAGGTTATGATGAACTATTGTTGACGTTGGATTTTAGTTTGGCTTTTGTTTTTGTTATGGTTTATGATTAAGTAAGAGGTTTATTGATTTTAATTCGACGCAGTTGTGTGCCTAGGGTTGTTTGACAAGTTTTATTATTTCACAGTTTCCTTGGTGATTGTTTCGTATAATAGGATTATGTTAGGTCATCTATTGTGTGTATATGACTAGTTTATGGTTGACTTGAAATAAAACCATAGGAACAATAATAATTAATTAAGTAGAGTAAAGTGTGTTGCTAATCTAAATAGTTGTAAGGTGATATATTATGTGATGGGTCTTCGTTGATAAATTGCTAGATTTAGTTCTTCGTAAGGAGTTCGCTTAGGTTTGGTTTATTTACCTTTCCGCGCTGTAAGGTAGGATTTCGTATAGAGATACTTTTCATGAAATAAATTAGCGAGCAAGTCTAATTAAACCAGTAATTTTAATAGCTTATTAGGGTTCCCTGGGCGTCTCCTTGAGAAGGGTCAAGGGTCCTATTCGGTTTCCCCTTAACTGAATACTTTAAGATCTCGGTTCCATAACTTAGCATTTTCCTAGCAATTGATAATTGATGCATTATGGATTCTAGCCTAGGTGGTTGTTTGTCAACATTTGAATTAAGTCCAGGTTTAAGTCGTAGTTATTAGTTTAATATTAGTTTCTAGTAAAACCCCCCAATAATAATAAATAAATAGTCGTGTCTACAGTTGAGTCTAGTCTAGTTAATTTACGTAATATAAAGAGTTTGTGGGCTCGATGTCCGGACTTACTAAACTGTACTAGAGTCGACCGGTACACTTACCGGATAGTAGTTTTAGTTGAATTTAAGAGTTTATAATTATTACTTAATGTCTAAATTAGCGTTTATTTAGTTAATAAATTCATAACTACTTTTAGCACATCAAGTGTTTGGCGCCGTTTTCGGGGACTCTTAGTGATTGAGTTATTGGCTTCGATTAGAGTTGCTTGCTACATACGTTCTATTTGCTTTATTTATTTTGAGTCGTTGGAGTCTAATTTGTGACACCCAGCATTTTAAGGTTAACTCCGTTAACTAAACCCAGTTAAATCCTGCTGACTGTGTCAGTAAACTCCGTTAGTTCTGTTAACTAAGTTAAGGAACTCTTATACATGTAGTGTTATGTATGCATACATTGAGCTAGTCGTGTCGTTGGTGACCTAAGTGAGGGTGACTAGTTATTGATAACTAGAATAATAAACGTGTCACACATGCTATATGTTATAATAACACACATGATATGTTGCATGTATTATATGTGATAGATGTAATTGTGTTACATGCTTAAGATGATACATGATTAGTTATTGCATACCCATATGTTGTAAGAGATTGAACAATTAAATAACATAACATATAATATATTACATGGTAAGTAACAAAAGAGAAGGGTACAACATATGGTGACTAGGAAATGGTTATAATAAAATGTAACATGTCACAAATTAAATACAATAAAGTTATCTAATGTTTAATCAAATTGATGATGAATTAATGAGGGTGTAAATGAATGTGTAATGAGGATTAAATAACAATGAAGATTAAACTTTTCTTTTTCTCTCCTTGGCCGTCCAATTCACACACATATACACACATTTTATTTTCTCAAAATCTCTCTCAAAAATCATAAACAATTTGGTGAATTTGGAAGAAAGAATATTAGATTTTTGAATCAAGAAATAGGTAAGTATCTTTTAGTATACATTCTTGTGTATATTTTGATTTTTGATTCATGAAACCTAGTATCCAAATAATCGGATTTGTGAAAAAATGAATCAAGGATGATCAAGGTTGATTGTTAAAAGAAATTTTGTGTCTTATTATAAAAGAAAGGATGAAGACCTTTTTGTAACTAAATATTATTTTATGAATCAGTAAAATAATGTAAAACATGAGATTTGATTGTATAAAAATGTTCCTTGATGATTTAAGATAATAAGGATGTAGAAATCATGATTTTTGTGATTTGTGGTTTGAATCTGCTTGTTGACAGATTCTGTGTCTTAGATTGTATGTTGAATAACTTGATGATACGTTTGTGATTCTCTTTGATTTTTTATTCTATGATTACGTACTTTGAATATAGTTTTCAAAAAGTCAAGAATCGTAATTTTTTAACTTGGTTTGACTAGTTTTTATTAATTTACAAAATCAGGGTGCAATCCTGATTGAATGATAGATTTTCTAAGCTGTGTTATAAATTGCATAACTTGATATTAAAAATATATATGGGTATGATTCCACTTCTGAAATGTTATAAATTTAAGTAGGAATCTAATTCAATTGGTCTTGCATCAATTGGACAAATATAGAATTCTTGGCAATTATTTGTGTACTGCTGTGTTATAATAGAGATTGAAATTAGGATGTTGTAGAATGTGAATATTCTGTATGTTTGGGTGAGTTGGAAAATTATAAGAAAAATATATTTTATACCTAATACTTGAAAGAATATGTGTGAATTATTTGGTAATTTAATCCAAAGTTTTGGTTGGTTGGAAATATCAATTTTGATGATTGAAAACTTGTTAATGATGATTAGCATATTGGTTAATGAAAATAATTGCAATTTGTAATAGATATATTGTGGTAAATTGAATTTTGACTTTATGGGTCAACTTAGAACTATTTGACTAAGTGGTTAGTCTTACTTGTGAAGTGTTGATAGTGGTGGAAGTTAGACTTAGTCATAGGATTGTATGAAAAGTGGCTAAGTGCACATTACTTGTTTTTTGTTAAATTGTGACTAGGAACATCATGTAATTATTCTAAGTCTAGAATATTGGTCAAAAGTCACCAACGGGTCGACGGTCAACCTTTTGGACCGTCAGTCAAC
This sequence comes from Bidens hawaiensis, assembly GCF_021521415.1. NCBI lineage: Eukaryota > Viridiplantae > Streptophyta > Magnoliopsida > Asterales > Asteraceae > Bidens > Bidens hawaiensis. The sequence continues at coordinate 8,040,265 of NW_027491020.1, read as the reverse complement.
ATTTTGGTCAAATGTCAACATTTTGGTCAACAGTCAACAAAACTCAAACTTTGGTCTTCGGTCATCGAAACTTGGACTTTTTAGTCAACGGTCAACAACTTGGACCTTTTGGTCAAAAGTTAAACGAAAAGTCAAACTTTGGTCAAAGTCAACAAAAGTCAAACTTTGGTCAAAGTCAACAAAAAGTCAAACATTGGTCAAACTTCAAATTAACAAGGGAATTGTTTGGATACTAAGGGTTCTAGGAATCGCTTAGCAAATACTTATAGTGCTTGTGTGATTTAGGCACTAGAACAACCTTGACTTAAGAAGTTGACTTTCAATTTGAACCGCATTCGAGGTGAGTTTCACTACCCCACTTTTTACTTACTCCTTTTGGGGGGGGGGGGGGAAGCATGCAAGATACAAACTTTTTGGATAATTGTAGACTTTTTAATACATCATGGGTACATAGTGCACTTAAACTGAAGTCCCCCATGCACATTGGACCGTTAACAATTATATATTGGCTCGGTAATGAAAGGTAGTACTACTGGGTTTGACGTTCCCCTCGGGGCTCTCAGTTGAGGGAGTCGCCGGGCGTTTCATTTACTAGGAACGCAATATACACTAGTCTTATATTAGACTTCGTGGGTGGCAAACAAATGAACGAGTCAGCCTCGGTCACAATGGAACTCACACTAATGTAACATGATTGCTAGCGTAATTAACTAGCGGTATTACTAATGCATACATTATCCATGCTTTACACTGTTTACTTACTAAAATGGTTTGTTTGACAAACTTGTTTTCAAACTCAAACCTTTCAACTCACCAACCGTTGTGTTGACCCATTTTAGCATGTCTTTCTCAGATGTTTAAGGTGCACGTGCGAAGTTGAAATGAGTCTAGAATGCATGGGTCCCACTAAGCATCGAATCATGCTGGGAGTCTTCAATGAAATGATATGTCTGGGCGTCTTGACACACACTCTGGGTTTTTAAGTGTTTTCATATATTATACGCTTCCGCAAATGTAACAACTTTATTGTGAATGTACTTACCTCATTTATGATGAGCAATAAAATTAAAATATTTTCTATTATAAATTGGCTGTTCGTTATGACACATGGCTAGATCCTGGTATGTCACGCGCCTCACGGTAAAACCCCGTTAGTCGAAAATTGAGGGTGTGACAAATTTTAAGTTTTAGTTTTTTTTTTTTTCGATTCTTTTATTAGAGTCTACATATTTTGTCTTGTGTTTTTTTAGGTTTATGCCACATTATCTGTAACATTCGTCAAATTTTCAGACCTGAAAACCCGGCCGTTTAAAATTTTGGACTTTTGAAATCAATAATTTAATAATTCATTTGATCATTGTTCTTTTTTATTTTCACTTCAAGCCACTCGGTTTTAGTTTCATTTATTAATAAAATTTTACAACTATCATGAACGGGCAAAATCCACACTTAACCATGTTCTATCCTAACTTGTTAGCCATCCAAACCCGAATGATCATTCTTAAAATTATGAAAATATTATTTTAATCCTTTCTTTCCCTCCTCTCATCCCACCATCGACACCCCCCTTTGTGATTTTGATCCATAAAATTTGCCAGGAATCACAGAATTGACCATCCTTACGCGTCAATGAGCCAATTACGCGTTCAATCGTCATGTAAACATGGAAATTGACAGCAAGTGACAACCAATTCTTCATTATCACGAGTCGCGCCTCATGACCTTGGTAACTCTATATATACTCGTCGATTGTTCAATTAAACTGACCTGTACCATCCTCTTAGCATCTCAAATCTAAGCCCTCAAGCAATTGCACAAAACAGGTCGTCAAAGAACGATTTTGTGTCCGTGTTCTAGCCGCCACCTTACCTCGTCGTTCTCTTTCAATTGTTAATCATTTCATGTAAATGAATTTGAGCTTGGGATCAATTTTGCATCGTCTTAAAAACCCGTCTGTCAATTTTGATTGACAGAGGGTATAAGGCACTGATTGGGATTAATCATGCTCTAGGGTTTATATAAATTTGGGATAATCATAGCATAGTGTTTTCATATAATTAGAACCAATCTATATAAAATCGTAAGTCTAGATTAGTTGGTTTGTGTTTGTTTATTAAAGACTGAACCAGCCTAGGGCGCGGGTTCGATCCCCAGGCCCAAATTTTCATCACTTTTTTTATTTGCTTTATTTTTAAGTATTATTATTATATTTTAAACTTTATATATTAATACCAATGGTATTTTAATCCTTTAAACGAATTAAGCACCATGAGACCTCAAAACAAATTGTCGTTTAAACTTTTTCGTATATATGTGCGTGTGTGTGTGTACGCGCATAATTTTATATTGATATTTTATACAACTTTACATATATAAATAATATATTTCTTGATTTAACCTAATATAATTTATAGATAAGTAATCAAATAAACTTAAATGATTTTACTCATCTAAACAAAATGATCAATGCTAAACTTTAAAACGAGTGTTCATTTAAATCTTATATATGCAATATTAAATTGATAATTTTTAATCATATCAAGAAAACTCTGTATAGCCTTTACAGTCGTCGATGGAGAGATTTGACTAATCGTATCAATTTCGCCCGATCCACCTCTATACCATCTCTTGAAATCATATGACCCAAAATGATCCCTTCCGTCACCATAAAATGACACCTCTTCAACATCTTTTCAAGATTCCCCAAACACTGATCAAAAGAATTACCGTAAACCGAAAAATCATCCATAAACACCTCCATGAAAGTCTCTATCATATCCTGAAACATGGCCACCATACAACGCTGAAAAGTGGCTGGAGCGTTACACAACCCAAACAACATGCAACGACACGCAAACGTGCCATAAGGACATGTAAAAGTCGTCTTCTCTTGAGTTTTTCGGTGCAATTGGGATCTGAAAATAACCTGAAACCTCATCAAGAAAACAATAAAATTTCTGACCTGCAAGACTCTCAAGCATCTGGTCAATAAGTGAAAATGGAAAATGGTCCTTCCGAGTGGCATCATTCGACATCCGATAGTCAATACACACACGCCAACCAGTAACAGTACCTGAAGGGATAAACTCATTCTTCTCATTCATAACAACTGTCATACCCCCTTTCTTCGGAACAACTTGGGTCGGACTTACCCACTGAGAATCCGAAAATCGGGCAAATCATTATGGCATCCATCAGCTTTAGAACCTCTTTCTTGACAACTTCTTGCATGTTCAAGTTAAGACGCCTTTGGGGTTGAACAACCGGTTTATACTCATCTTCCATAAAAATTCGGTGGGTACAATAAGCAGGATTAATACCTTAAATATCCGAAAGTCTCTATGCAATTGCCCTTTATGCAACTTAAATACCTCTATCAACTTCATCTTTTCTTCCTCCCTCAACTTGGAAGACACAATAACGGGCAAATTCGAACCCTCTTCAAGATAAACATACTCCAAATGTGACGGAAGAACTTTTAATTGCAACGGAGCGAGTTTTTCTGCATCCTTCTCACAAATAACTTCACTAACCTCCATAATATCTGCCAAGAAAGAACTTTCTTCCACCACTTCTTCCTTCAACTCTTCATCCATACCAACCCTAACAAGATCGGCTCCACAAATGTAATCAAGACATGTATCAAAACCTGGAATAAAAGAGTTAAGAAAATAAACTGAATGGCATGGATCACTAAAATTATCATAATCACCCAGATGCTTCATCGATCTAGCAACATCATAAGTAACATTCTCATCACCAATTCGAAGCATGAACCTCCCGTCATACACATCAATAAGTGCCTTCGTCGTTCATAAAAAAGGACGACCAAGAATAATGAGAACCCTCTCGTCAACCTCCATAAATCCACCGGGAACACGAACTTATCAACTTTCACTAGTATACTTTCAATAATACCCCGCGGATACTTAACCGAACGATCCGCCAATAACAAAGACATTCGAGTCGGTGTTAGATCGCCCAACTCCAACTTTCGTACAAAGAGTACGACATAAGATTAATACTAGCACCCAAATCCGCCAACGCTTGACACATCATATCACTACCAAACAAACACGGAATCGTAAACACACCCGGATCTGACAACTTTTCCGGGACCCGATTCAAAACCACCTCCGAACAATACACGTTAAGAAGAATTTACGAAACACCTCCCAAATGATCTTTTCTTTTCAGCAAGTCTTTCAAAAACTTCGCATATTTCGGTATGTGTTGGAGAGCTTCAATGAGCGAAGGTTGATCTTCAACTTCGGAACATATCGAGAAAATTCCCGTACTCCCTCGTATTATCGTGATGCTTGAGGCGAGCGGGATCCAGGAATGAGAATGATCAATGATGTGTGACCGCTGGACTTCAACCGGTTTCTTCTCGATGCTTCTCCCTACTTGCGGCTCAATAACTAGTGTGTTACCCTGTATTTTTACCGGAACCTCCATCTCTATCTCTTCATCAACCACCTCTTCATCTTCAACTTCAACTCTTTCTCTGATTACCTCAGGACCCAAAACCCTTCCGCTACGAGTAGTAACTGCTTTCAATTGAGCGGTCAGATTCGGCTGAGTGGTACCTGAAAACTGTCCCTGAGAACTTTCGCCGAGACGCCGATCAATACCACCAACGGATCTCTGAAGGTCAAGTAATGATGACTGGTGATTATTTAACAATAGATCATGTTCGGTGAAAGTCTTCTGATTGGCTTGATCTCTGACAAGAATTTGTTGCATCAACTCTTCCAATCTTCTCATACCACCACTTAAATCTTGCCCATTACCTGAATTTTGAACATTATAACCCCCAATATTATACTGACCTTGCTCCCGGTTAAAAGCAGCTTACAAACCAGGTGGTGCACCGGAAGGGCGCCAATTAGAGTTTCCTTAATTCGTGTTCTTATAGGTTTTCCAATTTTGATTGTTGTTATAAGTGTTGGAAAATATGTTCTGACCAACAACAAAGTCCACCTCTTGATTCATCAATGGGCACTCCAAAGTACCATGACCAGCCCTGCATAACTCGCATTTGTCAACCTTGGTCTTGAGTTCCTTCACCTCTCTAGTCAAACATTCCAATGCAGCAGCTACACTAGTGTCCAGATTAACCTGGTGCACACCTCGAGCAGATGAAGGTGTACTAATGACGGGAATGGAATTCTCGTGACGTGGCTTATTGTCGTATTATGATTGAGCAATACTTTCAAACATCTCATTACACTTTGTGACATTCTTCCTATCCATCAGATTACCCCTGCAGCAGTGTCGAAAGGGGTTTGCGTCTCATAACTCATACCATTGTAAACCTTCTCCACAAGAACCCATGGTGTGAGACCATTCTGTGAACAACGAGATAAAAGATTATGAAAATGCTCCCAAGTCTGATAATAAGGTTCATCCAGCTCCATGTGAAAGAAGTGAATCTGATCATGAAGGTGAGATGCTTTAGCGGGCGGGAAGTACTTCTTGATGAATGCTGAACGAAGTGCCTCTCAAATAGTGAATGTGTCGGGTGGCTGTGTGGCGAGCCAAAGAGCTGCCCGTCCTACAAGTGAAAACGGAAACAAATGTAAGAATATAAAATTCTCAGTAGCACCTTGTAAGTTAAAAGTTTTAAGAACACGGCTAAGAGGTTAATGTGTGATGGCGCATCTTCGTCTTCACGCCCATGAAATTGGTTTGCTTGGGTGAGAGCATTCATGACGTATGATGGAATATGCCATGAGTTTGGGTTATTGATCTCGCGAATGATGATGGACAAATGGTTTCCGATGAAACCATCGAAAGCTTGCTCAGAAACAGTTTTGTTGTTGTTAGCCATTTGAATGTCTGGGAAATTCTCGGACATCACAATGGTGAACTTTGCGGAGATGATTTCGATGTAGAACCAGACTCTAACGATTTTTTATTCTGCTAATAAACTAGCCTCATACTTCAACGGAGAAAATCCAAGATTATCAGGTGGCGGTCCTTGCGAACGAAGATGTGACATATACTTGAAAAACTCAAAAAACCAAGTAAGTAGACTAAAGTAAATATTAAAAGAAAAATAAACTAAAATTAAATTAGACCCCTACGATTCAAACGAAATTAAATCAAATAGCACATATGTAGCAAGTAATTCTAACCGTAGCTAATAACGCAATTGCCAAGAGTCCGTGGCAACGGCGCCAAAAACTTAATGTGTTAAAAATAGTCAAATAATTATTAACTAAAATTACGTTAAACTAGACACTAAGTAATACTCTAAACACCTTAAAACTCGACTAAACTACTGACCGACAAGTGAACCGATCGACTCTAGTATAGCTAAGTAAGTCAGGATATCGAATCCACGAGACTCTTTAAATTATGTATATTAACTAATTAAACTCAACTGACAGACACGACTATTTAATTATTATCAATGTTGTAAAAGTAGGATTACAAGGCCAAGTACTCTCCGAGTACTCGCTACAAGGTATGTCACCGAGGCGAGTTTCTGTAAATCCGCTTAGTTACTAAAAATTGGTCAAATGTGGTCAACCTTAGCAGATTCACATCTTATCGGTGAACTTGGACCGATTTTGACTCAAAAAAATAAAACTAAAATTCGTATTTCAATAATATTAACGAACAAATATCATTTTTTTAATTAATGATTATAATTTTTAGAATATTTTATTATTTAAAAATGTATTTTTTACTTATATTGATATTCACCTATTTTGTTATAAATATTAGTAAACTTATTATATTTTATATATACATAATATCCAAAAATTAATTTTCTTTATATTTACCATGTCTGAGTACTCTCCGAGTAATCCGAGTACACCCAACTCTCCAGTCGGTCGCCAAGGGTCCACCTAGCGACTTTTGCAACCTTGATAATTATTATAAAAAAGGGCTTTTAATTTAATTAATAATAAACTAAACAAAACAGCTATTTAAGAAAAGACAAATAATAAAACACAAGAGAAATAAGTTTAATTGATTTAGATAGTAATGAAAAACCACCTAGGTTGGAATCCTCGATGTTTCAGTTATCAAATAGTTAGAAATTAGTAGTTATGGAACTAAGATCGTAAAATAAACACTTAAAAGAAAACCCGGCTAGGACCTCTGACCATTCTCAAGAAGACACCTATGGGTTTCTAATAAGTTTTAAGACACACCAGTTTAAAATTAAACTGAAAGAGTACCTTTATAATGAAATCCTACCTTACAGCACGGAAATCAAATGTAATTTGATAAACTTAATTGACTCGCTATACAATATTAATTGATCAAACCTAGACGGACTCCTTACGAAGAACTAAATTTAGCAATCTTAATCAGCAAAGATCTAACAATAACCTATCACCTTACAGCTTTCTAGGTTAGCAACACAATTTTATTTATTTGACTAATAATATTATTCCTATGATCTTATTCGAATTTAATCATAAACTAGTCAAAAACCACACAGTAGATAACCTAACAAATCCTATCATATGAAACAATCACCAAGGATAATGTGGAATAATAAAACTAGAACAAACAAAACCAAGTGCACATACACATCAATCAAATAAAATCAAATAGTTTACTGGATCATAAAACCATAACGAAAAGAAATAATCCAACTAAAATCAAAACATCAACGATGGTTCATCGATAGCATAGACAGTCTATTAAGTTTTGTCTAGCGTCTTAAAATCAAACAAAACAATAATAGAAGAAAACATGGTGAAAATAATGACAACGGAAGATCAAATGTGATAAATCTCATAGTCTTCAGTCTTGAATGTAGATCTCTTCATTGAATGCTTCCTTGTCTTCAAAACCGCCAAAAATCACGAATAAATGCTTCAAGAATCTCCAAATTCGTCTGGTGGTTGTAGGGTATTTTCAGGTTAAGGTTAATGTTGTTTATATAGTGAAACAGGGCCCAAAACAGATCAAAACGGGAAAACTTTCTGGAATTTTTACTACTAGGCGTTGCGCGACCAGAAGGCATAGGCATGGCTATGCGGCTCGGTGTGCCCCATGGGTAAGCTGACCGGCTTTTACTGGCCCGACCGATTCTCCTCTGGTTCCTTTCCTGATGCGTTCCGGCTTCTTGTTTAGGCTTATTTTGACTCGTTTTTCGCCCTTTTCAACTACTATGACAAACTGAAAATCCTTCTTACTTTTTCAGGCTCTCATCACGACTTGACTCAAATTTTCGGGACGAAAATTCTTTAACATGGGAATGATGTGACAATCGTCAATTTCAGGTTAACCTCGTTAATTCAAACTTTAAGATCGTTGAATCTATAACGCATACTTCATTACATTTAAACTAGGGTTTAAATGACGCTTAACACTTACTACATGTGTAGTAGTCTTTCGGGATTTGCACCGAAACGCAAACGATTGAGGAATAAACGAAGCACACTAAAACACTAATGATGTGATAACTATGTGTTAGGATTATGTGTTATATTATTGTCATGATTATGTGCAAGTTAGGATAGAATGTTCTAGAAAAACAACACTTGAAAGTAGAAGGACTAGAGTGTAACTTGTTTGTTTATAAATATATCACTAATAAACAAACCCTAACCTATTATTCTAAACCTACAACACCACCGATCGGCTCTCTCTCCCTCTCTTGACCCACGGCTGCCGTCCACCATCACACACATATACACATCAAATCAAGATATTAATCCAAGAACTAGGTGCTAGGAAGGTATACTTGATCATCTCTTACCTCTTTGTTGTTTAATTTTGATGTTTGATGGGTTGTGTGAAAACCCTAAATCGGCCGATCTTGTATGTATGTGATTGTTATGATTCTTGTTAGTTGGATAATAGATTGATAACTAGATTGATATTGATACATGATTGATTGTTGTTCTTGATTTGAATTAAAACACAAACCCTAATCTTGTATGTATGGTGTGATTGATATGCATGGATAGTAGTTATAGTGTCTAGAGGGTTATATGGATGCATGATAGTTCATAGATTGTTATTATGATGAGTTTTGATGTGAACAGATTCTGGACAGAACGTATATACGATGTTTAACTGACTGTAACGAAGTGTAAACGTGAAAATTGATTGAGATTGTGGGTACTGCAGTAAACTAGGTTGAGTCTAGTTTCTATGAAGTATAAATTCGTAATTTTTGGATAAGTGGAAGTATACTTTTATGATTTTACAAAAACGTGATGCAAAGCTGAGCTGTTAGACCTGCTGTTAGGTTATGTTGTAAATGTTATATCTCATGAACTACGAGACCAATTGGGTTGGTTCCACTTCTGGAGGTTGACTCACTGAGTTAGGAACCAAACCCAAGTGGTCTTGCATTTATTGGATTTTTCGTTTAACGGGAATTGCAAATAACATTCTGATGTGCATGAATCTGACTGATATAAGTTAGCTGTAATGTTTTGATCATTATGAACAATCTATATGGAATAAAAATAAGATAAAAGATGTTCTGGAAACCTAAGATATGTATGCTCCTGTGGTAATTTTTGGTAAATTAATTGAGACGTTATAATCGGTAAACTAGTGCAATCTTTCAAGTAGAAATTCTGTCATAACGAAACTAGCTGCTGAGTTGTATAGGAATGCATGAAATATGATAGTTTTTATATAATTGTTGTATTTTGACCAAAATACCCTTGCGGGGAATAGTTGCTAGTTGATTGCCATGAATTGACCAAATTGCCCTTATGGGGAATAATGGTTAGTTAGTCTTTGTTTGTTGACCAAAATGCCCCTACGGGAATAATTGCTAATAAGTATGTTATTAATACGTGACACGAAAGTAATTGCTCACTCATGTATCGTATCACAATTTTACTTGTTTAAGTCACACACGATTCACAAACGAAACACGAAACATGTTACGTGCATAGGTATTATGTGCCGAGTCTAGAGACTCGTTAAACATTCCGATACTTAGAAAATCTCTTTGTTATTTTAGAACGCTAGAGAGTTTTCTACGACGCGCATCACTCGGTGATCTAGATCGGATATTCTTCGCAAACAGTGAGTTCACTTACCCCACTCTTAAACTGTTTTCAAACGTTTTTCACTTGGGGGAGATAACATACTCCGATAAACATATTTTCTGAGATAAACGCATATGAAAGATTTTGTTATAAATTATATATCACTTGTAAAGGCTAAGCGGCATACGTAACATTTGAAGTCCCACACATCGGACCGGTTAATATTTGGAATAGCGAGTCACTTTTGGGTAGTACTACTGGGTTTGACAAACCCCACCCGACGCTAAGCTCAACTGGAGGTTGAGTGGGTGTAAATTTTGGCTAACACTTACCATGGTCTGGAGGACCTGGTGACGGGCACTTGATAAACAGTCAGCTTCGGTCGCGAACCACTTAGCGATACTTGTTGTATAGATTAGATACCTATCGATATATAATTTGACATAACACTATCTGGTAATGCAAAACACTTAAACGCTGTAACGTGGTTACACACTCAAACGCCGTAACGGGGTTACGCAACACTTAAACGCTGTAACGTGGTTACACACTCAAACGTCGTAACGGGGTTACGCAACATTTAAACGTCGTAACGAGGTTACGCAAAACGCTAAACGATTTATTTTATTTTACTTGTGAACTCACCAACCTTGTGTTGACACTTTTAGTATGTTATTCTCAGGTAGCCGAGGCGGGCGCGCGGTTTAGGAGCATGCATTAATGAAAACACTTTTATTCTGCAAACTTAATTTTAACAGTTACATTTGGTTTTAAGTCGTCCTGCGTGACGCAACTTTTGAATTAAGGTTTTACGCTTCCGCACTTACTTTCATTTAAACGTTTTTCTTTGGTTTGGTTATAACTAATGATTCCGATCCTGCCAGTTCACACCCTCTGACGGTAAAACTCCGTTAGTGGATTTTGAGGGTGTGACAGATTGGTATCAGAGCCATTGGTTATAGCGAACTAGAAGCTGCATGCATACTAGACTATAACCGCGACGACCCATTAGTTATAATGATACGCACTGCATAGGTTTGTGTAGTCTTGAAATCTTATTTCCTTATCTCCATCACTCATACGCGCGCATATACCCGGCTTACCTGTAGGAATGTCGACGCCACCCTCATCATCATCCGATTCGATGACGCATGCTCACGGGAAGGAACCGCAGTTACCTACTGCCTCGCCACCCCGTGTAGTCCCGGAACTCGAAGCTCCTGCACCAAAGAGGTACCGCCTATCCGGAGGCTTGTATGACAACAACGTTAGCTGGGAATGGTACCCCAACATGATCAGACGTATGGTCTACCGTGAACAAGTTCCCCCATTGCCTCACCCGAACCACCCTGCTTACCCTAACACCCTACCACCCATAACCGAACCTGTGGAGCGAGTTCTCGCAGCTGTCGTTTCTTGTTTGGAGCGTGATGTGGGTTACATGCGCTACACGAGAGAGAATGTTTCCAGACTGTTTAAAGACGGAACCGAGACTCAGGAGGAGATTGCCCGCATGGCAGCGGCAATGAAAGAAATGCAAGAGACTAGTAAGCAACAAACGAAGGTTATGATGAAGATGCAAGCCGAGATGATAGACTTGCATGAGCAACTCCAAGAAGCAAGGACCCGAACCGAAATAGCACTCGAGCGTTGCGATGACCTACAAATGCAACTTGCTCAGAACGCAGCAGAACCTGAGGCCGAGCCCGAGGCAGAGCCTGAAGTAGAACCTGAAGAAGATCCCGAAGAGGAGCCTGAGGAGGATCCCGAGGAAGATCCCGAGGAGGAACCCGAAGGAGAACCGGAGGAAGAACCGGCTGAGCCAGAGGCACACTCAGAGGTGTCCCCAGACGATGTGCAGATGTGCAAATTCTTGGATTGGAACTGGCTAACGCGATGAACTGGGAGGAGTTCAAGAACATGATGCGAGAGGAGTACTGTCCGAGAGAAGAGATTTCGAAGTTAGAGTCAGAATTTTGGTCGCTGAAGATGGTGGGCTCAGAAATTGAAGCCTACACTACTCGTTCTCACGAGTTGGCTGTGATGTGTCCGCGGATGGTGGATCCGCCGAGTAAGAGGATTGAAATGTACATTGAAGGGTTAGCACCGCAGATTCAGGGCATGGTGACGTCTTCCAGACCAGCCACGATCCAACAAGCGATCCGTTTAGCTCACAAACTGACGGATCAGGCTGTGACCCAAGGTGCGTTACCACCTAGGGGTTCGACCACTAAAGCCCGTGACAACCCGAGTAATGACCACGTCAGCAACAGTAACAGCAACAGCAACCCGAACAGCGGGAAGAGAAAGTTTGACAACACCAGATCTTCATCCTCGAACCTTCCACCGCAACAACACTACCGTAAGCCCGAGTTCACTCGGAGTTTCAACACTCAGAATCACAACAACAACAACAACGACGGTAGCGGGCAGGTTTCGAGCGGATATGCTGGGAAATATCCAAAGTGCAACAGGTGCAACTTTCATCATGTTGGCCAGTGTGACCGTGTCAAGTGTCAAAGATGCGGAAAGATAGGTCACCAAGAGAAGGAATGTAGAGTTGACCTTGCGGCGAAGGGTGCTCCTAAGCCACCGATGACGACTAAGGGATGTTTTGAATGCGGACAGGAAGGTCATTTCCGGAAGGATTGCCCCAAGCTGAAACAGAATGACAATATTGGGGGTAATGGAAGTGGCAGTAACGGTGGAGGAAATGGCAAAGGAAGAGCGTTTGTGATTGGATCGGGTCAAGCCCGCAGAGATCCGCATGTGGTGTCTGGTAAGTTCCCTGTAAACGATTGTTTTGCTTCTGTTTTGTTTGACACTGGAGCTGATAGGAGTTTTGTGTCAAAGGCCTTTAGCCAACTTTTAAACCTTACTCCAACCCCGTTAGACGCTAAGTTTCCTGTTGAATTAGCTAACGGTAAAACTGTAATAACAACTCATATACTTGCGGGATGTAAGTTGAAACTGTCAGGTCATGTCTTTGACATCGACCTTATTCCTTTTACGCTTAGTAGTTTCGATGTCGTTGTCGGCATGGACTGGTTATCCGAGAACCGAGCGGAGATTATATGCCATGATAAGATAGTCCATATTACCACCCCTTCTGGCGAGATCATTTCGGTCCGAGGCGAGAGAAGCGGCATGACCACCAGCGTTATTACCCTTTTGAAGGCACAGAAGTATTTACGAAAGGGTCATCCGGCAATTTTGGCGCAGATTGTTGAGAAACCCGCGGAGGAGAAACGAATTGAAGACATACCGGTTGTGTGAGACTTCCCGGAAGTTTTCCCGGAGGATTTACCTGGACTCCCTCCTATTCGTCAAGTCGAATTTCAGATCGAGTTGACACCCGGTGCAGCACCCATAGCACGAGCCCCGTATCGGCTCACACCGGCGGAACTTCAGGAGTTGTCCACCCAGTTGCAAGATTTGTTGGATAAAGGTTTTATCCGACCTAGCTCATCGCCATGGGGAGCCCCTGTCTTGTTTGTCCGAAAGAAAGACGGGACTTTCCGAATGTGCATCGACTACCGGGAGTTGAACAAGATGACGGTCAAGAACCGTTATCCTTTACCCCGAATTGATGATTTGTTTGACCAGCTTCAGGGATCGAGTTACTACTCGAAGATCGATCTACGATCCGGTTATCACCAGGTGAGAGTGCGCGAAGAAGATATTTCAAAGACGGCTTTCAGAACACGGTATGGTCACTACGAGTTTTCAGTTATGCCTTTTGGCCTAACCAACGCACCAGCCGTATTTATGGATCTCATGAATCGAGTATGCAAGGCGTACCTCGACAAGTTTGTGATTGTTTTCATTGATGATATTCTCGTCTACTCCAAGAACGAGACTGACCACGAAGAGCACTTAAGGATAATTCTGGACTACTGAAGAAGGAACAACTGTATGCTAAACTCTCGAAATGTGAATTCTGGCTTCGCGAGGTTCACTTTTTAGGACATGTGATCAACGAGAATGGTATCCATGTCGATCCCGGTAAGGTAGAGGCCATCAAAAACTGGGAAGCACCTAAGACTCCGACTGAGGTGCGACAATTCCTAGGACTGGCCGGCTACTATCGGCGTTTCATCGAGGGATTTTCAAAGATTGCTCAACCCCTCACCGCTTTGACTCACAAGGGCACTAAGTACAACTGGGGTGACGCGCAAGAATCCGCTTTTCAACTGTTGAAAACCAAGCTTTGTAGCGCCCCTATTTTAGCTCTCCCCGAGGGAACGGAAAACTTTGAGGTACACTGTGACGCATCTATACAAGGTCTCGGTTGTGTGCTGATGCAACTCGAGAAGGTTATAGCCTACGCCTCTAGACAACTACGGGTTCACGAGAAGAACTACACGACCCACGATTTGGAACTCGGAGCTGTAGTGTTTGCTCTTAAGATATGGAGGCATTACTTGTACGGTACCAAGTTTACCATTTACACCGACCACAAGAGTCTCCAACATATCTACGATCAGAAGGAGCTGAACATGCGACAGCGTCGTTGGGTCGAGCTGCTTAAAGATTACGATTGTGCCATCAAGTACCACCCTGGCAAGGCCAATGTGGTGGCCGACGCCCTCAGCAGAAAAGAAACAGATAAACCCAGACGGGTGAGAGCATTGCAACTTACGATTCATGCCAGCTTACCCGATCAGATTCGCGATGCGCAACTGGAAGCGTTGAAAGATGATAATCTTCCATCGGAACTCATGCGGGGCATGAGCAAGCAACTTGAAACCAGATCGGACGGGGTCCGATATTTTGAGAACCGGATTTGGGTTCCACGATACGGAGAATTGAGAACTCTAGTGATGGACGAAGCTCACAAGTCCCGATATTCTATCCACCCTGGCTCAGATAAAATGTATCATGATTTAAAGGAACTTTACTGGTGGCCGAACATGAAAGCCGACATTGCCACCTACGTGAGCAAATGCTTGACTTGTGCCAGAGTCAAGATAGAATACCAGAAACCATCTGGTCTACTGCAACAACCGGAACTCCCAATGTGGAAATGGGAACACATCTCAATGGACTTTATTACGGGTTTGCCTAAAACACCGACGGGATGCGATACCATCTGGGTGATCGTTGACCGGTTGACTAAATCGGCGCACTTCCTAGCGATTAAGGAAACAGACAAAATGGAAAGACTGACTCGTGTCTACATGAAGGAAGTAGTGTCGAGACACGGAGTGCCTGTCTCGATCATTTCCGATCGAGATTCTCGTTTTACCTCACACTTTTGGAAGTCGCTGCAAAGCGCACTGGGCACACGTCTCGATATGAGTACCGCATACCATCCTCAGACGGATGGGCAAAGTGAACGGACTATTCAGACCCTGGAGGATATGTTGCGTGCATGCGTCTTAGATTTCGGAAAAAGTTGGGAACCCCACTTACCCTTGGTAGAGTTTTCGTATAATAACAGCTACCACGCAAGTATTAAGGTAGCGCCGTTTGAAGCGCTGTACGGACGGAAGTGTCGATCACCACTCTGCTGGGCAGAGGTGGGTGATAGCCAAATCACTGGTCCGGAACTGGTACTCGAAACCTCGGAAAAGATTGTTCAAATCCGAAATCGCATGGAAGCAGCACGAGATCGCCAAAAGAGTTACGCCGACAAGCGCCGAAAACCTCTCGAATTTCAAGTAAACGATCGAGTGTTACTCAAAGTCTCACCTTGGAAAGGTGTGGTTCGCTTTGGAAAGCGAAACAAACTCAACCCACGGTATGTTGGTCCGTACCGGATAACTGAGCGCATTGGCCCGGTGGCGTACCGACTGGAACTACCAACAGAACTCAGTGGCGTACACGATGTATTCCACGTATCAAATTTGTAGAAATGCCTATCTGATGAATCCCATGTAGTCCCTTTGGAGGAACTACAAGTTGATGAACAGTTACGTTTCATTGAAGAACCAGTCGAGGTTTTGGATTGGGAAACCAAAACGCTCAAACACAGCAAAATTCCAATCGTTAAGGTTCGTTGGAACTCGAGACGTGGACCGGAGTTCACGTGGGAACGCGAGGATCAAATGATGAAAAAGTATCCTCACCTTTTTGAAGGGCTGACCAAACACAGAAAACCGCGAAACCCGGCAAACCGTCAAACATCACCGGAGGTATGAACTAAATTTCGGGACGAAATTTCTTTCTACTAGGAGATGATATGACAAACTGAAAATCCTTCTTACTTTTTCAGGCTCTCATCACGACTTGACTCAAATTTTCGGGACGAAAATTCTTTAACATGGGAATGATGTGACAATCGTCAATTTCAGGTTAACCTCGTTAATTCAAACTTTAAGATCGTTGAATCTATAACGCATACTTCATTACATTTAAACTAGGGTTTAAATGACGCTTAACACTTACTACATGTGTAGTAGTCTTTCGGGATTTGCACCGAAACGCAAACGATTGAGGAATAAACGAAGCACACTAAAACACTAATGATGTGATAACTATGTGTTAGGATTATGTGTTATATTATTGTCATGATTATGTGCAAGTTAGGATAGAATGTTCTAGAAAAACAACACTTGAAAGTAGAAGGACTAGAGTGTAACTTGTTTGTTTATAAATATATCACTAATAAACAAACCCTAACCTATTATTCTAAACCTACAACACCACCGATCGGCTCTCTCTCCCTCTCTTGACCCACGGCTGCCGTCCACCATCACACACATATACACATCAAATCAAGATATTAATCCAAGAACTAGGTGCTAGGAAGGTATACTTGATCATCTCTTACCTCTTTGTTGTTTAATTTTGATGTTTGATGGGTTGTGTGAAAACCCTAAATCGGCCGATCTTGTATGTATGTGATTGTTATGATTCTTGTTAGTTGGATAATAGATTGATAACTAGATTGATATTGATACATGATTGATTGTTGTTCTTGATTTGAATTAAAACACAAACCCTAATCTTGTATGTATGGTGTGATTGATATGCATGGATAGTAGTTATAGTGTCTAGAGGGTTATATGGATGCATGATAGTTCATAGATTGTTATTATGATGAGTTTTGATGTGAACAGATTCTGGACAGAACGTATATACGATGTTTAACTGACTGTAACGAAGTGTAAACGTGAAAATTGATTGAGATTGTGGGTACTGCAGTAAACTAGGTTGAGTCTAGTTTCTATGAAGTATAAATTCGTAATTTTTGGATAAGTGGAAGTATACTTTTATGATTTTACAAAAACGTGATGCAAAGCTGAGCTGTTAGACCTGCTGTTAGGTTATGTTGTAAATGTTATATCTCATGAACTACGAGACCAATTGGGTTGTTTCCACTTCTGGAGGTTGACTCACTGAGTTAGGAACCAAACCCAAGTGGTCTTGCATTTATTGGATTTTTCGTTTAACGGGAATTGCAAATAACATTCTGATGTGCATGAATCTGACTGATATAAGTTAGCTGTAATGTTTTGATCATTATGAACAATCTATATGGAATAAAAATAAGATAAAAGATGTTCTGGAAACCTAAGATATGTATGCTCCTGTGGTAATTTTTGGTAAATTAATTGAGACGTTATAATCGGTAAACTAGTGCAATCTTTCAAGTAGAAATTCTGTCATAACGAAACTAGCTGCTGAGTTGTATAGGAATGCATGAAATATGATAGTTTTTATATAATTGTTGTATTTTGACCAAAATACCCTTGCGGGGAATAGTTGCTAGTTGATTGCCATGAATTGACCAAATTGCCCTTATGGGGAATAATGGTTAGTTAGTCTTTGTTTGTTGACCAAAATGCCCCTACGGGAATAATTGCTAATAAGTATGTTATTAATACGTGACACGAAAGTAATTGCTCACTCATGTATCGTATCACAATTTTACTTGTTTAAGTCACACACGATTCACAAACGAAACACGAAACATGTTACGTGCATAGGTATTATGTGCCGAGTCTAGAGACTCGTTAAACATTCCGATACTTAGAAAATCTCTTTGTTATTTTAGAACGCTAGAGAGTTTTCTACGACGCGCATCACTCGGTGATCTAGATCGGATATTCTTCGCAAACAGTGAGTTCACTTACCCCACTCTTAAACTGTTTTCAAACGTTTTTCACTTGGGGGAGATAACATACTCCGATAAACATATTTTCTGAGATAAACGCATATGAAAGATTTTGTTATAAATTATATATCACTTGTAAAGGCTAAGCGGCATACGTAACATTTGAAGTCCCACACATCGGACCGGTTAATATTTGGAATAGCGAGTCACTTTTGGGTAGTACTACTGGGTTTGACAAACCCCACCCGACGCTAAGCTCAACTGGAGGTTGAGTGGGTGTAAATTTTGGCTAACACTTACCATGGTCTGGAGGACCTGGTGACGGGCACTTGATAAACAGTCAGCTTCGGTCGCGAACCACTTAGCGATACTTGTTGTATAGATTAGCTACCTATCGATATATAATTTGACATAACACTATCTGGTAATGCAAAACACTTAAACGCTGTAACGTGGTTACACACTCAAACGCCGTAACGGGGTTACGCAACACTTAAACGCTGTAACGTGGTTACACACTCAAACGTCGTAACGGGGTTACGCAACATTTAAACGTCGTAACGAGGTTACGCAAAACGCTAAACGATTTATTTTATTTTACTTGTGAACTCACCAACCTTGTGTTGACACTTTTAGTATGTTATTCTCAGGTAGCCGAGGCGGGCGCGCGGTTTAGGAGCATGCATTAATGAAAACACTTTTATTCTGCAAACTTAATTTTAACAGTTACATTTGGTTTTAAGTCGTCCTGCGTGACGCAACTTTTGAATTAAGGTTTTACGCTTCCGCACTTACTTTCATTTAAACGTTTTTCTTTGGTTTGGTTATAACTAATGATTCCGATCCTGCCAGTTCACACCCTCTGACGGTAAAACTCCGTTAGTGGATTTTGAGGGTGTGACAACTACGATCAACTTCCGGAACCTACAAAACACAAATATGTTAGTAGTATATAAATATTAACTAAAAACGAACAAAAATTAATAAAATATTATATAAAATATAAAAGGGAAATATATATAAAAAATCATTATATCAATAATATTTATTATTATCAGTATCGATGCATTAATATAATTATAAAACAATACATATATATATATATATATATATATACATATATATATATATATATATATATATTGATATTGTTAGAATAAAAAAAAGATTTTTATAAACATTACAATATTAATACTAAAAGATAAATTAATAATAATATCTTAATAGTTTTAATTTGGTATATGCAATGAAAACTATTAAATGAAAAAAATATTATAAGGACTAATATGTATGTCAAATAATGTTAAGAGATAATAGTAATTGATTAAATAAGTTTAAGGGTGTGTATATTCAGTATAAATGGTATGGAAGGAGGCATACGTTTTATCAGCACCAAATACTATATTGCCTTTAACAACAATTTTCTTCACCTATTATGTTTTGTACAACAAGAATTAAGATTTTTAACTCTTAAATTTATTTTTTTAACGACTAAATCTTTTTACACTTTAAACTTTAATGGGAATATGAAATTTTAACCATTATTTTACATCCTAACCACCAATTCGCCATACCACTCTACCAAATTAGTAAAATTGATTTACCTCTTAAGCTTTAAATGTCTTTTCAATAATATAAATATAGATATTTAAAAACATATAATCAATTCAAAATTATAACTATATATTTCCTAAGAACTTTCATTAACAATTCAATTAGAAAAAGTTACTTAGATTACAGCTTAATTCATCATCGCTTAAAAGAATAACGATTTTTTTCTAACGGCCAAAGAATTCTTTAAAACGGGCTACTAACTAAATTTACTACATACATCGGGATACACTCGTCTTTCAATCCGGAAGAAAACCTTACCTAAGGCCAACGCCCGTGAACACTCGCCTGAAGGCACGATAGTGGCGTGATATAAAACTCGTTTAGTTCAAAGATTCAACTAGTAGAACCACATACTCGTCTAGTCTCTCACTGTCACTTTAATGTCTCTGATACTAAATGCTGGGAACAAGAATTGAACATGAGTTACATGAAACACACCCACCACTAGCTCATTGACAATAATAATAATAATAATAATAATAATAACAATAATAATAATTATAATAATAATAATAACAACAACGATTTAATAAAGTTTTAAAAAACATAAAAAGTGTTAATTTTGGAAAGTGATTTTTTATAGGAAAAGATTTATTTTTACTATATTAACAATTATTTTATAAGAATAGGTCATTCAAATTTGAACCAACTCAAGCGTTCCTCTCTCCACTTGTTGAACTTTTCAAACCCTAACCTATTCCTATTACTATACAATACATCCACCACATAACAGAAACATCCATCATCAACCTCCAAATTCAAACCCAAAACAAATGCAATGGAAACACGATCTGCCAAGAAACGAATGCTTCAAAACCATTCATTCGATAACAACACCGGAGAAGATCGAATAACCGATCTTCCGGATGCTATCCTTCATCACATCCTCCTCTTTCTACCGATCAAAACCATTGTACAAACAAGCGTCCTATCAAAAAGATGGAGGACTGTTTGGTACGCGTTTCCAGATCTTGATTTCACCTCCATTGTCCCATCAGACACTGCATTAAACAAGATTGTTAGCTTCAAGAACATTAATGTACGTAATGGTAATGTGATCACCCGGATCTTATCTCTACGTGACAAGGTTTCTGATATTAGAAGCCTTAGGTTTAATGCATGCATGCGTTTTTCGGGGCTGCAAACACTTATCTGGAATGCGGTCCGTCTTAGTGTTAAAGAACTCAACATTCGGGTTGAAACGAGTGATGTGTTTAATTTTCCTAGAAGCATAATAACTCATGATTGTTTGAGGGTTTTGAAGGTGAAAGCTTACCCTAGTTTTAGGCTACCACCATCTAGAATAATGAGATCAGGGTTTCAAACGCTTCAAACGTTATCTCTTTCGTATGTTTATCTAGACAAACAATCATCTTTATTCGACATGTTCACGGATGGTTCGTTTCCTCAGCTGAAAACATTGCACTTAAAATGCTGTTACAATTTGATATGCCTTAGAGTTGGTTGTCCTTTGTTGGAAGAACTAGTGTTAAAGAAGTGTTCAGTGTTACAAGGTTTGGAGATTTTGTCTCCTAAATTGATGACATTAAAGGTTTCACATTGCTTTGGTGCTTTTAATTTTGATGATATATGGGTTCGAATCGATACACCGAGATTGCACACGCTTGTTTGGGTGAACAATCCGATTTCTAGCAAGAATTGTTTACAAAATCTAGTTTGCTTGCATGAGGCAACCATAGGGTTTCTTGTAACTCAACAAAATCTAGATGCTAAGAAGCTGCAAAGTGTATCTGGTTTTCTCTCTAGGCTCTCTCATGTTGTGTCTTTAACCCTAGAAGGCCAGTTTGTTGAGGTAATTTTCAAATTTAGGGAAATTGGATTTTAATAATTCAAAATAGAACTCGTTTAATTCGTTGATAATACTTATAAATGCTTCATACGAGACAATAAACCAATGGCACTTCGAACTTTTAGAAACTCAATCACATAATTATCATAGATTTAATTACCCTTGATTTGAAATGAAAAACGTGTCTTTTTTTGTAAGCCAAGTTAAGTGGAAATTAAGGGTAAATCTATGTGCTTGTTTAAAAAGGGGGATTGCCCTTTATAATGAAATTGAAAGTTCGATGCGTCAATTTAACTATACGAATTATTAATTATTGACCAACTAGTCATAATTTATATTATTAAAATCCAGTTAGCTTAAAATTTATAATTTTTAGGTACTTTCATTGATGGAATATATGCTTTTTAGTAATAAGAGTTGAGTTTTCTTGGAATAGATTATAATGAAGAACAATCCACTTGTGGCTACCCTTTTCAATCCATTCACGAAGCTCAATTCATTGGAATTGCACACTAGCGAGGTTATGTCCTTGGCAAGTGTACTCCAGGCCTGCCCGATTATCCACACATTGATTATCAAGATTACCTACAGTTACAAGCATGAAAGAAGAGTAAGCATTATACTATTATTATTCACATAATCTAATTGTCACACTTTAGGCCGTACTGGCCGAAAACTCCATAGTTAAGACCTAAGGGTGCTCGAGTGGGAGTAAGTCCATGATGAGTGACCTCCTGTAAATTTCCACTCGAACAACTAAAACCAATTCCGAAAATACTAACTGGTATGAGAGGTTGGATGTTGCAGTTCTTGTTTACAATTACAAGCTTATTTAATGATTTATTAACCATTCTTGTAGCGGAACAGACTCTCTGAGGGTTTATTAAGCTCTTGGGCAGAAAACTACTGGGAATCCCAACCCAAAGATCTGAAGCCCCTTGTACATCATCTAAAGATTGTAAAGATTCAAGGCTTTTCGGAACATCACATTAGTCTAGTTAAGTTTTTGCTCCAACATGGGATGGTCTTGCAAGATCTCATGCTCAATTTTGGAGAAAACAACACAAGAGGCTACCATGAAAAACTGAAAACACTGATAATGGGATTTTCAAGAGGTTCACTTGATGCTAAAATATCATTTCCTTAACATGACATCAGAACAGGTTCTACTTTTAGCATTGTGTTCTTGTTAGGGTGTACGTGTTTGGTTTGAATGTGATCAATGTTTAACCACTTTAATCACAAATACTCCATGAACCAATGGCCTATGTAATACCTTTTTATCATTTATGCTCTATGCAAAATAGGTATCTAATTAATGTGTTTGTTCTCATATTTTGGATTTTCCCTATAATGACAAGAGATATGGTTAGGTTAGAAAGTTCTCAAATTTATGTCTTTATATGTTAAAAAAAATAAAAATAAAAAGTTACCAAAAGTTATAACCAGTGTTTTCACGCTCAATCGATCGGACTAATCTGACTAGGAATTTCGGGTACCTAGCTTATCCAATTATGTCTCTTTGAACCATTCCCATTTGAACCGGTTGTCGGCTACCAGTCAAAGGTGAACTGGATTTGGTGGTTAGACTTGAAATTTCTTACGGCTCACTATGACCATGGTGGACCTATTACTAAAGCATGGGGGCAGCCACCCTTTATAATAAAAAGTTGGTGTTATCTCTATACACTAAAATCTCAATCGCTCCCCACAAAATTTTGATTAAGCCACTTGATTGTCATCCACCATGACAAAAAGTTCTAGGTCTGCCAATGCCCAAGTAGATTGTACATTTAACTAACTTGCGTGAAATTTCATTGAAACTTGACGTGTTGTATTGAGACTCATAATTGTATTTTATTTTTTTTTCAACTTGCAACTAGTATCAATCACAATAAAGTTCTTCACATAGTCGTTGGTGTAAAGTTCCTCCGATATTCGGGTTCACGGTTAGAGATTTGTTAGACCTTCATAAGTCTATTGATTTGGGCAAAATTGAGAATGAAGTTTTTCATGGGATCGTTATTATTACTTGATGTAATATTTGGAATGCGAGAAATGAAAAGGTCTTTGAAGGCAAACATATCAAAATCGAAGAGATTATAGAGGAAATAAAGTCGAAGGGGTTTCTTTGGTATAAGTATAAAACAAAAAATAGGCATATAGATTGGACGAATTGGTGTAAATTTCTGTTAATGTAATTTTCCTTGTTGTTGGTAGCTTCTCTCCGGGTGTGGAGGAAGTGGTTTCCCGTGTTTGTTGGTTGTTTATAAAAGTTTACGGTTTCAATAAAAAAAATCACAACAAAGTGTTATAATTAACTGTATCTGAACATGAAGATATCAAATCATATAAGTCAAATATTATGTGTTTTTATCTGTCCCCTAGATAGTTAGCCATGGTCAGAGTTTTGGGTTAATAATAAAAGCTATTGGGTCTGCACATGCTTCAAATAATAAAGAAAATAAAGGAAATTATCACCAATGACTCTAGTTATGAGGTTTATAAAAATACTATTATTCATGATTCCAAGGCTAGCTTTAATTCCATCTGCAACTTATTATGAGATGATCAATTCAAAAACAAAACATAAAATCATTTCATATCAAAGAATTAGAAGTCGATCAACATATATCGGACTTGAATTCTTGTTGCAAAGCATGATCAAGTAAAGCCTCAGATTCCATCATCAACTCCGGACTTAATCTGAACATCAACACACAAAACTCCATCTGATTCAATGCACCATCACCATCATAATCACCTTCTTTTAACATGTTCATTAATTCGTCGTCTCGTAAATCTTGCAACCCAAGCAATGAAGAACTGCACTTCAAGCTTTCAAAGGTGATCACACCTCTCTCTTTATCCATCAACAAGTTGAACCCATTGCATAGCTCTTTTATTAAACCTTCACCACCCAATTTTTCTGCCATTTTTGGCAGCATATCTTCAAACTCATCTTCCCCACAAAACTCCACTTTTGCTTCTGATCCCATCTGTTTTTGGGATTTAGCTTTTAAAAGTGTTGGGTGATGGATGGGCTGGTCTTATGGCTGAGGGCTAGTTTAGTTTATATACAAGGAATATTTCGTTTTGCACCCTGACTTTTTCATATTAGACGTAATATATGGTTCCTGAAAAATGAATAATGACATTAATTTGTAACACTCGACGTGTAACCATACTAGTCAATATATATATCAATATCATGTTGGGTTTGACATTCTCACATACTTTAAGATTGGAAAGTTGATGCTT
This sequence comes from Bidens hawaiensis, assembly GCF_021521415.1. Taxonomy (NCBI): domain Eukaryota; kingdom Viridiplantae; phylum Streptophyta; class Magnoliopsida; order Asterales; family Asteraceae; genus Bidens; species Bidens hawaiensis. Next base: position 8,015,532 of record NW_027491020.1, on the reverse strand, counting down.
TGAATAGTTGAGGGATACAAAGAGTAACTTTCTGAAGGTATGACCGTTCGAAGAAACTTTGTAGATGCTCTGATAAAATGAGACAATCTGAGGCCAACTCTTTCCTAGAAGAATTTATGTTGCCTAATTGCTACCCTCCTCTCGTTTTTTTAATATGGACAGATTCACACATCCCAATTTTGTTCCCATATTTCAAACATCATACACCTTCCTTGTTCATTACTCTTATTAGTTATTACATTTGCACACACAAACACATCTGTATGTATTGTATATGCATGCATGAATCTTGATAGGTTAAAAAATGGTTTGGGCTGCTTTCCCAAAAATTATATAAAATAGTTTGGGAATGGTCCCAAAATATTGCGCGGTCGGCTGGAACAACCAACTCATATATAGTTGAGCGTAAACACAAAAGATAACCAAAGAATATTTTTAAAATATTAGTATATGATCGAGCAAGGAAAACATCAATACTAAGACCCTCTTATAGGGGATTCTAGTTGATGGAATTAAAGACATAAACAAACATGGCTATTAGTGGTGTTTTACACTATAAAGGAAAGACTTAGAAACCAAAGCTCTAATTAATGAAACTCGGGTCTGACTGTTGGACCCAAGCCGCCTATGGTTGTTGGACCTTTTTGTCCCTTAACTTCAGGCGTAGGCGCGTAGCCCAAATAATACCCTTTTTATCTTGGGCTTTGACTAACTTTTGGATTAGCTCCATTTCATCAACCCACTAATAAAGGGGGAAAGTTAATTATATATTCTTTATGATATATACCTCATTGTTCATATTTGTTTTAAAGTTTCATACGCCTCACAAAAACATGTTGCAAAATCACATGTAAAACATGACACTCATAATGGGTGGTTTGACTTTGACATAGGGTTCAACATCTCTAGCTATCTTGGCTCTACTTTGGTCATTGTAACTTCATTATTGGAGTGATTACTCGACATCTGAGAGCGCCTATGAATCGTATAAGCCGGCTTGTTAGGCAAAGGTACAGTTGCAGTTTCATTGCTCAACATCAGAACAACTTCTGACATTGTTGGTCTGTCATCCATGTTTTCTTGAACACGCACAAGTCCAACATTAATACACTTCACTGCCTGTAGAACACTACAAGTGCCCCTCATGGAAGGATAAATTAACTCAGCACCTCTGCCTTCCATCCACTTTTCCCATGCCTAAAAATGATTTTGAAACCTCAAAATTAAACTATTATTATGTAATAACTGAAAGAAAAGAAGAACCCCAAAAAAATAATAATAAAGTACCCATTCAGATATTGTAAGAGCATCTTCTGTGTAATCTGAACCGGAATTCCTTTTACCAGTCACAATCTCTAGCAGTAACACCCCGAAGCTATATACATCAGATTTCTTAGAAAATCGCCCATGCAATGCATATTCGGGTGCCATATATCTGCTGTAATTTACAAAACAACGATATGAACCGAAGTTGACAAATTTCTACACATTTATGGGTCAAATGGATAATATCAAATAATAAATAAATTAGAAGGAAACGGGTTCAAACGGGTCGAAAGTCACTAATAGTGTATTTTCGGTACATAAATGTTTTAAATAGTTTATTCAAAAGATTAGATAATTATCATAATAACACTTTTGTAGTCATATTTGAACCACTAACTTACTTAAAAAGAGGATAAAAATATATATAAATTTTAAACAAAAGGTGTTTTGGGTTAACCTGGCACACACCCATTTCAACATTTGACTCATTACCGAACCTACATTAACCGTCCACTTTACCACCTCTGATACAAATTGCTTAAAAAGAAACGAGTCAAACATGTCGAAAGTCACCTAAATTGAATATTCAATACATAAATCTATCTTGAATTGTGTTTCTCAAAATATTATTATTATTATTATTATTATTATTATTATTATTATTATTATACTTTTGCAATCATATTTGAGCCACTAACTCTCTTTTGAAGAACTTAATTTTTCTGAATAAAAGGTGTTTTCAGTTAACCTGGCCCAGGGCGTTTTAACAAGTACAAAAATGATTCGTTTTAACTCATTGCCCAACCTACTTTAGCCAGCTCATTTTGCTACCTGTAATACAAATGTTAAGTTGTAATTTTGATGTTAGGAGAATTTTGGACTTACTAGGTACCAACAACTCTGTTGGTTTTATCTTCAATTTGGTTCATCCCAAAAATCCTTGCCAATCCAAAATCAGAAATTTTTGGAGTCATTGTTTCATCCAAAAGAACATTGCTTGTTTTTAGATCCATGTGAATTACTCAATATTTGTGCAGATAAAGAAGTCCTTGAGCTATCCCTTCTATTATTTTGAATCGTTTGCTCCCATCAAGATGAACACTCTCACTTGGATCTAATTACAACAAATAATATAATTTAGCAATGTGTAATGAAGAGGTATGCACCCGCCTTAACATCGAGCGGGGCGGGTCAACCCACAAGATATAGACAAGAGGCTTGAAATCAGGATGTCATGAAGGCACAAAGCCAAAACCTATGCGCATGGCGCATATCACATATGCTCACGCATATCACATATGCTCACGCATCACATATGCTCACGCGTATCACATATGCTCACGCACCATATATGCTTACGCATATCACATCTGCGCGTGGCGCATATCACATGCTCACGCATCATATATGCTCACGCATATCACATCTGCGCGTGGCGCATCTGCGCGTGGCGCATATCACATATGCTCACGCATATTACATATGCTTGCGCATATCACATCTGCGCATGAAACATCTGCTCGTGAGAATAAAGAGAAGACTTCGCGCATCCCCAGGATAGGCGCATATCACACATGCACATAATCAATCACATCCTTATCCAAATCAGGATAAGGACAACCATGATTGTGCTCATCAGACAACCTTCCAGAAGGTATCCTTTAAGGAATAAAGAATATGCTGATGTTGACAGCTGCCAATGAAAGGTGGACAACTCAGCAAAACCCATGTGCTACCACGTGATTGCACATGGGTCAGGTGAAATACCTTGGTCAGAGAATAATCAATGAAAAAGCACCAGGTGTCCTAAGGACACGTGGCGCGAAGCAATAGGAGGAGGCCAAAAAGTCCCTAATTGGGTCTGAGCCCAATCATTGGAAACCCTAACACTATAAATACCACATCACCTCCACAAGGGGAGGTAAGCAAGAAAATACACTCTAAATCCTTACTCACTTTCAAATTATTATCTTCTCCTACAATCTCTTATTCTCACACCGGAGGGTTACCCCAAAGAGGACCCCTCTGTCCCTTTCTAAGGGGTAAGTTCACGGTGCTGCTCGTTTTGTAGGTAGAAGAATTCATACTCCGGAGAACCATCGGTGATATAGCATACTCATACCCGAGAAAAGCCGATCGTCTACTAGCGAGTCGATCCACGTTTCTTTATTGGCGCCATCACCTGTTACAACGGCAACAAAACCACTATCTCATCAGTTCTCTCTGAAAATCTTCACCATGGTTTCTGGTGTTCGAAACAGCGATCAAGTTCTGGAGGATAATGAGCTTGAGGATGTTAATGAGGGACAGCAGTTTCTGAGGGCGCCGTGTGATACTGCGCGCACCACCAGTAACCATCCCTTCATCACAACACCTCATAGCCAGACTGAAACTCCTCCAGACGATCTCACGTTCCAAAATCTGACTGGTACAAAACAAAAAGGACCAATGGGTCCAGAAGTTGAAACCAATGACCCTAAAGAATGGCTCATAAACGAACAACGGCGTTTAATGGACAAATACAATGAGCTGGTCAAACACAAAAAGTTAGCCGACTTAACACAAAGGCTCGCATTTGATAAGCAAACCATTCAGGGAACAACAAAAAGGGCTAGCGCGCCGGAATATGGTCACTCTGTTCACACCGAACACGCTGATTTTAGTGATGAAGAAGTGCACAGCATGAGGAAGACGCGAGATACTCATGCAGGAGGCTCACAGCTCCGCGCGCACATAAACATAGCGCATGGAGCCAAAGCCGATATGGATCTATACACACCGTACAACCCACCAGCGAGAGGGCAAGTGGACGTAACCACACCATATAGGCCAGCCATCTTGGTGAAGCATTCAAAATTCACTGAGCGCATCACGAAGGCTCCCATTCAACACAAAACCAAGATGCCAAGTGTTTTGGGCAAGTACGATGGCACAACAGATCCAGACGATTTCTTACAAGGTTTTTACAACACTGGAAACCTAGAAAGCTGGACGATGCCAACATGGTGTTACATGTTTGCTCGCTGCCTCACGGGCGCAGCGCGTGTCTGGTTCGAAAGCTTGCCGACTGGACAAATCGATGGGTTCGAAGAGCTATTGGAGAAGTTCCAGGCTCACTTTGTACAGCAGCGCAGACACACGCGCGACCCCGATGACATCATGCACTGCGTGCGCAGGAATGATGAAACCATTGAAGACTACATAACTCGTTTCAATCAAGAATCTCTTGCAATTGGAGGTATCACTGAACAACTCTTGCGCGTGGCCTTTATACAAGGTGCGCGCAGTGATCAACTCCGCAGAGCTCTCGTGAGCAGATATGGCATGCCAACCACTTGGGCTAAGCTTATGGAAGCATCGTGAGTCTTCGCGCGAAATGAAAAACAAATTGCCCAAGACAGAGCAAGAGATAGAGGGCATCAAACAGAAGCACCACGCAACAATGAAAGAAGGGGCAAACAAAACTCCGTATGGTCCAGGTTGCAACAAACCAATTATTCTCCCGCAGAAAAGCAAGCGCAACCAAGTTCACCCCAGCCCCAAAAAGACATTCGTAATCGCGGAGAGGGTGACAAGAGGGAAGGCGGCAGAGAGCCTAACAGACCTCTACCAAGAATATGGACTCCCCTCACCAAAACGCCTTCACAAGTGTTAAGCACAGAGAATGTCCAGTTTAAAAGCCCCAAGCCATTACTCCATAAGGGACCACCAAACAGTGGCAAGTATTGTGAGTTTCACAAGTCCACAGGGCACAACACCGATGCATGCCACCATTTGAAGGATGCGATTGAAAGAGATGTGAAATCAGGAAAGTTGGCTCACCTGGTGAAAAACCCAAGACCAGAGAATGAACAACCAGATGGAGCCTCAGCCAGTAAAAAATTCAAAAGAATCTGTGTAGCCGAGGGAGGAAGGCAAGGGCAAAGATCGAGAAAGAGAAGCGCGCAAGTCCAAGGAGACTGGCGCGAGCAACAAGTAATCTTCCCAAGAATCAGAGGAGGCCCGTCTATCAGCAGTCCTCTAGTCATCACTACACACATTGCTCATTATGAGGTGTCAAAAGTCCTGGTGGACACCGGCAGTGAATCAGACATCATGTATGAGCAATGTTTCAGGAAGTTGGATCCAGCAGACCAAGCAAGGCTCGAAATTTTGAATGCACCAATCTCGGGTGTCTCAAATGAAATTATTCACCCCCTAGGTCAGATACAATTCGAACTAACTATGGGGGATGAGAAACACAAGCGAGCTGAAATTGTCAACTTCTTGGTCTTGCCCACCACTTCATGCCATAATATGATCTTGGGTAGAGGAACGATTGCCCAATTCAACGCCATACCGTCACCATCGCACGGCGCGTTGGGGTTCCCAACACCAACAGGTGTAACATTTGTATACCGAGATCATTTGTGCGCAGTGACAAGTATACCGCGAGAAGGAAGAATGAGACTTCCAATGGCAAACAACGCGCCGGAGGAATGGATTCTCAACCCAAAATTCCCAGGGCAAACAATCACAATTGGAGCTACGATATCAGACGACACAAGGTTGAGAATGAAAAGATTGCTCACAACGTATATGTCGGTCTTCGCGTGGCAACATTCTGATATGACTGGGGTTCCGCGAGACCTGGCGCAACATTCTCTCAACACGTTCAAGTCTGTAGAGCCAATTGCTCAAAAGAAGAGAGTCATGGGGGATGAGAAGGCAAAGGCCATGAATGAGCAAGTAGAAGATCTACTGCGCGCAAATATCATCCGCCCAATACGATACCAAACATGGGTAGCCAATCCTGTGATGGTAAAGAAGAGCAACGGGTCATGGAGGATGTGCATTGATTTCAAGGACCTCAACAAAGCATGTCCAAAAGATTGTTACCCCCTCCCAAACATTGACGCGAAGGTGGACTCTGTGGCGCCATTTAAACTCAAATGTTTCCTGGACGCCTATAAGGGCTATCACCAAATTCAAATGGCACCACAAGATGAGGACAAGACTGCCTTCAGAACTGACAAGGGTGTTTTCTGTTACACAAAAATGCCCTTTGGTTTGAAGAATGCAGGAGCCACTTACCAAAGACTCATGGATGCGGTTTTCAACGAGCAAATTGGGAGAAACTTAGAAGTCTACGTGGATGATTTGGTGATTAAAAGCAGGGAGGAAAAACAAATGCTCAAAGACATCGAAGAAACCCTTGGGCGCCTAAAGGAAGTAAACATGAAGCTCAACCCGAGCAAATGCACATTCGGTGTAGAAGAAGGGAAATTTCTCGGTGTAATGGTCACCAAGGATGGTTTCAAGGTGAACCCAGAGAAGGTGGAGGCTATCCTTGACATGCCCTCACCATCCACCATGAAGGAAGTTCAAAAGTTGAATGGTAGATTGGTATCAATTAACAGGTTCCTAGCGAACCATGCAAGCAAATCTACCCCATTCGTCAACACATTGAGAAATTGCTTAAAGAAAAGCCAATTCAAGTGGACGCCCGAGGCCGAGCAAGCTTTCAGTGAGATAAAAGAATGTCTGATAAATCTACCTGCGCTCACAGCTCCACTTCCTGGTGAAACTTTAACGTTGTACCTGTCAGCAGGAAAGCGCGCCATTGGCGCAGTGTTGTTGGTGGATCGCAAGGGAATCCAAACACCAATCTATTATGTAAGTCGGGTGCTGACAGATCCTGAGACGCGCTACACCATCATAGAAAAGTTAGTTTTATCACTAACACATGCGTCGCGCAAGCTTCATAGATATTTCAATGGTCATCCCATTGAAGTCCTGACTGATTACAACATCCAGCAAGTCTTGCGACGTCCCGCGCTATCAGGAAGGCTGACAAAATGGGCGCTGGAGTTAGGGAAGCACACGATCACCTACAAACCTCGTCCAGCAATCAAGGGACAAGTTTTAGCTGATTTCATTGCAGAAATCCCTGAAGGAAAAATTGAAGAGGCCCAGCGCGAGGTAGACCCTACGCAAGCCAATAATGAAGAAAATGTTTGGAGATTATTCACTGATGGAGCTTCAAACAACGAAGGGTCCGGCGCAGGCCTCAAACTGGTGGATCCAGAAAATCATGAGTATACTTACGCAATCAGGTTGGATTTCAAGAGCACCAACAATGAAGCTGAGTATGAAGCCCTGCAGGCTGGTCTGCGCATCGCGCACAAGTTCGGAGTTAAAAAGCTAGAGGCCCATGTTGATTCATACTTGGTAGCAGCACAGGTCAATGGCCTTTATGATGCCAAGGAGAACACCATGCCTCTGTATCTAGAGCAGGCGAAAAAACTCATCGAGCAATTTGACTTCTTCAGAATCATACATATTCCGCGCAGTGAAAACAAGTCTGCCGACGCGCTGAGCAAGATGGCATCAACCAGCTTCGATCACTTTGGCAAAGATGTCAGGGTAGAAGTAATGAGCAACCCGTCGGTGGGAGCGAAGTCTGTCCTTGTAATTCATACAACACCTTCATCATGGATAACTCCAATAATGGAATTCTTGAAGGAGGGAAAGGTACCGGACGATCGCGCACAGGCGAGGAAGATAAGACACAAGTCGCAAAACTATGAACTACTTGATGGTACGTTATATCGACGCTCTTATCTTGGACCGCTCATGAAATGCTTGGATGCCGAGGAAGCAAGCTATGTGATCAGAGAGATACACAAAGGAATCTGTGGAATACATGCTGGCCCGCGTATGGTGGTTGCCAAAGCAATGAACGCAGGTTACTATTGGCCAGACATGTACTTGGACGCGTTAAAAGAGATCCAAAAATGCAAAGCGTGTCAGAGCTATGCGCCAAACACCATGCGGCCAAAAAACAACTTGATTCCGGTGACCTCCGCATGGCCTTTCCACAAATGGGCAATCGATATTGTGGGTCCCTTACCACAAGCGCAAGGGCGAGTAAAGTTTTTGGTAGTGGCAGTAGACTATTTCACAAAATGGGTTGAAGCCAAGCCACTAGCAAAAATCACAGCCGAGGCAATGAAGCAGTTCATTTGGAGCCACATCATATGCCGTTTTGGCCTGCCAATGGAAATTGTGAGCGACAATGGCAAACAATTCACTGACAGGAAGATATCCAGTTGGCTCAAGGAATTGCGCATCAACCAAGTCTTCACTTCAGTATACCACCCTCAAGGGAATGGCCAAGTGGAGCGCGCGAACAAAAGCTTGCTGAATGGGCTGAAGAAAAGGTTGGAGGGAGAATCCCATTCATGGGTCGAGGAGCTACCTAATGTCCTGTGGGCGCACAGGACATTAAGCAAAACCAGCAATGGCGAATCCCCGTTCAACCTAACCTATGGAACGGAGGCAATGATCCCAGCAGAAATTGGATGCCCATCCCATAGAGTGCTCATAATGAGTAAGATGGATAACGAGCACGAAAGGAGGTTGGATCTCAACTTACTTGAAGGGCGCAGAGAGGCGGCTATCATCAGTGAAGCCAAATACAAGAAAAAACTAGAAAAATATTACAATCAGCGCGTGAAAGAATGCCACTTCAAGAAGAATGATTTTGTCCTTCGGAACAATGAAGCTAGTCGCGCGATACCCCCGGGAAAGATGTCCCCCAACTGGGAGGGACCTTATCAAGTCTCGGAAGAATTGGGAAAAGGCGCATACGCTTTAAAAGATTTGAATGGAAAGAAGATCCCGCGCGCATGGAACGCAGCACAGCTTAGAAAATGTTTCATGTAAAAATTGTCAAGTTTGTAATCAAGGCTTTTTAAGCCATTATGAATAATGATACGCACTATTTTCTCTTAATGTGTGTTCTATTACCTTTTGCATACATGTTTCACACTTCTCTTTATTAATTTTGAGCAATATGACAACATTGTATTGACATCAAAACTAAAAATAAAACGAAGTAAAACATACATGCGCGAGCTCCAAGCTCAAATGCGTTAACGAGTTTTAACTCTAAAACGTCAGGGCCTTAGCCCAATAATATGAGCCTTAGCTCAGGGCCTTAGCCCAATAATATGAGCCTTAGCTCAAATTACTCACAACATTCATCCTACATGCTGCACAGCTAGACCATAAAAATACCTAAGCACAGCTAAGGCAAAGCGCATGCCAAAACATAGTTGTTAAGGTCTCAGGTCGAGGTCGCGCATGAGATTGTAATGGATATCAGAGTAACACATACTGACACGTAAAGGCTAAAAAACTCATAATTCCCTATAATAAATGCGCGATAACGTCGCGCAAAAGAGGAATAATGAAATGCCAAAGCACGTGTCAGCATATTCGGAATATTGCAAAATAACTTGAAATATGACAAGGACTAAGTAAAATAATTTCCTTACAACCTTGTTCAAGTTTCAATGTGCAAGCATATCTTATATTCAACAAGCAAACACATGCAATATAAAGAGATGAATTGGGAATGCGCAAGATGCAAATAAGGGAAAAACAAAATTTCATTCCAAAACATAGAAGTTTACAAATTTACAAAATGATGAGATAAAAACTACAAAAAAAAAAAAAAAAAAAACATGAAGGGCTCTTCAAGTCTCTATATCAACATCAGCCTCTTCACCGTCCTCATCATTACCCCCTCCCTCAGCATCTGGCGCAGCCCGCTCCTCGTCATCTCCAAACTTACCATAATCAAGCTGTTCGTCTTGAATGGAGTCGTCTTCTATCACGATAGTGTCAGGAGTAGGTCCTTTGGCCACGCCAGAGCCGCTAGCAGAGGCAGCATTGCCCGCGCCATCATCGCTGCCACCAGTCCCTTCACACTCGTCAAGTAATTTCTTTAGCGCGCCGAGATCGGGCTGGTCAGCAAGCGCGGCTATCTGCAAGTCATAGAGAAAAGTATGAGTACAAAAGACTAGGAAAATAAGTCAAGGTAAACTCATTAAGGTTAAAATACCTGCTCAAGGATGGGAATTGGAGTATTCAAGTACTTCTCCCCCACCTCGGCCATATCAGCGCAGACAACGTCGAGCTGATAAGGGTAGTCGGATGGATTCTTCTTCAGCATGCTATATTCATAGCCATCCTTAAACCCTTCAGCTCGACCCACCAAGCGCGACGCAGCATTGCAATCCATCACAAGGGTCTGAAACTCGTCTGAGTATTTCATCGCGTAAGCGCAACGAGTCACACCCTGTGAAACTAGCCATTGGCGATCCTGCGCGAGGGAAGAAACAGACTTCTCAAGAGCAGGAATCTGAGAGTTTAACAACTCAACAGTTTCCTTGGTCTGTTTTAGCTCTTCTCTGTCGGACGCTGCTGCCGCCAAGGCCTCATTTCTTTCCGCTCGCGCAGCATCGAGCTCTTCACTGTTAGACGCTGCTGCCGCCAGGGCTTCATCCTTTTCTGCCCGCGCAGCTTCGAGCTCTTTCTTCAGGCGCGCAACCTCACTCTCTAATAAAGATTTGTCAGTGATAGCCTGCACAAGAGTTTGATCACGCGCCTCTGCCTTCAACTCCATGTCACGCGCTCGGCGCGCGTACCTGGCCGCATCCGCCTCTGCCGCCTGCAGCTTCTCCTGCGCAGCCTGCAGCTCATGCCCGCGCTTCACAAAGGCAGCGTTGGCACTTGCTCGGTTCTCGCTAAGTTCTGCTTGGAGTTTCTCAGCTCTCTCTCGAGCGTCAGAAAGATTCCAAGCAGAAACCTTAGCCTCTTGCTTGGCCTCCACAAGGGCATCACGCACTTTTATATAATCATTGCGAAGCTCTTGGGAGGCAGCAAAGAACGCAGACCCAGCAAAAAGGTGGTCATTGAGCAAGTCCACGCGAGCGCGGTCCTCCTGAAACATCCTTTCAGCCGGAGGCACAGAGTGAGCCCAGAAGTCTTCACACACACCCATGGATTGAAATGAGCTATCCTCAGTGATATTCCATCTCGGGCGGTATATGTGATCGGCTTCCTGCAAACACAAAGCAACGCAAAAGCAACGTTTTAGTCATCTAAACATTAATATGGAAGTCCGCATAGCGGAGCAAAACAAACTTATACCTGCGGAGAGCCAGCAGAAAAGTCAGCGCCAGCCCCACGAGAAGGCTGCGCCACGAAATCTCGTGGCGCTACAGGGCTTGCGCGGCCGCCATCGGAATCTTCAAAATTGACCTCCTCATCATCCTCTGTAACAGGTCTTTCTCCTGCGACTTGGAAAAATCAAAAACAGTCTCGCGAGGAGGGCTGCGCGCAGGAGGAGGTGAGGGAGGTCTCGACGCCGTTAGATCAGCGCGTAAAATGGTCTCCTGCTTCTTAGTAATCCCAATGAGAGGAGATTCAGTGCTTGTAGGAGCAGGAGCAGAACTAACGGCGCCGGCGCCGGCTCCAGCAGTGCCACCAGCAGCTTGTGTACCAGCTATAATTCCTATGAAAAAACCAAAGAGAAATGATTCATGACTTGATCTAAAAAAAAATCAGAAAATCAAAGCGCAATAAATACCTTGGCGCACCGCCGTCCGCGAATTGAGCATCGCCATGAAGTCCATTTTCCCCCTTTTCGAGGGTAAAATAGGGGACTTCAAAGCAACCTTCGGCGCAGCCTCGGTACCTTGCTGCGCCTGAGGTTGAGCCACCAAGGTCGCCGGCTCTACAAACATTTGAGTGAGCAAAGATTCATTAATAACTCTATCGGAATCACGCTCATAAAACCACAAAATATAAACAAAGTATACCTGTTGGAGAAGATGAAACAGCAAGCGCAGCGCCGCTTCCCTTGTCCGCCGCGCGAAGAGATGAGGTGGCGGCACCATACCTCGTGTGGACAGGAGGATTGCCCACACCTCGAGGCAAAGAAGACGAGGAAAACTTGGAGGTAAACCCCTTGGTTTTCTCAAGTCCCTTCGCTTGAGTAGGAGGATCCTGAGCAGCAGGGGCATCATTTTTCTTCTGTTTTTTACTGGCCCCTGCGCCAGTTTTGCCTTTAGCTTTGCGCTTGAGTTGTGGCGCCTCAGCTTCTTCCTCCACCTCTTCTTCTGCGAGCTCCAGCTCATAGTTCTCGAGCGCATCTACAATACGTGCAACAGAAATGTTAACCAAATTTGGTATTCTAAAGGCATAAGCATAAGTACAAAGGCTTACCAGGCGCATCGCTGTCAAAGCAAAATCCCAAATCAACAGGGATGAACATATCATCGAAGCGATCAGGGAAAGCAACTTCCCCAGCGCCCAGCGCGACAGAGCCACCCTCCATATGCTCATCATAGGCGGCGTGGACGTATTCCTTGCTTACTGCATAAAACAAGACAAATGATATTAGCAAAACGAATTATATTCGCGCAGAAATAATGCAATGAGCTAATAACTCACCTAAGCCATCAACTTGAATGACAGGCTCAGTCGCGCTGTCGGTCCACCTCTTGCTCATACCAACCCCCACCAGCGCCTCCTCGCAAATATTCTTGGCGGGGGATGGTTCAGCAATTAACTTGTTAACCCACGTGCCCGTGGGGTTCTTAAGAACATTCTCATCCGCGGGCGCAGAAGTAATCGCGCGCATGGTCATGCGGATTGGAATCACACCAGCCTTAATATAAAAAAATTTCTCAGACCAGTCATGAAGGCTTTTGAATGAAACAGTGCAGCACTTAACCTTCTGACTGCGAGGTATGAATGAGAACCAAGAATCTTGGATTTTTGGCTTGTAAAAATATTGAAAGCGCCGAGGGGTGGGCTCCTCGCGCTGAGCTTTGCACATGAACTCAAAATGAGTCATGCGCACTAGTCTACAAGGATGGACTTGGGATATGTGAATCCCATAAAACTGAAGCAGCGCACCCATAAACCTTGTCATCGGGAGACGAAGGTTACAGTGAGTGAAAAAGTGACAGTATAAGGAGATATAGCCGGTGGGCGGATCTGCCGCCGTTTGCCCGGCCGCCGGGAGCAGACAGCCGTACTCAGGGAGAAAACCCTGAGAGGCGATGAGATTGTCGAAATCAGACTGTTTCAGTTTGCAGGGAATCTCATCCCATCTCTTCACTGTTTTGCTCTTCCCCACCTCCTCCGATGAGGCCTCGGCAGCCCGTTTTCCCTTGCCGGTCGTCTTCAAAGTGGACATAACTAATGATTTTACACGGCGTTTGCTGGGGGAGATTGTGGTGTCTGGGTTATCAGACATACAACTGTGAATCAAACAGCGGTTACTTCAAGAACGGAAATCCGGAAGCAAAAGACAAAGGCTCTTAATCGGAATGAAAATTGAAGAAGAAAGAGCTCTGAAATAACAATGAAGATGAAGAATAACAACTCAAAAGGCTTGCTTTTATAGGCCCAGGAGAGAGAAAGAAACAGGTACTGATCAGAGTTCACGCGTCCCCACTCGCAGGTGCAGGCCAACACGAGCGTGACACGTGTTCCTGACACTGTGTGAGGAGACATGAAAGGCAACTGTAGCACCTCGAGCACACGAAAAGTCTGACACATGTCTCCATCTCTGACGCATGTCAGCACCAACCAACCACGTACATGGACGATTCATTTCAACCAAAAGGATAGAATTTCGCGCAACGCACATATGAGAAACAAAAAAGAAAAAACAAACCCTATTAAAAGAGTAAACTATTAAGTCTAATATCTATCTTACCTCACTCGCGCGAGACAAGACACACATTAGACTGGGGGGGCTTGAAGAGGTATGCACCCGCCTTAACATCGAGCGGGGCGGGTCAACCCACAAGATATAGACAAGAGACTTGAAATCAGGATGTCATGAAGGCACAAAGCCAAAACCTATGCGCATGGCGCATATCACATATGCTCACGCATCACATATGCTTACGCATATCACATATGCTCACGCATCACATATGCTCACGCGTATCACATATGCTCACGCACCATATATGCTCACGCATATCACATCTGCGCGTGGCGCATATCACATGCTCACGCATCATATATGCTCACGCATATCACATCTGCGCGTGGCGCATATCACATATGCTCACGCATATTACATATGCTTGCGCATATCACATCTGCGCATGAAACATCTGCGCGTGAGAATAAAGAGAAGACTTCGCGCATCCCCAGGATAGGCGCATATCACACATGCACATAATCGATATAAGGACAACCATGATTGTGCTCATCAAACAACCTTCCAGAAGGTATCCTTTAAGGAATAAAGAATATGCTGATGTTGACAGCTGCCAATGAAAGGTGGACAACTCAGCAAAACACATGTGCTATCACATGATTGCACATGGGTCAGGTGAAATACCTTGGTCAGAAAATAATCAATGAAAAAGCACCAGGTGTCCTAAGGACACGTGACGCGAAGCAATAGGAGGAGGCCAAAAAGGCCCTAATTGGGTCTGAGCCCAATCATTGGAAACCCTAACACTATAAATACCACACCACCTCCACAAGGGGAGGTAAGCAAGAAAATACACTCTAAATCCTTACTCACTTTCAGATTATTATCTTCTCCTACAATCTCTTATTCTCACACCGGAGGGTTACCCCAAAGAGGACCCCTCTGTCCCTTTCTGAGGGGTAAGTTCACGGTGCTGCTCGTTTTGTAGGTAGAAGAATTCATACTCCGGAGAACCATCGGTGATATAGCATACTCATACCCGAGGAAAGCCGATCGTCTACTAGCGAGTCGATCCACGTTTCTTCATGTAACAAAATAATGTATATAAGAAATCATAAAATGTACCAAAGATGAATTTGTCGAGGCTTCGGTTAGGCATATATTCATACATTAAAATATTTTCATCTCCTTCAACACAACATCCTAATAATCTAACAAGATTTTTATGTTGAAGTTTTGCAATAAGTTTTAATTCATTCATAAACTCATCGCGTCCTTGTGATGATTTTGTTGATAGTCTTTTAACAGCTACATGTCTGTTTTCGGGCAATGAGCCCTGCATCGTAACAAATCTTTCTCATTTTAACAATTGAAATCTAATGAGATAAAAACTAGTGTGTTTGTTATGTAATCTTTTTGGTGATTAAGAGATGTACCTTGTAAACAGGGCCAAACCCACCCTCACCAAGCATGTTTTTAACTGAAAAGGAACTTGTTGCAGCCAATACACTCTTTAAGCTAAATGACACAAGCTCGGTATTGTTATGTGCATCCCCGGAGGGGGTGCTCACAGAATCAAAGCCAAGCAGTTCATTCTTTATTCTCTCTGCAAAAATCATAATATTAGTAATCTTGAATGGATAAAATCTTACAAAAGATTGCAAGTATTCAACTGTCACCTTTTCTTATGAGCCTTTTTCTTCTCCATAAGTACACAAACACACTCATAAGAAGCATTCCTATAGAAACAACCGCGAGAGCACCTGCAATCAACGGTCTCCTTACGTGAACCGAAGCATGTTCTTTTCCATCATCGGCTGCATGTTCAAACCTATGTACACGAACAAAAAGATCATGACCCGTACCCGAGTTTGTTGAGATATCCACAAGCTCTCTAAACCAATTCAAACAAACTATTGTAACTTGATATGTCACATTTTCATAAGCATAAGCTAAGCATGAGCAGTTTTTAAAACATTCGATTTCACATTCAACAACACTTTTATTCCCCATGTTAACTGCATAATCAGGTAGTTTCACACCTTCATACTTCAAAAACTTGTCTCCTTTGTCACATTTTAACGGCTTATTCCTCACACACCCACCTGCCCAATTTCCTGAACTCCATTCTTTGGGCGATTTTGGGTCAAACCCGGTCAAACACTTGCAGGGTGAAATGGATTCATTATTATGGCAAGCTGTAAATGGACCACAATGGCTATAAAAGTCACATGTAACTAAAGGCGCCTGGAATATAACTAACCATCTAGTTTTCATCCATATTGTTAGCAGAAGCCGCCCACTGGGATCCAAAGTGAACCGTGTGGTGACCAAATTTGAAGACACGCTATACACACCATAAACTTCATCATCTTCCATACCAAAACTAAAATATCCTGAAAATCCTTGTCCATATTTTACAAATCCACTCGCAAACGAAAAAGGAGCCGCGTAGACGTTGCTTCTCCAATATAGTTTGCCTTCCTTCATAATATATAAATGATATCTATTTGGATCTATCCCTAATAAGAACAGCCCGGGTCATGGATCTTCATCATCGATCCATGACGTGAGAACCATTTTTCGGCCCGTTTTCCTGTTTGAGCTAATTCTCATGCCGGAGACGAATGTGTCGGTTGGATGATCAAAACTATGCCAAACTTCTTCTTCACCATGTCTAAGGACAAGATTTCCATTATCAAACAACACTGCATTTGCTGAGTGCATGTTCAAGCCATTAACCGACACATTCGATGTCCATATGACCGTGCTTCCACTTAAAACCACAAGGTTTCCGTCTTCTGAGAGGCGAAATGCGGATGGTGAATGTTTGGGTATTGGTGATGCTCTATTGGCAATCCATATGGCTGTTAGGCTGGGGATTGTGTTGTACCATATCCCTAAATAGGTGTTGGTGGAGTTGTTTAGAGTAAAG
This sequence comes from Bidens hawaiensis, assembly GCF_021521415.1. NCBI lineage: Eukaryota > Viridiplantae > Streptophyta > Magnoliopsida > Asterales > Asteraceae > Bidens > Bidens hawaiensis. The sequence continues at coordinate 7,998,814 of NW_027491020.1, read as the reverse complement.
AAGCCTAATACAAACTTACCTCCTTCTGAGATTAAGGTTTGGTTGGAACTAATGGATTTGGTTATGGTGATGGTATCCTCACTTGCATAAAGTGGTGAGATAGAAGATGAGATCATAATGAGCACAAGACACCATAGCCATTGCATTTGCATTTGCATTGATGGTTCATGCGGTTTGAAATTTTGTTTAATCATTTCTTTAACTTAATTGCTTACAAGAATACTTTCATTTCATTTGTAAATAAAGCATTTGAACTTTGAAGCATTGGTTGTTGGATTATGTCAACGTGTGTGAAATCTTTATGATTTTTGAATATTGTATCATTAGGTAGGCCTTTGGACAATACTACATTTTGGCATACATAGCCTATAGGTACGAGGGAATCATTGAACTTGCCATTTACCTTTTTAAAAGTATGTATACAAACATGTCTTAAATTTCTTTACAAAAATGAAACTTTAGTAACTTTAGCCATCTTTCGGCAGTTTATGATTATATTAAATAGTCAAAATGAACATGTGTTCGAATAGAAGGATGCCACGTGGACCTGTAAGATGATGACGACCATGGGTGTTCAAAGTCGGATGCCTGGATTTTGGATATCTGGACCTTTCGGATAGTGGATTTCACTATCCGAATCTGAATCCGAAGTTATGATATCCGAAATTTCGGATATCAGATCGGATAATGAACCGAATATCTAAAAATAATAATTATAAAAGTTTTAAAAAACTACTTTTAAAAATAACTTTAATTTCGGAACTAAATAAATGAACATCACCATATTTTGGATATCCGAATCCAAAATTTCAGATATCAAATCGGATAATGACAGGATATCCGAAAATAGTAATAATTATAAAAAAATTAAAGAACTACTTTAAAAATATTTCGGATATCCAAATTATCCAAAAGTTATAATTAATCAATATTCATAATTTAGTAATTAAAAAAAATTAGATAGTACGAATATCCGAACTATACGGATTTTCGGATATCCAAAATTTCGGATAATTCGGATTCAAATTTTCAGATATTTCGGATACATGTTTGGATTTTTTTAAACACCCCTAATGATGACGACGCGTTAGCGACCTAGGATCATTATCGCTGTATATTATTGTAAAGCTAATAGGGCACGTAAATGGATATACATTAGATGTTAATGATTATTTTCACAATATGCAACATGAAATTATAAAAGAATGGCATACCTTTCTCATGTTTTGCATTAATGACAAATTTTTTTTTGAATATTAAACTTCATTCAAAAAAACGAGAGAGACCTCAAAACTAAGGCCCCCTCAACAAACCAATTACAACATGTACAAGGGGTACTTGACCCAATCTATCTTATCTATATTCGATCTAGCCTTTAACCATAAAAACGACATAGCTTTAACTACCGCCACAACCTTAATTACCTTCGGGTCCGAATTGTGAAAGACTTTCTTGTTTCGCTCTTTCCAAATAGCCCAACATGTCACCATAATAACACATCGAACAATCCTTTTACCTTTACCCGCCACTGAGGAGAAATCTTGCCAAGTCTTCAAGTCTTCGATAGTGTTACTAGAGGCCGGAACTAGGCGGCACCAACTCCACACCTTGCTCCAAACACCGAAAGCAAAACCACACGCAACAAAAATATGGTTGACTGTCTCCTCACCAACATTGCACATCGGACAATTTACACTAGGCAAATTCAATTTCCGTTTTACCAGTTCAACCCGTGTAGGGATTCTCTCTTTTTCCAGCCTCCAAACTAGCGCATTAACTTTGATTGGCACCCAGCTTTCCCATCGCATTCCTTGACCAGGATGCCCATAAGCATTTTGACGCATAGCCGTTTTAACTGTTGCCACAGAGAAGCCGTTGTTGGCGTTTTGATCCCACAACCAACAGTCAACAACCTTAGTAATTCGAACGACCGAAAGCATGTAAGCCACATCTTGAACCTCGGAAATCCCTTCAACGGAAGTCATACCCAGCTGCCAAAGATCCTTAATCGATGTCTGATCGCCTTCTGTCTTCAAACGAGCAGCAACCGTGACATTTTTTGGTCATTTATTGCGACCTCCATGAAGACTGATAATAACTTTTCGCCACATACTCTCATGCTCGTTTTTGAATCTCCATGCCCACTTTACCAGTAACGCCGCATTCACCTCGGAAATCTTAGAAATACCCAACCCCCAGAAATTTTTTGGTCTCGTGACAACTTCCTAAACAACCCAATGAACCCCTTTCCCATCCTTATTTCCAACCCATAAGAACTTTCGCGTCAATCTCTCAATGATTTCTACCATAGTACTAGGCGCTCGAAATATAGATAAATAATAAACCGGTAGGCTCGCAAGCACTGATTTTATTAACGTGATCCGACCTCCAATGGAGAGGACCTTCGCCTTCCAAGATTGCAGCATGCTTCTAACCTTTTCAATCACCGTATCCCAATGGGAGATACGGTTCATGTTAGCACCGATTTAATCCCCAGGTATAGAAATGGAAATACGCCAACGCTACATCCCATAGAGTCTGCCAAACTTCTAACTTCGGCTTCCGGAATCCCCACGCCATAAAGAAACGACTTGTGGACGTTTATTTTCATCCCGGAAACAATATGAAAAATATGGAGCAGCCTTGTAACTTGAACAATATTCTCGGGGGACCAAGAACCCATGATGAGAGCATCGTCAGCATACAACATGTACGAGATAATAGGACCATCACCCGGAGCCGAAATACCTTCAATGTCCCCCAACTGAACCGCTCTAGATAGTAAAGACGCCAAAGCCTCCATGACTATCAAACAACAAAGGGGACAAGGGGTCGCCTTGTCGGAGACCTTTTTTACAATCAAACTCGAACGTCGGGGACCCGTTCACTAGAACCGCGGACCGAGCAGATTGAATAATACCTCTAACCCATGAACACCATTTATCCGGGAACCCCATTTTTTGCATGATGGAGATGAGGAACTCCCAATTCACGTTGTCATACGCCTTCTCGAAATCTAACTTAAATAGAAACGCCTTTTTCCCCACCTTCTTCATCCAACCAACAAGTTCATTAAGGACAAGGGGACCATCAAGGATGAGTCTGTCCTTAAGAAAAGCCGACTGTGAATCGGAAACCACATCTCCCAACACTTTCTTAGTCCTGCGAGCCACTACCTTCGATATCACCTTATTTATAACCCCAACCAGGTTTATAGGCCTGTAGTCCTTTAAACCCAAAGGCGTTTTATTTTTAGCGACCAATGTAATATATGACAAACTGCACTCTTTGCTGATCATACCCGTGTCATGAAACTCGGCAAAAACCCGCATAAAATCCTCCTCTAAGTCCTCCCAAAAACATTTAATGAAACGAAAATTAAATCCATCAGGACTTGGAGCCTTATCCGACCCACACTCGAACACGGCGTCTTTGATCTCACCCTTCGAAAACGGAGCAGTCAACATACTAATATTTTCTTCGGATACTTTTTTCAACCCAGGACAAACTAAACCTGATCTGCTGACGTGCTTTTCTTTAAACATCTCTCTATAAAACCGCAACACTTCTCTCTTAACTAAAGAAGGTTTTGAAACCCACTTCCCATTCACCAAAACCCCTCGGATCATATTAGCCGCTTTTCTCCCATTCACACAACGATGGAAGTAAGCCGAATTATCATCACCAAAGGAGGCCCACTTCACTCTCGATTTCTGCTTCAAATCTTTATTTTTCAGCATCGTTAAACTAGCCAACTCTTTCTTGCTCTCCTCCCAAATCCATAAGTCTTGTTCATCAAGAGCCTTGTCTTCCATTTTATTTTCCAGCCGAGATATATCCTTCTGAAGCCGACTTATCTCCTCCCCTTCTTTGGTCGACCCACATTTCCACCAATTCTTTAATTCCCTTTTTACCTCAGCAAGCTTTTTAAATAAGGAGATATCTGCAAGACCCGCATAATAAGCATTGGAGAGAGCGTTTTTAACGACATCAAAACAATCATCCCTGTCCAACCAAGAGTCGAACCATTTGAATGGTTTGGGCCCATAGTTAGTATCAACAACTGTCAACAAAATCGGGTTATGATCTGATAATTCCCTGTTTAAAGCCCTGAAACAAGCCCTGTGCCATCTGTTAAAAAAATCTTGACAAACTAGGAACCTGTCTATCTTGCTCATCTTAATCGAATCACCAATACTCGTCAAATAAGTGAACTTGTTTCCCTGCATATTAAATTCTTGGAGACAAGCTTCATCAATAAAATTGTTAAAATCGTGAGCCGCTCTAACATTAAACCTCGAATTTTTTCTTTCCTCCACCCATCTAACCGAATTGAAATCTCCAAAACATATCCACATACCCAACTTACCCTGCATCAAACCCAAAAGGCTATCCCATAACACCCTTTTCTCCCCAACCTTCGGTGGCGCATAGACATTCACAATGTTAACCAAAGACCCATCTTCTATTAAGTTACCGGACACCAAAAGAAAGTGTTGCTCCTTAATAGAAGACACTTTCTTAAACTTCCTATTGTTCCAGACAGTAATAAGGCCACCTGATTTACCCCTGGCCCCAACTATATCAGCTTCAAAACCACCATTCCCCCAAACCGAAGCTATGTCGAAGTTACCCACATCAGCCAACATCGACTCTTGTAAACCCAAAACATCTACTTTATGATTAGACACCAATTTTTTCACCCAAGCCGGTTTCCCAACCGACCCAATGCCTTTAACATTCAAGGACAAGAAATTCATTTCAAACTTGTTTGTCGCCTTTCACCTTCAATTGATTCTTCAATAAGCTGTTCGAACCCTTGTAAGTTCGTCCCTAGCCGATCTCCAAATTCGATAGTTGCTTCCATTTCGCTTATCTCCAGATTCAAAACTTCTGTTGAAGTGGTAGTTTCGAAATTGTTGTTAATCAGTTGTTCCTTATCAGTGACTTCTTCGTCTTGTTCCAGATTATCCACCAATACCTGAAACGGGTTAGTAGAGCAAATTGGGCCCTCTCCTCTATTTTTCACCACATTATGGTCATGGGCTAAAATAAACGGTTCCAGCCCAAAAGGATCCTCAGTGACTTTGGACCCCTTATTGGGCCGATCGTTACTGCTCAAGTATTCACTTCCAGAAGCCTGGTCCCACTTCCCTATTTTTCTTTTTGTCTTTCTTACGTTTGTTATTTCTAAAAGATACTGGTTGACTTCGGTCAAGACAATTATTTATCAGAGAATCATTCCTTTCCAAACAATCCAGCTGTAATCTCTCCTCATAACTCCCACCATTAATTGCAGCATTAAATTCTCCTTGATCATTGGTCGAAAAATCCTCAGTTTCCAAATTATCGCTGACCGGAGGTACCACTGGAATTTCCATGTCAACCGGATTCCGATCACAACCATCCTCTGACTGACTCATCATATTATCAGCACCTTCAACGAAACTTGAAATCCATTCTTTCTCTTCCTCCTCTATCCAAATTTTATACGATTTGCCACGCCATTTAAGAAAAATAAATCCTGAATTCGAGAACCCTGATCAACTAACACTCCGAGATAATGGGAGGAAGAATCCACGTCCAGTTTCTTTATTAAGATTAATTAACTGCAGTTTTGTTCTTTTAATTTGCCCAAATATGCGGTTTTAGTTCAATAGTTTCAAATTTGTGATTTTCGTCCATGTGGTTTCATTTCACTTGCAATTAAACTCGAATTAATTAACCACGTTAAGTCTGGTCGTTAAACTCATCAGCATACTCCTCACGTGAGGAGCATTTTTGTCATTTTTCTCTCCAGATAAACCTCAGTCCTAATTCGTAAGCCCCCTCACGTGAGGGGCTGATGTGTATTTGGATAATAAAAATGAACAAAACTGTCCCTCTCACGTGAAGGGCACACTGATAGGTTTAACGACTATACTTAACGAGATTAGTGAATTCGGGTTTAATTGTAAATGAAATGAGACCATTGGGACGGAAATTTGAAAACTTGAAACTATTCGACTAAAACCGCGTATTTGGACAAACCACATGAACAACAAGTACGGTTCACTATATTATTAAAGTAAAACTTATTTTTTAGCCATAGTTCTAAAAGCCATCATGCTAGAAATTGAGGCTATATATGGTGACAGAAGAGTCGTCACTATAGACCCTAAATGTCGGTGTCCCCACGACATGCGGTCGTCAATGAGTTCGTCGCCATAGCGTCGGCTCTATTGGTGGCAAAAGTCATCGCCATAGACATTTAATTCAAAATAAAAGAAAGAAAAAAAATAATGTAAGCTATGATGACAATATGTCACCATAATACCTTTTTTAAATGTCGGGTTATTTTTATAAATCTCTCCTAAGCTATGATGACGACATGTCGTCAGGGAAAATAACAAAAGGTCAAAACCCTAAAATTTTAAAAAGCCTACAATCGACAAGGTGTCATCGGTATGGTTATCGTCACTATAATCTCAATTTTTAACCCATATATATTGGATGATATAACTCATCATCTAAGAATGACAAATCAACTCTTTTATATTTGATTACTAATAACTTATATCATTATTCATTAATATAGTCATATATTACTTAAAGGTGGGTTACCCTCTTATGATGACACCTTCGTCTTTTGGGATCAAAATATATGAGAAATTTATTTATATTTCGCTTTTTCTTTTAGGTGTATACAAGACATGATTGTTAATTATGAGACCAAAACCTTTATGGATTACAAAATCCTCAAATAAGTTATGAGAATCACAAAAACAAAAAAAACAAAATAAAAATGGAATGGAGAGTCAATATATTAGATTAACATATGCAATTTGTGATGTGAGTGCTTCTTAGTAATGGCAATCTTCTCTTTTGGGAGCAAGCGGCTAATTTAAAGTCCAAAATCACTAGTGGAAGGGGCACTACATATATACTAGCTAGGAGCCTAAGCATATAAAATGATTTGCCCTATAAAGTTGATGTGATTTAGCAAAAGGATTATGAACTTGGATCTGTAAAAGCTTTACATTATTATTATTATTGTAACATCCCAACCCGGAACAGGCTGACGTGTCACTTTTACAGATATCAAATCAATGCCACAATCTAAAATACAACAAAAATCAATGTAACCTATATCATATTCTTAAACCAAAATAAATTAACTTTTAAAAGCTTGAACTCCATTATTTTCTCTCATCACTAAAATTCCCCGAGTCCCGGATTGCCTGAAAACAAATAGGAAAACACAGACAAAGAAAACACGGCTGAGCCAAAAATTGCCCAGTAACGGATAGAACAACAGTACATGTAAAGACGAACTTACGTAAAGAAATATACATACTGAACTGAAACTGAACAAAGTTGACACTAAAACCCGATTCGGATATAAACTCAGAATCAACACCAAGTCAGAAACAAACGCTTACCAAAAATCCGATATACGATCGGAACATAATCAGATGTAAATATATATAAACATATTAAAACATATCAGAACTATAACAGAAGCATATACAGATACTAAACTACACGACTATGATGCAATAATAATAACAAAATAAGTCGGGTAAACAGAAACACCCAGATCCAGAAACAGAGGGGTACACAGTTAGCTACTCCATGCACCAATGAGATGGTACGTGTGGCGTACACGCATTATTCCATCCCCCAGAAATCAGAAGTCAGAAACAGAAATCAGAACATGACTAGGATCGATCCATACGCCCCTAAGTGGCCCTAATACTTCACAAGTACTAGTTAGAGACGCCGTGAACTTTAATTACGCACCGTCACGACAAGTGTCATGCCGTTGACGCCCCAACGACAAGTCAGAAATTGCTCGGGTAACAAAGTACTAAAACTAAAAACATATAACTAAAATATATTATATTAAAATAACTGAACTCAAAATATAACTGTCGCGTAAAGAAAATCCGTACTACAAAGTAACGGAATAGAGTCAATACTATAAGTAAACGAAAACAGAAACCGTAACGAAGTAACGGAATATAATGTATACTATGAGCGACAGAAACCAGAAACTGTACCTTAATATCAAGCAAAAATAAACTAGTTGGCTAGTCTTCAAGAATTATGAGAACCTACGGTTTATTTACATTTTGATTTAGTGACACCAACTTAATTTGCATCGGCCGGTTAGTTCGTTGATTTTCACCCACGACATACCATTTAAAATTCATAATTTATTGTTGAAAGTCACTGTCATAAGATCAGTTTATTCATTATCCAAGGACTTTTTAGCTTCAAATATATATGTGTTCATTATATAGTTATGAATCACTAAATCTTTACCTGCTTATTATAAAGGAACAAAAGTTAGCTTTACTCACATTATTATTGAAACCAACAAAACTCTTAGTTTACTTAATCATTCCTAAGTTTGGTTACTCGTTATTCATACCAGATATATATAAAAAAAGTTCATATCAGTTACATTATGGCTATTATGTTACGAACAGGTTATACAACATTCATGAGCCCTTTTGTGTAATTTAACTTAGATTTTAACAAAAACTTCTAATTAAACAAGGTTTTACGTCGTGGGAAATTGATCAACGATCACTGAGTTATCGGCTAAGATATATTAAAAACACAGACGAAACAGAAATACAGATCGTGTTCAGTACCTCGGCGGATGAGCGATAACAAATTCTAAGGAATAAGACAGCGGCTGCGCCGGCACAACACAAACGCTTACGGCTGGGTACAGAAATCATAAGTTAAACGGCTTCGATTACGGCAGAGATGCCGATCGTTGTATTTCCCCGAGTGGCGGTTTAATGCGGTGTGGTTTCCTGATAGTGGTTCAACAGATCCGGCAAAGGGTCGAGGGCAGCGGCGGTAATGGTGGCGATTTGTAAAGTGGTGGTGGTGGTGCGATGGTAAAGCAGGGAGCACAATCAAAAGCTGCTGTAGGGTTTCTGATTGTATGATATTTAAAGGAGTAATAAAGGCCCAAATTTTCGATTTAATGGTTTAGCTTTGAGATTAGGATAACTCCAAAATTAGTTTTGGATAGAAAAACGTAGATGACCATCGGTGCATGTCTCAAACTCGGTTTTAAGAAACGGCAATTTATTTCCTCTTTTACACAACAAACCTTTTACTTTATTATTTGTTTTAACTAACCCTAAACTTATAACTACTATATTTAAGTTATATATTCTAATAATATTTACTTGAAAACGTTAGATTATTTGTCATTAACGCTCTACCAGTTTAAGCAGACGCTAACACTTTTAATTATTGCCGTACTCGACAATTGTTATTTTATTGTTAAAAAAATTCCGAGTATTACAATTATTATTAAGAAAATTGGATTCTAATAATCCAAACTATCACACCAATATTAATCCCAATTAACAATCTAGCCAGTGTTAATCCCAACTTTCAACTAACGATCCCATGCTAACGAATCATTAACTCCGTTTATTTTTAATTACACAAACTGTCCCTGTTGTTTACACATGTTACAAATTTATCTATCACAGATCTGCGATTCACTTTCTCTCTATTTCTGACCAACACAACTGTCACCGTTTTCTTTCTTACTTGCCTGAACTCTGAGCTCCTTTGAATTTGCTCAACGACCAAAATCACAAGCCGGTGGATTTCTACAATATGCACGGACGTCGACGGATTTGAAGCATCAACGAAAGGAATTGACGATTCAGACTTTCTCCGCCGTCAACGGTGGCGATTAGTGGAACTTGTTAGGGGTGCCCGACGATGTGAAATTATTAGGGTTTTTCTGGTTTTAAATTAGGGATTTTTGTTTTACAGATAACGTCTAGAGATTCTCTCCATTCAAGACATTTTTGTGTTAAATTTAAATTTTAGATTCAGCTGATAACTAGCAAAAGTTTGATATTAAATTATCACCATCAGAGTTACTCATATAGTTGATTAGCACATGTGCACGAGGAAGAAAGTAAACAATGATGGTGATGCGCTGTGGTCGGTGGTGGTTGCGGCCGGTGGTTATGGTGGCTGGAATTACAGAGAAATTGAGAATCGCATCTGATATATCCATATTCCATAATGATTCAATGTTTTTCTTTTCTCTGTCTAAACAATAGGGATCATTTTTGTAATTAAAAACAAACGGAGTTAACGATTCGTTAGTGTGGGATCGTTATTGGTAATAAAGTTGAAAGTTGGGATTAACACTAGCTAGATTGTTAGTTGGGATTAATATTGGTCAGGTGATAGTATGGATTATTAGAATCCAATTTTTCTTTTTATGATTATTATTATTATTATTATTATTATCACATATGGTCGGTTTCTAAACTTATAAAATCATGTGTACCCTTCTTTAAAGTTCTATTGATCATTATATATTTGTTTTAAATATAAACGTGTTTAGTCATTAACCACATTATATTTTCACTCATTAAAAGGCTAATTTTCAACAAATGAAATAATATTCGTCTAAACTAAGTCTCGTTGCCGAAAGCAAATGTATAAAAGTTCCAAACATTGTTCAGATCCTTCAAAATAAGTTAAATACGATCACAGTTCTATAACATTTAAATTACTCCATTGATACGTATGCAATTTTTATTGTTAGTTAGTTTCTATAATCCGTAAGGCTCATAGAGGTCATGTGATTAGTAGATCATATATACTTTTTTATTTATCCCCTTTAAACATACTTTATATTTTTAGAGCATTCTCATTCAATTCCCTATCATATATTTATATACTAGTTTTTATCCTCGTATTACGGGGTTGTTTTATACTATTTGATCTAATATTTATTTATTTTTTGAATTTATATTTTTTTATTGTATAAAAGTTAATAATAAACTTATGGTTTGATAATAAATTGTTTCACAAATAAATGAAATGTTATAACCCGTTTTAAAATCTATATGGTTTTGATGAGACCCAAGACCCGTTTATTTTTTTTACTATAAAACTGTTTTTTTAATTATAAAAAATATTTATGAAAGTTAATAATATACTAATGGTTTGATGAGTTACGGGGGCTGTTTTACATTATTTGTTTTTAATATTTATATACTTTTTTGGAGTTTAATTTTATTTATTATAAAGAAATTCATAATATATTTTGAGTTTGATGATAAAAGTGTTTCACAAATAACTAAGATGTTATTACCCGGTTTAAAAGTTATTTGGGTTGGGTGAGATCCAAGACCCACTTATTTTTTTTTACTAAAAAATTGTTTCTTCTTTTTTAAAAAAAAAATCATATAATAATTTTATCTTGTTCTAATATTTATTTTTTTTTATTTTTTATTGTATGAAAGTTAATAATATACTTATGATTTGATGAAAAATTGTTTCACAAAGAAATGAGATGTTATAACACAGTTTAAAAGTTATATGATTTTGATGAGACCCAAGACCCGTTTATTTTATTTACTATAAAATTGGTTTTTAATTATAAATAATATTTATGAAAGTTATGTTTCACAAATAAATGAGATGTTATAACCCGGTTTAAAAGCTATATGATTTTGATGAGACCCAAGACCCGTTTATTTTATTTACTAAAATATTGGTTTTTAATTATAAATAATATTTATGAAAGTTAATAATATACTTATGGTTTGATGAGACCCAAGACCCGTTTATTTTTTTAATATAAAATTGGTTTTTTAATTTAAATAATATATATATCTTTTTCAAAATAAATAAGATATTAATTTTTAGTATATCATATTTTCTAGGATTTTTACATCAATAATTTGGTGAGAATAATTTTTAATTTAATGTGATTTTATAACCCGTTTAAGGAATATCTGGGTTTGGTAAAACCCATACCCATAAATTCGGGTCAAATGCATGAGAAGCCCCCATTTAAAAATCAAGCAAAACTGGTGACTCCTAAAAAAGGGGGAGCGACCACATCGCGACACATATGATTTTTATGTTTTCGTTTATATATATTATAGATATATATATCATATAACTATACTAAAATCATTGTATTTTCTTTCTTCTGTTCAATTAAATAATATTTTTATATCTTTATCATTATCTTTTATGCTCTATTTCACTCACAACCAATTTTAGAAAATATTATAATATTATACGGTATGAACAGTTAAACCCCAAATTTAACTTTTTCATGTAACATTTTCACTCTCTTCTACTTATAATCACTCATAACCATACCATATAATTTACAAAACTCCCTCACACAAATACTAGGAATATGTTGATAATGCTCTTAATAGGCAAACTATTTTATACTTTTATTTAGAATTACATTGATGCCATTACCACACGTGTGTGCATGTCTACCATCGAAATCATTACTTAAATCATGGTTTTATCAGGTCTTAAACATTTAATTAGAGTGAACCAAAAGTCACAAGACCAAAAAAAAGAGATTCCTACCTCTAAGTTTATGATCTACGATGTGGTTTGAGTCAGGTTAAACAACGAAAACTCATAACTCAATCATTTATATTAGCGTACCTACACATAAAAATCAACTTTGAACAAATAAAGACACTATGCGAGGGGAAGGATAAGTACATGGGAAAAAAATCACAATTCAGCCCGACGACCTATAAGCTCTTTAAACTCATCAATTACATATGTCGAGTTAAAACTTTCAGCAGATTTTCTCTTTCATTGTAAATCACCAAGCTATTTGCGAGATAAATCATCTAATATGTACGTTATTGGCTTATTGTGAAGATGATTCTTTCATAATTAACCTAACACATCATCACAACATACAATACTAGTTTTTATCCCCCGTATCACGGGGGTTGTTTTATATTATTTGTTTTCGATATTTATTTATTTTTTGAATTTTTATTTTTTTATTGTGTGAAAGTTAATAATATATTTATGGTTTAATGATAAATTGTTTCACAAATAAATAAGATGTTATAACTCGGTTTAAAAGCTATATGAGTTTAATAAGACCAAGACCCGTTTATGTTTTTTTACTATAAAATTTGTTTTTTAATTATAAATAATATATATATTTTTAAATAAATCAGATATTAATTTTTAGTATATTCCTACTTTATAGGACTTTTATATTAAATATTTGATGAAATTAGTTTTTAACTTAATGAGATGTAATAACCCGTTTAAGAAACATCTGGGTTTGATGCGACCCATACCCGTGAATTCGGGTTAAATGCATGAGAAGCATCCATTTAAAAATCAAGCAAATATGGTGACTCCAAAAAAAGATGGAGCGACCACATTGCTACACGTAGGATTTTTTTAGTTTCGTTTATATATATTATATAGATCATTAGATGAGATCCAAGACCCGTTTATTTTTTACTATAAAATTGGTTTTTTAATTATAAACAATATTTATGAAAGTTAATAATATACTTATGGTTTGATGAGACCCAAGACCCGTTTATTTTTTTTTACTATAAAATTGGTTTTTTAAATTAAATAATATATATATCTTTTTTAAAATAAATAAGATATTAATTTTTATTATATCCTACTTTATAGGAGTTTTACATCAATAATTTGGTAAGAATAATTTTTAATTTAATGAGATTTTATAACCCGTTTAAGGAATATCTGGGTTTGGTAAGACCCATACCCATGAATTCGGGTCAAATGCATGAGAAACCTACATTTAAAAATCAAACAAATCTAGTAACTCCAAAAAAGGGAGAGCGACCACATCGCGACACGTAGTATTTTTATGTTTTCATTTATATATATTATAGATTCTCAAAAATTTCACACATTTAACAAATCAAACTGAGAAAAAAAAACATAGCCCACTACTTTTAAGTTTTGATCCAAAATCAAAACACATCAAATTGACATTTGAATAACGAATTCACATAATCAAAACACACATATTCATAATTCTTGAAAGGATGCCAAATTCGAGCACCAATTCTTACAATAACTCTAAACCCTAACTTACTAAATTGAAAAAAATACCAAATGGTGAAAATCAGTGGCCGAACTTGATCTTTGAACTTTGAATCTTCGTTCATAGTATGTGCCAAGCGCCGAATTTTAGTTGCATGCTTCTGTTATGTTCGATTTCACACCCCATGACATAACAGCAACAACGCCTGTCACACTCCAACCTAAGGCGGAAATTTCGGGGCATGAGTTGTGTAAGGCTCCGTACCCGGTAGCCCTACTTTAGCGCCGGATTTACTCATATACACAGTTCTTACAATCAGAGTTAATTAAAACTTTCGCGGAAACGTCAACTTAAATAATTCATTACAAAACATTAGATCTTTTCTTTGATACCATAACACAAAACGTTATATTTAAAACATCTTTTCTTCCATCTTCAGATGCCAGCCTTTCAATCCATGCCATGTGCCATCCTCATGCTAGTTCTTTGGTCTGATCACCTGCGTGCATACTAAAAGTCAGCTACGCTGAGTGAGTTCTAGTTAATTATGCAACTTATCATACAACCACTACATGCATCATATACGTATCCGAAGACACGTAGTCCACTATCTATCCTGCTCACCTTACCACTTAGCCTCTTATTTACACCTACCACTTTGCCACTTTGCCACTTTAATAACGTATAATGTTATGCCACTTTGCCACTTTAATAACGTATAACGTTATGCCACTTTGCCACTTTAATGACGTAGTCACGTATAGGCTTACCCTACCACGTACTATCGTCATGCCACTAACACTCTTACTAGACTCTTGCCACTTCTAACACACTCTACCTCTACTTGTCTACAACACGCTTCATATCATTTACATAACAAGCAAGTCACATCATAGCATTCATACACACTAATAACCACTTGGCAATCACTATCCTTGGCGATACGTGCAATATCCGAAGATCGTTCACGTACCGACAAACATCGTATAATAGCTACCTCGTATAAGATCTATAGCATACACTTACCACTTAAGGTAAGTGTATTAACTAATCACATCAAGTATGCACACAGCCCCGAAAACATAACACATAAATGGGGCTAGAAACTCACCTGAACTTGGTTACTTCTTCTGCTACTGGTTATTCCTTCTTTAGCTGTGCACGTCTAACTCGGGTCGGTGCTCGGTTTCCTTCTTGATTTCGGCTAGAGATAAGGAAGATCTAGAGAGAAATATTAAGTGTGTGTTTTGGTGGTGTATGGAATATGTGAGAATGAGGATTAAATGGTGATTAATGATATTTATATTTAGGGATCATGGGCTCAAGCCCATGGACTCTCCTTCCTTCTTTCATAACCCAAGTCCATAACCCATATCCATTACCCAACACTAGCCCGACCCATACCAACTCCTACTCTATTTATTTATTTCCCGATAACCCGAGTAAACTTTCCCTCTATTATTAAGTAATATAATTAATATTATTTTGGAAATTTCGGGATGTTACAAGTCTTTCCCCCTTAAAGAGGTTTCGTCCCCGAAACCTAACTTATTCCTTGTAAAAGGAAAACTTCTTATATTTACACACTTTATTGAATCGCCTTTGCTTTCTGGGTTATCCTTCTTACTCCTGACTTGTAGTCATCGAGCAGTGATCATGTGTTTTAGCTATTAAGGTAGCTTGTCCATGAGGCCCTCGATGTACCAAGTCTCGTCTCGCCTTCCCGAGGAACCTTGTTTTATATAATAACGCTAACTCCTAAGGCGACGCTTTACCATCACACAACTATTTATCATAACCAACACGCATTCAAGATAAATTCATAGGTCGTTCATACAAAATCACAAGAAGTCACAAGTACTTCATAACATAAGAGGAAATCATTCAAGCTTGCTAAACAAACATAGGTTCAACTGTAACATAAAACACTCTTTAACTACTAGACATAAAACAACTGTGACATGCCACTTATTCTCCTGCAACCTCCTCAGCAGCTAATAGACCATCCTTTCACGCATCTCCTATTCTTTCCCCCACTGCCACGGCTTCTCCACACTCCCTAGCTATGTGACCAGACTTACCACACTTGTAACATTTCTTGTCCTCGGTGCATTCACAAGAGATATGTCCCTTCTTCCCGCATCGGTAGCACTGGTTTGGACCAGCCTTGCATTCTCCCAAATGCATCTTCCCGCACACCTTGCATGTTTCCCTATCTGCCATCTTCTATGTCTTTCTCCCTGCATGCTCCATGACATTTCCAGATCGTTTGGTTCCTTTCCCTTCTTCCTTATCTTCCACTTCCACATCATCCGCCGCCAGATCATCATAAACCATCTCTGCCAACTCAACTGCAGACTCAAAGGTAACAGGTTTGTTGGCCCTGACTAACATGCGGACCTTCTGGGGAAGTCCCCTGACGTAGCACTTGATCCGTTTCCCCTCAGTGTTCACCATGTCTGGCACCAACCTAGACATGCGGTTAAATTCAGTGGTGTACTCGCGATGTGTCATCATGCCCGCCTTCAGATTCAGAAACTTCATCTCGGTTCTCTCAACCTCAGCATCAGCACAGAACCTTTTCAGCACTAACTCCTTCAGGTCATTCCACCTCATTGCCCTAATCTCTTCTCGGGTCTTCCTTTGTTCCACAGTTTCCCACCAGTACATGGCCTCATCTTCAAATGACTGAGTTGCATAGCCCACTGCTTGGTCGGGACGGCACTCGCTAATTCGTATAATCTTGTCCATAGTGGTTATCCATTGGAGAGTAGCGACTGCGTCTCCTAGACCGGTCAGCTTCGACGGGTCGCATCCTTTGAAGGACTTGTAGTTACACCCACCCCGACCTCTCTTTCCATCATCAACCTTGATAGATCCAGCTTCACTTGAGTCACCCTTCCCTCCCTCACCATCCTTCCTACCATTCTCTCCTGATCCTTCAGCAGTTCTTCCAGCAGATCCTTCGGGATTCCCATTCTTCATGGCAGTTGCCACAGCTTGGGCAATGGCAGCTAGAACAGCAGGGTCAAGTTGATGTCCTTCGTTGTTGCTCGGGTTTCCTCCAGCTGCGCCTCCTTCGTCTCCGGTGTTGGAAACTGCTTCTACAGAGGGTTGCCGGACAAGACGAGGCCTGCCACGACGTCCAGTGCGACCTCTAGTTCCAGCAATTTCTCCAGCTCCAGCCATTAGTATTCTAAAAGGGAAAAACACAAACGTCATCACTCAAGGAATTATTTAGCACGTGATTCGTAAGGTAAGTAGCTAATGACATTGATCAAGTGTAATTAACTATTTGCATTACTCCTCAGGTTCTACATACTTCCCTTCATGATTTCACTTGTGCTAGTTTCTACATATAAACAGTTAATCAATCAAACACTCGAGAAATCCTATCCCTAACCTGCATATATCCTTTCTTTAACAATTAAGTGAACATCCTTATACAATATTTAACATACTTTACCGTTACTGAGCTTGCTTGAGTGACACATGGCTATCTTGAACTGGCATCTTCTTTCTTTTCTTACTAAAATCCCATTCTCTGTTCGAGTCTAAGCATGTAGGATGCTCAAATCTCTCGAACTTATGCTCTGATACCAACTTGTAAGGCCCCGTACCCGGTAGCCCTACTTTAGCGTCGGATTTACTCATATACACAGTTCTTACAATCAGAGTTAATTAAAACTTTCGCGGAAACGTCAACTTAAATAATTCATTACAAAACATTAGATCTTTTCTTTGATACCATAACACAAAACATTATATTTAAAACATCTTTTCTTCCATCTTCAGATGCCAGCCTTTCAATCCATGCCATGTGCCATCCTCATGCTAGTTCTTTGGTCTGATCACATGCGTGCATACTAAAAGTCAGCTACGCTGAGTGAGTTCTAGTTAATTATGCAACTTATCATACAACCACTACATGCATCATATACGTATCCGAAGACACGTAGTCCACTATCTATCCTGCTCACCTTACCACTTAGCCTCTTATTTACACCTACCACTTTGCCACTTTAATAACGTATAATGTTATGCCACTTTGCCACTTTAATAACGTATAACGTTATGCCACTTTGCCACTTTAATGACGTAGTCACGTATAGGCTTACCCTACCACGTACTATCGTCATGCCACTAACACTCTTACTAGACTCTTGCCACTTCTAACACACTCTACCTCTATTTGTCTACAACACGCTTCATATCATTTACATAATAAGCAAGTCACATCATAGCATTCATACACACTAATAACCACTTGGCAATCACTATCCTTGGCGATACGTGCAATATCCGAAGATCGTTCACGTACCGACAAACATCGTATAATAGCTACCTCGTATAAGATCTATAGCATACACTTACCACTTAAGGTAAGTGTATTAACTAATCACATCAAGTATGCACACAGCCCTGAAAACATAACACATAAATGGGGCTAGAAACTCACCTGAACTTGGTTACTTCTTCTGCTAATGGTTATTCCTTCTTGAGCTGTGCGCGTCTAACTCGGGTCGGTGCTCGGTTTCCTTCTTGATTTCGGCTAGAGATAAGGAAGAACTAGAGAGAAATATTAAGTGTGTGTTTTGGTGGTGTATGGAATATGTGAGAATGAGGATTAAATGGTGATTAATGATATTTATATTTAGGGATCATGGGCTCAAGCCCATGGACTCTCCTTCCTTCTTTCATAACCCAAGTCCATAACCCATATCCATTACCCAACACTAGCCCGTCCCATACCAACTCCTACTCTATTTATTTATTTCCCGATAACCCGAGTAAACTTTCCCTCTATTATTAAGTAATATAATTAATATTATTTTGAAAATTTCGGGATGTTACAAGTTGATTGCTCACAGCTCTCAAGGTACTAACATACAATATTTAAAAATTATAATATCTATTAAATTAATTTCAAATAACCCAAAGATATTTAAATACAAAATCCATAATTCAAATTCTTCAAACAAAACAAATATATCAAAGTTCAAAATCTTGTTTATTCTCTCTAACATGCAAATCCTAAGTTTTCTTCCAAACAAGCTTGAACATCACATCACACGATAACCTGCATATGCATTAAAAATACAATAGGTTTGTCAACACGAGGTTGAGTGAGTAGCACACCAGATTTGGTGTATATATAATAATAACTAAAATGCAACAATGTTAAATGAGATAAGCAATTCAAACAATGAGAAAGTAAATGAGATGTCGATAAGCACGATGCCATATAAACTGGACGATGACTATTTGCGACGGGCGTATGATCATAATGTTCTGAGATTATGTTGGACCTCTCCGAATGCGATTCAAATAGAGCATATAAACACATAAAAAGTAAGTTATAAATTGTTAAACACAAGTGACAAAGAGTTGCAATTTGCATATTAGATAATAGGAAAATAACGCATACATCCCCAAAATAGTATAAAATGAGTGTAAAAAGAGGGAATGTGATCCTCACCTGATCGGATGAACGAATTACAAGTGATGATGTGAAAAAGATAAATCTTTTGGGATCTACTGTCAAGGATTTCTAGTTAAATAATGGTAATAAGATTTATTATAAAGATAAAACATGATTTAATGAATTAGGATTTCGGTGTGATTTGAGTTATGATTGGAATTATAATATTATAGATTTGAATGAGTTATTTATAGAGTTAGAATCATTAGTCTTATTGATTACCAATAAGCATACTTGATAAAATATATAACTAAATACTTAAATAATTTAATTAATATAAGATATGCCTAAAATAATAAAATATAAATTAAATATACAAATTTAATAAAATAATTTGCATAAATATAAAGTGAGATATATAAACAAATTTATAAAGACGTTCAATGACGATAAAACACGAATATTGGTGTCGGGTTTTAATAAAGTAACGTTAATTTAATATTATTAAAAATATATTTAAAAATATACTTATAGGTAATATTATTACATATATACACACACACACACTAGCATAAGTGCCCGCGCATTGCGGCGGGATCGTATTAAGGTGGTGGCGATGACGTGTTTGTTGATATATCCGTAGGACCGGTTGGATCAGTCGAACCAGAGTCAAGAACCGGATAACTATATATATATATATATATTTACACAACTTAGTATATAAATTAATATTGATGAACCGTTAAATTGAATTATACCATAAACTTTGTTTAGAGTAAAACTAACTGAAGTATTATCCTTAACTTCCTTGATCTTGAACTAACTTGATAACATTATCTACCATTGTTGGACGCATGGACGTCTTACCCAAATATTTTATAGTTACATGAATTAATAATCAATTAACTATAACTTAACAAAATGATTAAACTACATTTAATATTTTGGTTCAATATTTTTCAACCAAATGATAAACTCAAGAAAATGGTTTTCAAAAACTTAAAAACCAATAGAAAACTGGACTTTTGTCATCTCTCTTCTTTATTTTGAGCAAGCGTGACATAAAACGATTTATTTTCATAATGAATTTCAATGTTACTTTGTTTGATAACAACCATTTTCTTATTCATACCCATAAATTATATATTAAGTCTAATGTATTGCCAAATTATATTAATTACTTTGCACGGTTAAAATGTATATTAACATTACACAATTTAGTTAAAATGCCACCTAGAGTTTGAGAATCTATTTAAGGAGTTGTTGTCCAATATTACCTGTTAAATTATCTCAACTCATATAAATATAAAATTTAACAAAACCTTAAAAATAATTGAGCAACAAAGCGACAAACATTGCATGAGGCAATTGTACCAAACTCGAAAACAATTCTTTACATAATCCAGTCTGCCTTATGTAACATATTGTTGTAGAGATTATTTGAACAGGCGTGCTGAAGGTCTCATACACCTGACGTGTTTATGCTAATTCAAGTCACACTGGGTCCGCCAGTTATGTTTCAAATATCAACACCCGAAACTTCAATCTATTTATCGACTTGTATTCATTTTTATATGTTATTTAACTATTATCTCAGCAGTTGCTCATGGATTAAAAGATTAATGTGTGCAAAATTAAGGAAAATTCAAATCCACGAAACAAAATAACACACTTATAAAATAACTCGTTTTGACCTGAACCAAGTTGACAACTTTTTAAAATGCCTCCCTTTGACCTGAACTAAATCGATATCTTTCTAAAATGACCCATTTTGAGCCAAACCAAATCATTAAGATTTCAAAAAGACCCGTAAAGACCCGAACCAAATCGATGACTTTTTATATTGATTTGTTTTGAGCCAATCAAATCGATCAATCAATCAATCAATCAAGCCCTGTATATCCCACCGCATAGCACGCTATCGGTAGGGTCAGGGGAGGGTGGGATGTAGGCAAGTATTTCCTCTATTCGTGAGAATAGAGAGGCTGCTTCTAGAGAGACCCCCAGCTCATAAAGCTACATACAGGTAAACAGAGTAAACATACATCCTACAAGCAAAGACACTTAGCAATACATAGAATAGTAAACTACCAAAATAGCAAGAAATCTGTAACCAATAAGATTTGGGCATAAGAATCACAAGACAACATCAAACAAAAAATATACATAAACAACAAGGAGTCAAGCTAGCCAAAGTAGACCCTAAATACAAAGCTAAGATAACTAGGTACCTTCCCCTAGAAAGTCGCTAACCTTAATCCTACGTCTCCACGAATCTCTATCCTGGACCATGTCCTCAGAGAGGTGCAACTCTATCACGTCATGTCTAATTCTCTCATCCCAAGTCAATTTACGCCTGCCTCTACTCCTCTTTCCTTCCACAATGAAGGTTTCCACTACTCTAATTGGCGTTGTTGTTGGTCTCCTATTCACATGCCCAAACCATCTCAATCTCCCTTCCTTTATTTTCTCTGATATGCTAACTACTCCTAACCTTTCCCTAAAGACCTCATTTCTAATCCTATCTAATCTAGTGTGTCCGCACATCCACCTCAGCATCCTCATCTCTGCTACTTCCATCTTGCGCTCCTGTGTCTTCTTGATGGCCTAACAGTCTGTTCCATACAACATTGCAGGTCTAACTGCGACTCTATAAAATTTCCCCTTTAATTTAGATGGGAACCGAATAAAACCCCAGTGGCTGCTTTCCACCTACACCAGCCAGCTTGTATACGGTGGCTTATGTCACTGTTTATCTCTCCATTGCTTTGGACAAACGATCCTAAATATTTAAACTTCATGGCGGGGATACTAATTGTTTTGTGTACCTATATTCGTAAATTGCGAATGTATATTTCTAAGCACTATTGCAATGGGGGTTTGAAATTTGTTACGAGGAGTTGGTAGCAATTTGGTTCATTATAGTATGACGTTATTACAAGAACAATGTTATTTAACGAAACTTATTACATAAAAATATATTGAAATGATGGTTTTTACATTACGGAAACTATTACAAGAACACTTGTTTCGATGTTTATATAAATCAGCTAGTTCAGTTGGCATGCATATAAATTGCTAAACTAATTAAACCTCTAAAGTTAAAGTAAATCAGTCATTTAGTTGCCTCTTTACTGATTAATCTACTAAAGTTAAAGTAAATAAGTTGGTTTAATTGATCTAAAATGTAAATGATTTGTTTCATGGTTCACTGTATAAAGTGAATACCGCATCACGTCCTTTGCACTAAATGTTATATATCAACTAAAATATGCCTTGGTGATCATGATGTATATATATAAATATAAGTAATTGACATTAGCTAACGATTCCAAAAATCTATTAAAACTATGTTATAAGTGACCCAACCAACTCAATTTCTGTACAAATTTATCGGTGTTTAGTGTTTTACAAATCATGATTTTGTTTTTTTCATACACAGTGGATAAACATTGATGACATATATAAGTCAATTTTAACCACATCCCATATACAAAAAAAATCTTATTCTCTCATTGTCTCAGTTATTTACTTCCCAACAAAAAAAAAATATTGTCTTTAAAGCTGTTTAACAAAAGAAAATGACTAAATTATCACCAATTTCTGTTAAACAATTACCTTTCACATACTCATTTCATCACAATGGTCATCTAATTCCTACAAAAATGTACCATTTTCAACAACATGTATAACCTCATAAAACTAAGGTTTTGACCATTTGTGAAGAAATCTAGATAAACCGATAAACATACCAAGATTGTGCTTGGGATCCTATGGTTAGAATGAAAGAACAAGGCAGAAAAAATATCAAAATAAAATATATGAATCTCGGGGTTACACGCCATCCGAATGATCATAGTCGTCCATGCTTCTAGTTCCATTTTCATAGCTTGCCAAAAGAAAAATAGCCCATTAACATATAATAATCATAATGTAACAAAAATTATAAATTAAGAACAAATATATATATATATATATAATCGAAAACCAACCTCAGATTCCACTGTAAACCTTGGCTCTAGATTCTCATCAAACATGAAACAAGTCACTTGATCTTGAAAAAATATATCCGCCACTTTGGGTATATCTCGTATGATAAAAAAAAGACACACGAAAAGCCTTATCGGATAAGACAAATTTTATAATATTTTCAGTAGCAACAACGACCGAATGCATTTCGAATGAGTTCCCCTCAAGCGGCAAAACCACCATACAAGTAGTTCCCGCTTTTCAATTGATTTTTCTAACCAATAGAACCATCATTGACATATACATATAACATAATCACTTTCACATGTGAGGTTGTGACCAAGAAAATGTTTCATAAACAAAAAGTCTAATATCCAAAGGCTTAGAAAATATAATAATTAAATAAACTTCCAAAAAAAATTAGTCTAACATCCAAAGGTATATAAAACACATCAGTTATATCAAAAAGGTAATTTTCCATGAGGAGACTCTGCATAAAGGATTATATCAAAGGCATAAGCATGATGCCTGATTATATGCCCTACTTGCGGTGCACACATATAATTTATACACGTGTGGGCCCTCGGGTGGGCAAAAGTGAAACTGCACTAATTTTTACGTTATTTTACTAATTTTGTGAAAATAACGTTAAAAGTGGCGTAAGGTTATTCAGACATCATGTGGTGGCATTGATGGCCGATAAACAAGGGTACATGCATCAATCAGCATGTTTCTGAATGGTTGAGTGTTATGTGCCTTATGTCTAAGGTTTGATGCAAAACTACTATCGAGTCGGGGGTCTCACCGGAAGTGGCCTCTCTATTCCTACGGGGTAGAGGTAAGGATGTCTACATCTTACCCTCCTCAGACCCTACCATAGCTTTGCTATTGTTAGGATTTACTAAGTACGATGATGATGATGACTGCTTAACTCATAGAGGTTTAAATTATACTGAATGTAGTCATCATTAACTTCATAGTAAATTCATTTCCTCTCAAATTGCAAAACCATGAAATCCAACTGTATCGTCCCCATCAGAACCACAAACATCAGTAGTGATCAGACTCCTCATTGTCTATTTCAATTCATCTTCTAAAAAACATTATGATAATACACCACATAAGAGTATAACTAACAGAGAAGCGCATTTTATTTTAGAAGAAAGAAGTATATATCAAACTTATTATGAGTTGATGCCATAAGAAAACATAACTGGTTTGAATTTAAGATTCTAAAGAAAAATATACAGCGTTTATAATAACGGTTACTAGAGCCGGGGCCGGGGGCGAAGCAAGCATGTACTTAGCAAGTTGCCATTGTGGTTTTGCCTGAAGAGCCACACTCACATCATACTGCTGTAGTTGCGTATAATAATAATCAGGGTCAGTATGGTAATAAGTTTGACTGTATGCTTGCCATGGCGACGGTAGTTGATGTAAACCAAGACCTCTATGCCTCTTATATATATTGTAAATTGTAACCTGTGATCGGCTTAAAGGAATATGAAAGGAAGGAAACATCAAGTATCCATAGAAATGATTGCATAAGTATGAATAGAAACTGACTGAAACTGAATGTTGATTCCATAACCGCTATCATCATTGCAATACCATGATGAAACCGACGAATTCATTGGTGTGTTAATTGGTGGTGTTAATGTCTATGCTAATGGTTATGTTTCCAATTATGTCCTTGTGTAAACATTTCAAATCAAATGACGTTCATGGTCACAACCTCTTGTTAATTTAAATCACCAATTTCATAAAAACATTAGTATCTAGGAATGGAATGTTTTGAAGTTCTTAAACAAATTCATGAATAAATAATTGAAATCAAATCAGCTATGACATAAAAAACAACCCAATTTAAGAAATATATAGTTCTTTACAAATACAAAGAGGTAATAATACCAAAAAGACACAATCCGATGCGATAGTACAAAGATGCGGCAAATCAAATAACGCCGGAAACAATCCACAAAGACATTGCCTGAAACTCCCCACTAGACTGCTGCCACATGTCTGAGGTACTTAAGTTATGATGATGATTTGCAACTCAAATAGGAAAACAATAGTTAGATAATTCCAATCGGTCTCATTCAATTGCTTTCATATACATTTAATTTGAATGGTTTCCATTGAATTTCAGACAGTTAGTAGAAAGGTTGAAAGGTTGGCGAGTTGTGCACGGGTATTAATACAATGTTAAATTATCATATTGCAATTTTGCCCTTCACACCATTGCATTAGAGGTTGTGCAACATGCATGAGACTTTCAATAATCACACCTTCTTGTTAATTTAAATCACCAATTTCATAAAAACATTAGTAGCTAGGAGTGTTCTGAAGTTCTTAAACAAATTCGTGAATAAAGAATTGAAATCAAATCAGCAATGACATAAAGAACAATCCAATTCAAGAAATCTATAGTTCTTTACAAATACGAAGATGCAATAATACCAAAAAGACACAATCCGATGCGATAGCACAAAGATACATCAAATCAAATAACGCCGGAAACAATCCACAAAGACATTGCCTGAAACTCCCCACCAGACCGCTGCCACATGTCTGAGGTACTTAATTTATGATGATGATTTGCAACTCAAATAGGAAAACAATAGTGGGAGAATGCCAATCGTCCCATTCAATTGCATTCATATACATTTAATTTGAATGGTTTCCATTGAATTTCAGACAGTCCAGTTGAAAGGCTAGCGAGTTGTGTATGGGTATTAATGTTATGTTAAATTATCATATTGCAATGTTTCCCTCCACACCATTGTATTAGAGATTGTGCAACATGCATGAACAGGTAAAAGTCTAACAAATTGTTCTTACCATGCAAGTAAGTATAAGATAGATGTATGGGTAATATAGATAGATCATATAAATCCACGCTTCGCGGCGGGTATTTATTTTTGAAACTAATGAAAGGTTAAAAGTTTAATAAAGAAAATGCCTCAAAATGATTTTATTGTCATATTTATTAAAGATATAAGTATCATCTAAAGAAAAGAAAACTGAAATTTTAAATATTGAACGACCCCCACATTATATATATATATATAATTTAAAAACATAGTCAACTTTACATAATCTTGATTATACGTCATCATATATGTACGTACATCACAAATATAGCCCTTTGATGGAAATTGTTCACAATCAAACCTACCCTATTGATCCTTCAGTCACATATTCCCATCCAAAATGTTGATGAACTCAATAATCCAAATTAATTATGCATCATGCATTCCCTTACTCCCTTTTCTGCAATCACCTATACACTTGACCAATAACAGGATATTTCCTAAAAAGAAAAACTATTAGAAAATGAAATGAAAAGATTTTAAACTGATTAATATTTTACATCCATTGCTTAGAAGAATATGAAGTAAATGTTCAGTAACCCGTTCGGTGAAAAGTTTGTTCATTTAAACGAACACGAAAACCAATTTTTGATCATTTAACTAAACAACCATGACCAAATGCCTGGTTTGTTTATGTTCATTCGTTTACATTCACGAATACTTGTTTGTGTCAGTTAATTTATGTCCGTTTATGTTATAAATATAAGTTCATTTATTTTGTTTCATTTATGCATGTTATTTGTTAATTCGTTAGAATATTCATTCAAATATTTGTTTAACTAATATTTATATTGAAATCGATGGGATTTACATATTTTAGAACGCTTCATCTAGAAATATGAACTTTGAAATGTTTTATGTGACGACGATATAAAATTGAATTAGATTTCAACTTTAACTTCTTGTTTGTTCATATTCATAATCCATTTGTTCATAAACATACATGGCATGCTCATTTTTTTATGACTGAACACAAATAAAAAAAGTTGTCCGTTCAAGTGTTTGTGTTCGTTCATTTGTTTGGGTATTGTTAGATAAACAAACATGAACAAACCCTAATCGTGTTTCTTCGACAAATTACGGAAATAAAGTTGTGGTAAGTATAAATCTAACTTACCATATGCGTGTACGTCTTATTTTCTGAAGTTCAATGGTACAACCATAACCCAAGTTTTACCACCGCTGCAGTGAACGCGATTATGGAAAACCATAGAAACCGCTTGGTTGGTTTATTTTCAACTAATTGTTCTATAGCCTGAATTAGTACTTGAAAGCTTCAAATAAACCTCAAAGGTGAACTTTTATTATCACTCAAACCTATATATCTTTTGGTAAAATTAAATCTCAACATAACGTACCAAGTGTAGCCGTAATTGCAGCAAATGTTTCATCCCGAGTTTACCAAAAATTGGATACCGGTAAATGTTGTTTTTGCATAGAGAGATGGGGGAACCAGATGTTGTATTTTTCTATAATTTTTCACATAATATGAAAGACTTTTATGCAAATGCATCAAATTTAATATCAAAGAAACATATTTCAAAGCATCACTTCCAATATCAAGCCCAACAAAAGTTCGAGATATAATAAAGTCAGGATTTAGAGGAATCACCTCGCACCATGAACCCTAAACTTCATTGATTATGCAATTAAGAAACTGAATTTATTATCCATTGAACTGAAATTGAACAAGACATACCAGAATTACATGGGGTTGATTAGAGAATGATAGAACCGATTATTGAAGACGAACGGAAGAGAGATCCATGTTTCCGATGATCGAGTGCCATCGTGATAACTGGGATAACTAAATAGAGGTCTGAACAATAATGGATCAATCGTTATTGAGTTGAAACCGATCACTCACTTCTTCAATTATTGAGAACTGCATTCAAGGCCTTCAATTGTACGCCTTAATTGAACAAGTCAGTTATGATCAGGAAAGGGTACGTATGGGTAGAGTAAGCGACAAGGATTGGCATGACAATTATTATGTGCGGATCCTGTTAATAATAACATTCAATTGATTAGTTTCCCGTTCATACACCATAAGTTTACATTTATAATTCACGTCATCTAATTAACTTTAGTTTTACATAATGTGTAGTGAAGTTTTTTTTACTCTTTTTTTCATTTTTGCCCTTTGCATTAGAGGTTCTATAACATGCATATAATATTATGTAAAACTTTTAAAAAAAGTTCTTACATTACCCTTGCCTCAGGTTATAATATAGTATAAATATGATGTATGGATAATATATAGATAAATTATATTGATAGTTAGGTATTTTTATTATTTATATTAAACATTAATTATCATTATAATCATCAATAGCATTATTACATAACTTAATATAATATAATTAATTACTTGTACATTATTATATGTACTTAATGTAGTTATTACTAAATAATAATTATTATTATTAGCTAAAAGGAAGGAAGGATAATTTCACAAAAATTGAAGGTTCATCAAGTTGTACCAAACGTTTTAAGAATGGATCGAGATATTGGCAAATTAATTTTCTTGCCCAATTATGAAATTTCATTTTTGTCCTTGTCATGTAATTATAAAATGGCATTTGTGCCCATCACGCTTCCTTTATATATAACATATATATATGTGTGTGTGTGTGTGTAAACGAAAGCTTTTACGAGATTTGACAAGAAACACAAACTCCAAGATGTTAGTTTTAATAAAATAATATTTATTTAATTATTAATATTAATTATAATTAACTAATTAATCATTTAAAACAATTAAAAAACAAAAAACAAAAATAAAAACCGCCTCTGCCTGGATTCGAATCTGGGTAGAAGGCTGGTTCATGTGAACAACACACACACACACAGCAACCACTGGGCTGGTTTGTTCAGGTGATTATAATCTCCGAACAAAAATTAAAATCTGACAACTGGTAATATTCTCAAATCCATAAACCCTAATTATCTAAATCGTTCAATCTGTCATGTTATAGTTAAATAAATGTTAGGGCGTTTGTTCACTGATCAACGACGAATTAAACCCACACAAAAATTACTTGTAAGGATGATAAAACGATGATGATCGACGGGTTAAAAGATGCGCCTAAAGGGTGATGCGGAACGAACAGTAGAAGCGACGGCATGGTAATTGAATAAGGGGGTTAGGTTGGCGATGTCATAGAGGAGATACGGACGGGTTTTATTCAGTTTTTATGATCCGCAAAGGGTTTATCACAAGTTTAAGAAGGACGGTCCAAGTAATAAATCAATACGAATTATATTTGATCTTGTTTCTCAATTAAATTGACAGTGTTAGTTATAATATGCGTATAAACAATCTGAAAAGATAAATTCCGACTAAAACGCGAAGATTAAGCTACAAGAATACGAAATGGGTCACGGGTTGGATTCATAACGGGTTTCCGGGTTTGGGGATTTGGATCCTAAATAATATATATTATTATTAGACAGATTTACATTATAGCCCCTAAAGAATGAATTAAAACTATGTTTAGCGGGGTATTTTGCTTATAATTCAAAGTTATATATAATAAATATAAAATCTATATATTTAAATAATATAATGAGGAAAAAGAAAAAATAAAATATAAAAATTTAAATATCTTATTGATTAAAATTACCCGAAAATAAAAACAAGTTGATTATTGGTATTTGTTTAATAAATGAAAAAATCCGTGTTATTACAGCGCCCAAGGTTGTTCAAACTTCGACGATCAATTAGATGTTAGGTGTTGCCTTTCGGCTTAATGTTTGCTTATTTTTGTTTAAAATTCATTTGGGCTTGGCTTATGGGGTTTTATTCTTAGGCTTTCATTATCTTCACGTTTATTATGTAAATGGTTTCTCATTCATCGGGTTTAAACAAACTTTATTGTATAATAAATTTCAAGGGTGGGCCGGACTCAAATAATCTGGATGGGCTGGACTCAAATAATATGGTTGGAATGGACTCAATCCATATAATTTTTTTATATTTTCGAAAAAATGCAAAACTGAGCGAAAAAACTAGTGGGGCCGTAGCCCAGTTTGGCCGTGAAAAAATCCGCCCTTGGCCGTTTTATTATTCTATAAGTATATATATACATGTTTGTGTATGCATACAATGATACACATATATCACACATACACGGTATAAAATGCACACGTATATTTAGGGCAAGAGGCCGTCTTAGGTAATCGGAAATCGGGTATATACCCTAATGGGGGTACACCGCCGCCTTCAATTAAACTCATGTTGGGGTATCATATTTCGGTGTATAGTAACCGATTAAATACGGAAGAGAGAGATGACATGTGTGTGTGGAGAGAGAGAGAGAGAGTTTCGGTAGTTGGAAGAAGTGTTACATAATGTTTAAAGTAATATCTGATTTAAATAACATGAGATTATAGGATAATTAATAGGGGGAAGGTTCATGTACATTTTGATCTTAACATGAGTACGTAGGAAATAATGTCAAGTTATTTAAAAATGCGAACGTAAGAAAAAATACAAACTACAATACCAATTTACATAAACAATGACTTATAATAACAAAGAAAAGAACCTAAAAATTACAACAAAAGAATCAAAATCAAGAACAAAATAATAACAACATATACCAACAAATATTTATAACAGCAAAAGAAAACATCAAATAATAACAAAATATAAATAAGCAAATACTTATAACGTCTCATAAACGAAAATTAGCAAATACGAACAAAAAATAACAGCAAACACCTATAAAAACAAACATAATCATAACAACAAATTAGTTCTTACTGTTTTCATGTTAATAAAAATGTATTTGATATTGAGGTATCTTGAAAGACCGCGCTAACTTACCTTTAGATTACTTAAACAAAAGTTGAATAAAAATATCGTACAATGAATCTGAGCTCTTAAATTTTTTTGAGATTATAGTTTAATATAGCAAAATATGCATACATGCGTCTCGATCGTGGATGTCTCCAATTATTTTATTGTTTATTTGTTTACCATAAAACTCAAAAAATAAAATAAAAAATACACATTTTACTATTGGTCCTGTTTGATATTGAAAAACAAACGAATTAGTTTTAATCATGCAAATACTTTTATTTATCGAAGCAACGTACATTCACGTCACGTACATGCAAATCGTTTTAAATGGATTTGGTTCGGTGGGTTTGATAGTACAAGTCGATACCCTTTGTTTCGGTTTTTCATTATATGCGTACAAAGACTGTTATTTGTTATGTTCATAATATCTTACTACTATAATAAAATGCTAATAAATTTTGCCACTTGTCAACTTCTCACATCTTTAACTCATATTCACTAATTTAACCCATATTCACAAAAATAGTATTATTTCGGATCAACCCGCCCATCTAATGTTACCGAGATCGTATATTATTCTATCCATTTGTTTCCTCTTCCAAATAAAAAAACCCTACGCTGCAGACCCTCAATCAGGTGTCGTGACCCCTTCGCTGTCAATCTACCATTACTTCGCCGTCTTCTCCCTTATCTGATTAAACCTACGAGGCCGTTCATCTTTACCGCTGTTATCGTTCATCTCCACCATTGCTTTAACAAAATCACTCAAGATACATTTGGTCAAAATATATAACTGAATTACAGATAAAATTTACACACCATTATTTTTTATAGTCCTTGGTTATTAAGAAACACGTATCCGTTAATACTCAATTTGCACACCACTATTTTTTATATAATTTTTATTTAACATATTATATATGTTTTTATAATAGTTATTAAATACATGAAAATAAATAGTAAAAATAAGTAAATCATTTATATTGTTTATACAATCGAATTTCAAAAGTGTTGTTTGCCTCATGCTCATATGTGCTTATTTATGCATGCCAATCATAAGCTTCCCGATGTAGAAGACGTTGATCCTTTTATTTATGCGGAGATTCCTGATAATAATGAAGACCCTGAATTACATAACCTTGTGAATGAGTTGATGATTCACGGTCCATGTGGTGCCCATAATCCGACTTGCTCGTGCATGTTTGACAACCAATGTTCAAAAAAATTCCCAAAGAACTTTCGTGAGGCAACATATGTCGATTCACTAGGTTATCCCCTGTATTGAAGACGCGATTCTGGTCAATTTGTTCAAAAAGGAGACATTCAATTAGATAACAAAGTGTGGTACCCTACAACAAGTGCCTGTTAAGACGATATCAAGCACACATTAATGTTGAATGGTGCAATCAGGCGTCATATATAAAGTATTTGTTTAAATACATCAACAAAGGACTTGATCGAGCTATTGTTTATTTCCAAAAACGACACACAAGCAAGCGTGGAACAACCAGAAGTTGATGAGATTGAACAAATTTATGATTGTCGGTATTTATCTGCTTCTGAGGCAGCCTAACATATTTTCGGCTATGATGTCCATTACAAAATGCCTTCTGGTTACCTGACTACCTTTCCATCTTCAAGGACAACAACATGTAGTTTATAGTGCGGACGATGATATTGATAATTTCTTGGACAAAGTTGAAAGTGTCTCCTCTTCCATGTTTACTGCTTGGATGAAGTGCAACCAAAAGTATGCTAATGCGCGTAAATTGACTTATGTTAAATTACCTTATGAATTTGTTTGGCATGCTCTACCCCGTCGTTGGGAACCAAGAAAATCGGGATTTTCCATAGAAAGAATTCATATCGTGTCTCCTGCTGCTAGGGAAGCGTACTTCTTACGAATTCTTTTAAACATGGTTAAAGGTCTAAAATCATTCGAGTAAATCCGTACCATTAACGGTCGTCTTCAACCTTCGTTTAGAAACGTGTGCTACTCTCTTTGATTTTTAGAAGACGATCAAGAATGCATTGAGGCAATTGAAGAGGCAAGCCATTCATCGTTGGGTCACGGAGTACGCACGTTGTTCGCTACAATGTTGTCAACGGATAGCCTTTCTAGACCAGAGCATGTCTGAATAAATACTTGGAAATGGCTTTCAGATGACATTCTTTACAACCAACGATGTATTTTAAGTCACAAGGTATTAATATTTTGGAAGTCAGTTTTACAATATTTATATTTATATATAGTCGTTAATATTGACGTGAGGTCGAAGACTCACTCAAAAATAAACCGATTACAACTATTAGATAGCGCTAAGCGGGTATCGAACACAGGGAGTTTGTGGAATTGTGTTATCAAGTAGTTATGTAATTTATCTAAATTAAACTAAATGCAGAAAGTAAATTCAAAGATTTGGTTGTTTGGTTTTGAAAACAAAAGGAACTAAGCAATAAACGAGTTTTAATCAATATGCGAAAATATGCCTTCCTTCGGTTTCAGGTTTCCATGAATGTTACAGTTGATGTTTAAACTGAGTTCGTGTTTATGTAAACGAATGCGATAAATGAAGATCAAGTACTTGGATTATACAACGCAAGGTGATCAATCAAAAACCAATTAGTTTATCTAACCCTAAATCCCTCCCGATTAATCTCGATTACTTAAAAACCAAGAACTGACGGTTTAGAACATAAAATCGATAAACTAATAATCTATCAATCAATACATAAACATCATAATAATGAAATCAATAAGATCAAATATTATCTCAGAAATTGATAAACATTCAACCAAACAAACATAAGAAACCTTACAATCCGAGGGAAAACACAAAGGAATTTAGCCACACATGTTTCGGTTCATCATTCCTTCGATTATAATTTGCATAAGAATCAAAAACGAGTCTTTAATGATTACCACACTCAAAATATTGTTCTTGCACTCCAAAATCGCCTCTTGGTTGCTCTAGGGTCAAAAGATGTGATAAAAATATCAAAGGCCGTCCAAAAATACATAAAAAATAGCAGTTACGAATTTCAGTTACACGTCCACCGTAAGCTACGGTGGCCACCGTAGCTTACGGTGGCTTCCAAAAACCCGACGGTGGCTAGTGTCTGCCTTACGGCAGCTAAAATTCTCCAACCCCACTGTAGCTTACGGTGGGTACCGTAAGCTACGGTGGTCTTCACACCAACTTCTTGTTTTCTTGATATTTTCTTCGTTCCAAGTCCGTTTTCGCCACCGTTTTCGCCTACGTTCTCGTAGTTCCATCATCTAGCTTCTAATACCTGCCATTACACGAGTAAACGTAGTTATCTAATTCAACCAAATAAACCAACTAAGCGCATGATTAGTAACGAACTTAAACTACTTAAGGGTTGTCCCATGGACCACCTGTCAAATATTACCAAATTAATTTTTTATTCAATTTTCACAGAGTTATCGCTAACTAAAGATCAAATCAAGAACCTCGCTTTATTTGTGATTGAAAAAAATCTTGTTGCGTAACAACTCAAGCTTAAGAAAAATATCAAACCATGCCTTTCCCCCATGCTGAGTATATATCTATTGCATCTAATAGCTTGATTCACGAAGAGTGCCATACTATCAAAACTTGATTTTACTAGAATTCCAAACTCTATTTAGTTCAATTACTCAAGAGCAAAAAACTGTTTTTGATCGTATAATGATGGTTGTTCAACGGAATAAAGGGGGTGTGTTCTTCATATATGGTTACAGTGGAACGGGTAAAACGCACTTATGGAAGACCTTATTAACTGCCATAAGATCAAAATGTGAAATAGTCCTAACTGTTGCTTCAAGTGGAATTGCTTCGTTATTGTTAACCGGAGGTTGCACAACACATTCCAGGTTTCATATTTCGTTAAATCTGAATGAGGATTCTACTTGCTACATGGATCCAGACACAAACGAGGCACAACTATTTGAAAAAACCAAATTAATAATTTGGGACGAAGCTCCAATGGCTCACAAACATGGCTTTCAAACTTTTGACAGGTCTTTAAAATATGTTTTATCTTCTAATTTGCTATTTGGAGGAAATGTTGTTGTGTTTGGAAGAGACTGTCGACAAATCCTACCTGTGGTTGAAAAGGGCACTAGACAAGTCATAGTGAATGCCTCTCTATGTTCTTCTTACATTTGAAGTGAATGCAATGTCTTGAGATTAACAAAAAAGCCTAAGGTTAACTATGGGTACGCCATCATCTGATGTTGAAGAAACCAGATTGTTTGCGAAATGGATTTTAGAAATAGGTGAAGGTAATATTGGCGGTCCTATTGATGGTGTTGCAACGATAGATTTACCTGACGATCTACTTATAAAAGATTTTGTTGATCCTATATCAAACCTTTTTGACTTTGTATATCCTGATATTCTACAGAATTACGAGAACCAACATTACTTTTAGGATAGAGCCATACGTGCACCAACAAACGAAACTGTTGATGAGATTAATAACAGTTTGCTCAAGTTTTTTCCAGGTGATGAAGTCGAGTACTTAAGTTCAGACACAATATGTAGTTCAGAATATATCAACGACACTCTTGATACAACTTTATACTCTCCCGAACTGCTTAATGGTCTAATAATATCCGGACTACCAAACCACAAGCTTGTGCTAAAAGTTGGTGTTCCTGTTATGCTTCTTAGAAATCTTAACCAGAAAGAAGGCTTATGTAACGGTACTCGACTATAGATTATATCTTTAGGTACTTGTGTGGTTGAAGGTAAAATTATTTCTGGAACTAACATTGGTCATAGAGTTTTGATCCATATATCGCCACTGACTCCATCAGACAACAAAAAATAGCATACAAATTTCAAAGACGACAATTTTCCCTTGCAGTATGTTTCGCGATGATGATAAACAAAGCCAAGGTCAATCATTATATAGGGTTGGTTTGTACTTAAAAGAACCCGTGTTCTCACATGGACAATTACACGTCGCCTTGTTAAGAGTTACAAGCAAGTGTGGGCTAAAGATTCTGATTCTTGATAAACATGGTAATCTAACCAATACAACCACAAATGTTGTGTATAAGGAAATTTTTTCTTATTTGTAAAATACTTGGGTAACTATTCTTTTGTAATTTATGTAATTTTAATTTAAATTGTAATTGAATTAACAATATATGATAATTTTGTTATTGATTTATTTTGCTTAATGTTTAAATATTAAAATTTTCATTAATTATCCGTGTAATACACGGGTCTCAAACTAGTTTTATATATATATATATATATATATATATATATATTAATTTGGAAGTTGCTCTTCTCTCACAAAATGCTACTGTTCTACCGCTATCACCTTTTATGCGTTTCGTACAAGTTGTATTTGCACTAAAATGTTGACACGTTTGTAATGCGTGTTTCTTACTTCTCTCCACTGCCTCTCAATCTCATCAGTCTCACACTCTCCTGCATTTTGTCATGTTCAATGCTTTCTCTCTCTAAATTAAAAGCTCTCTTCTTAACTCTCTCTCTCTCTCTCTCTCTCTAAGCCCTCTCTCCATATTTAGTTCCCGGCAGTCGTGCCTTTTCTTCGGTGACTCCATGGTTGTCGTCTATATTATTGACGATGTCGGATCTATGGTTATTTATCTAGAGAGAGAAAGAGGGATGGAGGGTGGGCTTTAAAAAGGGAAACAAAGAGACGGGAGTTGTGTAACATCCCGTTTTCTCGTTTCGGTTAATAAAATAAAATAAAATATGAGTTATTATATGTCGGGCTTTTGTTGGGTTAAGTAATATGGGTAATGGACTTGGGTTATAAGCAAAAGAGAAAGACCATGGACTTAAGCCCATTATATAAGTACCATTATTATCCATTAATTCCCTCATTCGCATCTATTCCATACACCATCGAAAACACACACTTAAGCTCTCTCTCATCTCTCTAGCCGAAGTAACCAAGGAAAACTCGAGTATCGATCTGAAATAATGATAGTATGATATTGTATGGATCCAAACCCGCTAGATCTAGTCGCGAAACGACGAACTGACACCCTAAACCGTTAAAGTCACGAGATTCTGATGGAATCGGGTATAAACCGATCAAAATATGAGCTTAGGGGTCACTCTAAATCAGATTTGGATCGAACGGGACGAAAAACAGTGAAAAACGGTGTGAAATGGGGTAAAATACGCTTTTCCAGCCACCACCCGGTTTTCCGGCATGGTGGCGCCAGAAAGGAGGCGTACGAGGTTAAGGTTTTGTCAAAGAATGTTCTGACATTCTTTGACCTAACCCTAATTCGTTACCGGAATAATAACGAATTAGCAAGCAATTCGTTATGCCCATTTGTTAAAAAGAAACAACGAATTAGCAACAGTTCGTTATGTAATTCGTTACAGAGAGATAACGAATGAACCCTCATCCGTTAAAGGTCCATTCGTTATAGAGGGTCATTCACTATAAAGACCAGTTAGTTATAAAGACCAGTTCGTTATAAAGGCCAGTTCGTTATAAGGACCAATTCGTTATGAGGGTAAGTTAGTTATAATTTAATAAGTAACGAATGAACCCCATTCGTTAAATAACTGGAAAACGAATTAAAGTTTAAAAGAATGACAGAAAGGACCCTGGACTTATAATAAAATGGATTAATTACAAAGAAGCCCTCACTTTATGGAGTAGCAAATGAAATAATAAATAAGAATTCTAATGAAAAATGTTTTAAGACAGTTATTGCAAATAAAATTTTTCCAAGCTGACCTGGCAGCTCGACTCCAGCTAGGAGCTATGCCCCTAGGACCCTGCAAAGGGCTGCCGCCCCTAGAACCTCGCTGCCAAGGGCGCTATGTCACACCCCGAAAATCATAATTAAGACAGCCGAAGACTTTGACCAAGTCATTCGGATGGTGACGGATGTCGTTTCAGCCAATCATACTTAGTACACATTTATAACGAAAGTTGAACTTTATTTAACCATCAGAGTCATTACGCGTGTCATATTACACAATTATTATTCAAACTACAAGTTCAATATAAAGTCAACATTTTCCATTCAAAAACACGCCACTATTTTCCCGAGTTCTTCGCGAAGCTTCAATACTTCATTTATTAACCTGAAAAGCATATTAAAATAACGGTCAACACAATGTGTTGGTGAGTTTCCCTTTATAACAAAATAATCCAAATATATATATATATATATATATATATATATATATGAATCGAAAACAACATCCATATAATGATCTTCTGTCCTTATATCCGATATCAATTCGTGTGTAATCGTCACTACACCCCGAAATATATCCAAAATATCCAGTGTATAATGGTCTAACGCCATTATATCACCAATCCGTGTCTAATGATCTACCGTCATCGCATCACAAAACAATAGGCATTTTACTTCTTAAACAAATCGTGCTGTTCTAGACGAGCAAAGAATACAACATTACGTATGACTATCATAGTTGATAACTCGATACATACCATACTCAAAATATACCCACTTTTAACCCAACGCGATTGGAAGTGGGGGGCGTCACCCCGATAGATCTACCCATATTTCTGTGCCCTTACTAATTCGGTTAACAGTTATTTAGCCAACTAGACTCATCCCGCATTAGACACAGTTTGTAAATTAAATGCCTTTACAATATTAATAAAAATCATATGAAATGAAGAATATGCTTTTCCCCCAAAACACAATTAAATATCAATTTGAAAACAAGTCCAGTTAAAAATCGAGGGGGTTCGATAGAGAAACTCACTGCTTGTAGCTTTTCGTTCCAATATTTGCGTGTCCTATATTAGTACATGTTTTGTTAATAAAAACTTGGTTTTAGTTTTTATATAAAGCCCTTTTTAGTTTATTAATCCTAGTTTAGTGTTCACATAAGCACATAAGCCAATAAGCGAGTACACATAGTTCGGCTTTCCGTTAGCTATTATTTAAATAACTATGTCAAATAAATAAACACATAAAATATATAATAATATTTTAAGTTTTAGTTGCTGGAAAGTTTTAAGAAAATATTAATCTTTTATTTTTCATAATTCTTGTCGGTTTAATCGGTTTTGGTGTTCAAAACGAACCGTTTGGTTTTTCGTATAAAGCGTAACTTTTAAATCTAGGAAAATACTTGTTACATATATATTAGGCAAGTTTTATATGTTAACTTGTAAAAATATATTGTTTTCTTTTTCGTTAATATTTTCCTAAAATAGCAACTTTTTAACGTTTTCGTGTTGGTTTTCGCGACACGAATTGTTTAGGACTAAATTTTATCATCCCGTAATTTTCTCATATATTAACTTATGTTACATATTAGGATTTTATAACTTTAGGGGCTGTTCTAAAACAGTCCCTAAGAGTTGTTGTCGGTTTCGTTTAAAAAAAGCCGATTTTTCGACCGTTAACGTTACCGACAAGTCAAATAAGTTGAACAAGTCTACACTAATCATCTTATGAACTAATAACACATATAATTACACATAATTCACCATAAATTGCAGTTTTGACCAAATCATTTCACAAGACACATTTAATCAAGTTTTAAGCTCCTAGTTCGTATTCTAAGTTTGTTAATAATGTTATTAATCAAGTTTATCGTTACATATATCAGATTAATAATTTAATGTTCAGGTTCAAATCATCATATCATCTCATCATTTATGTATAAGTTCAAGTAGTTCATCAATTTATGAATTTATTAAGTGTTTAACTAACAACATTTCCTATTATAGTAACGTTTAATTTTTGATAATTCTATCCAATTCAATCTTCCCACTTTGATTAAGTACAATTCTAAGTTTCATTCAATTAGTTTGATAGGGTTTCATGCATCCTAAGTTTTCTATCCAGTTTTGTTCTTTCAATTTATCATTTAACAAAATTTCCTTATTTAGTAAGTTGTTGTCCATTTTAACCAAGGTGTTAACTAATCCATGCTTCTAATCATGCACCCTATCTTAATTCAAAGTTGTTATTAATCACATATTGAACAAATTCATCACAAGTATCCATATCAAAATCAAAGATTCAACTTTTCTTAAATTAAAGTTTCCTTATTTAGTAACTTTAACAATCTTTGTTAATCTTCAAGTTCCAACTATTAATTCTAGCATATAACCTATCTTATTTTCAATTAGATTATTCCATATCATTTCTTGATTCAACAATCCATCCAAAATCCCTAATTAATCCAAAACCCAAAAATCCCCAAATTTCAATTATGAACAAACTCTTGTTTTGTTTATCTCTAACAATAATCTCTCAATAATTCAAGTTCATATTAATCAAGCTAATGATCAGCAATCAATCCAAATCCATTCTAATATCAACTCCTAACATCAAGTTCATTCAAAAAAGGTCAACAACACTTAATATCAAACTTAGCAATCAATGTATGATCTTGTGATGAACATATGCATGTGTAAGCGGGTTTGATCCTTCCACCAACACATACGTACATACCTACGGTTCATACATACACATATCACCATTCATAATTTCAAACTTTCAAGCTCAATCTACTCAAGAACACCTAATTTAATACTTTCAATCCTAAAAATCAACCTTAAATCAAAACTTACTTGGAGATTTGAAAGATGAGAATGGTGATGTTATAGGTGTGAGAGTGGTGTTTTTCCTTCCTAATCTCTTCTTATCTTTCTTGTTTCTTGATTAATTCTCCATGGATCTTTAATTATTGATTGAATGTGTTTATGATAATTTGAATTTTGAGTGTGTGTATGTGTGTGTGCTTGAGCCGTAGATATAGAGAGAAAGAGAGATAAGTGTGGTGAGGTGTAAGGTATAGATTGACAAGTGGGTGATGATGATTAGGCCAACACATGAGGGTAATGATTAGGATAATCATTATGGGGTTTTGTTGTTGGATGTTGATTGGATGAGAAGGGAGGTGAGGGGGTGAGGTGTTGGGGTGAGGTGTCATGGGGGTGGGAAAAATGTGGGTTTTTAAATAATAATCTTAAGTTTCCGTTTTAACGTCTAACGAATTTTAGCTAATCAAACGATACTCGTTTCTAATAATTTTTGTCAGACTTTGAACGAAATTGGATTCTAGATAATACAAGCCTAAGAAACTAATTTTTGGAAATAGTTGACGTTGGGTCCTTACCAGGTCGTCCACCGACACTCGATTACTTATTTTGTAATTTTTGCGATTCGAGCTTTCTAATATTAAGTTTATACATTGTCTTGACTACTTTAATATGTATTTTAATTTTTCGAGATCATTTAGCTCCTTTAAGGATTTATTTACTTTTTGACTCGTTACCCGATGTTATTCCACGTCAGGCTCGTTATGTGGCGATTTTTGCACTTTTTGTTGACTTTGAAACGTCTAGATCACTAATAAAGAAGACTTTTCTCATAATGATGAAATTTTATTGCTAATCGAGATTATATTAGTCGCGGTTTAGGATAATTTTTAGCCGGGTGTCACACGCTGCCCCCGGACCCCGTTCGTTGAGAATTTTAATTAAACTAGAAACACGATATGGGTAGTGATAGTTAATTTATACGTGTAATTGTTATGCAGTTAGTCGTGCACAGCTAAAGAAGGGAATAACCATTAACGGTGAACGTAACAGGACTCAGGTGAGTTTCTAGCCCCACCTCTTATTATGTTTTCGTGGTTGTGTGCATACTCAATGTGAACGCTAATACACTTACTTTAAATGGTAATTGTATGTCTTGATGATGAATGTGATAGTTATGTTTATATTATGAATGAATGCTTGACAGTACGTGAATGATCTTCGGATATTGCACGTATTGTTAAGGAAAGTATGTATGTTATATTATGAATGAAAGATTGATAGTACGTGAATGATCTTCGGATATTGCACGTATCGTTAAGGAAAGTACGTAAAGAAAGGTATGGTATGGTTGCAAGGAATAAATGGACCAGACCCTAATAATATATGTGAGGATATGGACCAGACCCTAATAATATGTGTCAGGATAGGGACCAGACCCTAATAATATGTGTGAGGATAGGGACCAGACCCTAATAATATCTGTGAGGGTAGGGACCAGACCCTAATAATATCTGTGAGGGTAGGGACCAGACCCTTACAATATCTGTGAGGTTATAGGGGCGGAAAGCTCTTTAAGTAGTATGGATAGTTATGTAAGTACTATTAATGTAAAGA
The DNA here is from genome assembly GCF_021521415.1 of Bidens hawaiensis. Lineage (NCBI taxonomy): Eukaryota > Viridiplantae > Streptophyta > Magnoliopsida > Asterales > Asteraceae > Bidens > Bidens hawaiensis. Next base: position 7,956,716 of record NW_027491020.1, on the reverse strand, counting down.
AAGTATGAAGAATGAATGTATGAACGTATGTAAAAAAGTAATGTTAACAGGTTAAGTATGAATGGTTTACACACCTTCGGGCATGTGTGCAAGTATGTGAACTAATTGTATGTTGTATGATTAACTAGAACTCACTCAGCGTAGCTGACTTTTAGTATGCACGCAGGTGAGTATTATAAGACAACTAGCTTGAGCGGGACACATGGCGGAAGAATAAGAGGCTGGCATCTGAAGACTCAAGTTGTTTTTATGAACTGATGTTAAATTGAAAGACAAGAATGTATGATTAAGACAAGTTTATGAAATGTTATGAATGTTTAATGAAAGTTTTATACTCGACGTAAAGTTTTAATTAACTCTGATATTAAGAACTGTGTTTATGAGTAAATCCAACGTCCACTGTAGGGAACCGGTATCGGGGTCATACAAGTTGCCCCACCGTTGTCGGCGGCTCCGGTTGTCTGTGGCAGCGGAGGAATGTGCGGCACCTGTTGTTTTCTTTGCACTCCTTCTCCGGTGACTCCATGGCCGCCGCGGATGATTGTTAGCGGTGATGGATCTGAGACAATATTGGGTTCTAGAGAGAGAAACAAGGAGACGCATTATGTTCTTCATTTATTACTTAAACCATTTTCTATGACCCGATGATGATGATGAGAATCTGACTGGGTGTTGCTCAGCTGTTGCCGGCGGTTGCCATTGTAAGGCCCCGATCCCGGTGCCCTACTTTAGCGTCGGATTTACTCATAAACACAGTTCTACAAATCAGAGTTAATTAAAACTTTTCGCGATTCGTTACAAAACATACAAACTTGTCTTTAAAACGTATCATAATACATCACATTTAAAACATCATTTCTTCCATCTTCATATGTCAGTTGTTCAATCATTGCGATGTGTCGTCCTCAAGCTAGCTCCGCGTATATAATTACATGCGTGCATACTAAAAGTCAGCTAAACTGAGTGATTTCTAGTTAATCAGGCAACTAACCATACAACAATTTCATGCATTTATATATATACATATGTGTTCGAAGACACACATAGTCGTTCATCTAACTTGCTCACCTCACCGCTAACCTCTTTACTGCCCCTACATCTTAACCACTTAAATACGGAAGCACGTTGAGGATTTCCCTCCCACGTACTTATGTATTGCCACTTATTTAACGAAGGCACGTAGAGGCTCGCCCTCCCACGTATGATCGTTGTGCCAATTAATAAAGAATACACGTATAGGCTTACCCTACCATGTACAATCGTCATGTCACTTACACCCTTACCAACTTGTAACCACTTCTACCACACTTGAACTCGACTTGCGTACAACACACTTCTTTTTGTTATCAGTTACACAATAAATAAGTCACAACATAACATTCATACATACTGCTTATTACCTGGAAATCATGCTCTTTGGCATTACGTGCAATATCCGAAGATCGTTCACGCATCGACAAGAATTACTTTCCCTGTCAATACGTGCAATATCCGAAGATCGTCACGCACTAACAGACATCCATTTATAACATATATAAATATATCACATCAAACATTATAACATACACTTAACACTTAAGGTAAGTGTATTCACACTTCACATCGAGTATGCACACAGCCCCGAAAACATAACAAGGAAGTGGGGCTAGAAACTCACCTGAACTCGGTTACGTTCACCGTTTATAGTTATTTCTTTCTTGAGTTGTGCACGGCTAACTGTATAACAATTATATGTATCAATTAAACTATTACTACCCATATCGTATTTCTAGTTTAATTATAACCCTCAATGAACGGGGGTTCGGGGGCAGCGCCCCTGGCAGCGGGGTTCTAAGGACGGCATCCCCTAGCAGAGTCCAAGAGGCAAAGCCCCAGGCTAGGGTCAAGCTGCCAGGTCAGTTTGGGAAAATTTTATTTCTATTAACTATCGTAACACATTTTCCATAGAATTCTAATTTATTATTTTATTTGCTAACTCATAAAGTTCGAGGGTTTCTTTTTAATTAATCCATTATATTATCAGTCCAGGGACCTTTCTGTCATTATTTCAAAGTCTACTTCGTTATCCAGTTCGTTAACGAAGGAGGCTCCTTCGTTATTTCTTAACGAATTGGCTTATATAACGAATTGGTCTTAACGAACGATCATAACAAACTGCTGCTAATTCGTTATTTCCCTTAACGAATGGGCATGACGAATTACCACTAATTCGTTATTTCTCCTCTATGAATTACTTAACAAATTTCATAACGAACGGTTTCTATTTCGTTGTCTCCTCTTAACGAATGGAATAACGAATTGCCTCCTAATTTGTTAAGTCTCCGCTAACGAACTAGGGTTAGGTCAGGGAATGTCAGAAACATTCTCTGGCATTCCCTTACCTCGTACACCTTTTCCGGCGCCGCCATTCTGTCGCCGTCATCGCCGGAAAAACGGGCGGTGGCCGGAAAAACGTATTTTCGCACCGTTTTCACCGTTTTTCATCCCGTTTGATCCAGATTTGAGCTAGGGTGACCCCTAAGCTCATCTTTTGATCGTTTTATACACGATTCAGTATGGATCTCGTGACGTTAACGGTTTAGGGTGTCGGCACGTCGTCTCGCGACTAGATCTAGCAGGTTTGGATCTATACAATATCATACTATCATTACCTCAGGTTGATGCTCGGGTTTCTTGGCGATTTCGGCTAGAGAGAGAGAGTAGGATGAGAGAGAGCTAAGTGTGTGTTTTTGATGGTGTAAGGAATGAGTGAAATGGATGGATTAATGCATAATTGTTGTTTACATATTATGGGTCATGAGGTTAAGCCCATGGTATTTTCTTTACATATATCATTACCCTAGGGCTTCTATTTTCCTTTTTTTGTCACACACCATAACGATATTTTCTTTACATATATCATTATTATTATTATTACTACAACTACTACTACTACTACTACTACTACTACTACTACTATTAATGTTTATATTACTGTTGAACTTTGATTTATCTGTATTATTTCATACATATGTACTTTAGATCTGAGGGTCTCTCTGGAAGCCACCTATTTATCCTTTTGGATAGAGGTACGGTGTGCCTACATCCCACCCTCCCCAGACCCTACTTATAGCTTTGCTGTTTGTGGGACTACACTGGGTATGATTGATTGATTGATTGATTGATTGAGCTTAAGCCCATGGTCTTTCCATTAATAACCCAAGTCCATCACCCATATTACTTACCTCAACACAAGCCCATCTCGTAACATCAAATATTATTATTATTTTAAACCGAACGAAAAACGGGATGTTACAGCCATGTTTGTATGTTGATGATTATAAGTTTTTTAAGTTTGTATGTTGGCTATGATGATACTTTTGGAGATATTTTAGCCTCCTTAGCCACAATAACTCGGTGATGATGAGCCTAGGCTCGTCGAGAGGTGATGGATTTCATAATCAGTGATCTATTTTCTGCCGATTTTATATAATTTATTGATCATTGAGCGTCCTGTATTGATTGTTAAGTTCATGGCCACTCATAAACATTTATTGCTCCCACATTTTATGCATGAGTTACAACCATTTTAAGCGTGTTGACGGAGGCTCCGGCTATCTGTGGCGGGGCGAAACGTGTGGTGCTTTATGTTCTCAGTTTATTTTGCTTTGAACCATTTGCGTTGACCCGATGATGATGAGAATCTGCTCTTACCGGCAGCTTTGACCATCTATGGCAATGGCAGCAGCTCCCATTTATATTGATGATGATAAGTTTTGTGTATTGGCTATGATGATAGTTTGAACATATATGAGCCTCCTTAGCCACGGTAACTAGGTGATGATGATGAGATGCGCGTAGGTTTGTCAGAGAGGTGGCGGATTTTGTCACACCCCGACCAAAAGAGACGAAAACGTAGGGGCACGACTGATTACTCATTTGCACGACACTATTAAGTGACAATATTTAAACAACCCATTTAAATTCATAATATCATAAATAACACAACATTGTTCATACAAATAACCGAATAAATAGTCAAACAAATAAATTGTTCATTTATATCTAATAACCTAAACGGTCACAAGATAATAGTTCTTCAAGTCTCCAAATCAACCAAGTAATAAACCTGTAACATTGCATAAAATTAACTTTGTCAACACGAATGTTGGTGAGAAATTTTCATAGTTTTGAACAATAAGTATATAATAGATGAAATCCACAACTCGTATATGAAACGATAAATAATAGCAACAATTTAGATATGCAAATAGTAAATAGTTTGAGACACATTTTTATATGGTAACAACCAAACATACTCGGATAATAGTTGCCATATGCTACTAGCAATTAAGATAAAATATTTAGGGGAGCGTAGATCATACTTAATAGTTTCATAGAGGCCAACCCGCCTAAAGCAATAAATATATAGCATGTAATCATGTAAAGCATATAACACCAAATCGAGCATTTATTTAAGTAACATATACTAAAGAGTTTGTGGTTTGAGACACAAGTACAAATCATTTGAATTTGAATAAGTATGCAATGTCACCCCTAAAACGTAAGATAGAGAACGGAGGATGAAAAAGTACTCACGTTAAATAAGTACCTTGAAAGATTGATTCGTGAATAATCGGAGATTAGTTTAACGAGCAAGACCTAGATTAAACGGGTCTTGAATTAGTTTGTAGTCTTGAAAGGGGTTAAAGTAAAATATATGACAAGTAAAGTAAATAAACAAAGTTTAGGGTTTAAAATGTAAATATCTGAGAAATTAAAGAAATGTTTCTTGAAAAATAAGTTTACCCGAAAACGGGTCTTGGTATTCTATTCATTAATGTTACTCAACCTATGTTAAGTAATTATGTGGGTTATAATGCACTATTGCAAGACCCTTTGTTATATAAATACTAAAGCGAGGTTTTAAACGAGTGTTCGGATTTGTCGGTTCGAGTCTTGATAATTAACCAAACTCAAAGTCAACTTTCTAAAGTGATAAATGTTATGAGATAGCTCAATAAAATAAAATAAAAAGACTTAACCAAGTATATAGTTCTATTGTGAAGAACCTTAACGTCCGTTAAGCGAGTATTTGGTTTTAACGGTCCAAACTTGTTATAAGATCAAGTTGGATTCCGGTATTCCAAGTATGTTGAGAAAATAATTAAAATTAGTTTAAAATATAATTTCAAAGAAGAATAGGAGTTTTGGTGGCCCAAATCACACTTGTGTGTCTTAAGCGATTGAACTCGGTTTAGTTCGGTTTTGGTTCGGTCCTTGACTCGAAATAAGACCGAGGATGGTTACCACATACCCAAATACCATAGAACTATAAAAATTATTTTTGAAGTTATAATATTCAAATCTTACATATAACATGTTTATTTAACTATTTAAACAAAACTTGTAAACAAGAGTTTGGTTTCGGTTCGGTTCTCAACTTGGGATAAAACCGAGGCTAGTGACCACAAATCCAATACCATGGAACTCATTTAACATGAATTAGAAACTAACTACTTATATTTTAAACAAGACTAGTAAACATTAAAGGAAATATAGTATAATCAAGGACTATAATGAGTCCTCCATGTAACCTTGCCTTGTAGTCTATCACCTCAACCGACCATGGCCGGAGAAGGTAAAAGTCGAAGGAAAACAAGGGGTGAATATTATATATATGTTGTACAACAAGCTTCAATTACTATGCAACAAATTAAAATTAAAGAATGGTTCTTGTTTGACTTCGAAGAGTTAAACTAGTAAGAACCTTGAAGAGATGAAGTTATGATCTTTATTTGGGAGAGAAAGAAGTGAATGAGCAAGTGGTCATGAAGGAGATGAACTTGCTTATATAGGGTAATGGTCAAAGCTTATTTCTATGTTTTATTTCCAAGCTTACATGTATTTTTAATTGGTTAAACAAGTCAAACAATGCAAACAAACAACAAAAATCGTCAAAGTTGCTGCATTTATCAGGGGGCGCTACGCGACCAGGCCACCACCCTTGGCCGCGCGGCGCGGCGTGGTCAAGGGGTGGGGTGGTCTGGTCCGGTTTGTTTCGCGAGTCATTTCAAGTCGTTTTCGATGCGTTTTAAGCGTTTTAAAAGTCGTAAAAGGTGTTTTCGAAATTCGACAAGTGTGAGATGATTATGTAACATAAAAACCCATTATTTTATGTTATCGAAAGATCCGGGTTACAAATCGGGTCGGTTTACATTTCAATCGTACAAACAAGGTAACCCAAAATTGACGAATGTCATAGATTTCTTAAGCAATAATAGATTGTTACCTTCGTTGAAATTTGTAACTATGTTTGTGTTATTAAGATTTTATTCTAACCTAACCATTTAGAGACATAATGACATCAAGAGCAACAGGGCTCTAGGACTTGAACCAGCTATGGTTGCATCCATTCCCACTATGAAATTTGACCGCTAAGTCTTCGATTCCATGGAGTTTGGCCAATAGTACATTTTAAATGTTTGTGAAAAAAAATATATATATTTGCTACGGCTACAAACACCCGAGCATAGGTAACAACGAGATCCGTACGCGTCCTCGCGCAGCGCGCGGAGGCAAACCCTTAGTTGGACTTATTAGACAGAAAACTTTATAAAATTGTATCAAATTTTCAAGTTTGTTTCGATTCAAATTTTTATTTAGAATTAGCATTCAAACAATCCTATTTAATATTTCATTCTGGCCCAATCTAATAGTTCCATACATAAAGAATATTTGCGGTAGAGGTGAGCATAAAACCCAGTTTCTAACCCAACCCGTGGGTACGAATCAAGTTTCAGTTTCTCAAAGAAAACGTACCCAGACCAAAAACCGAATCGGACCCACCGGAATCGATTGCACCTCTACCATGTCAAAACCCGGATCCGACCAGGCCAAGACCTGATAAAACCAGACCATATCAGTTTTCTGAAAAACATCTGATTTGCCCACTCTGTATAACATATCTAGTTTGAAATTATATGCATTTAAATATAATTCATATAAATGTTCTAAATACTATATTTGATTAAATTACATAATTCAAGTTTTAATTTCAAGTTGTGATAGAGGGGAACCTTTATATTATTAAATAAATATAATATATGAGATATGTTTTTATTAAAAAAAATAGACATTAAAAAAAATAAAGTGAAGCAGTCCTTACGGGATGTATTTGCGTTATTATTACTATTATTAAGGTTGCAAGTTGCGACATATATATGTTACGTCCTTACGGGATGTATTTGCGTTTTCAAAGGCGTGTACCTTTCTAGTAGTACTTATATTGCCAATTAAGCGTCGACAATTATTTGCACGTAACATGTCTCTTAAATCACTAATTTATTGTGATCTAAATTATTATAACAGTTTATAATTTATATCGTCAAGTTATCTTTCTGGCGGTCTTTATCTTTGCTTGTTATGAGTCGACAAATACGAGAAGTTGGTTGACATTATCCTTTCTAAGCCACACAAAAAACTACAACACGTGTTCGGTCATGAACCCAAAAATGTGCCATTGCTGATAACAAAATAAGATTATTTCGAATCCATCACACCTAGTCACCTACCCTGGTATGATCAAATCAATGATGACACTTATAAGAAGCAATAGCCCATATTTGTTGGCCCACTATTAGATATTAGTGGGCCAGTACTTCCCTATCAACTGCCAATTGGTATTTGGAAGCATGCAGCGTGTTCTTTCAATAAAGGCATCTGGTTTCCATGTTCATGTGGTTTGTAAAAAACTTTCCTTTCTTATATTTATGAAATTACTACTGTAAATCTTATTACACTAATTTATTATAAATAACTATGTACCTTGTCAACTTACATGAATATTCTCTTTCATTGTCTTTAGCTAAGTTATAATATTAAAGTGCAAAGCCAGTAGTTGTCATTTGAATTACTTTAACTTTGTGTTCCCTTTAAAGGTGATTTTTGAAGAGTAATTGAGATAGCCGATTCTAGACATGAACTTAATACTAACAAACTAGTTATAACTTTTCACACCGAAATGGATACAAGAGACACGTACAAGGTCCTCATCAATGGATATGACTCGATGATCGAAATTTTGAGGTTGTAACTCATTGACCGATACAATATTCACTGGTTGGTCATTAGTTGCATAAAATCTACATATCAATACAAATTTTCATCGTGATTGAAATTTTGAGAGTAAGAGTGAAACCCCGTGATCAATGTAATATCCTTGGATTACTTCAAATTCTCGATTCTGTATCTAACTTGTGGAAACATACATCAGATTATCATCAATGTACATGATTCCTTTCAAATTGTTACAAAACCAACAAGACTTGTTTCAAAAGACATGAATCAAATACATTTACCAATGAAGAATAAATGGTTGTCGAGTAGGAATGGTGGAACAGTGGAGCTGGTGGGTTACCCCTTCATCAAAACAAATTAAGTTCAAAATTAGTCAATTAAGAATCGAATCAAGAACTTGCATGTCTCAAAACCGTGGTATATTTAGCATTTTGAGCCATATTTGATCGTCTTTTTTAATGGTGGCAACAATTGTATGTATTTTGTCGGGATCGAATGGCTCAAACAATAAAAGGGATAAGTTTTGTGAGCTAAAGGCTTTTGTAACGAATGTATTTTATACGTTACAAATACTATCAAGGTTTAGTTACCTTCATAGTTTTATGAATGATGACCGCTAAAATTAATATGCTTGATGCAAGCAAAAAAAAATTGCATTTAGCTATATTGATAATCATGTTACTCTACACTGTAAAGAGTGTTCAAATCATATTTAGTAGTTATTTAGGTTAAAATACAAGTCAATATTTAGTTAAACAAATTACTCTTCATCAACAAACTATCTCCGACTGTAAAGCTGGTGGGAGACATTAAAGCAACCTCTATTTTAAGGGCGAAACATCGTCGAAACTTTTGAAATAAATCGGAATAAATGATGTATATTTTATTTTAAAAACTTCCTTTTATAGTTTTCTTTTTTTTAATAGTTTCTTATTTGAAATATCCATTAAATTAATATAAATTGTGTTTAGTGAACAATTTCACTATTAAAATTGTATTTTAAAAGAAACGAAAAATGATAAAAGATATAAAGAGCAAGCGTACCATTATCAACCACAGCAGTATGCCACGCAAGCGACGGAATCAGCTTTTATTTCCAAAATCGTGGTTGTTGCGAACCCACGCCATATTATTCTTTTTCCCACTAATTAAAGAAATAAAATAATAGTAGTAATAGCTCCTTTTGCTTTATAAATCATAAATTGGAATATATCCTTCAGTTTTACCATCAACAATTATTTATTTATAGGTGTACAACTAGGGGTGAAGGATTAAAACTTAAATATTAGCTATAACACTATCTTCAATGTATACATAACTTACATGGTTTTATCATGCCCTCACTACTAGCCCTTTGCATAGTGAAATTATACCCTTAGGTTCAAGCCCTTCCACAAAGGTCTTGGTTTTTATTGCTTTTTGCATAGAGGTGAGCCCAAATTAAGTTAAAAGAAAATGTTTTATTAAGGGTATGTTTGGGATTCTTTATGAAAACTTCTTATAACTTTACAATAAGTTAATAAGTTAAAAAAGTATAACTTATTAGCTTTTCCCGCTCACATCAGAAGCAATCCCAAACACCTTATTCTTTTTCAAAATGTTAATAAGCTATAAGTTGATGAAAATAAGCAATCCCAAACACCCCCTAAATGTTGTGTGTAGTGTGTAAGTGATGAGGTGGAGACTAAGGGTGTGTTAGGGATTCCTTATTTTCCTCTCCTTATGACTTATGATAGTTAAATAAGTCCTTTTTGTGTTAACAAAGTGTTTGAGAACACATAACGCCTTTTCCATTTCTTCTTGTCAACAAAGCTAAAATAAGGGTTTTCAATAAGTTGGACTTTGCTAACTTATCTCCTTATAGGATTAGAATACCCATTACACCATTCCAAGTTTCATTCCACCTATTGCTAACTTATGTCCTCTTTGGTCATTTAAATCAATAAGTTAAACCAAACACTTTTTAAAAAACAATTTATTGTCTTATGTTAATCCAAACATTTTTTTTGAAAACTCCTTATTAGAAAGCCATAAGACATTTTCAACTAATCTCAAAAAGACTTTTTTACCTTAAATAAGGAATCCAAACACCCCCTAAAATTGGTAAGGATATTTGTAAGGTTTGAGTTAAAATGAGAGTTTTTAAGGATTTATAAAATATGACGTGATACCTATGGGCGTTTAATGGCGCCATAGCATTGTGGATAGTCTAATAATTTTTTGTGTGCTTACAATACGGGGTGTAAAAGCGAATTAACTAATTCATAACTAAATTAATCGATGTAACCAAACGCATATAACTAAAACATATCAAAAACGGTGTAATAATTTTTTGAAAACCGCCAATAATGGGTTGATTATGGTTAACATGGTTTCCATACCAACCTAAACTGAGTTGAATCGATTATATGTATTTTTATAATATTATAGATTATATATAGTTTTAATGCTATGTAATATACTTATATATACAAAAGTGTAATAACAATTTATTACATGGTAAAAAAAATCTTAAGCATAAACTTTCATTCTCAAAAATTCACAACCGGGCAAAATTTACAAGAAACTGACCCGTTATAAATTCAAATCGATTAACCAAAACCATCATAAAAGTTGGGTTATTATAGCTATCCCTTAACCGACATCTCAATAATAGCTATGATTTTATGCCAAAATATATCCGAAACGACCCATAAACACTCCTACCCCAATCTACAAGTAATCAAGTAAGCTCAAGAAATACAAATGCTTTGTAAAAAAATGAAGAAAACGCAAATACAAAGGAGATCTAAGAATACACGTCAGATAATCAGAATCTTTATAAAACCCACTACTCCTCCATGTCAAGTGACACGTCAACGCAAACATATCATATCCTCAAAATATCTTGAGTTGGGACCCACAAACCTTAAGTTCGACCACAGAAAAAATGTTTTGATTTAAACTACGAGGAAACGCCTCTTGTTTCACCACTGATTGACATATGTTTTTTTCTCTCTCCCAATATTGTCCACAAGTTCAAGCGGTGGAAATACTATAAATCATTCATTTAATTTCCATATTTGCCCCTAAAGGCAGCCGTCCAGATTAACAGGATTATAAACTAACTAGTTTGAGGCCCGTGTATTACACGGGTTATTGAAAATTTTAAACTTTGGTCATTAAGTGAAATACAGTCAATAAATTGATCATATATTTTTAATACAATTAAAATTAAACTAAAATTACAGAAAATTACATAACTAAAATTACACAAATATGTTACAAATAGGTAAAAACTTCCTTTTACACTACATTTGTTATTGTATTAGCAGGTATACATTGTTTATCAAAAATCAAAATTTTTAGTTCATGTCTGTCTGTAACTCTTAATAAAGTAACATATAGACATGCTTATAACTCTTGATATAGCTATATATAGTTGTGCGTGTGACAAATATGGTTCTCCAAGTACATACAAACTCTAGATAAATTATAATATATATCCATGATACTAATAAAAGAAAAATTCATACAAATACAATGTCATAGCTTTTAATCAATTAATATGATGTCATTTGAAAACATCTCCTCAGTTTATAAAAAAAACATGATTATCCCAAAAACCATATACCTAAACTTTGATGATATAATTATCCTTAGAATTTTTACAAATTTTTAATTGACTTTATATTTTACAATTAAAAATTGTATAATCAAGCAAAATAAAAACCGAAAATTTAAATATAACAAAATGATTTGTTTATTTCATATGAATGTAATTGCTAGGAAAATAAAAAATACATAATAACATTAAAACCATATTCAAATAATAGTGATTATTCTGAGTTAAAAGAATATTAGAATATTTAAAGTTGCATAAAATGAATGTAGTGATTCTTATTTATAATATTTGAAAGTAGGGCTGCCACTGTTACCCGTGGCTGCCACTGTTACCCGTAACATAAAACCCAACCCAAGAAAACCCGTACCTGAACCCAAACTAACCTGACCCGATAATCTCGAACCCAAGAAAGTACTAACTTGAACCTGAACCGAAGTAATTCGAGTTGGTTCTTTGGGTCCGAATTCTAGGTTTCGAGTCAACCCGAAAATTTTTTATTTTAAAATCATATGTATTTTTAGGTATTAAAGGCTAAGCCTTAAGCCGCTGACGTTATCAGAATTTAGTCTAAGTCGATTTTTCTCATTCCACATATTATTAATCGAATGTTTATTATTTTAATATAAACCATAATAAACACTTTAATTAACACTTTGAAATTCACTAATCGTATATTGTCAATCCATATGGAGAATACTTATTATATGTAGTAAGGGATTTAGTTGAAATAAACATATAATTTTAATGTCATATAATGAAATGACTTAAAAGATAAGGACCATATATGAAATTTGATTGAAAAAATGTGAGGAGGGCTATGGTGTTGACAAGTGGCAAAATTAGTAGGCTTTTATTATAATAGATAGATAACAAAAGGTTTAGTTACCTTTTTAGATAAAACTTTATTCTAAGATCCATTTTAAGTAAGGAAAAATTTCTAAAATAGACATTTATGAATATGTTTTTCAGGTTTTAGGTACCATTTCCAACAAATTCCTAAAATAGGTATTATAAACTAGTCCTGACGAATAGTTTATGATTAACCACGAGTAGTTTGTATAACCAATTAAAACTTGTCACGTGTCTATAAACTAACCGTAACGACCAGTTTCACTAATCATCTACTCGTGAAGATTAAATAAGTTTAAAGCCTCGTAATCAACGTCCACGAGTAAATAAGATATCCTTTAGTCGCGACGAGCAGATTCTAAAACCTTAAGAGTCGCGAGTAGTTTATCAAACTAACCACGACGATGAGTTTGATTACCAAATGCATCTAACTAGTTTGTTTTACAAAACACTAACCGGAATGGTTAGTTTGTTTGGTCAACTAGTCGTTACGAGTAGACATTGGTTAACGACTATTTTACATTCATTAAACGAGTATTTTAGTGGTAATTAACTCGTCTCGGTAAGTTTACCTGGAAAGCATTACGCATACGAGTAGCTCATATGTAGTTAACTCGTCGTGACTAGTTTACCCTGTTTACATTCCCGATACGAGTATTTTATTAGTAATTAACTCGTTCTGATAAGTTTACCTGATTTACATTACCCATACGAGTAATTTATTTGTAGTTAACTCGTTGTGACTAGTTTACCTCGTTAACATTCCTATACTCGTATGGGTAATGTAAATCTGGTAAACTTATCAGAACGAGTTAATTACTAATAAAATACTCGTATCGGGAATGTAAACAAGGTAAACTAGTCACGACGAGTTAGCTACATATTAACTACTCGTATTCGTAATGTTTACCAGGTAAACTTATCGAGACGAGTTAATTACTACTAAAACACTCGTATAATGAATGTAAAATAGTCGTTAACCAATGTCTACTCGTAACGACTAGTTGACCAAACAAACTAACCATTCCGGTTAGTGTTTTGTAAAACAAACTAGTTAGATGTATTTGGTAATCAAACTCATCGTCGTGGTTAGTTTGATAAACTACTTGAGACTCTTAAGGTTTTAGAATCTGCTCGTCGGGATTAAAAGATATCTTATTTACTCGTGGGCGTTGATTACGAGGCTTTAAACTAATTTAATCTTCACGAGTAGATGATTAGTGAAAGTGGTCGTTACGGTTAGTTTTTAGACACGTGGCAAGTTTTAAATGGTTATACAAACTACTCTTGGTTAATCATAAACTATTCGTCACGACTAGTTTATAATGCATATTTTAAGAATTTGTTGAAAATGGCACCTAAAACCTGAAAAACGTATTCATAAACACCTATTTTGAGAATAATAATCTACTTTTAGTCTTTTATTGATGAAAATATACCCTTTAATTGATGTATGTTATTTGAGTACCAATATTTTAAATAATCATCTTAAATACTTTAATTTAAACATCAACAAACTTAAAATAATAAATTCTTCTTATTTTGGTGAGGTGTTACAAATAAGGGATGAGAAATAGCGCCGATACTGAACCAGTACCGTACTGGTATTAGTATTAAAACGAATACTATCGGTTTAGATTCAGTCTCAACTATTTGATGTTTCGGAATCGATATGGTACTAGTATGATTTGGTACCGGTATTACTGATTTTTTTCTTATGGTATCAGTATCGAGCCGGTACCAAATTTTTAAGAAAATCAAGATCGGTATAGAAGAAAAAACCAAGAAAACATAGTTTAAAAAAGGGGTTACATGGCAGCTTTTGTTCGTTTACCTGTTACTTCATTGTAATTGTTGAAATACTTGTTATTAATAAAATATCGTAATGAAAATCCATTTTTTTTCTATTTAATTCAAAATATTAGGAGTAATGTCAACATTTTATATAAAATATATATTTTTTTCTTAAAGAAGTAGATAAACGCAACATACGTTATTTTTCTATAGAGTATAATAGATTTATAAAAAGTAGTCGTACCATGTAAACAGAAAAACCCATAGTGGCAATGTCGTAAGTATAAGTACAAGGAAGGGCAATTGGAAATGTGAAACTAGTTGTTCTCTTTTGCAGTTGGTATAACATCCCCCATCATCTTGTTGCCTATTTTTACCACTTCTTCTTCTTCCTTCTCCTCCATATTATTCATTTCCAAAACATGAAGTCTTGTGAGCTTTGCAAATCCTTGGCGAATATCTACTGTGAGTCTGACCAGGCGAGCTTATGCTGGAGGTGCGACAGTAAGGTCCATTCGGCAAACTTCCTGGTCGCACGGCACTCCAGGAGCCTCCTGTGCCGCGTGTGCCAGTCTCCGACGGCGTGGACGGCTGCCGGAGAGAAGTTGGGGCCATCGGCGGTGTCTGCTTGTGAGAATTGTGTTAGAGAAGAAGAAGGAAATGATGATGCGGATGAGAATCAGGTGGTGCCGTTGAGTTACACGGCCCCTCCGGCTGCGAGTGCCAGTTCGTCCAGCTGCGGTGGTGGTTGTTCGGTGGTTGGTGATAGTGCTTTGCTCAAACGGAAACGGGAGAATGTAATTACAGATTTGGGATCTGAGGTTAGAAACTATTATTTCTTGTCCTAATTGTGTTTTTAAAAAAAGTTTAATTTTGACTGTGATATTATTTGTTGACGGAAATTGGTGTTGTAAAAATCGGTCGAGCACTATGTATGTACTCGGTAGGGTGTAAACGCGAGTCTCTTCAACTCGGCCAACATTACTCGGAATTGGTTTAACTAGGGCTAGTCGGTCCATCTCGGTCAAGTTGGATTTTGGTTGTTTTAACATTTTTTTTTTTGTTGTTACGTATTTTTTTTAACTGATTTTCGTTGTTTTTCACGAAGATACCTCACAAGACGATAATTAACACGCTACTACGTCTACGGTATTCAGAAAATAAATATTATTTTTGAAATACTTAAAGTATTTAAACATGCATATTTTTATTTATGTTGATATTAACGTGTTGTCGTTATAAATAATTAGTAAACTTATGATATTTGACATATATATAATTTACCGAAGTTAAATTCTTTTTAATTTATTGTATCCAACTACTCTTCAATTACCCCTCACATAGACCGAGTACTCGCAATTCTTCAGTTGAACGACCTGGCTGCGTTTTAGCGATTTCTGTAATCATAATGGGAATCATGTCATTTTTGTAATTTTGAGTCAATTTGAAACTCCAAATTATACCATTTTCTACCCTTAAGTTCTGAAGCAATGAGCTAAATATATATATATATATATATATATATATATATATATATATATATGGAATCCCAGATTGATGTGCTAAATTTATTAATTTTGAATCAGGATGACGTGGACTGCTTATCGGTGAAAAAAAGCAAAGGAACCGAAGGCAATGGAAAAACAAAATTATACCATTTTCTACCCTTAAGTTCTGAAGCAATGGGCGAGAAACTGAACAAATCTGGACCGGTTGTTGGCGTGAGTAAAAGAACAAGGGCCGTTGGATTAGACTTAAACTCATCTAAATAGTAGATGGAATGAAAAGCATCATGTTCCAATTAACATAACAATACCACAAGTTAGTATCGATCATATGAACATAACGATGGTTTTATTAGGGTTATTGGTGGTGGTTGATCAAAATTACAAAAGAAATATCTTGATTATGATTTCTGATTTGTATTTTTTTTTATTAAAATTTGAATTTGTTACTGGTAATGTTTGGTTTGTACCATGTTGAATCTGACTTTTGACTTTTTATAAGTCAATTTCCTAGTCCTTATTGCGTCTATAGCTGCCATGTTTTGACGTGTTTGATCAATTTTAACAGACGTAACCAATTTTAAAAAAATTGATATACAAAACATTAAGATTGAGTAATGTGTATCACATATTTCTATCCTTCTAGTTAAAAGAAATAAAAAATTATGGATACCTATATTATGTATTTAACGATACACCTTCTTGATATATTAAAACTCAAACCATTTTTAGGACTTAGGTATACGAAAATCAAATATATATCAATATGTTACATGACACTAAAAATGATGATAAATAGTATTTTGAATTTGTAAACGATATTAAATATACAATTTTGCACTTGCATAGGCTTCTAAGGAGGGTCAGATCATTTGCGGTCTGATGTGGTCTACCTACACTTTGTGCATGATATTTATAACAGCCTAATCTATGTTCTTAAAGTCATAAGATAGCAACCTTAGCGGTTGCTCCATGATATTTACAAAAAAATATGTATTGTTGTTACTTGTAATTATATTTTACTATTTTGTATTCTAGATTGGTTTTTCAAACGAGTTTAAAATCAGTTTCCAAATGATAAGAATCTACATATATAGGCAAGTTTTAACCACCTATGTCATAAACAGAATCTTACGAACACGTTAGGTAAGAAGTGTTTCATACCAACAGGAACAAATAGGAATTATAATCGAGTATGATGTGAAGATACCAAATGATTAAGGCAATGGTTAGGCTAAGGGTAATGAGGCTTTGTTGAGCCCCAGATGAGCCAAGCAAAATCTGACACGTAGGTGATGACATGGCCATGGATCAAGCCCCTCAACCAAGCCCCAGAGGGTGTAGTGATCCAGGAGATCAGGGACTTGGTCAGGGGCTTGATTGATTTTTTTTTTGTTATATACACAATTATAAATTAAAATACTTCATTAAAACATAAATAAAAATGAAAATAAAAAGGAAAATAAAAAGAAAAATAAAAAGGAAAATAAAAAAATACATATAAATAGCGCGTTTATTTTTGTGTTGCCAATTCCTTCCGAATACGTTCTTTTTCTTCCTCCATTAGCGTTTGGTCGTATGGCGGTAGGTGGCTAAAGTCTTGGCTAGAAAAGCCAAACTCTTGAAACGGTTTCTTTTGTATCGAGCTTCACCAATCGAGTGGAGACCACTTGACAATTCCTTAATTTCTTTTTTATAGTCGTCATCAACAACCTTTTTTTCCCACGATCCCTGCCCGGAGGGCAGCTACAACCTTGGTCTTTCAAATGACCTTCGGACAAGTTTAGGTCGAAGTCAATTTGATTCTCCGACCCGCTCGAAGAGACGTGTGTGCTGGACGCACTAGTTTTTGTACGTTTTGCCCCATCGCCCATGTCCTCCGCACATAGTTCAATCCATTTCGAGCACTTTCTTAACACCTCCCACAAGTAGCCATCGTCAAACGTCTTCACCACCCCATACCTTCGCAACACCTCTTGTTTCCATTCATCACAAGTGAATCGGTAAACCGCGAGATCATCGGACCCACTCGGCCGCATTCGGTTAGCATTGCGGTTATGTATGTTGGTAAACAATCCTACATATTTACGAGTATAGGTCCACCGACCCGATATCATATTATCGGTACGAGCCCTACTCCCCACTTGTTCATAAAAACATTCCCGAACCTTGGCCCAAAAAACTCGAGCTTTTTGAAAGTCGGCTACAAAATAAATAACAAAAAATGTAATGAGTACACACAAAATTTAAAAGATATATTAAACAATAAAATTCACGAAATAATTTACCCGCGTTACGATCTTGGGATATTTCAATCCAAGCTTTCGCCAACGCAAGCTTCTCTTTTTAGACCACGGAGTAGACTTCCGCTTATCCGGTGCCGAAGGACCATCCGCTTCGCCGGTCTTCTTCCCATTCTTTTTGTGGGATCGTTTTGCCGGCTCCGGTTGTGTTTCCGGGACCGAAAAATCGGGTTGTGATATCCCAATGAACTCTTGAAACGAATCGTCGTCCATGTAGTTACATTCCTCGGGAAATTGAGTGTCGTTGATGTTGCCCCAACCCGACATGGTTTGTAACTTGATAGATTCTTAAATTATTAGAGGGAAATGTAGTGAGAATGATGTGTTATTCTTATAAAATGCGTAGTTATTTATAATGTGTTATTTATTAAAAAAAATATATATTAAACTAGCCAACGGCTAGTTTTTTGAACCCCACAGCCCAACGGCTATATTCTGTCCCGCGATCACAGCCACGCCGGCCCACCGCGCCCACCCTCACCTGAGGGGTGTAGCGGTGTTCGCGAGCCACGTAGGCGGCCGCGCCCACCGCTCACTACCCTAAGTTTTATTCACACACCCTTTTTGGATATTCATACACCCTCTTAACACACATATTATCTCTACATACACCTTATAAAGGGTGTATGAATAACACATCCCATGATTAAACGAATATGTAAGAAAAGAAATTAAAAAAAGAAAAAACAACGTCATCCATCCAACAACCGTGGTTTCTGGTGATCAAATGATTTGATATTGATGTGTGAGTGACGGGTGGTATGGTGTGAGCCACCAGCAACCGTTGCGTGTCACTTGTGTTAGCCGCTCACACCCATTGCATGTCCAATTAAAATCCTCTGTCCCGGTCCCCCCACCTTTACTTTACTCCACTCTTCATTCTTAATTTCAATTCAAACCAAAGTTTGAAAGAAATTTATGGCTAATATTGCTCTTGTATCAAAATATCTTAATACAAACAATTCATTTACATTTATGCCTTTTTTTCACTATCACAATCATATGTTTTAATCTAATGTATCTTTTAAGAAATAAAACTTTTTAATAATAAAAATCACAATCATATGGTTGAGGTAAGTTAGGTGATACAGTGTGTATGCACTTCTAACTTACCCAACATGTAAGCACTTCAAAATTGGTTTCATTGTTACAGATTCACTCTCAATATCTGAGGTTGAGCATACCGGACTGGACGAAACAAAATAAGGCAATGGGGGTGAGGCAAGACAAGGAAAATACGCCCGAGATAAGAGATGGGATTAAATGAATTTATACGAATGATTTGACATAGTGTTTTCACATAATATTTGACATAGGATAACAAGTCTAAGGCCAAGTTATATATTGTATAAGTTTAGACTCGGCTCATGCCAAGATAATGTCCTCACTTGACCCATCCCATCGAACAACGACCGGCTTGGGTTGGCTTCCTCGTTTTTGGCATGGGTCCTAGTTTATTGTTCTTTTTTAATGTATTTTTAATAAAAGAGCATGGATGACTACTTTCAATATTCTCAATCTAACCCAATTGATAAATGGAGTTGTTGACATAACAATGCACGTGAATAACAATGCCAAAACAAAAATATTCATGAATTAACCGTAAAGGATTATAGTTGAGCCCGAAATCATTTAAAGGTGAGTTTGACTCATCTAACTGGAAATGAGATTAAGCGAAACTCATTTGCTAGCTTTTATACCCATTCTCCCATCTTATAAAAAAAATACTTTTTTCAGTTAATACATTTTATATGTTATATTTATAACAAACTATTAACGATGCACACTGTCTACTAGCTTCATGCAAAGCAACATGACAACTTTGGGAATTTTGAATACCTGCTCACAGTGGAGATGGATTTTTATACCAAAGGGTGCATTATGGACCTTTCTGTCACAAGTGGCGTATAAGGTCCTCATTATGCTGTTTCATACGATTGTCTACCATGCTGTATTGTAAGGAGTGCTATTGTCTTGCAATACTAGCTGTTAGCAGTGCACACCACGTTACATGTCCTCGCTAATTTTCGGGTGTCAAGGTATGCAATGTCTGTACTGTGGCTTTACTTTTTGTTGATTTGTTTTGTAAGTAGATGTTATTGAATCATGACAAGACACTCAAATCCAGAGCTTTAGGGGTTACTATGGAACCTATGCTTCTAACGGCTTGATTTAGTGGATAAAATATGAAATATATTTGATTATTATAAAATAAACTTATAATAAAAACTTACATAAGAAAAGTTAGAACGAGAAGTATATAAATATATAAATGTTAAAAGCATGTTTGATTTGCAACCTTAGAAAATGTAGTGGGTGAGATGAAATATCATTATTGTCAACACAATTTATAAAGTTGGTTGATTTATGTTAGGCTGAGGGGTGTGGGGGGCGCGAGAGGGGGCGCGAGTGGGGGCGTCAGCGAATAATATTGTGACGTGTGGCAGAGAGAGAAACTTGATAAGATGGGTGTTGGTAGTGGTGCTCGCGCCCCGGGACATGGTGTGGAGGGGCGCGAGAGGGGGCGCGAGCGGTTTTTTTTTTTATTTTTTTATAAATGTATTAAAAAAACGAATTATTATAAAAACTCGTAAATCATCAATGTGTCTTCTTTCTTCTCAAATCAATTCAACCCAATGGCTCTCACATCTAAACTCCACCCATCTCCATATCCAGTTACCCATTTCAAAAACCCCAAATTCCATCAATTTCACATCATCTTCACACTCTCCCTTCACCGAGAAACACTCAATCGAACGCTACCAACGCGACAACTGGGTCTTCAAAAACGAATCCGGTCAAAACCCATTACCCAATGAATCCAATTTCTTTTTTTTTTTAATAAACAAAAAAATTCGGCTGCCGGAATTTTTTACAGGCTGCCGGAATTTTTTACAGGCTGCCGGAATTTTTTTTTTTTAATAAACAAAGAGCCCAACGGCTCTATTTACGCATTCCCATGCCGTTCACGAGCGCTACACCCCTGGCGCCTGCCTCTTTTTCCGCGCTCGCGCCCCTCTCGCGCCTCGGTGGTGTGGTGCTCGCGCCCCGGGGCGCGAGCGGCTGTCTCTTGCGCCCTTTCTCACGCTCCACACCCCTCAGCCTTATGGATGAGTTTTGATGCTTTTCATATTTTAATAGGAAAAAGAAAAGAAAAGATCTCCTGCCCAGTAGTAATATGATGCCTAGTGCCTACCAACTTCCAAACGATCAAGATATTTGTTTGTTTAAATATTTGCAAGTGGAGACACGGTTAGAAGAATTCAAATGACTTTTTTATTTTAAAATCTTTTGTTAGTTTCATACTTCTTCTTTTTTTAAAACATTTCAAAATAAAAATATTGGTTTTATATTTTTTTAACAAGCAAAACCGCATTTATAACAAAAAAAAAACACGTTTCACTCGCTTTCCGAATAACCCTATTATTTGAATAATGTCCCACTTTCTCTCCTGTTTGCATTTTATTTCTATGTAAAAGAGTATATGTTTGCTATTGACAGATTAATAGTTAATTGTGTAACATTTATTTAAGTAAAAATAGATGTGACAATTAGAGGGCCCGACCTACAAACCAAATAAGTTTAATAGGATGGATAAGTTGATTTTCGTTTATTATAATTAAAATTAGCAACGATTAACAAATTATTTTGTAAATAAATAATTTAGCGTTAGAAAATTTCAAGTGGTTCCATCCATTTGGTAGTTTTTTTCTCCATTTTTTTTTCTTTTTTTGGTGTTTGGTTGTTTCTAGTCATTTTAAGTAAACTGGTTGGGAAATTTTAAAGAATGAGAAATATAATTAAAGAAAATATAAATAATAAATGAAAAAACAAAGATTGAGTGGAGAAAGATGGTTGGAGATATGTGTGGCCACAGGCTCAACAACTTGAAAAATACAAAATGATTTATTAAAGATTCTATGGCTCATATTTGAGGTTGTGTGATAATGACCTTTATTTTTTTCATTGATAACGACACCTTATATTCAAAGCTATGAATCGTCGAGAAAACTCTTTCCTTTCATGTTAATGTATAATTGTTTATTTTATTAAATATATTTTATTAATTAATATTACATGCAAATTTTAATAAAAACTCACACACCTTAAATACAATCGTATTGGAGTTATACGATCGTATAGAATACCACGAGACAAAAATACAACAGAAGTACACAAACACCATACAACAGAAGTATAGAAGTTCTACCGGTTTTAATATTGAAGAGGTAGGTCCCAGCAGAGTCCAGTTGGACCCGCAAGACTCACCTTGAAGAGGGACGTCTACGCAACGACCAACTGCTTCCGCAGGACCCACCATGCTCAGAGATTAAGACCTTACGCGCAGTACGCCAGCTGTTCACGCAGGGAAAGCCTCCCAATGGTAAAGTACCCCGTTTGTTCCCGCAGTTGCGGATACAAGCCATCAGGGAAGGCTACCCGCACTGATAGCAAGGCTACACGCACAAGGCACTAACTCGATACTTCAGTAATGTCACCTGAAGGAATGAGCAAGGCGGGAATACTCCCGCCCAAATGAGCCAGTCCATATGCTTCTGGAAGATCTTTTGTACTATACCTGCCAAGGTATGGGCAAAACAGGCGATCTGACCAAAACAGCCCATGAACCAATCACAGGGTGACAGCTCACCAACAACAGTACGAGGAGGAGCACCCTCTAGTACTGTTTGTCACTATTAGCCGCTGCCTACTCACCAACCCTTACTATGGGACGTGCGTAGCCTACAGTTGGTGGAACAGTGCATAGCCGGCAGTAAAGGAACAGTATACAGCCGGCCTTGTCACTATCGGCCGCAGCCTATCCACCAACCAGCATGGCTTGTGCGTAGCCCACTGTTGGTAGAACAGGAATACTATTCAGCCGGCTGTACCTTCTTGGAAACCTACCTTCGGCTATAAATACTCCAACACCTTGGAATGGTAAGGACATCATCTGATATCTCATTATCTTATCTTCTCTAGCAATCTCTTAATATACACTTATATTCAGAGCAATCTAGTCTGATTCTCACGCCGGAGGGTGGTCACAAGGAGGAACCCCCCCTTCTCAGTGACGAGCTTACGGTGTCTGTTTTGCAGGTCACCTGAAGAACAACTTTCTTTGCTGGACCTCATCCTCGTGGGAAACATCTATATAACCCCCAGATTATCCGTAATCTGCCCGGGGTCAATTAGTGTTTCTTCATTGGCGCCATCCGTGCATAAAAGCTAGAACTAATTCTTAGTTTTTTCAAAATTTCTGAAGAAATGGTTAACGTTACTCCGGTCCCAAAGCCAGTAAGTGACCAAGAAACCCCGGTAACCACAACCCCAGCAACTGGGGGGAACACCGGCGGTTATACAAATTTTACGAACACTACCCCGGTTACCCAAGCCGGGACAAGTGCAGTAAACAATATTTCACTGGGGTTCAGTGATGCCCAGTTGGAGAAACGGACGAGGGTCCCTCGCCAAACACTCGATCAAGTTAAGGCGTGGGCCGAAGCACGGCAGAAAGAGTTCCAAGCTGAGTTGGATGAACGCTTGCGTTCACTTCAACAGGCTGACGAATTCGGCAGTACTCGCCAACATCTCAACATGAACAGTGAGTGCGAGTACTCGGACGATGAGCGGGAAGAATCCGATACCGACGCAAACCCTCGCCATAAGGCAAAAGGGAAGCGTAAGGAAACGGACTTCCAACCGACAAGGAATTTTGGAGAAACCTTTAAACCAACGAACGCGGGGAGAAACCCACGTGACTTCTCCAAAACCTTTAGACCAACTGCTACAAATGCAGGAAAGTCCAAGTTTGCAAGGGACATTGCGGAAGCAATCGCCCCGAGAAGTGCCAAACAAATGTCCAACATCGGCACTTATGATGGTCTATCCGACCCAGACGACCACTTGAATAGATTCATTGCGGGGGCAACCGTCAGTAACTGGACGGAACTCACGTGGTGTTATATGTTCCAGATGACTCTGGTTGGAGCGGCCAGGGCATGGTTCGATCGTTTACCGGTCCACCACATCTATGATTGGGCTGACTTTCAGAACAAGTTCAGCCAACACTTCAGCCAACAGAGGAAATATACTGAAGAACAGTGGACGATCCTCAACTGCGTTAGAGAGGAGGATGAATCTTTACTAGACTTCATCACTCGCTTCAACTCCAAAAAGCTGAGTCTGGGCAACATAAGTGAAGATCTTGTTCGCGCCGCTTTCATCCAGGGCGCCGAATACCCAGAGCTTATCCGCACATTGACGGGTAAGGACGGCATGCCATCCACATGGGATGCCATCATGACGGCGGCCAAGCGCTTTGCCGAGACGGAGAAGCAACTGGGAAGGGATCTTCCCCAAAGTACACACCTCTACACGCAAAGGACTAGAGAAAACAATGTTCGGATCGCCCGGCAGAACAAAAAGAGGAAGCTAGGTATTTGGCAGTCAAGGGTAAACTTTGACACCTCATCCAGCTCTCGCCCACTTGTTGGCGGAAGGGATAACACACACCCTTCAAGCCGAAAACACCGGTGGACGCCACTCACCAAAAGCGTCACGGAGATATTTGCCACCGAAAAACTACCATGGCCAAAAGCTCCAATGATCCGGCAGCGACCTAATGCGGATCAAAGCAAATCCTGTGACTTCCACGGGACAAAAGGTCATAGTACGGAGGAGTGTACATCCTTGAAGGATATTGTTGAAACATTCGTCAAGGATGGAAGACTTGCACACCTTGTGGCATCAATCAAGAAGGGAGGAAGGAATGATAACCGGTACAGAGGTAACGGACGAAAGCCCGTTGACATCAGCGTCAACATGGTTCATGGCAACATCAGAGGAAGAAAAAGGCGAGCGACAGAACCATGCGCGTGGAAGGAAGCTGAGGTACGCTTCCCGCGAGTGCTAGGAGGACCCAGCAAAGAAGGCCCTATCGTCATCAAAAGCCAGCTGGGGCACTACATCACTTCTCGCACTCTTGCTGACAATGGCGCCTCGTCAACTGTGATGTACAGGCAGTTCTTCGACAAGCTAGATGACGAAGACAAGGAACGCCTGGAAACGGTCTACGCCTCGATGGAAGGGTTCGACGGCAGCACAAACACCCCCCTGGGTATCCTATCTTTCCCCGTCACTCTTACGGACGGGAATCACTCACGCACAGAAGACGTGGATTTTGTTGTGATAAGGAAGCCACACCACACATACGACATTCTCTTCGGAAGAGACGGGATGGCAAGATTCAACGCCGTGGTATCTTCAGTCCACGGCATGATGGGATGGCCAACAGCTGAGGGTGTAGCGATGATCACCGGCATTCCCCAGGTATGCATCGCATCTGTCTCATCTAAACCCAAACCAAAGATGGCTAAACCAACCATCACCGAACCGGAAAGGTGGGCATTCAACGGCAAATACCCTGACCAGGCCGTTACCATTGGCCCAACAGTTGTTGATCCCACACGCACCTTACTCAAACGCTTACTACAGAAAAACGCTGACATCTTCGCGTGGACACCAGCTGACATGACTGGTGTACCCCGAAGTAAGGCAGAGCATAAGCTCAAGTGCGATCCGGCTGTTACGCCAGTCGTACAAAAGCGTAGAGTAATGGGGCCAGAACAAACTAACGCGTGTAGAACCCAAGTCAAGGAACTCCTTGACGCAGGCATCGTACGCGTTAGCAGATATCAAACATGGGTTGCAAATCCCGTTATGGTACCGAAGAATAACAAACAATGGCGCATGTGCATAGATTTCAAGGACTTAAACAAAGCATGCCCCAAAGATTGTTATCCGTTACCCGAAATTGATCTTAAGGTGGATTCGTTAGCACCGTTTCGCCTTAAATGCTTCCTGGACGCGTATAAGGGGTACCATCAAATCCACATGGCCGTTGATGATCAGGACAAAACCGCTTTTCGGACGCCCGATGGTACATTTTGTTATCAAATGATGCCATTTGGACTTAAGAATGCCGGGTCCACATACCAACGCCTGATGGACAACCAGTTTCATGCCCAAATTGGGAGGAACTTGGAAGTCTACATGGATGACTTGGTCATCAAAAGCCCTGACGCAGAAGCGATGTTGAAAGACATCGAAGAAACTTTTAACACGCTCAGGAAGATAAACATGAAGCTCAACCCGAGCAAGTGTGCCTTTGGAATGGAAGAAGGGAAGTTCTTGGGGGTCATCGTCACTAAAGATGGCTTCAGAGCAAACCCTGAAAAGGTCGAAGCCATTATCAAAATGGAATCACCTACTACCATCAAACAGGCTCAGACACTGAATGGACGACTAGTCGCACTTAATCGCTTTTTGGCAAACCACGCGGATAAGTCGTTTCCTTTCGTGTCAACGTTGAGAAACTGTTTAAAGAAAACGCACTTCCGCTGGACACCAGAAGCGGAAGCAGCTTTTCAGGAGATTCGGTCACGCTTGATCGAACTCCCAACGCTCACAGCACCAAAAGCGGGGGAGGAGTTAATCTTATACCTTTCCGCAACAGATAGAGCAACCGGGGCGGTCCTGCTAGTTGAACGGAAAAGCATCCAGATGCCAATCTATTATGTCAGCCGTATCCTAACAGACGTACAAACCCGGTACTCTACCCTCGAAAAATTAGTCTTAGCACTTATACACGCTTCACGCAGGTTAAGACGATATTTCCAGGGTCACCCAATCACCATTCTCTCCAACTTCAAACTTGCAAACGTTCTACGCAAACCCGAGTTATCGGGACGCATAGCCAAATGGGCAATTGAGTTGGGGGAATACGCTATAAAGTATAAGCCAAGACCAGCCATAAAAGGCCAGGTTTTGGCCGACTTTATTGCGGAAGTGCCTGCATCGCGGGAAAAAGAGTGCCAGGAAGAGGCTCAACCCTCTCCAGCACAGGACATCAATGATGTCTGGCGACTCTACACTGATGGAGCAGCCAGTAACGAGGGTTCAGGCGCAGGGCTGAAACTAACCAACCCAGCAGGCCAAGAATACACTTACGCTATTCGACTGGATTTTCCAAGTACGAATAACGAAGCCGAGTATGAAGCATTCTTGGCCGGGCTGAGAATTGCGCGTAAGATGGGAGTGAAACACTTGGAAGCCCACGTGGATTCCATGTTAGTAGCCAACCAAATCAACGGGACGTACACGGCCGTGAACGACACAATGGCCCTGTACCTCGCACAAGCAAAAACCCTTATGCGCGATTTTAACGATTGCAAAGTCATACACGTCAAGCGTAGTGAAAACAAATCTGCGGATGCGTTAAGCAAGCTTGCATCATTAGCCTTAACCCACTTGGGAAAGGACATCCGCATTGAACTCCTCGAGGCACCTTCGGTCCCGCACAAGGAAATTTGTGTCATCCAAACCGGCACAGAAACGTGGATGACACCAATAATAAAATACCTTGCGGCAGGTACACTACCAGAGTCAAAAACACAGGCAAGAAAACTACGCTGTAAAGCACTGAATTATCAACTCATCGATGACATTCTTTACAGACGTAACTATCTTGGCCCACTCTTAAGATGTGTGGACAACCAAGATGCTGACTACCTCCTAAGGGAAGTACACGAAGGCATCTGTGAAGTACACGCAGGTCCACGCGCTGTTGTAGCTAAGCAAAACAACGCGGGATACTTTTGGCCGGGGATGCATACGGATGCGCTGGCATACATCAGAAAATGCAGGTCTTGTCAGCTCTACGCACCCAACACGCATCGCCCGAAGAATGAACTTGTTCCAGTCACCTCTTCATGGCCATTTCAGAAGTGGGCCATCGATGTGACAGGCCCATTTCCTACAGCAGCAGGAAATGTTCAGTTCCTAGTGGTAGCCATCGACTACTTCACCAAGTGGATAGAAGCAAAACCCTTAGCCCAAACAACCGCGAAACATATCAAAAAATTTATTTGGGAATTTATTATTTGTCGTTTTGGACTTCCACAGAATTTGGTGAGCGATAACGGCACCAACTTTGCAGACAAGAAGCTACAAAAGTGGCTGGAAGAACTTCAAATCACCCACACTTTTACCTCAGTGGCGCACCCGCA
This sequence comes from Bidens hawaiensis, assembly GCF_021521415.1. NCBI lineage: Eukaryota > Viridiplantae > Streptophyta > Magnoliopsida > Asterales > Asteraceae > Bidens > Bidens hawaiensis. The sequence continues at coordinate 7,928,533 of NW_027491020.1, read as the reverse complement.
GGGTAATGGTGAGGTAGAAAGAGCAAATAAGAGCATCGTCGAAGGCATAAAGAAAAGACTCTTGGAACACAGATCCGGCTGGGTGGGCGAGCTTCCGCACGTCCTTTGGGCAAACAGAACGCTGAAAAAGGCCAGTACGGGAGAAACCCCGTTCAGTCTCACTTATGGCACTGAAGCCATGGTCCCGGTCGAAATTGGTTTACCCTCACCAAGGGTCTTGATTCAGCCAGATGACAATGATGCGGAAAGACGGTTAGACCTTATGCTAACCGAGAAACGCAGAGACTTAGCCGCAGTGCGTGAAGAGAACTACAAGCGACAAATGCAAAAGTACTACAACACGCGGGTAAAACTCTGCAACTTCAATGTAGGAGACTACATACTGCGTAACAACGAGGCTTCGAACCAACAACGCCCAGGAAAACTGGCCCCGGTCTGGGAAGGGCCATACATTATCAAAGAAGTTCTGGGAAAGGGCGCGTACCGGCTCGAAAGGCTCGATGGCACTCCCATCCCAAGAACATGGAATGGAGCTCAATTACGCAAATGTTACATGTAGATCAATTCCAAACTTGTAAAGAAAAGGCCTAGAGCCACTTCTAATGGAAATGATTCTCCTTTCACAATGTGTTGATAGCCTTACCTTTATACTTATGAACTTCCCACACTGATGTGCCGGTATTCACCGCATAAATATGGGAAGAAGTAAGTCGTTACGTGTGGAAGGCGGCAAAACCCGCATAAACACAAAACGGTAAAAATTTCAAAAGTTTAAGAAAAACCTCCACGCATGTCAGATGTAGGCAAAGTTTAGCCATCCTACTAAGTGCAAGTGACGGTCTTACCCGCACAATCACGAAAAAGGAGGCAAAACTTCAACCTATTATCTACCACGTTCAAAGGTTAACTTATTCTAAACACTTAGAAAATTTCAAAGGAAAAGATGAGGAAAACTTCCACGCATGTCAGATATAAGTAAAGTTAAGCCATCCTACTAAGTGTAAGTGACGGTCATACCCGCACAATCATGAAAGAGGAAGCGAAACAAACTTATAATTTGCCACGTTAAAAAGTTAACTTATCTAAGTACTAAAGAAATTGCTAAGTTAAATCAAAACATGCGTAAAATAAACAAGGCAAGGAATTAACACAATCTTTATTCCATCAAATTCAAATATTACAAAGATTGCTGGGTGCATACCCGCATACAAAAGAAGCTATACAAAAATAAAAATCTACTCTAATGGTGGAAAGGGATCTTCAGGATCAAGCTTCAGGACCACTTCCACTTGGACCCGCACCATCAGTAGAGCGTGGCGGTTCAAGAAAAGCTTTAAGGATAGCTAGCCCATCATCAGCAGCAGCGACTTCGTTCACCTTCTCCACCACCGGATGCGGGAAGGCGGCATACTGATTCACTGCTTGGTCATAAACAGCTTCAGTATCCACATCATACAAAGGGAAGTTGGAAGGCGGGATGCCTTTCTCAACAAACCCTAGACCAAGCAGGAAGCCGGCCTTTTCCCCATCCTCATGAGAAGCGTTGAGGGCTGCGCTCATGGCATCGTCGTATGATGTGTCCGTAAAGACTCGATGCACAACCTACAAGAAAAAATACAAGTATCAAAACCTTTTCTATTTACAAAGAAAAGCGTAAAGACATTATGAAGTTAAACTTACCTGAGACAACGCTTCTCGAAGAAGCCATTCCTTGGCAACCAGAGCCTCTTGGAGGGCAGCTTGAGCTTGGTTACGGGCGCGTTCGGCTTCACTTTTATTGAGGTTGGCAAGCAACACTTCCTTTGCAGCAGCCTCTTCAACGCCCTTTAGCTTCCGCTCAGTGTGGTCAAGCACGCCCCTCTGGTCCAAGATCTCTTGGAGCTTCTTGGCGTCTTCCATCGCCAAGGCATCATGAGCCTGTTGGAGCGCCTCTAATTTGGCTTTAAGTTCCTCATTCTCGAGGCGTAGAGGCTCAGCAACAGCTTCAGCCTTGGTGGCCCTCTCGGTTGCGTTCCGTGCAGTTTCCTTAGCCAGCCGAAGCTGTTCGTTAACAGCTTGGGCAGCCTTGGAACGGGCCTCGAGCCGGGCCTGAACTTCAACCTCGAGGGCCTTGAAGGCCTTCTCCTTTTCCGCAGCCACTGCGGTAAGCCTCCTATTCTCCTCCCGGACAGCCCGCGCCTGAGCTTCTTCTTGGATGCGAGCTGCTTTTAACTTGTCGTTTTCACGACAAAGCAGCTCGACGCGCGGCTGCATCCGGGCCAGGAGAACCCGAAGCTCATTGGTTAGCCTACCCTCCTGGTAGCTAGCCATGGCTTCCCCCAACGCACCACTGGGAGCTGCGTGACGAGCCCATTCCACGCACTCCACAGGCGTGCGAAGGGTTGTTCCTCGGCGGATGTTCCATCGTGGAAGATACACTTCATTGGAATCCGACACTGCAGAAAACAAAAAGCAGTTAGGAAAAGATGATATATAAAAAAAAAAAAGGCCAAAAGAACCCTACGCACCTGTAGGGTCGACAACAGGCCGATAGCCGCCAAACCCATCACCTGAACCCAAGGGAAATCCGTCCAAGAGGTCAGGCAGATGGGAAGGAGGCAGAGGTTGGCGAGAAGCCCCAAGCATACCTGAAGGATCGGTCGTCGTTGCCGATGACGGAGGAGGCATGGTGAAGGCCGCCGCGGTAGTAGAAACCAGCGGAGGTGAACTCACCGTAGGTGAACTCACAACCGTGGTCGCCGCTGCGGAGGAGTCCGCAGAAAAAGTCACCGCCGGCTCAGTGAAAGATTCAGTAAATATGGCACTGACAGCCGGCGGTGATGTCATCACAGTTGGAACAGTTGGCTCAACGGGGTGAGCAACTGAACCAACGGAAGAAGGCGCAGCCGCCTGGGTCGTCGCCTCAGGTAGGCTGACCAAGCCTACCGTCATGGGTCCGGAGGTACTCCTCCCCGCTCCACCCTGGAATGCGGTAGCATCCACGCCTACACAAAGGAGATAAGTATTAATGATGGAAAGCTATGAAGTTAAAAATAAAGGAAGTTTGTCCTTACGGGTTTTCTTGAGCCTAAAAGTGCGGACAGGCGGGGACGAACTTGATGGAGCCGGCCTCTTTGCGCCGCTCACCGTCGTCATCCTGGGCTCTCCGGAGGTGACAGTCGTCGCAGCCTCCGGAGCAGTGGTCTTATCACCACCAGGGTTCCCCGCCACCTCCTCGCTATCGGTCTCTGAATCAGACCGAGGCACCGGATCGGCAGTGGAGGCCACCTTCGCCTTCCCCTTCCCGCCGGCAGCCTTCTTCTTCCGCACCAACGGAGGACCATCTGCGGATTCCTCATCAGAACACAAGATTAGAGGAAATCCAGCAGAGGTTTCAGCATTGAGGGGTCGAGGGTTGAATAACACCTTACCTGGCCGCCTGGCGCTCAGGATCTCGTGGCCTGGCGGGTAGACCTCCACGAACCGATCCGCCGTCTGTTCAAGGATGGGCAACTCGTTCTCATCTAGAGCACGAGTACCCATCCGAGCGGGACTATCAGCCTCCCGCGGATACAGGAGCGACTGCAAGTCGTTCCCCTCTGAAATAAAAGAAAAACAGTTAGAAGACAAACCTATATAAACAAAGTAGACAGAGCATACCGTAAGGGACAGAGTTCAAACCGTATTCAAGGACGATCGGGATCTTTTGCGCCTCCGCATCCTTCCACACCCGGCTCATCCCGAGCATCACCATCCCGGACTCCGCAAAGCGGTAAACCGGAGATTGGACTCGGGATATCTTTGAGAACCATTCCGCCTCCTGGTAGTTGGAGGCGTGAAGGCTGGGAAGTGCTTGCCCATTCTTGAACTTCATGGCAAGGGGGATGGCGCGAGCGGAGATATAAAAGAACTCCCGCTTCCATGAACGAAGACTGCGCTCGGTTGCGCAAATCTTCAAACCCTTGATCCGGGTTATCAGAGTATACCACCCCTGGATGCACCTCCAAGAGTAGAAAGTCATCAGGCGGTCGACGAAGGGCTCAACGCCCAGAATCCGGCATACCCACTCGAAGTGGCGAATCTTTGCGATCGCCATCGGGTGTACCTCGGTCAGGTGTACACTGTGCCTCTCCAGAACACGGTACACAAACTTCGTCAAGGGGAACCTAAGATTCCCATAGACAAAGAATGCGGCATATACCCCGATCTTGCCTCTGGGGGCATCATACGCCGTCTGATGAGGTTCAGGAAACTCAGGCTCGAGAGATTCGAGCATGAACTTCCTGACGATGTACTGATATAGATCGACAGGCAGAGCACACTGGCACTCGCCAGCAGTACTCTACAGAAGACATCTTGCAGGTATGAAAAAGAGAACGATTTCAAGAGAATGCTCGACTGAAAAGGTGAGTATTCGCCGGAAACCGTTTTAAAGATGAAGAGAAAAGTGAGAGTGTGGATTGCAAAGGACCCTCTCCCCCTTTATATACTAATCGCAATTAATGCGATGAATTTAATGCGGAAGAGAGAGAAATCGCAGGTGCAATGAAACTATGACACGTGGCAATAAGCAAGCTGGCAACAGCTGTTGAAAGGACGCGTGCCAGTAATTTCGCGGCCACGCGCCCGAAAATTCGCGGCCACGCGCCTGAAAAAGCGCCTGGAATGACCATATACTGTCACGTCGCCATAACTTCCTGCACGTCCTGACACTGTCAGAAGAAACCGTCGGACGACGTTTCAATAGTTTGGACTGTTCTTATCCTTTCACCAACTCTTCGAATTTCAAAATTTCAAAAAGATTCAAAAGTAAGCGGGAAAATACCCCTTACCTTGGCAACCAAGTAACTATAAGACAGGTGCGGGTACAGTGTTAAGGCAAAACCCTTCACATACTTAGCACCCGCAAGGAATTGATGCCAGGAATACCTTGGAAGTAACCGTAAGACAAGTGCGGGTACAGTGTCAAGGAAAAACCCTTCACATACTTAGCGCTCCGCAGGGAATTCAAACCAAGAAGGATCTTCTGGGCCATACTTGCGGAAACGGGAATAACATCCCCGCATAGCGGGAACGTCGAGAACTATATTGTTTGAAACTCCAATATGGAATTGGTGGTTTTAACATAATTGATCACTATGTTCAAAACTACCAAAACCCCATGGAGAATCCACACAAGTGGGACTCAACGCTCCTGACTTGCGAGGAGGTTACAGACCTACCCGCTTCATACCCAAAGATCAAGCAGAAAAGTCAGGAATTTCTGCGTGACATTAGGAAAACCGCGGGAAGAATCCCCACGGAAAACCTTAAAACTAAAAACCCTTTTCAAAACCCCTTGCTAAAGTCCAAAAGTTCACCTCACTTATTAATAATTCATGAGAAGAACATTGGACTGGGGGGACTTGAAGTGGTAGGTCCCAGCAGAGCCCAGTTGGACCCGCAAGACTCACCTTGAAGAGGGACGTCTGCGCAACGACCAACTGCTTCCGCAGGACCCACCATGCTCAGAGATTAAGACCTTACGCGCAGTACGCCAGCTGTTCCCGCAGGGAAAGCCTCCCAATGGTAAAGTACCCCGTTTGTTCCCGCAGTTGCGGATACAAGCCATCAGGGAAGGCTACCCGCACTGATAGCAAGGCTACACGCACAAGGCACTAACTCGATACTTCAGTAATGTCACCTGAAGGAATGAGCAAGGCGGGAATACTCCCGCCCAAATGAGCCAGTCCATATGCTTCTGGAAGATCTTTTGTACTATACCTGCCAAGGTATGGGCAAAACAGGCGATCTGCCCAAAACAGCCCATGAACCAATCACAGGGTGACAGCTCACCGACAACAGTACGAGGAGGAGCACCCTCTAGTACTGTTTGTCACTATTAGCCGCTGCCTACTCACCAACCCTTACTATGGGACGTGCGTAGCCTACAGTTGGTGGAACAGTGCATAGCCGGCAGTAAAGGAACAGTATACAGCCGGCCTTGTCACTATCGGCCGCAGCCTATCCACCAACCAGCATGGCTTGTGCGTAGCCCACTGTTGGTAGAACATGAATACTATTCAGCCGGCTGTACCTTCTTGGAAACCTACCTTCGGCTATAAATACTCCAACACCTTGGAATGGTAAGAACATCATCTGATATCTCATTATCTTATCTTCTCTAGCAATCTCTTAATATACACTTATATTCAGAGCAATCTAGTCTGATTCTCACGCCGGAGGGTGGTCACAAGGAGGAACCCCCTCTTCTCAGTGACGAGCTTACGGTGTCTGTTTTGCAGGTCACCTGAAGAACAACTTTCTTTGCTAGACCTCATCCTCGTGGGAAACATCTATATAACCCCCAGATTATCCGTAATCTGCCCGGGGTCAATTAGTGTTTCTTCAAATATATAACCACGAACGAGACTAGTTTTTCTCTCACAAACACGAAGTTCATACGGTCTTCAAAGTTGCTAGTTGTTAAAGAAAACAAAAGAAAAAACAACAAAACTCATATGATCGTATAGTTTCCATAATGTCATATGAAATGTTCCTGGACAACAGTCAAAGGATGCGAAAAGCTGACAAATTCTGCAGTCTTATACAAACATATAAAAGTCATATGATCATATGGAGTCCAAGGATGTGTGGATAAATCAAATAATGTGCAGATAACCGGAGCCTTTTAATATGACAATAACAATGAGTCGAATTATTTTATCCATCCACATATTTAAGCCATTAAATTGTTTGCCCAGCTGTGTTGTGTTTTATTATTATTATTATTATTATTATTATTATTATTATCAAGAATTGAAAATACATCTACCTATATAATAAACTAGGTTAGTATCCCGTGTGATACACGGGTTGGATAGATAATATTTTGATTTTAGTAAATGAATATAAAGATTTATAAAGTCGAATAAATTACAAATTAAAAAAGAAAAAAGAATCATGATAAAGTTATCAAAAATCTAAAAAAAATTGTTTATAAATGATTGTGCATGCGGAGTTGGTAACACCTGAATTATATAGGAAAAAATATCATTAATCAAATATTTTGATTCATAAATAGTATAAAAAACAAATATATTAACATGTTTTTCATATAAAGTCTTTCGGGATACATCACAACCCTAAAAAAACTTGATCATATTGAAAAAGTTTGTAAATGTGTATCTGCTTATGCTAATAACATTAAATTATATATGTTTGTTTTACAAACAAAATATGAGAAACTACAAAAAAGATGATCAGATGGTTATGATAAATGAACAACCCAGTATAATCTTAACAAAAAAAAGTTACTCTTGCTAAACTATGAAATACATATGATTATCCATAAATGAATACATATATTTATTTTACTTATACTCTTTACAAGAAATAATGTACGTTAACTTTGCATATAAGTTAGTTACACAAATAAGAAGTATTACATTGATCTGTAACACTGTGACATTCGCGACAAAACGAGGTACACTATATTCATTACGTAACAAGTAAACGATAAATCGGTTAATTCGTAGTGATTAAACGAGTAACCGACCGATACTAATTATGACCCGTATACATACTGAGGGGTCATATACGAGTTATATATATGTTATAGAGGCTAACATATTGATATTTAGGCCCCAGTACGTTTAAAACTCTTTAAACGAAAAAGGTTTCGTTTATCGATACGCTATAAGCTTAAACGCAATCGTTAATATCAAAACAAGCATTGTAGCATCCGTTAAGCCGAAAAAGATTTATAAAACACTTATATGACATGTTTTAAGCAATCCGTGAAAATATTTTGGAATTTTACAACGAGTCAGTACGTTTTTCTTATTTTACAAAAATAAGCTGAAAAACACTCGTTTTCGCGCTGGTTTTCGCACTCGAACTAGTTTTCTTGCGAAAAACCGAACCCGAACTAAATTTTGGACCGACTTTTACGTGTGGCACGAAAACCGAGGCACCATTGGGCCAAAAAGAGGCCCAATGGGCCCTTAGAAGCTTGCGGCCGCCATACACTCTTACCCACCAAAGATATTTATTTACAAGCTTCTTGAATAAGCTACATAATTTTATGCAATAAACTTAAAGACCAGACTTCCCTTCAGCTGTTCTTCCAAACCCTTGCCCTAAACCCACATGTAAGTTTCATTTCCATGAACTTTTAACCATCTTTTAACTAAGTCATAATCTTATAAAAGTGTTTTGATTAGTATTAAACATGTTTAACCATCCAAAAACCCTAAAAATCAAGTAAAACCATGTTTTGATGTTAAACATGTTTACAAACCAGGAACATATACTTTTTTGGTCAAAAACGCGGATTAGAAGATGAATACAACGTTTTTACGGTTAGAAAGTTCGGTTTGAACCCAAAACCGAAACCCTAATTATCAAGGCTGTTACATGGATGATTTATGCTTGGTTGATGTTATATGATATGTAGATATACTGAGTTTGCAACCCGAGACCCGGAGAGTCGTTTAAGCTAGCAAAATTCATCGAAAACTGACAAGGTAAACCCGTAACACTCGTTTAGGGGCTGTTTAGTATTAGGTTGTGACGTGCTTGTTGTTAGCTTGTGAAAACTTGCAGGGACATTAGGGATCATATAAATGAGTCCATGTTCAAATTTGGTAATTTTTCGATAAACGGAGAATATTTGGTGAATTTATTTCTGTTTATGAGCGTTTATTTGGGAAAAATAGCTAAACATATTGAAAAGTTCTGAAACTTGGTTTTGGAGTTTAATATGTGATGGTAAGATCACTGGTAAAGTTTGGGGATCATTGAAAATGCCTAAGTATGGTTTGTGCAATCATGGTTTAACCGAATTTTAACAGCCGAAAAACGCACAAAAAGGCATTTTGTCAAAAGAGTTAGGTTCTGGAGATTTTTTGCAGGGGCTATGTAATAACATTTAGGCCATTTGTAAAAATTATCGGATTTTTCGGAGGTCGTTTGATATAAACGGGCCATTTATTACACGATTATAACCTATTAAATGAATTTTTATAAATAAATAAATAATCATAAAATTTCTGAAAATATTTTTATAAAATTTTCCATGTCTTAATGTATTTTTACAAAAAATTACATAATTTATATATAAGTACATATTTAGTTATGATTAATCAAAGATTTAAATTATAATTGTTTTAACGAAACCAGAAGTTTTGTGTTTAACGGACTGACTGGTATGTCAAAATGTCAAAAGTGGTCAAGTATCATATTTTTGAATGATATTGATAAAAACGAACTTTTTACGAGAATTCCGGAAAATTCGGGTGAATTATGCGCGTTTTGTATAATCAAACCCGTGTGAAAACGGAAACGAACCCTGCGATCAAACCAGACACCGAAACCTTAAAATTCTTTCATAAATCAAATCATTTTATCAATCAATATATTTACTTAAGTTTATGTGATCTTACCTAATCCCGAAACGTATAAACAATCAACTGGGCTAGGCTCGGGAAACGGTGAAACTGAGCCAAATCCAGTTTTAAACATTTCATAGTATACAACGTCACAATCTAAGACTATGGTCATGTTCTGGGCCTAACAGCTATACCCAGATTATCTATACAGCACGACTTAGCTTGAACACTGTACTAGTATTAACGATACGATACCGTTTATAGGAATCAGGCTATAAACGAGGCATCTGACTTATTGATTCGTAATTTCCGTGCGAACTACGATAAGGTGAGTTTCACGACCCCCACTTTCTAAACTGTTTTACGAACTTTTGGGGTGAAAAGCATGTTTACATATACTGATATACTTGAAAACGTGTGATGATGTGGATTATCTAAGTACTAACACTTGACAAGTCCCCACAAACACAAGTGATTAACTTCGTGCCGGTGACGTGTGGATAGTACTATCGGTTTGACAAACCCAACTGACAGAGCCGGAGGGGTATGCCGGAACATATGTAAACCCAGTTGCACATTGTCATTATATTTTTACATACTGCTATGTGGTGTTAGACATAGTACATACTTGGGGCAAGGTGGCTGTTAAATGCCAACGGGAGTGCATGGGCAGTGGAGGCCATGTGTTTTAGCTCGTTTCGGTTTCACTTGTGGCTTAGTATAATACATCATACACATACATATATACATACACACTGTAAACTTTACGAACTCGTGTACTAATTTCATTGACACTCGTGAAACTTGAAACTCACCAACTAGACGTAGTTGACCCGTTTTAACATGCTTTTCAGGTAAAGCAAAAGTGGAATGATTTGCTTACATGCTTGGTGTTAGAAGGAAAGTTGAATAGCTGTGAATAGACGCTGATATAATACTGAATAAGAAGCTCGTAAACCGGTTATGTGTTTTTCACCTGGTTTGTAAACATAGTACCTACCAATGTAATATGATGTAATTTAGCTGTTGAATTTCTTTATAAACAATGTGGTTGATACCAGTGTTATCTGTTACATTCCCGTATTACGCTTCCGCAACTACCTAGTCGGGGTGTGACAGAAGTTGGTATCAGAGCCATTGGTTATAAAGAATTAGGATGTCCCTTAGGATACCCTAAGATAACCGTAGGCTCGATTAACTCTGGGAATAAAATAATATTAAATAATATACACGAATGATTCTCGTGATGAACGCGAATGGACAAGTGGGTTATTATGGTCCGGAACGTAATAACAGACTTGTTTGTACGAGGAAATTCGAGAAGAAGTCGATAAACAATCGAATAGGTAAAAACAGCAACATATGTGTATAAAATATAATAATAGATAAATATTTGTGTATATAAACGATTATTTGTGCTTATGTGTATAAATACCTGCATGTATTTTACTATGATTAATATAGAAGGATATTATTCTTATTACTAACCATTGTTCAGGAATATGTCAAGACCTACTGATCGTTTACCTAATACCCTACCAACAGGGTCTGAGGAGGAGGAGGAGGATCAGGAAGAGGAAACTGGGGAGGAATCAGAGAAAATGGAAGAAGGTGCAGATGCGGTAATTCCTCATGAGGTACCCTCAGATCAACCCGATTTATCGGGTTACCGTTGTGACACCTACCCCCCTAGGGAATCCCCTAGGAATGTTGCAGGACAGGGAGCTACTAGTACTTATCATTCACCTGTTAGAGCACCCAGATCCCATACTCCACCTGTACAGCACACACCAGTACCCCCATCCACTATTAGAAACCGTCAGACCGCTCGCATTTCAGTGCGTCCACCTGAGCACGCCTCTCCCCCACCTCGATCTACGAACCATAGGGGAGAAACATCACGTGTCCAGGTCACTGAGATACCTATTCCTACTTGGGGTTTACCAGCCCCGGTACCCGAGCCACCTCGTCATTCTGATTCAGCATGGTTTGGTTTAGCGACTGATCAGCTTTTAGAACAATCACATTCTATAAATAACCTAAACCAGCATAGACATGATATGCAAGATCACATGCGGTACATGCAGCAAGAAATCAGAATTGTGCAAAGATCCAGTGCTCACAGCCACGGGCGTCAGGATCGGGCAATGATACTACTAGGGGTATGCTTAGCGGTTAATGCGGCCCTAGTGGCTGCTGTTGTTTGGTTGTGGCTTCATGTTACAAAGGATGGATAGGACATAGTAGTCTAGCCGTATGTATATAGTCTTTTGATATCCCAAGCAGCATTTTGTTACAGCGTGTTGGGCTGACTTGGGAGTTGTTTGTGGTTTAGTACTATTTCAAGCACTGGCCCTTATCGGGTTAAGTCTACATGTCACTTAGTGACAAATTTTGATACGCATATACAAGCGCTGGCCTATACCAGGTTAAGCCTATGCGCTAATTTTGGATGCATATGTACAGTAATGATTATAATTAATACAAACGTGTTTTCTTTGGCATAGTTATGTGTTGTGAAATTGTAATATTGTAAAGTTGTGTTGATCATAGTGAAACGATATTGATTATTATATAATTGATTATTTTATAGAATGGCCCCGAAGAAAGCAAACCCTTTGTCTGAGGCGGAAGTGGCCGCAATGATTGCTCGTCAACTGCAAGCAGTGATACCAACAATTGTAACACAAGTCACTGCAGGCATACGTGCTAACAATACTGTTAATCAACCTACGAGCACCACCACGGCCACTGTTAATACACCTCCGCCGGACACTAATGTAGCCCCGGGTGTTACTACCCCGGTGAATACTGATAATGTCAGAAATAATAATAACACTCTCCCAACTATGAATGTCACTGGGAACCCAGAATCTGTTGTGCACCCTGATAATATCCCGAACCCTGTACCGGTTGTTAACACAACTAATAATGATAATACTCAGATCAATACCGATAATAATAATAATAATAACTGAGAACCCCCGCGTCAGGAGTACTTATACAAACAGTTTACATCATGTAAACCGGTTGATTTTAAGGGTATTGAAGGACCTAGCGGGCTGGTCAAATGGATAGAAAAGACCGAATCAGTAATTAATATCAGTGAGTGCCCACCGAACCGCGTGGTCAAATTTGCTACCAGTATGTTTCTAGACCAAGCGCTGATGTGGTGGAACACGGTAGTCCAAATAAGGGGACAAGGTGCTATTAATCGTATGTCATGGACTGAATTAAAAACCCTCATGCTAGAGCATTTTTGTCCTAAAAGTGAGATTCAGAGGTTGGAACACGAGTTATGGAATCTGGAAATGAAAGGAGCGGACCATGTAGGATACACGAATCATTTTAACGAACTGTCCCGCTTAGTTCCATGGTTAGTTACACCGGAAGCGAAGCGAATTGAACGTTATATCTGGGGACTGACCCCTGCTGTGAGAAGTATAGTGAATTCAGTTGCCCACCCGACATTAGAAAGTGCTGTATCTCAAACGGGTGTCGTTACTTTTGATCTGATGAGAAGTGGAGTGATAAGGATGCCAGGTGAAACAACAAGTTTAAAACGAACTGATTATGGGACAAGAATGCAATGAAACCCTCAAAACAAGCGGGCTCGTCCGAATACCCGAAGTTATGCCATGACCAGTTCTAATGTAAAACAAGAGACCTATAAAGGGACGTTACCGAAGTGCAGAAGATGTAACTTTCATCATGTGGGTGATTGCAAACCGATCATTTGTCAAAAGTGTGGAAGAACGGGACACTACGCCCCCAACTGTAGAACCCCCACCAACACTGTTAACCGTCCACCGCAATCAACTCAACTCCCTCGACCTCAACCAACCCGCCCACAACTCAACCAACAAACCCCACCTACCACGAACCTCCGTGCCTGCTACGAATGTGGCAGTACGGAACACTTTCGGAGATACTGCCCCAATTTGAACCCGGGTACAGTGAGAAGGCAGAACCAAGCACAAGCATCAACCTCCAATGCAGCTAGGGAACGCACGTTTATATTAGGACCGGGTGAAGCGCGTCATGATCCGAATGTGGTGACAGGTACATTCTTAGTTTCGGGTCAGTATGCTTCAGTTTTGTTTGATACGGGCGCCGATAGAAGTTTCGTATCTGTTAATTTCTTACCTTTAGAAAATATGCCGGTTAGTGAACTAACAAAACCATATACTATAGAACTCGCTAACGGTAAGTCTATACTGATTAACCGAATAGTCCGAGACTGTTCCCTTATCCTAAACGACCACCCATTCCTTATTGATTTACTTCCAGTGGAATTGGGAGGTTTCGATGTTATAGTCGGTATGGACTGGCTATCTAAGTATAAAGCTGAAATTGTCTGTAAGGATAAGACCGTTAGGATACTTCTTTCGAATGATGAAGCTATGATTGTTCAAGGTGAGAAATCTGGTACGGTACTGCCTCTCATATCTCAACTTAAGGCATTGAGATATTTACGCCAAGGTTGTACTTTATACTTGGCGAGCGTAACAGTTAAGGAACCCGAGGAAAAACGAATGGAAGACATCCCAGTGGTACACGAGTATTCAGATGTATTCCCCGATGAGTTGCCTGGTTTACCACCGACCCGACAAGTTGAATTCCGTATTGACTTGATACCGGGAGCAGCACCCATTGCTAAGGCACCTTATCGACTTGCACCTTCTGAAATGCAAGAACTGTCCAACCAGTTACAAGAATTACTGGACAGGGGTTTTATTCGCCCTAGTTACTCACCGTGGGGAGCACCAGTGTTGTTTGTAAAGAAGAAGGATGGGAGTTTTCGAATGTGTATTGATTACCGGGAATTGAATAAAGTGACTATAAAGAATAGATACCCCTTACCTCGAATTGATGACTTGTTTGATCAGCTCCAAGGTGCGAAGTATTTTTCAAAAATTGATCTTAGATCTGGTTATCATCAACTAAGAATTCAGGAAGAAGACGTACCAAAAACAGCCTTCCGAACTCGGTATGGTCACTATGAATTTTTGGTTATGCCGTTTGGGTTGACAAATGCACCTGCAGTGTTTATGGACCTCATGAACCGAGTTTGCAAACCTTACATTGACAAGTTTGTGATAGTGTTTATCGATGACATTTTGATATATTCGAGAAGTAAGGAGGAACACGAACAACATTTGCGGGAAATCTTAAAATTATTGAGGCAAGAGAAGTTATACGCAAAGTTGTCCAAATGTGAGTTTTGGCTACAAGAAGTACAGTTTTTGGGACACATTGTGAACCATCAAGGGATCCAAATAGACCCAAGTAAAATTGAGGCCATTAAGAATTGGCAAGTGCCTAAGTCACCAAGAGAAATTCGTCAATTCTTAGGACTAGCCGGGTATTATAGAAGATTCATTGAAAACTTTTCAAGTATTGCACAACCTCTAACCCTCCTAACTCAAAAAGATCGAGCATATGAATGGGGAGAAGAACAAGAAATGGCCTTCCAATCGTTAAAACAGAAGTTATGTGAGGCTCCAATATTAAGCCTTCCAGATGGAACTGATGAATTGGTGGTATATTGTGACGCATCTCGTAAAGGTTTAGGATGCGTACTGATGCAAAGAAAGAAAGTAATAGCATATGCTTCCCGACAATTAAAAGTACATGAAAAGAATTATACGACCCATGATTTGGAATTGGGAGCAGTTATCTTTGCATTGAAGATTTGGAGACATTACTTGTATGGCACTAAATGTACCATCTATACTGATCACAAAAGCCTACAACACATATTCGATCAGAAAGAGCTAAACATGAGACAAAGGAGATGGGTAGAACTGTTAAATGATTATGATTGTGAGATTAAATACCATCCGGGTAAGGCCAACGTAGTAGCCGATGCTTTAAGCCGAAAAGACAGAATCAAACCATTAAGGGTACGAGCACTCGGAATGATTGTTCAAAGTAGCCTAACTGAACAAGTTCACGTTGCACAAGATGAGGCCTTGAAGGCAGATCAGCTAGAAAAAGAAGAACTACATGGAAATGAAAGGAATTTTGAGAAGAAAATTGATGAAGTATATTATTACAAAAACCGGGTCTGGATTCCAACACTTCATAAACTCCGAAAGTTGATTCTTGATGAAGCACACAAATCCAAATATTCTATTCATCCAGGTACTGATAAGATGTATAAGGATGTTAAAGAATTTTACTGGTGGCCTGGTATGAAAAAGGATATAGCCGTATATGTAAGTAAATGTGCAACATGTGCAAGGGTAAAGGCGGAATATCAAAAACCTTCGGGAATGTTACAACAACCCGAAATCCCACAATTGAAATGGGAACAAATTACCATGGACTTTGTGACACACCTTCCTAAAACCTCTCGAGGACACAACGCAATTTGGGTAATTGTGGACCGGTTAACCAAATCCGCACACTTTATTCCCATCCGTAACAACTACACCACCGAAAAACTCGCTCAAATTTACATCGATGAAATAGTATCTCGACACGGAGTACCTCTTTCGATTATTTCCGATCGAGACAGTCACTTTACTTCACATTTCTGGCAAGCAGTACAAGAAGCCTTGGGAACCCGAATCGACCTAAGTACGGCTTACCATCCCCAAACTGATGGTCAATCCGAACGAACCATCCAAACCTTAGAAGATTTACTTCGTGCTTGTGTACTGGACTTCAAAGGGAATTGGGATCAACACCTCCCGCTCATTGAATTCTCTTACAATAATAGTTATCACAGTAGTATACAAGCAGCACCTTATGAAGCTCTATACGGGCGAAAATGTAGATCACCACTATGTTGGACAGAAGTGGGTGATACCCAAATTTCAAGATCCGATTTAATTAAGGAAACCACCGATAAGATTCACCAGGTTAAACAAAAATTGAAAGCTGCCCGTGACCGACAAAAGAGTTATGCCGATGTTCGCAGAAAACCGTTATCTTTTGAAATAGGTGATAAGGTATTTTTAAAAGTATCGCCATGGAAGGGTGTTATAAGATTTGGAAAGACTGGTAAACTAGCCCCGAGATACATCGGACCTTTTTAGATTGTCGCAAAAATTGGTCCCGTAGCTTACCGATTAAAACTACCCTTAGAACTGATCACTATTCATGACGTGTTTCATGTATCGAATCTGAAAAAGTGTTTGACTGATGAAACGACAATAGTACCACTGGAAGATGTTCAGATCAACGAAAAGCTCAACTTCGTAGAGGAACCGGTAGAAATTGTAGACGGGAAAACCAAACAGTTACGACACAACAAAATTTCATTGGTAAAAGTTCGGTGGAACTCAAAACAAGGACCCGAATATACTTGGGAACGAAAGAACGAATTCCGAAAGAAATACCCACACCTGTTCCCTAAAAAGAAAACCGATGACACATTAAAATTCGAGGACGAAATTTCTTAACGGGGGGGGGGGGGGAATGTGACATTCGCGACAAAACGAGGTACACTATATTCATTACGTAACAAGTAAACGATAAATCGGTTAATTCGTAGTGATTAAACGAGTAACCGACCGATACTAATTATGACCCGTATACATACTGAGGGGTCATATACGAGTTATATATATGTTATAGAGGCTAACATATTGATATTTAGGCCCAGTACGTTTAAAACTCTTTAAACGAAAAAGGTTTCGTTTATCGATACGCTATAAGCTTAAACGCAATCGTTAATATCAAAACAAGCATTGTAGCATCCGTTAAGCCGAAAAAGATTTATAAAACACTTATATGACATGTTTTAAGCAATCCGTGAAAATATTTTGGAATTTTACAACGAGTCAGTACGTTTTTCTTATTTTACAAAAATAAGCTGAAAAAACACTCGTTTTCGCGCTGGTTTTCGCACTCGAACTAGTTTTCTTGCGAAAAACCGAACCCGAACTAAATTTTGGACCGACTTTTACGTGTGGCACGAAAACCGAGGCACCATTGGGCCAAAAAGAGGCCCAATGGGCCCTTAGAAGCTTGCGGCCGCCATACACTCTTACCCACCAAAGATATTTATTTACAAGCTTCTTGAATAAGCTACATAATTTTATGCAATAAACTTAAAGACCAGACTTCCCTTCAGCTGTTCTTCCAAACCCTTGCCCTAAACCCACATGTAAGTTTCATTTCCATGAACTTTTAACCATCTTTTAACTAAGTCATAATCTTATAAAAGTGTTTTGATTAGTATTAAACATGTTTAACCATCCAAAAACCCTAAAAATCAAGTAAAACCATGTTTTGATGTTAAACATGTTTACAAACCAGGAACATATACTTTTTTGGTCAAAAACGCGGATTAGAAGATGAATACAACGTTTTTACGGTTAGAAAGTTCGGTTTGAACCCAAAACCGAAACCCTAATTATCAAGGCTGTTACATGGATGATTTATGCTTGGTTGATGTTATATGATATGTAGATATACTGAGTTTGCAACCCGAGACCCGGAGAGTCATTTAAGCTAGCAAAATTCATCGAAAACCGACAAGGTAAACCCGTAACACTCGTTTAGGGGCTGTTTAGTATTAGGTTGTGACGTGCTTGTTGTTAGCTTGTGAAAACTTGCAGGGACATTAGGGATCATATAAATGAGTCCATGTTCAAATTTGGTAATTTTTCGATAAACGGAGAATATTTGGTGAATTTATTTCTGTTTATGAGCGTTTATTTGGGAAAAATAGCTAAACATATTGAAAAGTTCTGAAACTTGGTTTTGGAGTTTAATATGTGATGGTAAGATCACTGGTAAAGTTTGGGGATCATTGGAAATGCCTATGTATGGTTTGTGCAATCATGGTTTAACCAAATTTTAACAGCCGAAAAACACACAAAAAGGCATTTTGTCTAAAGTGTTAGGTTCTGGAGATTTTGCAGGGGCTATGTAATAACATTTAGGCCATTTGTATAAATTATCGGATTTTTCGGAGGTCGTTTGATATAAACGGGCCATTTATTACACGATTATAACCTATTAAATGAATTTTTATAAATAAATAAATAATCATAAAATTTCTGAAAATATTTTTATAAAATTCTCCATGTCTTAATGTATTTTTAAAAAAATTTACATAATTTATATGTAAGTACATATTTAGTTATGATTAATCAAAGATTTAAATTATAATTGTTTTAACGAAACCGGCAGTTTTGTGTTTAACGGACTGACTGGTATGTCAAAATGTCAAAAGTGGTCAAATATCATATTTTTGAATGATATTGATAAAAACGAACTTTTTACAAGAATTCCGGAAAATTCGGGTGAATTATGCGCGTTTTGTATAATCAAACCCGTGTGAAAACGGAAACGAACCCTGCGATCAAACCAGACACCGAAACCTTAAAATTCTTTCATAAATCAAATCATTTTATCAATCAATATATTTACTTAAGTTTATGTGATCTTACCTAATCCCGAAACGTATAAACAATCAACTGGGCTAGGCTCGGGAAACGGTGAAACTGAGCCAAATCCAGTTTTAAACATTTCATAGTATACAACGTCACAATCTAAGACTATGGTCATGTTCTGGGCCTAACAGCTATACCCAGATTATCTATACAGCCCGACTTAGCTTGAACACTGTACTAGTATTAACGATGCGATACCGTTTATAGGAATCAAGCTATAAACGAGGCATCTGACTTATTGATACGTAATTTCCGTGCGAACTACGATAAGGTGAGTTTCACGACCCCCACTTTCTAAACTGTTTTACGAACTTTTGGGGTGAAAAGCATGTTTACATATACTGATATACTTGAAAACGTGTGATGATGTGGATTATCTAAGTACTAACACTTGACAAGTCCCCACAAACACAAGTGATTAACTTCGTGCCGGTGACGTGTGGATAGTACTATCGGTTTGACAAACCCAACTGATAGAGCCGGAGGGGTATGCCGGAACATATGTAAACCCAGTTGCACATTGTCATTATATTTTTACATACTGCTATGTGGTGTTAGACATAGTACATACTTGGGGCAAGGTGGCTGTTAAATGCCAACGGGAGTGCATGGGCAGTGGAGGCCATGTGTTTTAGCTCGTTTCGGTTTCACTTGTGGCTTAGTATAATACATCATACACATACATATATACATACACACTGTAAACTTTACGAACTCGTGTACTAATTTCATTGACACTCGTGAAACTTGAAACTCACCAACTAGACGTAGTTGACCCGTTTTAACATGCTTTTCAGGTAAAGCAAAAGTGGAATGATTTGCTTACATGCTTGGTGTTAGAAGGAAAGTTGAATAGCTGTGAATAGACGCTGATATAATACTGAATAAGAAGCTCGTAAACCGGTTATGTGTTTTTCACCTGGTTTGTAAACATAGTACCTACCAATGTAATATGATGTAATTTAGCTGTTGAATTTCTTTATAAACAATGTGGTTGATACCAGTGTTATCTGTTACATTCCCGTATTACGCTTCCGCAACTACCTAGTCGGGGTGTGACAAACACCGTTCCGTTTATAATATAAAAAGACAAATTATTACACACTTCATCAATTATATCAACAAAGTAGACATGTTCTACAAATGTATCATTATCGGTTCTCAAAATTAGTCATAAGCGTAATATTTACATCAAATTTATTAACTTTGTAAAGTCTCATAAACTTTCCCCCCAATTTGAGAATTACATGGGAACCATATGGGTTCAAAGATTTATTGATATGAGCAAATGTAACATAATCATCAATAAAAACACATATATATATAATGATAGAAATTAGAAAAATACTATTTAACAAATTCAATAGTTTTGTAAAAAATTTAATACGTTAACTTAGATTAAATTCAACCAAAATCAAACATGCAAACAAATTGTAAACCTTAGAGGTTTATTAGCGAGTTTTGGAGAAATCATGAAAGTATTTACAGATAAGTTGACATAATTGAGATTTGATAGATGCAATAGATTGAGATTATGTGATTGATTTTTTATTCTATAAATATAATTTCATTGATAGATGGAATTGCTTGAGATTATGTGTGATATCATTTAGGGAGAAAGTCAATTACGTTAGATATGATTTAGGGATGCATGGAAAGTCAACATGTGTGTTATAAATTATATGGAAATTAATATAATTTTTTATGACAAATGGTTGGTTACGGGATACCCATTTACCAATTTTGATTATTTTTTTTTTTAAAAAAAAGAGTTTTAATGATTGAAAATAAAAACTTGCAAAATGGCACAAAAACAAATAGACATATATACTCTCTTTCACTACATGTGATTATATTTTTAATGCATGATATATAAGTGATTATGCGATTTTCACAATTTCTACTTCAAATTAGTTTTGAACCGGACACTTCTATAGTATGATTTATAAAGATTACTAAACCAACCACTGATTTTTTAAGCTAAGTCCTCTAATCTTGTTTTTTTGAATAATATTGATGATGATGATTCACGGGAAAATAATATGCGCTCATGTGACTCATGCCCGGTAAAAATACTTCCATTCTTAGAGTCTAAAGAATTACAATAATATTACATTGCAATGCTACACAATTATTATTAGTTATTATTAAGGGATTACTCCATAGAATAGTAACCAACTTTGAAAGTTGTTTCAATCAAGTCACTGATAAAAACTTTTGTTCCAATCAGGTCACTGAACTTTCATTTTTGTTCCAATCATAGATATTTTACCTGAATAGCAGGTAATCTAGGTTTTTTTTTTTAAATTTTCAATGTTTTTACTTTGCATAATAACTTTTAAAGGTTGTGAAAATTAGTAAAAATTCGAAATATAATTTTAAAATTTTGAAAATTTGCAAAAAAAGTTCGGATAATTGAGGTTCGGGTTAGAACGGTCAAGGTCGGAACGGGTCAAAACGGGTTTCGGGTCAGTTTTTTTTACGAATCAGCGTGTTTTCAACACGTTACAACTCGTTTTAACAGCAAAAGCTCGTTTAAGCGATTTTTAAGTTCGTTTCAGCACCTAACATCTCGTTTAAGAGATTTTTAAGTTCGTTTAAGCATGTAACAGCTCATTTAAGCGATTTTTCAGTTCGTTTCAGCACGTAACAACTCGTTTAAGCGATGTTTCAGTTCGTTTCAGCACCTAACAGCTCGTTGAAGCGAATTTTAAGTTCGTTTCAGCACCTAACAGCTCATTTAAGTGATTTTTATGTTCGTTTCAGCACCTAACAGCTCGTTTAAGCGATTTTTAAGTTTGTTTCAGCACCTAACATCTCGTTTAAGCGATTTTTAAGTTCGTTTAATCACTTAACAGCTCGTTTAAGTGATTTTTCAGTTCTTTCAGCACCTAACAGCTCGTTTAAGCGATTTTTAAGTTTGTTTAAGCGATTTTTCAGTTCGTTTCAGCACCTAACAGCTCGTTGAAGCAATTTTTAAGTTTATTTCAGCACTTAACAGATCGTTGAAGCGATTTTTAAGTTCGTTTAAGCACTTAACAGCTCGTTTAAGTGATTTTTAAGTTCGTTTCAGCACCTAACAGCTCGTTTAAGCGATTTTTAAGTTCGTTGCAGCACCTAACAGCTCGTTTAAGAGATTTTTATGTTCGTTTCAGCACTTAAAAAATCACTTAAAACGAGCTGTAAACGAACTTAAAAATCGCTTAAACGAGCTGTTAGGTGCTGAAACGAACTTAAAAATCACTTAAACGAGCTGTTATGAGCTGAAACGAACTTAAAAATCGCTTAAACGAGCTGTTACGTGCTGAAACGAACTTAAAAATCACTTAAACGAGCTGTTATGAGCTGAAACGAACTTAAAAATCGCTTAAACGAGCTGTTAGGTGCTGAAACGAACTGAAAAATCACTTAAACGAGCTTTTGCTGTTAAAACGAGTTGTAGCGTGTTGAAAACACGCTGATTCGTTGGTTAAAAAAAAAAACTGACTCGAAACCCGTTTTGACCCGTTCCGACCTTGAACCGTTCTAACCCGAACCTCAATTTTCCGAACTTTTTTTGCAAATTTTCGAAATTTTAAAATTATATTTCGCATTTTTACTAATTTTCGCAACCTTTAAAAGTTATTAGGCAAAGTAAAAACATTGAAAAATAAAAAAAAAACCTAGATTATCTGCTATTCAGGTAAAATATCTAGGATTGGAACAAAAATGAAAGTTCAGTAACCTAATTGGAACAAAAGTTTTTACCCGTGACTTGATTGGAACAACTTTCAAAGTTGGTTACTATTCTATGGAGTAATCCTATTATTAATTATCAAAAAATTAATTCATAATAGGATTGACATATTTAAAGAAAAAGTCGGTTACGAAACCATTTACCAATTTTGATTATTCTTTTAATTTAAATAAAGAAAAAAATGTTTTAATGATTGAACAAAAACTTGCCAATTGGCACAAATATAGTGCAATTAGGTGTCAAGTGGCATAAATAGGTTTTTGTTTATTATAATAGTAGACGAGTAGCTTTTTTAACAACATTTCACCAAATCTCTTTATTGTGCCACGTGGCATTCGAAATCATCATTTTTCAACATGGCATATTAATTTTCAGTTTTTCATCCCTCTTTTTTAGTAACCAAATTCACGATCCTACCGGAATTATACAACCCTCTTTCTATCATCATTTCACATCACAAACCCTACTCGCCGACCTTTCTTCTACAATCGCCTTCATCCTTCTTGCAACAATCAACGTCGATCATCTCTTACATGTAGGGCTGTTCACGAACCGAACCGAACGCGAGCATGCTCGTACTTGGTTTGGTTTGAAAGCGAGTCGAATCGAGAGGATTGAATTTAAAGAAACGAGCGATATCTTAATGCTTGAACTTGGTTCGGTTTGAAACCGAGCGGCTTGGTTCGGCTTGGTTTCGTACAAAGTTTCCAATTTTAAATTTCTAAAACTTCAAAATATCATTAATTCAAGACTTTCAACTCTAAATTGTCTAAAGTTCCACCTTTAAAATGTATAAAACTAAAAGTTAACAACAAAACATATATAAAACGAGCGGCTATGGTTTAAATTTGACTTTGAATTCAACACAAAAGATAGAAATTTTAAAAACTTTAAAAAATAGTATACTTTTATATATATTCATAAAGTTTATATATAAAACTAATAAATAAAAAATAATTCGAGCAAAACGAACTGAACCAAACCGAGCGAGGCTTTGCTCGTGCTTGGATTGTTTTTAAACCGAACCGAGCTAAACGGCTCACTTCCAAACCGAGCCGAAATCAAACGAGCATTTTTCGAGCAATTTTCGAGCGAACGACGAACGAGCGGCGACCATTTTGGATAACCCTAATTACATGATTAACGAGATTTGTTATTTGACTTATCGATCATTTTGTTGTATACAGCACTCAATTGAAACAAACCCTAAATTTTGAATATTTCAAAATCCGGTAACAGAACTAAATAAAACATACCTACTACCAAAATCATTATTGTTCTCATCCAGTCTGCGATTTATGTATGCTATTTCACTATTGATTCGCTTCAATTATTTGAATTTGTTATTAATTTTGATTTTTCGTATTTTAAAATGCAGCTTAGATTCGGTAGTGTACTGGTATTGCGGTGGATCTCTTGGCAAGCACCACAATGAAGGTAAATTGTCCAAACGTTGATACATTTGTTTTCTAGATAATTGCTATGATAGTTATATGTTTTACACAGTTTGTTTATAAATATAATTATGTCAACTTTTGTAGCTTCGATATTGTTACTTTAGTGACGCGCTTACTTTGTATTTCGTATTTAGGCTTCTAAACATACCTAAGAAAAATGTGTGTCGCATGTTTGTGGTTTTTCGTTTTACTTTAACCGAACAAATTATCTAAATTATCGAACAAGAATGAGTAAAAATTAACGATTATAAATAGCCCGTGCAACAGAAAGGGAATTGTCATACTCTATAGGTCATTTTTTTTTGTCAAAGTGCAGCAAAATTGTCTTTATTCTAACCTAAAAGATTCATTATTCGTGTACTTCTCGTTTTTATGTTAATTTAAACATTCGGCTCGGGTTCAACTTTAGTTCAAACAAGTTCTGGTCAATGGGTTTTTCGAGTAAAATGAGTTCTCGTCGAAATGAGTTATGAACAGAATGATTTCGGGTTTAAAATGGGTTTTTAAAAGAGTATCAAGTTGGTTCACGTTAAATGGGCATGTCAAAAAGGGCTATGATCAGAATGTTTGGGTCCAAATGGTTTGTTTTAAATTATAGTATTTTCTAATTTAAAAGATTCCTTATTCATGTATTTTAAGATTTTATAATTCAATAATTTGACAGTTTCAATAACATTTGAAGGGAGTTTGAATTTTAAGTTCGGGTTAAAATTTGGTTACAGGTTAATGAGTTAAAGAATGATGATATTGATCATATAAGTAGGATTGCTCTTGCATGTCCATTGCCTCATTGGTTGTTGTACAACACCTAAAAATAAGGATTATTAACTTTTTTTTTGTTATGTATTTTTATATTTTGGAAACAATTCAATGACATCTGCAATTACATGTAGATTACTGGTGAAATTATTATTGCGCACCAAGAGAAGTGTGTAGTTTTACATCCAAGGCATATGTTGTCAGGGCTATCATTTATGTTTTTTTAACGTTACATGGTAGAAAGTTTATGTGTGGTTTGTTAAGAAGATTACGAAGCGGATGAGATGACATTGGAATGCAAACATACCAAGTAATAATAATTTTTAAAATTTAAAACAAGAAAACATACAAACATAAATTGGGTCAGGTTGCGTTATCAATATTACCTAAATTAGGTTGAGTTAAGATAAGAGAAGCTTTCAATATACAAATAATTGCCTCATTGATTATTTTAGAGTCAAAACATTTTTGGCCCGTTTGATTATAATCTTGACATGGATGTCTATTATGATCTGGGAACTACTTTAGTGATAATACATAGGACTGTAATCTTGCTCTTAAATCTTTATGCAAAAGGAATGGATGTCATGTTGAGGTATGCACTTAGTTACTAATTTTATTGGCAATTATGATATCTATTGTAGTAAATTTCTTATTTAGTTCTAACTTTAACTTTATAGCAGACAAATATATAATTGGTATTGATAATCTTGACATGGATGTTAGAGTTTTAATCTGGCTTGAAGTTTGCACTCAACGTTTTTCCTTCAAGATTGGGGTAATACAAAATTATGTTTAATTTAGATTCAGTTTCATTTACATTTACATTTAAAGTACATTACGTAAAAAAACATGTTCATCACATGTTTCAGTCAGGCATAGCTTTAATCTAATCGGTATTGATATTGAATGTGATAATAATTTAATAATACACTTATTGTGTCAGGAAAGGTTCAAAGAAATAGACTATGACTTCACTTGCTCAAATGGAAAAAGAGGGTTGTAATGGTAGAATGTATGCTAGAGACAACACCGCAATATTATTTGGGCCAAGTTAAAGCACAAGCAACGTGTCACACCCCGACTAAAGGCGCGGAACATACCGGGGTGCAACGGATTGCTCAAGAACACAAGACACTATTAAATGACAATATTTAAACAACTCATTAATTTCATTCAATCATCAAAAGTAACACATCTTGTTTATACAAATTAACACAAAATATAAGAATTTAATTGTACATTCTTCTAATAACCTAAACAGTCTCAAAATAAGATAGCATCTTCAAACTCCAATCAACCAACAATCAAACCTGTAACAATGCATAAAATACAATTTGTCAACACGAATGTTGGTGAACAATTTCATAGTTTTGAGTGTATATATATATGAGGCAAAATCCAGAAATCGTATATGAAACTATAAATACGAGCAAGTATTGGGGTATATAAATCATAAATAAATGAGGATCCTTTATAATCGGTAACAACCGACATACTCGGATAATGATGCCCTATTCTACTAGCACAAGGCTAAAGTAGTTAGGGTGCGTATGATCATACTTATTGAGACTCAACAACAACATAAAAATAAACACTCGTGCACGTAAAGCATATGCGGCATATAACACAGAATAGAGCAAGTATTCTACTATAATACACCCTAAAGTTTGTGATTTGAGGATCGAGTATTAGAAATCATTCTTGTCTTGAATAAGTATACATGTTACCCCCAAAGTATAAAAATGAAAACGGGGGATGAAATGTACTCACATGAAATAAGTAACTTGAAGGATTAGTTTGCGATAAAACAAAAAGGTAAGTTCAACGAGCAAGACCTAGATTAAAAAAGGGTCTTGAGTTAGTAGATGGACTTAAAAGCTTTAAAGTAAAATAACATGACTAGTAAGATAAATAATTAAAGTTTGAAGGCTAAAATGTAAATACATAATAAATTAAAGTAATGATTTTGGAGAACTTAGTTTACTCGAAATCGGGTCTCGGTATTATATTCATTAGTTTTACTTAACCTTTGTTAAGTAAATATTTGGGTAAGGTTGCAATATTGCAAGATCCTTTGTTAAATAGATACTAAGACGAGATTTTACGAGTGTTCGGATTTGTCGGTTCGAGTCTTGATAATTGGTCAAGTTCGAAGCCGAGATTCCAAAGTAATAATTGTTATGCGATAACTCAATGAAATCAAAAGAAACTTAACCAATTGTGTAGTTCTATTAAGAAGAACCTCGACGTCCGTTAAGCGAGTTTGGTTTTGTCGGTCCAAACTTGTTATAAGATCAAGTTGGATCCAACATACCAAGTGTTTTGAGAAAATAATTAAAATTAGTTAATAATATATTTTTAGAGAAAAATACAAGATTCGTTTGCCCAAAACAAAACTAGTGTGTCTTAAGCGAGTGAAATCGGTTTACTTCGGTCTTGGTTCGGTCTTTGACTCGGAATTAGACCGAGGATGGTTACCACATACCCAATACCATATAACTTTATTAAAATAACTTAGAAATGATAATACTCAAGTCTTAGATTCAACATGTTAAAAATAAAGTATTTAAACAAGAGTTCGTTTTGGTTCGGTCCCTGACTCGGAATGAAACCGAGGATGGTTGGCACATACCTAATACCATAGAAATCATTAAAATGATTTGGAAACTAAAGTAATTAGAAACTACACAACATTAGTAAGCTTGCATAAATTAAAGTGTTTAATCAAGGA
The DNA here is from genome assembly GCF_021521415.1 of Bidens hawaiensis. Classification (NCBI taxonomy): domain Eukaryota; kingdom Viridiplantae; phylum Streptophyta; class Magnoliopsida; order Asterales; family Asteraceae; genus Bidens; species Bidens hawaiensis. The sequence goes on along the minus strand of NW_027491020.1, from coordinate 7,901,084 downwards.
CTATAATAGTCCTCCATGAAGCCTTTCCTAGAAATACACCTAAACTGACATGGCCGGAGAAGGGAAAGCCAAGGAAACAAGGGGAGTATGTTTTAAATAGTCTATAACAACAAGCTTTAATTAACAAGAATTAGTTACAAACAAAGATTAGAAGTAGTTTGACCTTGAGAGGTCAAACTAGCAAGAGTTTGAAGAAAGAATACTTAGATCTAGACCGGGAAGAGTTTGAGGTGAATGAGCAAACCCAAATGGGATGCATTGGTCTTTTTTATATAAGGAAAGAGTGAAGGGTTGGACATAATGTTGCTTTCATGAGTTACATGCTTTTGTTATTTGACAATTTTAGTCCCTTAAGTTTGTTTTAACCCGTTTTTAGCAAAATAAAAAAAAGGTGTTTTAACGTACCGAAATAGATGATTTTTTGATCCGACAATTGTGTAACCTAAACGAACATAAAACCCAATATTTTATTAATAACTAAATATCTGAAAGCCCAAAACGGGTCGGGTTTCCGATACAAAAACAAATACAAGTTAAACCGAAAATGACGAGTGTCACAGTCTTCCCTACTTTAGGAAATTTCGTCCCGAAATTAAGATGAATCCGTAATAAACAAATGCGGGTGCTTTTTCTTCATCTCATCTCATTCCCAAGTAGATTCAGCGCCACGCTGGGATTCCCAACGGATTTTAACTAAACAGATGCGGCTAAGTTTGGTTTGTATCTCATTGCGATCCATGATTTCAACGGGTTTTTCAATCATTTGCAAGGTTTTGCCGATACGTACTTCATTGAGAGGTATATGAAGGTTACCTTAGGCTAAGCACTTTTTGAGGTTCAAGACATGAAAGGTTGGATGGACATCGGTAAGTTCTTGCGGTAAATCGAGATTACAAGCCATTTTTCCAATCATTTCGAGGACTTTGAATGGGCCTACGAAACGGGGTGCTAGTTTTCCTTTATTCCCAAAACGGACTACTCCCTTCCAAGGGGATACTTTGAGAAAGACAAGGTCTCCAACATTGAATTCGAGAGGCTTCCGTCGTTTTTCGGCGTAGCTCTTTTGACGAATTTTTGCAGCAAGAAGATTTTTGCGGATTTGATCGATACGATCAGTAGTGTCTTGGACCATCTCGGGACCAGTTATTTGGGTTTCACCAATCTCATTACAACAAATCGGGGAATGGCACTTACGACCATAAAGAGCTTGGAAAGGAGCCATATCAATGCTAGAATGATAGCTATTGTTGTATGAGAATTCGATAAGCGGGAGATGACAATCCCAATTTCCACCAAAATCAAGTACACAATATCTAAGAATATCTTCAAGGGTTTGGATTGTACGCTCGGATTAACCATCGATTTGAGGTGATAAGCGGTACTAAGATCAAGGCGAGTGCCCAAAGCTTCTTGAAGCGATTTCCAAAAAAGTGAGGTGAAACGAGCATCACGATCGGATATAATGGTCAACGGAATACCATGGCGGCATACAACTTCACGAACATAGGTTTGTGCGAGTTGTTCGACAGAGTACTTCTCTAGTACAGGAGGAAGTGAGCCGATTTGGTTAATCAATTAATGATTACCCAAATACTATCATTTGCTTTTCAGTGGGGGGTAATTTGGTGATAAAGTCCATAGCAATGTCTTCCCATTTCCAAACGGGATTAGGAGGTTGCTCGAGTAAACCAAAAGGGTTTTGATGTTCGGTTTTAACCTTTGAGCATGTAAAGCATTTTGAGACGTAAAGTGCCACATCCTTTTTCATACCCGGCCACCTATAAATAGATCGAAGTACATCTTATCCGCACCAGATGCACAGAATATCGCGACATATGAGCTTCGTCGAGAATGAAAGTACGAAGTTCATCACGATCGGGAACCCACAAATGATTGAGAAAAATAAAGCCAGCACTCGGGTTTGGTTTCGAGTTGAAGTTCGGTTCCACATGACAATTTGTCGTACATATTGAATTTATCGATGGAGGTGCATTGGGCTCGATAGGTGCGGTCTTGAAGATCGGTTTGGATGATGATACTATGAAGCAGAACGGATTTGACATTAACTTTACGACTAAGGGCATCGGCCACGACATTCACTTTACCGGGATGGTAGCGAATTTTGCAATCGTAATAACTAAGTAATTCGGCCCATCGACGTTGTCTCATGTTGAGATCTTTTTGGTCAAATATGTGTTGAAGACTTTTATGACCGGTGAATACAACACATTTCGTGCCATAAAGGTAATGTCTCCAGATTTTGAGAGCAAAAACGACGGCACCAAGTTCGAGATCATGAGTCGTGTAATTCTTTTCGTTAACCTTAAGTTGGCTTGAGGCATATGCGATAACTTGACCTCGTTGCATGAGAACACAACCGAGACCTTGGTTGGATGCATCGCAAAATACCACAAAGTCGACGTTTCCATCGGGAAGGGTTATGTGACATTCGTCATTTTCGGTTTGACTGGTATTTGTTTTTGTATCGGAAACTCGACCCGTTTTGGCCTTTCGGATCCTACATTATTAATAAAATTTTGGGTTTTATGTTCGTTTATGTTAAACAATTGTTGGATCAAGAAAACATCCTTTTCAGTACGTTAAAACACCTCTTTATGGCTAAAGACGAGTTAAAACAAACTTAAGGGTAAAGGGCCTTTATTGTCAAATAACAAAATCTGGAAGCAACCCCCCTAGGGGCGCCACGCCCTGTGGCCATTATTTCCATGGTGGTCGCGCGGCATGGTCTTGTACCTGCAGATCACCAACTCGTTTTTTGTTTGTTTTGTGCATTGTTTGACCATTTTTAACCAATCACTTGCATGTATACCCCTTATGAGTAAACTATAATTTTTCCACTATAAAAACAGTCCCATGCACCCATTTTGGTTTTCTCTTCTTCTCCAAACTCTCTCAATCTAAGATCCAAGTATCCGTTTTTCAAGTTCTTAATAGTTTGACTCTTCAAGGTCAAACTAATACTAATCTTTGTTTCTAACTAATTCTTGTTACTTAAAGCTTTATATTATATCTTGTCTAAAACATATTCCCCTTGTTTCCGTGGCTTTCCCGTCTCCGGCCATGGTCGGTTTCGGTATTGCTAGGCAATGCTACATGGAGGACTATTATAGTCATTGATAAACACTTTAATTTATGCTTTAATTTTGTTTAAGCTTATTAATATCGTTTAGTCCTTAGTTACTTTTAGTTTCTAAAACATTTTATTAGTTCAATGGTATTTGGGTATGTGGTAGCCATCCTCGGTTTCATCCCGAGCCAAGAACCGAACCAAAACTGAACTTTTATTTAAATACTTTATTGTTAACATATTGTATGTAGAACTTGAGTATTATCATTTCTAAGTTTGTTTTAATGAGTTCTATGGTATTGGGTATGTGTTAACCATCCTCGGTCTTATTCCGAGTCAACGACCGAACCAAGACCGAACTCTCGTTTAGATGCTTTATATTTAAAATGATTTATTAATATGTTACATGTAATATTTGTATTATAAAAACTAAGTTCATTTTAATAAGTTCTATGGTATTGGTTATGTGGTAACCATCCTCGGTCTTATTCCGAGTCAAGGATCGAACCAAGACCGAACTAAACTGAGTTTACTCGCTTAAGACACACTAGTTGTGTTTTGAGCCACCGAATCTCATATTTTCTCTAAAACTATATTATAAACTAATTCTAACTGTTTTCTCAAAACACTTGGTATGTTGGATCTAACTTGATCTTATAACAAGTTTGGACCGACAAAACCACTCGCTTAACGGACGTTTTCCTTTTTATACTTTGGGGGTAACATACATACTTATTCAAAACAAGAATGATTTATAATACTCCATCCTCAAACCACAAACTCTAGGGTGTATGGCACTTAGAATACTTGCTCTATTGTGTGTTATATGTTTCATATGCTTTATGTGCACAAGTGTTTATTTTTTTTGTTGTTGTGGAGCCTCAATAAGTATGATCATACGCACCCCTAACTACTTAGCCTTATGCAAGAAGAATAGGGCATAATTATCCGAGTATGTCGGTTGCTATCGATTAGAAAGGATCCTCATTTACTTATGATTTATATACCACAATTGATGCTTTTATTTATAGTCTCATATATGTTTGTGGATTTTGCCTCATATTATATATAATCAAAACTATGAAATTGCTCACCAACGTACGTGTTGACAAATATTATTTTATGCATTGTTACAGGTTTGATTATTGGTTGATTGAAGTTTGAAGATGCTATCTTATTTGAGACTGCTTAGGTTATTAGAAAAATGAACAATTAAATTCTTATATTTGGTGTTATTTGTATGAATAAGATGTGTTACTTTTGGTGATTGAATGAAATTAATGAGTTGTTTAAATATTGTCACTATAATAGTGTCTTGTGTTCTTGGGCAATTCGTTGCATTCCGGCATGTTCCGCCGCCTTTGGTCGTGGTGTGACAGGTTAAGACGGGAGCATTGCAAAGCATATGCTTTAAGGTTTGAAAAGATTCTTCTTCTTTCAGTCCCCATTCATAAGGTTTTCCTTTATGAGTTAGAGCGGTGAGGGGTAACGCGATTTTGGAGAAGTTTAAAATGAATCGCCGATAATACCCGGCCAAACCAAGGAAAGATCGGACTTCCGTGGGTGTGGATGGAGTTTTCCAATCCTTTACGGCCTTGATTTTCGCGGGATCAACATGAATACCTTTATCGTTGACGATGTGTTCCAAAATTTGAACTTCCTTTAACCAAAATTCACATTTTGAGAACTTGGCATAAAGTTGTTCTTTTCTTAGGAGATCAAGAATGGAACGTAAATGATTCTCATGTTCGGCTTTGGTCTTGGAGAAAATGAGGATGTCATAGACAAAAACAATTACGAATTTGTCAAAGAATGGTTTACGAACGCGGTTCATGAGGTCCGTGAATACCGCGGGTGCATTGGTTAATCCGAATAGCATAACCATATATTCGTAATGTCCATACCGAGTACGAAAAGCGGTTTTAGGAATGTCATCTTCATGAACACGCAATTGATGATAACACGATCGAAGATCGATTTTGGAAAAACAAGTTGCACCTTGGAGTTGATCGAAGAGGTCGTCGATTCAAGGCAAAGGGTAACGATTTTTGATGGTGAGCTTATTGAGTTCATTGTAATCAACACACATGCGAAACGAGCCATCTTTCTTTTTCACGAAGAGGACGTGAGCGCCCCAAGGGGAAGAGTTTGGACGGATAAAGCCCTTATTGGAGAGTTCTTGATGTTGGTTCGATAACTCTTCAATTCCAAAGAAGCTAAACGATAGGGAGCCTTGGCTACAGGAGTTGCGCCGGGCACAAGGCCGATTCAACATTCAACCGAACGAATGGGAGGGAGACCAGAGACGTCTTCGGGAAAAATGCAGGGAAATTCACAAACAACGGGAATGTCTTGAATTTTCTTTTCTTCGAGGTCTCTTACCACCGCTTGGGCTAGGAATGGAACGTACTTTTGGCGTAAGTACTTTCAAATTGAGAGCAAGACATGAGGTTGAGTTTCTTGGGAATCTTTTTGCCAAAGACCTTGAGGGTTTTGCCATTGACGAGCAGGATTCGAATAAACTTGTCATAACAAACGACTTCGGCACGGTGCAAAGCTAACCAATCAATGCCTACTATGATGTCTAAACTTCCCATTTGCATCGGGATGAGATCGATAGAGAATTCGTGCTTGAAAAGAGTGAGGATACAATCGCGAATAATCGAATCGATGGTGATGAAGTTACCGTTGGCGACTTCGACAGAAAAAGGGCAAGAAAGTTTAGTGCGAGGCACAGCAAGGATAGATTCAAATTTAAAAGAAACAAAACTCCTATCAACTTCGGTATCAAATAAAATTGAAGCTAAATGCTCATTTACTAAAAACGTATCGTTCACCACGTCGTTGGCAACTTGAGCTTGGTTGGCGTTCATCATAAAAGCACGCCCATGGTTTCCAGGGTGACTTGTTGTGCTGGAGGAGGAGGAAGAGCTTGCATAGTTTGCGGAAGGGCTTGCATCGCTTGGAGCGGTTGAGCCGAATGAGCCAAGAGTTGTGGGACTTGAGGTTGATAGGTTTGAACTTGGTAGGCTTGGGTTTGGTAATACGGCGTGGGAATGATTTGAGCTTGGTTAACATACGCAAGTCGAGGACAAACATTGCGGAAATGATTCGGATCTACACAATTGGAACAAGCTCTAGGTTGAGGAGGAGTTTGGGCAAAAGGCACGGGACGGTTTTGGTTGGATTGAGCAAATCTTGGTGGAGCGGGTTGCCCACAGGAGGTTTCCTGACACACGTTGCTAAGGTGATCATAGCTGTTACACTTCGTGCAATGGCGACAAGCGGAGTAGGAGGGATGATGGAGTTGGCAAGTGCTACATAAGGGTTGCGAGCCGGAATACGGTTTAAGTTTTGGGGTGCTTGGGATTGAGATTGAGGTTGAGATGGTTGAGTGACGGCATAGTTTCGGTAGTTGGGTTTGCTTTTCTTCTTGGAGTGGTGGGATGAGTTGGAGTAGTTTATAGATTGCGATTGAGGGTCAACTTTGGTGAGGGTTGACTATTCGGGTGTACTATTTTCATTGGGGTTCTTGGAGCTTTTGATAGTGAGGGTACCGGTCTTGACATGGTTTTCGAAAAAAAGCACCGGCTAAGGTAATTGAATCATGGAGTGTTTGCGGTTGACTACTTATCACCGAGTCGCGGATTTGCATAGGCAAACCGCTAACATACTTGTCAATTGCCCTCTCGAGGGGAGTGACCAAGTGAGGAACCAAGAGACTAAGCTCATGAAAGCGGTTGGAGTAGGCGGAGTAGTCACCACTCTCTTGCTTAAGTTCCCAAAATTCGGATTCGAGTTTTTGAAATTCATGTTTCGGGCAAAATTTCTTCATCATGACTTCCTTGAGCTTGGTCCATGAGTAGGCCATAGCTACCTCCTTTCCATTGGCGAACATTTCACCATTCCACCAAGTGATGGCGGTTTCCTCGAACATGCTTGCGGTGTATGTGGTTGTCACACCCTCAAAATCCACTAACGGAGTTTTACCGTCAGAGGGTGTGAACTAACAGGATCGGAATCATTAGTTATAATCAAACCATAAATAACGTTTTCAAAACACGAAAACATTTAAGTGTAAATAAGTGCGGAAGCGTAAAACCATAGCCCAAGTGTTGCGTCACGCAGGACGACTTAAAAACCCAAATAACAGTTTAAAACAAGTTTGCATAAACAAAAGCGTTCAAAGTAATGCATGATCCTATACCGCGCGCCCGCCTCGGCTACCTGAGAATAACATACTAAAAGTGTCAACACGGGGTTGGTGAGTTCACAAGTTTATGTAAAATAAAGCGTTTGCGTTTTGCGTTTTGCGTTTTGTGTTTAGCGTTTGCGTTACCAGATAGTGTTAAATCAATTATATATCTATAGGTAGCTAGCCTATAAAGCAAGTATACTAAGTGTTCGACACCGAAGCTGACTGTTTATCATGTGCCTTGCCACCAGGTCTATCCCGACCATGGTAATGTGTTAGCCAAAATTACACCCACTCGACCTCCAGTCGAGCTTAGCGTTGGGTGGGGTTTGTCAAACCCAGTAGTACTACTCAACAGTGACTCGCTATTATCCAATACTAAACGGTTCGATGTGTGAAGGACTTCAGTTGTTTCGTTTGCCACTTAGTCTTTAAAAGTGATAGATAATCTAATAACAAAATCTAAAAGCGTTTCGGAGTATGTATTCTCCCCCAAGTGAAAAGCGTTTAAAAGAGTTAAAAGGGGAACGTGAAACTCACTGTTTGCGAAGAATTCCAAAAACGAGTAAACCAAAGGATGCGCGTCACATAAAAATCCTCACTAGCGTTCTAAAACAACAAATGAGATTTTCTAAGTGTTGGAACTATTATCGAGTCTCTAGACTCGGCACATAATACCTATGCATAAAATTCGTTTCATGTTTCGTTTGTGAATTGTGTGTGTCTCAACAAACACAATTGTGATACGTTACATGTGTGAACAACTATTTACGTGTCAAGTATTAATAGTGTACATTTCTAGCAATTATTCCCTGCAAGGGCAATTTGGTCAAAACATAACAATTATCTAGCAATTAGCACGTTTCATGTATTTTCACAAAGTTCAGCAGCTAGTTTCATCAAGACAGAATTCTACTTGAAAGATTACTCTATTCAATAGATCATAGCATCTCAATTAATTCACCAAAAATCGTCACAAAAGCATACATGAGTTAGGTTTCCAGAACATATTTTATTGTATTTTTATTCCACATAGATTTCTCACAATGATCAAAACATTACAGCAAACTCACAGCAGTCAAAATCATGCGCAACAGAATGTTATTTGTTATTACCGTTAAATGAAAAATCCAACTAATGCAAGACCAATTGGGTTAGGTTCTTAACTCAATAAGTTAACTTCCAGAAGTGGAAACAACCCATTTGGTCTTGTAGTTCATGAGATATGATAATTACAAAACAACCTAAGCAGGTCTCACAATTCAGATTTGCACTTCAGTTTTGTAAAATAATAAAAGTTAACTTTTACTCTTCCAAAAATTACAATTTTGGACTTCATAGAAACTAGACTCAACATAGTACCCTGTAGTGTTAACAACCTCGACCAATTTCCACATTAACATTTAGTTACAGTTGTATAAACATAACTTACAATCTGTCCAGTACCAGTTTAGACTTTTAATCACATTTAAATCATTTGAACAACCAAAACACCTCCAAATTAGGCGTGGTTGGGTTTTCTGGAAACTAGACTCAGAGTAATACCTTTTAGACTCATAAATAGCTCAGTTTGCTTTTATATTTAACAAGTTACATGTCATTCAAATTTAACAATCTCTGCTGTCAAAACTCAGCAAGCACAAACAATCGTCTTACATGCATCCTAAGCATACGACATATATCCGACATGCAATAAACATCATTAACCATAAAAATCAGTAGTAACCCTCTAGGGTTTACAAACAATCAATGATTTAACAATCTTTCACCGTTCAAAATCACATATGATTATCTAAACCAATAACCAACGCATAATCAATCATCCTCAAATCAAAATCAAGCATATAAACACTTAATACATAATTTACAAAGTTAGGGTTTCATGTTTATACCTTAAAAACGCAGAAACAACCAAGAGAAAGATGAGAGATGCTTAGAAACGAGTGTGGGATGCTCTGATTACGAAGAACAAGATCAAACGGGTATGATATGAGGGTGGGTGTTGGCTGCCGTCGCAAGGAGAGAGGGGAGGGGGCTGTCCGATCGGGTTTAGAGAGAGGGAGGGAGGGTTAGGGTTTATTAATATTATTTAATAATAATATGTTACACATAGGTCCCTCAACTTTTAAATATTACTTTTCTAGCCTAAAGTAACTTGTTTGCATCTTGAGTTAGTGTTTTAAATGATATTATCAAATAACATGTAACATCCCGAAATTTCTAAAGTAATATTTAATATATTATTTTGTCGGGTGAAATAAACGAGTTAGTGGAACGATAATAATAATAGCAAAATATGAAGACTTAGTAGGATAATTAGATGGGATTAGATATGGGCCAAAAGGAAATATGGGCCTTCGGTCCATGGGCTTAAGGGAGTATAAATACCCCCTTAAACCCCAATCCTTTCCATTCCATCCATTTATCCATCCTAATCTCTACACACTCCAAAACACACAACCCGAACCAAGATCCAAAGGCAAGGACCCGAGCTCGTTGGTGCAAGATCGTCATGACGAACCAAAGCAACAAGACCAGCTCGTGTTCGTAGTTCGACTCATTTACGGTACGTTTATATCGAGAACATGTTCGTTTAGGTTTGGATTAGTATAGAAATGATAGATCGGTGTTTGTATGGTAAAAACGAATCCTACAAAGCTAAACTTACTGAAAATGGTTAAGATTTGATGGGTTAATCGATTGATAAAAAGAACCCGTAACCTATATGCCTAAATCGCACCCTTTAAACATCGATGTTAGGTCGATTTGATGGTTGGGGTTTGTAGGCGCTGGTCAGACGATCCCGTGGGTACCTAAATCGAGTTATTTGGTTAAGAAACGAAGGTGATTAAGGGATTTAAGAACGAACAGTAGCTGCAGACGACAACTTCGCCTGCAAGCTAAGTTCGCCTGATGAACTTCGCCTGCAAGCTAAGTTCGCCTGATGACAACTTCGCCTGCAAGCTAAGTTCGCCTGATGACAACTTCGCCTAAAGCCAAGTTCGCCTGATGACAACTTCGCCTAAAGCCAAGTTCGCCTGATGACAACTTCGCCTAAAGCCAAGTTCGCCTAAGGTTTAACTTCGCCTAAAGCTAAGTCCGCCTAAGGTTTAACTTCGCCTAGAGTCAAGTTCTATTAGAAAATAAATTAAAACGATAAGTAAAAGTAATCTAATACTAGGCCACCAGATTAAAATCAGGCGAGTATTGATACGTGTAACTTATACAGTCAGCCGAGCTCAGCTAAAGAAGGGATTTACAACTATCGGAGGAAGAAGCAGAGTTCAGGTGAGTTTCTAGCCCCATTTCCTTGTTATGTTTTCGGGGCTGTGTGCATACTCGATGTGAAGTGTGAATACACTTACCTTAAGTGGTAAGTGTATGCTATAGATGTTATACGAGGTATATATTTTATACTGCTTGTCGGTACGTGAACGATCTTCGGATATTGCACGTATCGCCAAGGATAGTAAATTCCAAGTGGTTGATAGTGTGTATGAATGTTATGACGTGACTTGTTTATTACGTAAATACTGAACTGATATGAAGTGTGATATAGGCAGGTAGAGGTAGAGTGTGTTAGAAGTGGCAAGAGTCTAGTAAGGGTGTTAGTGGCATAACGTGAGCGCGTGATAGGGAAAGCCTGTACGTGCCATCGTTATTATGTGTGAATGATTGTTGATGTGACTTGCTTATTATGTAAATGATATGAAGCGTGTTGTAGACAAGTAGAGGTAGAGCGTGTTAGAAGTGGCAAGAGTCTAGTAAGAGTGTTAGTGGCATAACGATAGTACGTGGTAAGGTAAGCCTATACGTGCCTTCGTTATTAAAGTGGCAAAGTGGCATAACGTTTTACGTTATTAAAGTGGCAAAGTGGCATAACGTTATACGTTATTAAAGTGGCAAAGTGGCATAACGTTATACGTTATTAAAGTGGCAAAGTGGCAAGGTGGTAGGTGTAAATAAGAGGCTAAGTGGTAAGTTAAGCAGGTTAGATGCGAAAGTGTGAATACACTTACCTTAAGTGGTAAGTGTATAGATGTTATACAAGTAGCTATTATGTAATGCTTGTCGGTACGTGAACGATCTTCGGATATTGCAAGTATCGTCAAGGAGAGTGATTGTCAAGTGGTTGTTAGTGTGTATGTATTCTATGATGCGACTTGCTTATTATGTAAATATTGTATTGGTATAAAGAGTGCTGTAGACAAGTAGTGGTAGAGTGTGATAGAAGTGGCAGAGTCTAGTAAGAGTGTTAGTGGCATGACGATAGTACGTGGTAGGGTAAGCCTATACGTGACTTCGTTATTAAGGTGGCATCAAGTGGCATAAAGTGGCATAAGTGGCTAAGCTGTAGGGGTAATTAAGAGGCTAAGCTATAGGGGTAATTAAGTGGTTAAACAGTGGCATGTTAGACAGTGGACTATGTGTCTTCGGATACGTATATATTGTATGAAGTGGTTGTATGATAAGTTGCTTGATTAACTAGAACTCACTCAGCGTAGCTGACTTTTAGTATGCACGCATGTGAGTAGGATGAGGCAGCTCGCTTGAGGAGACACGCGGCACTGAATAAGAGGCTGGCATCTGAAGACTCAAGACGTTTAAGTTAAATGTTTCGATTATTTTGAAAGACAAAATGATGTTTTAAGACAAGACGTGTTTTGTTATGAAATGTTTTATGAAAGTTTTTATATTCCGCGAAAGTTTTAATGAACTCTGATTTGTGCGAACTGTGTTTATGAGTAAATCCGACGTTAAAGTAGGGCTACCGGGTTCGGGGCCTTACAAGTTGGTATCAGAGCAAAGTTCGAGAGATTTAAGCATCCTACATGCTTAGACTCGAACAGAGAATGGGATTTAAGTAAGAATGGAAAGAAGATGCCAGTTCAAGAATGCCATGTGTCGATCAAGCAAGATCAGTAAAGGTAAAGTGTATGATTAAATGATATATGTTAATGAGAAAGAAAAGATATGTGATCGGCAGGGATAGGAATAATTGATTGTTTGATTTGACTAACTGCTTAAGTAGAACCAGCACAAAGAGACTCATAAAGGGAAGTGTATAGGACACGGAAAGCAACGTGATCAGCTAGTCACAGCTGGCCACTGTTATTACCTGTTAGCCTTGCTATCCTTGTACTAAATAGTTTCTTGAGTGATGATGTTTGTGTTTTCCCTTTTAGAATACGATGGCTGGAGCTGGAGACATTGCTGGAGCTGGAGGTCGCACTGGACGACGCGGCAGGCCTCGTCGTGTCCAGCAACTTTCGATTGAGACAGCTTCTAACACCGAAGGTGAAGAAAGCGCAGCTGGAGGAGACCAGAACAATAACGAAGAGGTTCAACTTAGCCCTGCAGTCCAAGCAGCCATTGTTCAAGCTGTAGTTGTTGCTATGAAGAACCTGAATCCCGAAAGATCTGCTGGAAGCCGTGAACGAATTGCTGAAGGGGCGGGTGGTGATGGTAGGAAGGATGGGGAAGGAGAAAGAGAGGCCTCGAGTGAGGATAAGTCTGTGAAGGTCGATGACAGGAAAAGAGGCCGAGATGGGTGCAACTATAAGTCCTTCAAAGGATGCGACCCGCCAAAGCTGACTGGGTTGGGAGACGCAATCGCTACTCTCCAGTGGATAACCACAATGGACAAGAAAATCCGAATTAGCGAATGCCGTCCCGACCAAGCAGTGGGTTATGTCACTCAGTCATTTGAAGATGAGGCCATGTACCGGTGGGAAACTGTCGAACAAAGGAAGACCCGAGAGGAGATTAAGGCCATGAGGTGGGATGACCTTAAGGAGTTAGTGATGAAAAGGTTCTGTGCTGATGCTGAGGTTGAGAGGGCCGAGATGAAATTTCTGAATCTGAAGGCGGACAAGATGACACATCGTGAGTACACCACTGAATTCAACCGCATGTCTAGGCTGGTTCCTGACATGGTGAACACCGAGGCGAAACGGATCAAGTGTTACGTTAGAGGACTTCCCCAGAAGGTCCGCATGTTAGTCAGGGCCAACAAACCCGTTACCTTTGAGTCGGCGGTCGAGTGGCGGAGATGGTCTATGATGATCTGGCGGCGGATGATGTGGAAGTGGAAGATGGGGAAAAAGGGAAAGGAACTAAAAGAGCTGGGGATGTCGTGGAGCGTGCAGGGAGAAAGACACAGAAGATGGCAGGAAAGGAAGCATGTAAGGTGTGCGGGAAGATGCACTTGGGGGAATGCAAGGCTGGTCCAAATCAGTGCTATCGATGTGGGAGGAAGGGGCACATCTCCCGTGAATGCACCGAGGACCAGAAGTGTTACAAGTGTGGTAAGTCAGGTCACATAGCTAGGGCGTGTGGAGAAGCCGTGGCAGTGGGGGAAGGAAGAGGAAACGCGTGAAAGGATGGTCTATTAACTGCTGAGGAGGTTGCAGGAGAATAAGTGGCATGTCACAGCTGTTTTATGCTTAGTAGTTAAAGAGTGTTTTATGTTACAGTTGAACCTATGTTTGTTTAGCAAGCTTGAATGATTTCCTTTTATGTTATGAAGTACTTGTGACTTCTTGTGTTTTTGTATGAACGACCAAGGAATTTATCTTGAATGCATGTTGGTTATGATAAATAGTTGTGTGATGGTAAAGCGTCGCCTTAGGAGTTAGCGTTATTATAGGAGATGGTTCATCGGGAAGGCGATACGAGACTTGGTACATCGAGGGCTTCATGGACAAGCTACCGTAATAGCTAAAACACATGATCACCGCTCGACGACTACAAGTCAAGAGTAAGAGGGATAACCCAGAAAGCAAAGGCGATTCAATAAAGAGTGTAAATATAAGAAGTTTTCCTTTTGCAAGAAATAAGCTAGGTTTCGGGGACGAAACCTCTTCAAGGAGGGAAGACTTGTAACATCCCGAAATTTCTAAAGTAATATTTAATATATTATTTTGTCGGGTGAAATAAACGAGTTAGTGGAACGATAATAATAATAGCAAAATATGAAGACTTAGTAGGATAATTAGATGGGATTAGATATGGACCAAAAGGAAATATGGGCCTTCGGTCCATGGGCTTAAGGGAGTATAAATACCCCCTTAAACCCCAATCCTTTCCATTCCATCCATTTATCCATCCTAATCTCTACACACTCCAAAACACACAACCCGAACCAAGATCCAAAGGCAAGGACCCGAGCTCGTTGGTGCAAGATCGTCATGACGAACCAAAGCAACAAGACCAGCTCGTGTTCGTAGTTCGACTCATTTACGGTACGTTTATATCGAGAACATGTTCGTTTAGGTTTGGATTAGTATAGAAATGATAGATCGGTGTTTGTATGGTAAAAACGAATCCTACAAAGCTAAACTTACTGAAAATGGTTAAGATTTGATGGGTTAATCGATTGATAAAAAGAACCCGTAACCTATATGCCTAAATCGCACCCTTTAAACATCGATGTTAGGTCGATTTGATGGTTGGGGTTTGTAGGCGCTGGTCAGACGATCCCGTGGGTACCTAAATCGAGTTATTTGGTTAAGAAACGAAGGTGATTAAGGGATTTAAGAACGAACAGTAGCTGCAGACGACAACTTCGCCTGCAAGCTAAGTTCGCCTGATGAACTTCGCCTGCAAGCTAAGTTCGCCTGATGACAACTTCGCCTGCAAGCTAAGTTCGCCTGATGACAACTTCGCCTAAAGCCAAGTTCGCCTGATGACAACTTCGCCTAAAGCCAAGTTCGCCTGATGACAACTTCGCCTAAAGCCAAGTTCGCCTAAGGTTTAACTTCGCCTAAAGCTAAGTCCGCCTAAGGTTTAACTTCGCCTAGAGTCAAGTTCTATTAGAAAATAAATTAAAACGATAAGTAAAAGTAATCTAATACTAGGCCACCAGATTAAAATCAGGCGAGTATTGATACGTGTAACTTATACAGTCAGCCGAGCTCAGCTAAAGAAGGGATTTACAACTATCGGAGGAAGAAGCAGAGTTCAGGTGAGTTTCTAGCCCCATTTCCTTGTTATGTTTTCGGGGCTGTGTGCATACTCGATGTGAAGTGTGAATACACTTACCTTAAGTGGTAAGTGTATGCTATAGATGTTATACGAGGTATATATTTTATACTGCTTGTCGGTACGTGAACGATCTTCGGATATTGCACGTATCGCCAAGGATAGTAAATTCCAAGTGGTTGATAGTGTGTATGAATGTTATGACGTGACTTGTTTATTACGTAAATACTGAACTGATATGAAGTGTGATATAGGCAGGTAGAGGTAGAGTGTGTTAGAAGTGGCAAGAGTCTAGTAAGGGTGTTAGTGGCATAACGTGAGCGCGTGATAGGGAAAGCCTGTACGTGCCATCGTTATTATGTGTGAATGATTGTTGATGTGACTTGCTTATTATGTAAATGATATGAAGCGTGTTGTAGACAAGTAGAGGTAGAGCGTGTTAGAAGTGGCAAGAGTCTAGTAAGAGTGTTAGTGGCATAACGATAGTACGTGGTAAGGTAAGCCTATACGTGCCTTCGTTATTAAAGTGGCAAAGTGGCATAACGTTTTACGTTATTAAAGTGGCATAACGTTATACGTTATTAAAGTGGCAAAGTGGCATAACGTTATACGTTATTAAAGTGGCAAAGTGGCAAGGTGGTAGGTGTAAATAAGAGGCTAAGTGGTAAGTTAAGCAGGTTAGATGCGAAAGTGTGAATACACTTACCTTAAGTGGTAAGTGTATAGATGTTATACAAGTAGCTATTATGTAATGCTTGTCGGTACGTGAACGATATTCGGATATTGCACGTATCGTCAAGGAGAGTGATTGTCAAGTGGTTGTTAGTGTGTATGTATTCTATGATGCGACTTGCTTATTATGTAAATATTGTATTGGTATAAAGAGTGCTGTAGACAAGTAGTGGTAGAGTGTGATAGAAGTGGCAGAGTCTAGTAAGAGTGTTAGTGGCATGACGATAGTACGTGGTAGGGTAAGCCTATACGTGACTTCGTTATTAAGGTGGCATCAAGTGGCATAAAGTGGCATAAGTGGCTAAGCTGTAGGGGTAATTAAGAGGCTAAGCTATAGGGGTAATTAAGTGGTTAAACAGTGGCATGTTAGACAGTGGACTATGTGTCTTCGGATACGTATATATTGTATGAAGTGGTTGTATGATAAGTTGCTTGATTAACTAGAACTCACTCAGCGTAGCTGACTTTTAGTATGCACGCATGTGAGTAGGATGAGGCAGCTCGCTTGAGGAGACACGCGGCACTGAATAAGAGGCTGGCATCGGAAGACTCAAGACGTTTAAGTTAAATGTTTCGATTATTTTGAAAGACAAAATGATGTTTTAAGACAAGACGTGTTTTGTTATGAAATGTTTTATGAAAGTTTTTATATTCCGCGAAAGTTTTAATGAACTCTGATTTGTGCGAACTGTGTTTATGAGTAAATCCGACGTTAAAGTAGGGCTACCGGGTTCGGGGCCTTACAAGTTGGTATCAGAGCAAAGTTCGAGAGATTTAAGCATCCTACATGCTTAGACTCGAACAGAGAATGGGATTTAAGTAAGAATGGAAAGAAGATGCCAGTTCAAGAATGCCATGTGTCGATCAAGCAAGATCAGTAAAGGTAAAGTGTATGATTAAATGATATATGTTAATGAGAAAGAAAAGATATGTGATCGGCAGGGATAGGAATAATTGATTGTTTGATTTGACTAACTGCTTAAGTAGAACCAGCACAAAGAGACTCATAAAGGGAAGTGTATAGGACACGGAAAGCAACGTGATCAGCTAGTCACAGCTGGCCACTGTTATTACCTGTTAGCCTTGCTATCCTTGTACTAAATAGTTTCTTGAGTGATGATGTTTGTGTTTTCCCTTTTAGAATACGATGGCTGGAGCTGGAGACATTGCTGGAGCTGGAGGTCGCACTGGACGACGCGGCAGGCCTCGTCGTGTCCAGCAACTTTCGATTGAGACAGCTTCTAACACCGAAGGTGAAGAAAGCGCAGCTGGAGGAGACCAGAACAATAACGAAGAGGTTCAACTTAGCCCTGCAGTCCAAGCAGCCATTGTTCAAGCTGTAGTTGTTGCTATGAAGAACCTGAATCCCGAAAGATCTGCTGGAAGCCGTGAACGAATTGCTGAAGGGGCGGGTGGTGATGGTAGGAAGGATGGGGAAGGAGAAAGAGAGGCCTCGAGTGAGGATAAGTCTGTGAAGGTCGATGACAGGAAAAGAGGCCGAGATGGGTGCAACTATAAGTCCTTCAAAGGATGCGACCCGCCAAAGCTGACTGGGTTGGGAGACGCAATCGCTACTCTCCAGTGGATAACCACAATGGACAAGAAAATCCGAATTAGCGAATGCCGTCCCGACCAAGCAGTGGGTTATGTCACTCAGTCATTTGAAGATGAGGCCATGTACCGGTGGGAAACTGTCGAACAAAGGAAGACCCGAGAGGAGATTAAGGCCATGAGGTGGGATGACCTTAAGGAGTTAGTGATGAAAAGGTTCTGTGCTGATGCTGAGGTTGAGAGGGCCGAGATGAAATTTCTGAATCTGAAGGCGGACAAGATGACACATCGTGAGTACACCACTGAATTCAACCGCATGTCTAGGCTGGTTCCTGACATGGTGAACACCGAGGCGAAACGGATCAAGTGTTACGTTAGAGGACTTCCCCAGAAGGTCCGCATGTTAGTCAGGGCCAACAAACCCGTTACCTTTGAGTCGGCGGTCGAGTGGCGGAGATGGTCTATGATGATCTGGCGGCGGATGATGTGGAAGTGGAAGATGGGGAAAAAGGGAAAGGAACTAAAAGAGCTGGGGATGTCGTGGAGCGTGCAGGGAGAAAGACACAGAAGATGGCAGGAAAGGAAGCATGTAAGGTGTGCGGGAAGATGCACTTGGGGGAATGCAAGGCTGGTCCAAATCAGTGCTATCGATGTGGGAGGAAGGGGCACATCTCCCGTGAATGCACCGAGGACCAGAAGTGTTACAAGTGTGGTAAGTCAGGTCACATAGCTAGGGCGTGTGGAGAAGCCGTGGCAGTGGGGGAAGGAAGAGGAAACGCGTGAAAGGATGGTCTATTAACTGCTGAGGAGGTTGCAGGAGAATAAGTGGCATGTCACAGCTGTTTTATGCTTAGTAGTTAAAGAGTGTTTTATGTTACAGTTGAACCTATGTTTGTTTAGCAAGCTTGAATGATTTCCTTTTATGTTATGAAGTACTTGTGACTTCTTGTGTTTTTGTATGAACGACCAAGGAATTTATCTTGAATGCATGTTGGTTATGATAAATAGTTGTGTGATGGTAAAGCGTCGCCTTAGGAGTTAGCGTTATTATAGGAGATGGTTCATCGGGAAGGCGATACGAGACTTGGTACATCGAGGGCTTCATGGACAAGCTACCGTAATAGCTAAAACACATGATCACCGCTCGACGACTACAAGTCAAGAGTAAGAGGGATAACCCAGAAAGCAAAGGCGATTCAATAAAGAGTGTAAATATAAGAAGTTTTCCTTTTGCAAGAAATAAGCTAGGTTTCGGGGACGAAACCTCTTCAAGGAGGGAAGACTTGTAACATCCCGAAATTTCTAAAGTAATATTTAATATATTATTTTGTCGGGTGAAATAAACGAGTTAGTGGAACGATAATAATAATAGCAAAATATGAAGACTTAGTAGGATAATTAGATGGGATTAGATATGGACCAAAAGGAAATATGGGCCTTCGGTCCATGGGCTTAAGGGAGTATAAATACCCCCTTAAACCCCAATCCTTTCCATTCCATCCATTTATCCATCCTAATCTCTACACACTCCAAAACACACAACCCGAACCAAGATCCAAAGGCAAGGACCCGAGCTCGTTGGTGCAAGATCGTCATGACGAACCAAAGCAACAAGACCAGCTCGTGTTCGTAGTTCGACTCATTTACGGTACGTTTATATCGAGAACATGTTCGTTTAGGTTTGGATTAGTATAGAAATGATAGATCGGTGTTTGTATGGTAAAAACGAATCCTACAAAGCTAAACTTACTGAAAATGGTTAAGATTTGATGGGTTAATCGATTGATAAAAAGAACCCGTAACCTATATGCCTAAATCGCACCCTTTAAACATCGATGTTAGGTCGATTTGATGGTTGGGGTTTGTAGGCGCTGGTCAGACGATCCCGTGGGTACCTAAATCGAGTTATTTGGTTAAGAAACGAAGGTGATTAAGGGATTTAAGAACGAACAGTAGCTGCAGACGACAACTTCGCCTGCAAGCTAAGTTCGCCTGATGACAACTTCGCCTAAAGCCAAGTTCGCCTGATGACAACTTCGCCTAAAGCCAAGTTCGCCTGATGACAACTTCGCCTAAAGCCAAGTTCGCCTGATGACAACTTCGCCTAAAGCCAAGTTCGCCTAAGGTTTAACTTCGCCTAAAGCTAAGTTCGCCTAAGGTTTAACTTCGCCTAAAGCTAAGTCCGCCTAAGGTTTAACTTCGCCTAGAGTCAAGTTCTATTAGAAAATAAATTAAAACGATAAGTAAAAGTAATCTAATACTAGGCCACCAGATTAAAATCAGGCGAGTATTGATACGTGTAACTTATACAGTCAGCCGAGCTCAGCTAAAGAAGGGATTTACAACTATCGGAGGAAGAAGCAGAGTTCAGGTGAGTTTCTAGCCCCATTTCCTTGTTATGTTTTCGGGGCTGTGTGCATACTCGATGTGAAGTGTGAATACACTTACCTTAAGTGGTAAGTGTATGCTATAGATGTTATACGAGGTATATATTTTATACTGCTTGTCGGTACGTGAACGATCTTCGGATATTGCACGTATCGCCAAGGATAGTAAATTCCAAGTGGTTGATAGTGTGTATGAATGTTATGACGTGACTTGTTTATTACGTAAATACTGAACTGATATGAAGTGTGATATAGGCAGGTAGAGGTAGAGTGTGTTAGAAGTGGCAAGAGTCTAGTAAGGGTGTTAGTGGCATAACGTGAGCGCGTGATAGGGAAAGCCTGTACGTGCCATCGTTATTATGTGTGAATGATTGTTGATGTGACTTGCTTATTATGTAAATGATATGAAGCGTGTTGTAGACAAGTAGAGGTAGAGCGTGTTAGAAGTGGCAAGAGTCTAGTAAGAGTGTTAGTGGCATAACGATAGTACGTGGTAAGGTAAGCCTATACGTGCCTTCGTTATTAAAGTGGCAAAGTGGCATAACGTTTTACGTTATTAAAGTGGCATAACGTTATACGTTATTAAAGTGGCAAAGTGGCATAACGTTATACGTTATTAAAGTGGCAAAGTGGCAAGGTGGTAGGTGTAAATAAGAGGCTAAGTGGTAAGTTAAGCAGGTTAGATGCGAAAGTGTGAATACACTTACCTTAAGTGGTAAGTGTATAGATGTTATACAAGTAGCTATTATGTAATGCTTGTCGGTACGTGAACGATATTCGGATATTGCACGTATCGTCAAGGAGAGTGATTGTCAAGTGGTTGTTAGTGTGTATGTATTCTATGATGCGACTTGCTTATTATGTAAATATTGTATTGGTATAAAGAGTGCTGTAGACAAGTAGTGGTAGAGTGTGATAGAAGTGGCAGAGTCTAGTAAGAGTGTTAGTGGCATGACGATAGTACGTGGTAGGGTAAGCCTATACGTGACTTCGTTATTAAGGTGGCATCAAGTGGCATAAAGTGGCATAAGTGGCTAAGCTGTAGGGGTAATTAAGAGGCTAAGCTATAGGGGTAATTAAGTGGTTAAACAGTGGCATGTTAGACAGTGGACTATGTGTCTTCGGATACGTATATATTGTATGAAGTGGTTGTATGATAAGTTGCTTGATTAACTAGAACTCACTCAGCGTAGCTGACTTTTAGTATGCACGCATGTGAGTAGGATGAGGCAGCTCGCTTGAGGAGACACGCGGCACTGAATAAGAGGCTGGCATCGGAAGACTCAAGACGTTTAAGTTAAATGTTTCGATTATTTTGAAAGACAAAATGATGTTTTAAGACAAGACGTGTTTTGTTATGAAATGTTTTATGAAAGTTTTTATATTCCGCGAAAGTTTTAATGAACTCTGATTTGTGCGAACTGTGTTTATGAGTAAATCCGACGTTAAAGTAGGGCTACCGGGTTCGGGGCCTTACAAGTTGGTATCAGAGCAAAGTTCGAGAGATTTAAGCATCCTACATGCTTAGACTCGAACAGAGAATGGGATTTAAGTAAGAATGGAAAGAAGATGCCAGTTCAAGAATGCCATGTGTCGATCAAGCAAGATCAGTAAAGGTAAAGTGTATGATTAAATGATATATGTTAATGAGAAAGAAAAGATATGTGATCGGCAGGGATAGGAATAATTGATTGTTTGATTTGACTAACTGCTTAAGTAGAACCAGCACAAAGAGACTCATAAAGGGAAGTGTATAGGACACGGAAAGCAACGTGATCAGCTAGTCACAGCTGGCCACTGTTATTACCTGTTAGCCTTGCTATCCTTGTACTAAATAGTTTCTTGAGTGATGATGTTTGTGTTTTCCCTTTTAGAATACGATGGCTGGAGCTGGAGACATTGCTGGAGCTGGAGGTCGCACTGGACGACGCGGCAGGCCTCGTCGTGTCCAGCAACTTTCGATTGAGACAGCTTCTAACACCGAAGGTGAAGAAAGCGCAGCTGGAGGAGACCAGAACAATAACGAAGAGGTTCAACTTAGCCCTGCAGTCCAAGCAGCCATTGTTCAAGCTGTAGTTGTTGCTATGAAGAACCTGAATCCCGAAAGATCTGCTGGAAGCCGTGAACGAATTGCTGAAGGGGCGGGTGGTGATGGTAGGAAGGATGGGGAAGGAGAAAGAGAGGCCTCGAGTGAGGATAAGTCTGTGAAGGTCGATGACAGGAAAAGAGGCCGAGATGGGTGCAACTATAAGTCCTTCAAAGGATGCGACCCGCCAAAGCTGACTGGGTTGGGAGACGCAATCGCTACTCTCCAGTGGATAACCACAATGGACAAGAAAATCCGAATTAGCGAATGCCGTCCCGACCAAGCAGTGGGTTATGTCACTCAGTCATTTGAAGATGAGGCCATGTACCGGTGGGAAACTGTCGAACAAAGGAAGACCCGAGAGGAGATTAAGGCCATGAGGTGGGATGACCTTAAGGAGTTAGTGATGAAAAGGTTCTGTGCTGATGCTGAGGTTGAGAGGGCCGAGATGAAATTTCTGAATCTGAAGGCGGACAAGATGACACATCGTGAGTACACCACTGAATTCAACCGCATGTCTAGGCTGGTTCCTGACATGGTGAACACCGAGGCGAAACGGATCAAGTGTTACGTTAGAGGACTTCCCCAGAAGGTCCGCATGTTAGTCAGGGCCAACAAACCCGTTACCTTTGAGTCGGCGGTCGAGTGGCGGAGATGGTCTATGATGATCTGGCGGCGGATGATGTGGAAGTGGAAGATGGGGAAAAAGGGAAAGGAACTAAAAGAGCTGGGGATGTCGTGGAGCGTGCAGGGAGAAAGACACAGAAGATGGCAGGAAAGGAAGCATGTAAGGTGTGCGGGAAGATGCACTTGGGGGAATGCAAGGCTGGTCCAAATCAGTGCTATCGATGTGGGAGGAAGGGGCACATCTCCCGTGAATGCACCGAGGACCAGAAGTGTTACAAGTGTGGTAAGTCAGGTCACATAGCTAGGGCGTGTGGAGAAGCCGTGGCAGTGGGGGAAGGAAGAGGAAACGCGTGAAAGGATGGTCTATTAACTGCTGAGGAGGTTGCAGGAGAATAAGTGGCATGTCACAGCTGTTTTATGCTTAGTAGTTAAAGAGTGTTTTATGTTACAGTTGAACCTATGTTTGTTTAGCAAGCTTGAATGATTTCCTTTTATGTTATGAAGTACTTGTGACTTCTTGTGTTTTTGTATGAACGACCAAGGAATTTATCTTGAATGCATGTTGGTTATGATAAATAGTTGTGTGATGGTAAAGCGTCGCCTTAGGAGTTAGCGTTATTATAGGAGATGGTTCATCGGGAAGGCGATACGAGACTTGGTACATCGAGGGCTTCATGGACAAGCTACCGTAATAGCTAAAACACATGATCACCGCTCGACGACTACAAGTCAAGAGTAAGAGGGATAACCCAGAAAGCAAAGGCGATTCAATAAAGAGTGTAAATATAAGAAGTTTTCCTTTTGCAAGAAATAAGCTAGGTTTCGGGGACGAAACCTCTTCAAGGAGGGAAGACTTGTAACATCCCGAAATTTCTAAAGTAATATTTAATATATTATTTTGTCGGGTGAAATAAACGAGTTAGTGGAACGATAATAATAATAGCAAAATATGAAGACTTAGTAGGATAATTAGATGGGATTAGATATGGACCAAAAGGAAATATGGGCCTTCGGTCCATGGGCTTAAGGGAGTATAAATACCCCCTTAAACCCCAATCCTTTCCATTCCATCCATTTATCCATCCTAATCTCTACACACTCCAAAACACACAACCCGAACCAAGATCCAAAGGCAAGGACCCGAGCTCGTTGGTGCAAGATCGTCATGACGAACCAAAGCAACAAGACCAGCTCGTGTTCGTAGTTCGACTCATTTACGGTACGTTTATATCGAGAACATGTTCGTTTAGGTTTGGATTAGTATAGAAATGATAGATCGGTGTTTGTATGGTAAAAACGAATCCTACAAAGCTAAACTTACTGAAAATGGTTAAGATTTGATGGGTTAATCGATTGATAAAAAGAACCCGTAACCTATATGCCTAAATCGCACCCTTTAAACATCGATGTTAGGTCGATTTGATGGTTGGGGTTTGTAGGCGCTGGTCAGACGATCCCGTGGGTACCTAAATCGAGTTATTTGGTTAAGAAACGAAGGTGATTAAGGGATTTAAGAACGAACAGTAGCTGCAGACGACAACTTCGCCTGCAAGCTAAGTTCGCCTGATGACAACTTCGCCTAAAGCCAAGTTCGCCTGATGACAACTTCGCCTAAAGCCAAGTTCGCCTGATGACAACTTCGCCTAAAGCCAAGTTCGCCTGATGACAACTTCGCCTAAAGCCAAGTTCGCCTAAGGTTTAACTTCGCCTAAAGCTAAGTTCGCCTAAGGTTTAACTTCGCCTAAAGCTAAGTCCGCCTAAGGTTTAACTTCGCCTAGAGTCAAGTTCTATTAGAAAATAAATTAAAACGATAAGTAAAAGTAATCTAATACTAGGCCACCAGATTAAAATCAGGCGAGTATTGATACGTGTAACTTATACAGTCAGCCGAGCTCAGCTAAAGAAGGGATTTACAACTATCGGAGGAAGAAGCAGAGTTCAGGTGAGTTTCTAGCCCCATTTCCTTGTTATGTTTTCGGGGCTGTGTGCATACTCGATGTGAAGTGTGAATACACTTACCTTAAGTGGTAAGTGTATGCTATAGATGTTATACGAGGTATATATTTTATACTGCTTGTCGGTACGTGAACGATCTTCGGATATTGCACGTATCGCCAAGGATAGTAAATTCCAAGTGGTTGATAGTGTGTATGAATGTTATGACGTGACTTGTTTATTACGTAAATACTGAACTGATATGAAGTGTGATATAGGCAGGTAGAGGTAGAGTGTGTTAGAAGTGGCAAGAGTCTAGTAAGGGTGTTAGTGGCATAACGTGAGCGCGTGATAGGGAAAGCCTGTACGTGCCATCGTTATTATGTGTGAATGATTGTTGATGTGACTTGCTTATTATGTAAATGATATGAAGCGTGTTGTAGACAAGTAGAGGTAGAGCGTGTTAGAAGTGGCAAGAGTCTAGTAAGAGTGTTAGTGGCATAACGATAGTACGTGGTAAGGTAAGCCTATACGTGCCTTCGTTATTAAAGTGGCAAAGTGGCATAACGTTTTACGTTATTAAAGTGGCATAACGTTATACGTTATTAAAGTGGCAAAGTGGCATAACGTTATACGTTATTAAAGTGGCAAAGTGGCAAGGTGGTAGGTGTAAATAAGAGGCTAAGTGGTAAGTTAAGCAGGTTAGATGCGAAAGTGTGAATACACTTACCTTAAGTGGTAAGTGTATAGATGTTATACAAGTAGCTATTATGTAATGCTTGTCGGTACGTGAACGATCTTCGGATATTGCAAGTATCGTCAAGGAGAGTGATTGTCAAGTGGTTGTTAGTGTGTATGTATTCTATGATGCGACTTGCTTATTATGTAAATATTGTATTGGTATAAAGAGTGCTGTAGACAAGTAGTGGTAGAGTGTGATAGAAGTGGCAGAGTCTAGTAAGAGTGTTAGTGGCATGACGATAGTACGTGGTAGGGTAAGCCTATACGTGACTTCGTTATTAAGGTGGCATCAAGTGGCATAAAGTGGCATAAGTGGCTAAGCTGTAGGGGTAATTAAGAGGCTAAGCTATAGGGGTAATTAAGTGGTTAAACAGTGGCATGTTAGACAGTGGACTATGTGTCTTCGGATACGTATATATTGTATGAAGTGGTTGTATGATAAGTTGCTTGATTAACTAGAACTCACTCAGCGTAGCTGACTTTTAGTATGCACGCATGTGAGTAGGATGAGGCAGCTCGCTTGAGGAGACACGCGGCACTGAATAAGAGGCTGGCATCGGAAGACTCAAGACGTTTAAGTTAAATGTTTCGATTATTTTGAAAGACAAAATGATGTTTTAAGACAAGACGTGTTTTGTTATGAAATGTTTTATGAAAGTTTTTATATTCCGCGAAAGTTTTAATGAACTCTGATTTGTGCGAACTGTGTTTATGAGTAAATCCGACGTTAAAGTAGGGCTACCGGGTTCGGGGCCTTACAAGTTGGTATCAGAGCAAAGTTCGAGAGATTTAAGCATCCTACATGCTTAGACTCGAACAGAGAATGGGATTTAAGTAAGAATGGAAAGAAGATGCCAGTTCAAGAATGCCATGTGTCGATCAAGCAAGATCAGTAAAGGTAAAGTGTATGATTAAATGATATATGTTAATGAGAAAGAAAAGATATGTGATCGGCAGGGATAGGAATAATTGATTGTTTGATTTGACTAACTGCTTAAGTAGAACCAGCACAAAGAGACTCATAAAGGGAAGTGTATAGGACACGGAAAGCAACGTGATCAGCTAGTCACAGCTGGCCACTGTTATTACCTGTTAGCCTTGCTATCCTTGTACTAAATAGTTTCTTGAGTGATGATGTTTGTGTTTTCCCTTTTAGAATACGATGGCTGGAGCTGGAGACATTGCTGGAGCTGGAGGTCGCACTGGACGACGCGGCAGGCCTCGTCGTGTCCAGCAACTTTCGATTGAGACAGCTTCTAACACCGAAGGTGAAGAAAGCGCAGCTGGAGGAGACCAGAACAATAACGAAGAGGTTCAACTTAGCCCTGCAGTCCAAGCAGCCATTGTTCAAGCTGTAGTTGTTGCTATGAAGAACCTGAATCCCGAAAGATCTGCTGGAAGCCGTGAACGAATTGCTGAAGGGGCGGGTGGTGATGGTAGGAAGGATGGGGAAGGAGAAAGAGAGGCCTCGAGTGAGGATAAGTCTGTGAAGGTCGATGACAGGAAAAGAGGCCGAGATGGGTGCAACTATAAGTCCTTCAAAGGATGCGACCCGCCAAAGCTGACTGGGTTGGGAGACGCAATCGCTACTCTCCAGTGGATAACCACAATGGACAAGAAAATCCGAATTAGCGAATGCCGTCCCGACCAAGCAGTGGGTTATGTCACTCAGTCATTTGAAGATGAGGCCATGTACCGGTGGGAAACTGTCGAACAAAGGAAGACCCGAGAGGAGATTAAGGCCATGAGGTGGGATGACCTTAAGGAGTTAGTGATGAAAAGGTTCTGTGCTGATGCTGAGGTTGAGAGGGCCGAGATGAAATTTCTGAATCTGAAGGCGGACAAGATGACACATCGTGAGTACACCACTGAATTCAACCGCATGTCTAGGCTGGTTCCTGACATGGTGAACACCGAGGCGAAACGGATCAAGTGTTACGTTAGAGGACTTCCCCAGAAGGTCCGCATGTTAGTCAGGGCCAACAAACCCGTTACCTTTGAGTCGGCGGTCGAGTGGCGGAGATGGTCTATGATGATCTGGCGGCGGATGATGTGGAAGTGGAAGATGGGGAAAAAGGGAAAGGAACTAAAAGAGCTGGGGATGTCGTGGAGCGTGCAGGGAGAAAGACACAGAAGATGGCAGGAAAGGAAGCATGTAAGGTGTGCGGGAAGATGCACTTGGGGGAATGCAAGGCTGGTCCAAATCAGTGCTATCGATGTGGGAGGAAGGGGCACATCTCCCGTGAATGCACCGAGGACCAGAAGTGTTACAAGTGTGGTAAGTCAGGTCACATAGCTAGGGCGTGTGGAGAAGCCGTGGCAGTGGGGGAAGGAAGAGGAAACGCGTGAAAGGATGGTCTATTAACTGCTGAGGAGGTTGCAGGAGAATAAGTGGCATGTCACAGCTGTTTTATGCTTAGTAGTTAAAGAGTGTTTTATGTTACAGTTGAACCTATGTTTGTTTAGCAAGCTTGAATGATTTCCTTTTATGTTATGAAGTACTTGTGACTTCTTGTGTTTTTGTATGAACGACCAAGGAATTTATCTTGAATGCATGTTGGTTATGATAAATAGTTGTGTGATGGTAAAGCGTCGCCTTAGGAGTTAGCGTTATTATAGGAGATGGTTCATCGGGAAGGCGATACGAGACTTGGTACATCGAGGGCTTCATGGACAAGCTACCGTAATAGCTAAAACACATGATCACCGCTCGACGACTACAAGTCAAGAGTAAGAGGGATAACCCAGAAAGCAAAGGCGATTCAATAAAGAGTGTAAATATAAGAAGTTTTCCTTTTGCAAGAAATAAGCTAGGTTTCGGGGACGAAACCTCTTCAAGGAGGGAAGACTTGTAACATCCCGAAATTTCTAAAGTAATATTTAATATATTATTTTGTCGGGTGAAATAAACGAGTTAGTGGAACGATAATAATAATAGCAAAATATGAAGACTTAGTAGGATAATTAGATGGGATTAGATATGGACCAAAAGGAAATATGGGCCTTCGGTCCATGGGCTTAAGGGAGTATAAATACCCCCTTAAACCCCAATCCTTTCCATTCCATCCATTTATCCATCCTAATCTCTACACACTCCAAAACAAACAACTCGAACCAAGATCCAAAGGCAAGGACCCGAGCTCGTTGGTGCTAGATCGTCGTGACGAACCAAAGCAACAAGACCAGCTCGTGTTCGTAGTTCGACTCATTTACGGTACGTTTATATCGAGAACATGTTCGTTTAGGTTTGGATTAGTATAGAAATGATAGATCGGTGTTTGTATGGTAAAAACGAATCCTACAAAGCTAAACTTACTGAAAATGGTAAAGATTTGATGGGTTAATCGATTGATAAAAAGAACCCGTAACCTATATGCCTAAATCGCACCCTTTAAACATCGATGTTAGGTCGATTTGATGGTTGGGGTTTGTAGGCGCTGGTCAGACGATCCCGTGGGTACCTAAATCGAGTTATTTGGTTAAGAAACGAAGGTGATTAAGAGATTTAAGAACGAACAATAGCTGCAGACGACAACTTCGCCTGCAAGCTAAGTTCGCCTGATGAACTTCGCCTGCAAGCTAAGTTTGCCTGATGACAACTTCGCCTGCAAGCTAAGTTCGCCTGATGACAACTTCGCCTGCAAGCTAAGTTCGCCTGATGACAACTTCGCCTAAAGCCAAGTTCGCCTGATGACAACTTCGCCTAAAGCCAAGTTCGCCTGATGACAACTTCGCCTAAAGCCAAGTTCGCCTGATGACAACTTCGCCTAAAGCCAAGTTCGCCTAAGGTTTAACTTCGCCTAAAGCTAAGTTCGCCTAAGGTTTAACTTCGCCTAAAGCTAAGTCCGCCTAAGGTTTAACTTCGCCTAGAGTCAAGTTCTATTAGAAAATAAATTAAAACGATAAGTAAAAGTAATCTAATACTAGGCCACCAGATTAAAATCAGGCGAGTATTGATACGTGTAACTTATACAGTCAGCCGAGCTCAGCTAAAGAAGGGATTTACAACTATCGGAGGAAGAAGCAGAGTTCAGGTGAGTTTCTAGCCCCATTTCCTTGTTATGTTTTCGGGGCTGTGTGCATACTCGATGTGAAGTGTGAATACACTTACCTTAAGTGGTAAGTGTATGCTATAGATGTTATACGAGGTATATATTTTATACTGCTTGTCGGTACGTGAACGATCTTCGGATATTGCACGTATCGCCAAGGATAGTAAATTCCAAGTGGTTGATAGTGTGTATGAATGTTATGACGTGACTTGTTTATTACGTAAATACTGAACTGATATGAAGTGTGATATAGGCAGGTAGAGGTAGAGTGTGTTAGAAGTGGCAAGAGTCTAGTAAGGGTGTTAGTGGCATAACGTGAGCGCGTGATAGGGAAAGCCTGTACGTGCCATCGTTATTATGTGTGAATGATTGTTGATGTGACTTGCTTATTATGTAAATGATATGAAGCGTGTTGTAGACAAGTAGAGGTAGAGCGTGTTAGAAGTGGCAAGAGTCTAGTAAGAGTGTTAGTGGCATAACGATAGTACGTGGTAAGGTAAGCCTATACATGCCTTCGTTATTAAAGTGGCAAAGTGGCATAACGTTTTACGTTATTAAAGTGGCAAAGTGGCATAACGTTATACGTTATTAAAGTGGCAAAGTGGCATAACGTTATACGTTATTAAAGTGGCAAAGTGGCAAGGTGGTAGGTGTAAATAAGAGGCTAAGTGGTAAGTTAAGCAGGTTAGATGCGAAAGTGTGAATACACTTACCTTAAGTGGTAAGTGTATAGATGTTATACAAGTAGCTATTATGTAATGCTTGTCGGTACGTGAACGATATTCGGATATTGCACGTATCGTCAAGGAGAGTGATTGTCAAGTGGTTGTTAGTGTGTATGTATTCTATGATGCGACTTGCTTATTATGTAAATATTGTATTGGTATAAAGAGTGCTGTAGACAAGTAGTGGTAGAGTGTGATAGAAGTGGCAGAGTCTAGTAAGAGTGTTAGTGGCATGACGATAGTACGTGGTAGGGTAAGCCTATACGTGACTTCGTTATTAAGGTGGCATCAAGTGGCATAAAGTGGCATAAGTGGCTAAGCTGTAGGGGTAATTAAGAGGCTAAGCTATAGGGGTAATTAAGTGGTTAAACAGTGGCATGTTAGACAGTGGACTATGTGTCTTCGGATACGTATATATTGTATGAAGTGGTTGTATGATAAGTTGCTTGATTAACTAGAACTCACTCAGCGTAGCTGACTTTTAGTATGCACGCATGTGAGTAGGATGAGGCAGCTCGCTTGAGGAGACACGCGGCACTGAATAAGAGGCTGGCATCGGAAGACTCAAGACGTTTAAGTTAAATGTTTCGATTATTTTGAAAGACAAAATGATGTTTTAAGACAAGACGTGTTTTGTTATGAAATGTTTTATGAAAGTTTTTATATTCCGCGAAAGTTTTAATGAACTCTGATTTGTGCGAACTGTGTTTATGAGTAAATCCGACGTTAAAGTAGGGCTACCGGGTTCGGGGCCTTACAAGTTGGTATCAGAGCAAAGTTCGAGAGATTTAAGCATCCTACATGCTTAGACTCGAACAGAGAATGGGATTTAAGTAAGAATGGAAAGAAGATGCCAGTTCAAGAATGCCATGTGTCGATCAAGCAAGATCAGTAAAGGTAAAGTGTATGATTAAATGATATATGTTAATGAGAAAGAAAAGATATGTGATCGGCAGGGATAGGAATAATTGATTGTTTGATTTGACTAACTGCTTAAGTAGAACCAGCACAAAGAGACTCATAAAGGGAAGTGTATAGGACACGGAAAGCAACGTGATCAGCTAGTCACAGCAGGCCACTGTTATTACCTGTTAGCCTTGCTATCCTTGTACTAAATAGTTCCTTGAGTGATGATGTTTGTGTTTTCCCTTTTAGAATACGATGGCTGGAGCTGGAGACATTGCTGGAGCTGGAGGTCGCACTGGACGACGCGGCAGGCCTCGTCGTGTCCAGCAACTTTCGATTGAGACAGCTTCTAACACCGAAGGTGAAGAAAGCGCAGCTGGAGGAGACCAGAACAATAACGAAGAGGTTCAACTTAGCCCTGCAGTCCAAGCAGCCATTGTTCAAGCTGTAGTTGTTGCTATGAAGAACCTGAATCCCGAAAGATCTGCTGGAAGCCGTGAACGAATTGCTGAAGGGGCGGGTGGTGATGGTAGGAAGGATGGGGAAGGAGAAAGAGACGCCTCGAGTGAGGATAAGTCTGTGAAGGTCGATGACAGGAAAAGAGGCCGAGATGGGTGCAACTATAAGTCCTTCAAAGGATGCGACCCGCCAAAGCTGACTGGGTTGGGAGACGCAATCGCTACTCTCCAGTGGATAACCACAATGGACAAGAAAATCCGAATTAGCGAATGCCGTCCCGACCAAGCAGTGGGTTATGTCACTCAGTCATTTGAAGATGAGGCCATGTACCGGTGGGAAACTGTCGAACAAAGGAAGACCCGAGAGGAGATTAAGGCCATGAGGTGGGATGACCTTAAGGAGTTAGTGATGAAAAGGTTCTGTGCTGATGCTGAGGTTGAGAGGGCCGAGATGAAATTTCTGAATCTGAAGGCGGACAAGATGACACATCGTGAGTACACCACTGAATTCAACCGCATGTCTAGGCTGGTTCCTGACATGGTGAACACCGAGGCGAAACGGATCAAGTGTTACGTTAGAGGACTTCCCCAGAAGGTCCGCATGTTAGTCAGGGCCAACAAACCCGTTACCTTTGAGTCGGCGGTCGAGTGGCGGAGATGGTCTATGATGATCTGGCGGCGGATGATGTGGAAGTGGAAGATGGGGAAAAAGGGAAAGGAACTAAAAGAGCTGGGGATGTCGTGGAGCGTGCAGGGAGAAAGACACAGAAGATGGCAGGAAAGGAAGCATGTAAGGTGTGCGGGAAGATGCACTTGGGGGAATGCAAGGCTGGTCCAAATCAGTGCTATCGATGTGGGAGGAAGGGGCACATCTCCCGTGAATGCACCGAGGACCAGAAGTGTTACAAGTGTGGTAAGTCAGGTCACATAGCTAGGGCGTGTGGAGAAGCCGTGGCAGTGGGGGAAGGAAGAGGAAACGCGTGAAAGGATGGTCTATTAACTGCTGAGGAGGTTGCAGGAGAATAAGTGGCATGTCACAGCTGTTTTATGCTTAGTAGTTAAAGAGTGTTTTATGTTACAGTTGAACCTATGTTTGTTTAGCAAGCTTGAATGATTTCCTTTTATGTTATGAAGTACTTGTGACTTCTTGTGTTTTTGTATGAACGACCAAGGAATTTATCTTGAATGCATGTTGGTTATGATAAATAGTTGTGTGATGGTAAAGCGTCGCCTTAGGAGTTAGCGTTATTATAGGAGATGGTTCATCGGGAAGGCGATACGAGACTTGGTACATCGAGGGCTTCATGGACAAGCTACCGTAATAGCTAAAACACATGATCACCGCTCGACGACTACAAGTCAAGAGTAAGAGGGATAACCCAGAAAGCAAAGGCGATTCAATAAAGAGTGTAAATATAAGAAGTTTTCCTTTTGCAAGAAATAAGCTAGGTTTCGGGGACGAAACCTCTTCAAGGAGGGAAGACTTGTAACATCCCGAAATTTCTAAAGTAATATTTAATATATTATTTTGTCGGGTGAAATAAACGAGTTAGTGGAACGATAATAATAATAGCAAAATATGAAGACTTAGTAGGATAATTAGATGGGATTAGATATGGACCAAAAGGAAATATGGGCCTTCGGTCCATGGGCTTAAGGGAGTATAAATACCCCCTTAAACCCCAATCCTTTCCATTCCATCCATTTATCCATCCTAATCTCTACACACTCCAAAACACACAACTCGAACCAAGATCCAAAGGCAAGGACCCGAGCTCGTTGGTGCTAGATCGTCGTGACGAACCAAAGCAACAAGACCAGCTCGTGTTCGTAGTTCGACTCATTTACGGTACGTTTATATCGAGAACATGTTCGTTTAGGTTTGGATTAGTATAGAAATGATAGATCGGTGTTTGTATGGTAAAAACGAATCCTACAAAGCTAAACTTACTGAAAATGGTAAAGATTTGATGGGTTAATCGATTGATAAAAAGAACCCGTAACCTATATGCCTAAATCGCACCCTTTAAACATCGATGTTAGGTCGATTTGATGGTTGGGGTTTGTAGGCGCTGGTCAGACGATCCCGTGGGTACCTAAATCGAGTTATTTGGTTAAGAAACGAAGGTGATTAAGGGATTTAAGAACGAACAGTAGCTGCAGACGACAACTTCGCCTGCAAGCTAAGTTCGCCTGATGAACTTCGCCTGCAAGCTAAGTTCGCCTGATGACAACTTCGCCTGCAAGCTAAGTTCGCCTGATGACAACTTCGCCTAAAGCCAAGTTCGCCTAATGACAACTTCGCCTAAAGCCAAGTTCGCCTGATGACAACTTCGCCTAAAGCCAAGTTCGCCTGATGACAACTTCGCCTAAAGCCAAGTTCGCCTAAGGTTTAACTTCGCCTAAAGCTAAGTTCGCCTAAGGTTTAACTTCGCCTAAAGCTAAGTCCGCATAAGGTTTAACTTCGCCTAGAGTCAAGTTCTATTAGAAAATAAATTAAAACGATAAGTAAAAGTAATCTAATACTAGGCCACCAGATTAAAATCAGGCGAGTATTGATACGTGTAACTTATACAGTCAGCCGAGCTCAGCTAAAGAAGGGATTTATAACTATCGGAGGAAGAAGCAGAGTTCAGGTGAGTTTCTAGCCCCATTTCCTTGTTATGTTTTCGGGGCTGTGTGCATACTCGATGTGAAGTGTGAATACACTTACCTTAAGTGGTAAGTGTATGCTATAGATGTTATACGAGGTATATATTTTATACTGCTTGTCGGTACGTGAACGATCTTCGGATATTGCACGTATCGCCAAGGATAGTAAATTCCAAGTGGTTGATAGTGTGTATGAATGTTATGACGTGACTTGTTTATTACGTAAATACTGAACTGATATGAAGTGTGATATAGGCAGGTAGAGGTAGAGTGTGTTAGAAGTGGCAAGAGTCTAGTAAGGGTGTTAGTGGCATAACGTGAGCGCGTGATAGGGAAAGCCTGTACGTGCCATCGTTATTATGTGTGAATGATTGTTGATGTGACTTGCTTATTATGTAAATGATATGAAGCGTGTTGTAGACAAGTAGAGGTAGAGCGTGTTAGAAGTGGCAAGAGTCTAGTAAGAGTGTTAGTGGCATAACGATAGTACGTGGTAAGGTAAGCCTATACGTGCCTTCGTTATTAAAGTGGCATAACGTTTTACGTTATTAAAGTGGCAAAGTGGCATAACGTTATACGTTATTAAAGTGGCAAAGTGGCATAACGTTATACGTTATTAAAGTGGCAAAGTGGCAAGGTGGTAGGTGTAAATAAGAGGCTAAGTGGTAAGTTAAGCAGGTTAGATGCTAAAGTGTGAATACACTTACCTTAAGTGGTAAGTGTATAGATGTTATACAAGTAGCTATTATGTAATGCTTGTCGGTACGTGAACGATATTCGGATATTGCACGTATCGTCAAGGAGAGTGATTGTCAAGTGGTTGCTAGTGTGTATGTATTCTATGATGCGACTTGCTTATTATGTAAATATTGTATTGGTATAATGAGTGCTGTAGACAAGTAGTGGTAGAGTGTGATAGAAGTGGCAGAGTCTAGTAAGAGTGTTAGTGGCATGACGATAGTACGTGGTAGGGTAAGCCTATACGTGACTTCGTTATTAAGGTGGCATCAAGTGGTATAAAGTGGCATAAGTGGCTAAGCTGTAGGGGTAATTAAGAGGCTAAGCTATAGGGGTAATTAAGTGGTTAAACAGTGGCATGTTAGACAGTGGACTATGTGTCTTCGGATACGTATATATTGTATGAAGTGGTTGTATGATAAGTTGATTGATTAACTAGAACTCACTCAGTGTAGCTGACTTTTAGTATGCACGCATGTGAGTAGGATGAGGCAGCTCGCTTGAGGAGACACGCGTCACTGAATAAGAGGCTGGCATCGGAAGACTCAAGACGTTTAAGTTAAATGTTTAGATTATTTTGAAAGACAAAATGATGTTTTAAGACAAGACGTGTTTTGTTATGAAATGTTTTATGAAAGTTTTTATATTCCGCGAAAGTTTTAATGAACTCTGATTTGTACGAACTGTGTTTATGAGTAAATCCGACGTTAAAGTAGGGCTACCGGGTTCGGGGCCTTACATAACACATAAGCCTAACACATAATTATCACATAATTATTGTTTGGATGTTTTTCGTTTATTCACCAATGGTTTGCGTCAGCTCGTTTGCGTTTCGGTGCAATCCCGAAAGACTAAACATGTAGTAATTGTCAAGCGTCATTTAAAACCTTATTTTAAATGTAATGAGATGTGCGTTATAGATCAAGTGATCTTAAGTTTGAATTGACGGAGTTTGGACTAACGGAGTTAACCTGAAATTGACGAGTGTCACAGTGGATTTCTTGGATTCGGGGCATTCATAAATATTGAAAACACTTTCCATCTTTTCGAACCATTGCAACAAGGTAGTAGCAAAATTCTTGCCAAAAATTCGAGATGGGCTGGCACCGGTGAAATTTTACAAGGCGAAAGGTGCGGGGTTAGGCATGGCTTGGGTAACGGTGGGTTGGGTGGTTTGAATTTGAGTTATCAGTCGGGGAATCACAACGAAGATCTCTCTAGCAACCATAGCGGCCATCCGACGACCGGAGTTAGTCTTGCGAGTGTGGTGACGAAGAGGAGGCATTCTAAAATAATAAAAGAGAAATGACATAAGTTTGGAGTGTTAATGATTGTGAGTCCTAGAGTTATTAGGATGAGGATCTAAAAGAAAAATTTCTCTTGTTAGTAAATCAAGTAAATAGATAAAATGTTAAATAGTTTAAATATTTAAAATTTGAAAATTATGTGTTAGGATTTAAAAGCGGGAAAACTTGCATGAACCACCATGACTTGTTGTCCCAATATTAAATCTTAAAAATCGTGGTAAAGTAGGGAGTTGAACATGTGCACGAA
This sequence comes from Bidens hawaiensis, assembly GCF_021521415.1. Lineage (NCBI taxonomy): Eukaryota > Viridiplantae > Streptophyta > Magnoliopsida > Asterales > Asteraceae > Bidens > Bidens hawaiensis. The sequence goes on along the minus strand of NW_027491020.1, from coordinate 7,864,674 downwards.
ATCACCGTGGTTTACACGTTTTGTCCCAAATATCGTAGTAATAACAATAACAAGTAAACAATGAGGCAATTGAGATGTTGAAAACATTAGTCCACGTATCACCGTGGCTCTTATGCTTCCAACAAAAATATAAGGAGGCAACCGGAACCCTTGCACTCGACAACTTAAAGTTGTTGACATGTTTAACACGGTTCGTTGGCCTAGAAGACGAACACTATAATTCAGTCATCCCAGGTAAGTAAATCACCTTCAATTCTTGGAATCTTTTTGTCAAACGATCGTTTCATAGTGTTTCGCCCCCCTAATGTGGCTACAAACCCGTTATAGAGTAAAGCTTTAAGGAGATTATAAATAACGGGATCCAAATTAAGTTTGTGATCCATAAAAAAACATCACAAAAACCTACTTTTTGCGGTAACGTAAGGATACCTTGGAACACTATGAGAGTGTGTGCATGTGTATATTTTTGGGATTAATTGAAATAAATAAGTAAATAAATATATAAGTGCAATGAACAATCAAGTATGGGTAACACGTATAAGCAACGCGAAAAAGGACCCTAAAGCAAAAACAATACTAGTCTGTTACGTCTAACCGCCTATCCTATAGTCATGACTCTGATACCAATCTGTCACACCCCGAAAAACGCGGCGGAACATGCCGGGGTGCAACGGATTGCTCAAGAACATAAGACACTATTAAATGACAATATTTAAACAACTCATTAATTTCATTCAATCATCAAAAGTAACACATCTTGTTCATACAAAATAACACCAAATATAAGAATTTAATTGTTCATTCTTCTAATAACCTAAACGGTCTCAAAATAAGATAGCATCTTTAACTCCAATCAACCAACATTCAAACCTGTAACAATGCATAAAATACAATTTGTCAACATGAATGTTTGTGAGCAATTTCATAGTTTTGAGTGTATATATATATATATATGAAGCAAAATCCACAAATCGTATATGAAACTATAAATAAGAGCAAGTATTGCGGTATATAAATCATAAATAAATGAGGATTCTTTCTAATCGGTAACAACCGACATACTCGGATAATGAGGCCCTATTCTACTAGCACAAGGCTAAAGTAGTTAGGGGTGCGTATGATCATACTTATTGAGGCTCAACAACAACATAAAAATAAACACTCATGCATGTAAAGCATATGCGACATATAACACAATTCTTGTATTATAAATCAATTCTTGTCTTGAATAAGCAACACGTATAAGGATCGAGTATTCTAGTATCATACACCCTAAAGTTTGTGGTTTGAGGATCTAGTATTATAAATCATATCTTGTCTTGAATAAGTATGCATGTTACCCCTAAAGTATAAAAATGAAAACAGGGGATGAAATGTACTCACATGAAATAAGTAACTTGAAGGATTAGTTTGCGATAAAACGAAAAGGTAAGTTCAACGAGCAAGACCTAGATTAAAAAAGGGTCTTGAGTTAGTAGATGGACTTAAAAGCTTTAAAGTAAAATAACATGACTAGTAAGATAAATAATTAAAGTTTGAAGGCTAAAATGTAAATACATAATAAATTAAAGTAATGATTTTGGAGAAGTTAGTTTACTCGAAATCGGGTCTCGGTATTATATTCATTAGTTTTACTTAACCTTTGTTAAGTAAATATTTGGGTAAGGTTGCAATATTGCACGATCCTTTGTTAAATAGATACTAAGACGAGATTTTACGAGTGTTTGGATTTGTCGGTTCGAGTCTTGGTAATTGGTCAAGCTCGAAGCCGAGATTCCAAAGTAATAAATGTTATGCGATAACTCAATGAAATCAAAAGAAACTTAACCGATTGTGTAGTTCTATTAAGAAGAACCTCGGCGTCCGTTAAGCGAGTTTGGTTTTGTCGGTCCAAACTTGTTATAAGATCAAGTTGGATCCAACATACCAAGTGTTTTGAGAAAATAATTAAAATTAGTTAATAATATATTTTTAGAGAAAAATACGAGATTCGTTTGCCCAAAACAAAACTAGTGTGTCTTAAGCGAGTGAACTCGGTTTACTTCGGTCTTGGTTCGGTCTTTGACTCGGAATAAGATCGAGGATGGTTACCACATAAGGATGTTTGATTGCATGGTGGTACCCATTAAGTATCAAATGAAAAAGTGTGAGAATGTTTTATTTATTAATTTATATAATATAATTAGGGAATCAGTAAAAATATACACAAATTTTAAAATACAAATAAAGTTTTAAAGAATAGAAGCAACTTTAGAAGATGATGGTTCCATTTCACCAACCATTACCATATCATGTGTAGGCTCTTCTACAAATTTTTGTCCAACTTAAGGATCATGTGTAAACTCCTATACAAATTTTGCCCAACTTAAGGATTATTTAATAAACATAAACAATTCCATGTATAATTTTTTTTATGTTTATTATATAAAGAATAAATTTTATATTTACTTATAGACTTTTGATGAGTTGAATAAAAGCAAGACCAATATTGTAAAATAAAAAGATTAAAATATATAAAAGGAAATACGAGAGAAAAGAATGTAAAAGTATCTTTTAATTATAACCTTATAAAGAAATATAACTACGGTAAACAATTTAAGTTTTAGTACAAAAAAGATCTTCGTAAATCCAATATGTGCTTAAAAAAATTTGGTTAGACATGTCACCTAATCTAGACAACTGACCCGTATTGCAACCATTAGTTACCCGACATTTTCAGGCCAAGTTTTAATAATATACTTGGGTGAACCTCTGACTTATGTTTTTAAAAGAAAATTAGAAAAACAAAGCTGTTCGTTTAGGAGGTTGGAGCTTTTTTTAAAAAAAATTTCAAAACCGCTTTCTTAAACATACTTTAGATTAGAGGTGTTCACGGTCCGGTTTGAACGATTTTTTAGGTCAAACCGTGAACTAAACCGTTAGTACCGGTTTTTGATCGTCGAATATCGAAACCAGACAACTTTGTTTAAAATTAACTTCGCCCTACAATCCACATCTTGCCAAAAATTAAATTGTTTTCATATCGTAAACTCAAAGTGTATTTAATAACCATCAAAGGCAACACCCAATAATATAAATTAAAAAAAAAAACATCTAAAACAATTAAAAATATATATTAAATTTTATGAAAATAAACACATTTAAGAAATGAGTTTTAGGACTATGAAAACCAACAAAATATTTAAAAGTAAAACTAACCCAATGACACTGGATGAGTATTAGGATTATGAAAACCAACAAAGAATCATGAACAATAATAAATCAAATAGTGTAAAACAGGTAAACCGACATGAATAGTAAACAACTACACATAAAAAACCATGAATTACATTAATATCAATTTAAGAAATTAACAAAAAAAAATGCAAAGCCAAACTCTAATAAAAAAACGAAAGTGAGTTCACTTGATGGATATGAGGATGATTTAGATCTGTCATGAAGTTACATAATGTTTTAATTGGAACCTGAAATGGAAGAAATAATCAAAACGAAGAATAGTGACAGTAACAGAAAAATAGCATGGTGAAGAAATTAGAACCTGAAATGCAAAGAGCCGTTAACGGTGGTGGTTGTGTAGTGGTCGGGGATTAGGTGGGGGTTAGTAGCTTCGGTTGTCTCGAGAGCCGTTAACGGGAGGATGTCGGCAGTTAGGGCGGTTTTCCGATGTACTATTCTTCCTCACGATTCGTCGAAACCCCAGCTCCAACAGAGAGGAGGCCCTAAAACGGAGAAATATGTGCTTAAATATCTAGATCTAACTTCGATTTAACAAAAGAAACAACCAAAACGGAAACAACAAACCTTATGTCGACATTTTGACCGGAAATCTACAACCGTCACCATCATCAACCAGAAATCGGTTGCTAGAGTTGTTGGTAGAACTAATTAGCTTCTTACCAGGGTGGTGGTTGGGAGTGAAGAAGGAAGATGGAAGATTGAAAGAGAGAGAAATATGATTTTCATAAAAATGAATTCAAGATTGAAAGAGAAATGTGAAGAGAGAGAATGATGAATATGATTTGAAATTTGAATATACTGAAGAAAGAAAGAGAAGAGGCCTAGATAAACCCACCTTCTTTATTAATTGAGACTTCCAAAGGAAGCTTTGTAAACAACATACGTGGATAACTTGCCTTTTGAACACAATATCAAATAGAATGTGGGGCTGACACGTGTCCCAAATGCATGTGGTGGTGACACATGTCAGAACCTGTTTTCCTTTATTATATATAGAGACATTAGTGTCTACCACTCTAGAGAACTATCTTCGATATATATGTTTTATAGATATTTGTTCCCATTTATTACTTTGTATTTCTTAAGTTTAGTGGTATAAATTGAAATTTATAATATCTTATATTTTGTAGTTTTTGTTTTATTACTATTAGGTGTGATACACGGGTTCTAACCTTCAAAATTTATAAATGGCTACTACTTTTAGGTCTTGAATAGTTGAATGAGTATTCAGAGGTAGAAAAGACTCACATACATACTTAAATGAAATTAATATATAACTGTAAATGAAACACTATTAAATATGATTTGTATTTATTTATCATAAATTATTTTTAATATTAAAATATGTGGTAACCAGCCCCGTGTAATACACGGGTTATAACCTAGTTACATAATAAAAGTTATAATTTACTTTTAAGATTTTTTATTTATGATTAAGCGAAAGCTTAAATCGGTCAGAATCTTATATTTACATTTACATTTGGTTACTTTATCTTCACATTCGTTCATTTAGAAAAAAAATAGAAGTTATTAAGAATCTTTCTTTCTGTTATCCAATTTCATTTCATTATAAATGCCATTTTGTATCCTCCATGTTGGTGCATTGCATGAGCTAACCGACCAATATCTCTCCATTCTCTGTCAATGTTAAAATTGCTCTTAGCAAGTTCCAGTTAAGCTTGGTTTCACAAAAAGATATCATCAAGGCAATGTGCTTTACCACAACAGGATTCAAACCATTCAAAACTAAGTTTTTAGTAGTTGGTTATGTAATGCAAAATCCATATTAGAGACACATATATGTATTCAACTATTCATGAATGAATGAGGAGATTTCAGTTCCTTATTCATAAATAACGAGATTGTAACATCTTCAAATGGTCAGTACTAACGGGGTGTTGGAAAGCAACTTATGACTTATTAACTATTAAAAAAAGCTAAAAAGTGTTGGGTATTGTGTGTTATTATGAGGGGACTAGTTAATAAGTTGTAACTTATTAACTTATGAAAAAATGAACCATGTATGAATGCATTTTAATATAGTCTCTAATTATAATATAAATACTTTAATATAAAATACACCTAAAAGTAGTGATTACTTCTCTCCATCATTTTACTTATGTTCTCTCTTTCACACAATTTAACATAACTCCTCATACTTTTAAGGAAGTTTAAAACAGTTTTATGGGTTCACCGCACAGTTGCTGGATCTCACTTTCCAACGTTTCTAGAAGTTTAGCCTTTGTCCGCCGGTATATCCAAGCTCCAGCCGTTTGATCCCAGTCAAACCTCGAAGGACCACTGCACATAAATGATAAAAACTACATTAATAATATATATATAAAACATATGCCAACTTGATATCAAAAGTGTGTGTACATTTGTACCTCACAGGGGATGACATCCAAATCTGTCTGTTTGGTGTCTGTTTGTTCAACACATAGGTTCCCAAGCTACCGAATTTTACAGTTAAAACTTGGTTCTGTATACACCAAAACAAAACTATTATATAAATAATCAACTTAAAGAAAACAAAGTTAACGGGAATCAAATCTAACCCCATAATCTATATCAAAACCATCAATGTCCACAGAATCACCATATTCCTGTCAAATAAGAAGAAAATTAGGTTGTAAGGGTAAAAACGAGCTGAGCTGAGCTGCTCGAGACCAGTTCACTAAAAGCTCGGTTCAAAAGAAAAAATTAAAATAAGGAAAGAAAAACGCTCAAATCAATCTGAGCTTAAACGAGCTCGAGCTTGACAAGGCTACTGAACCTAAATAAGCCTCATATTTCTAAAAATATAATAAATTTTATTTAATACAATAACTATATAGTTACATAGCAAGTATAGTTATATATAATTATGATAAAATAACTAAACAATATATATCATGTTATAATGGTGTGCGCGATGCGGTTTTGGGCTAAAACTGGAAACCAAATTTTCGATTTTTTATTTTTGAAAACCGTTCGGGTTCGGTTTCTTTGGTTTTCAGGTTCGATTCGGTTTTGCTAATCGGACAAAAAACAATTGACCCAAGATACTGAAATTAGGCCTGTAAACGAACTGAACAAACATGAACAAGGGCATGTTCGTGTTCGTTCATTCAACTTAAATGAACACGAACACTTAATCGAACACATATGTTGTGTTCGTGTTCGTTTATTTTCGTTTGGTTTCTAAACGAACAGTTGACGAACATAACTGAACAAAGATAAACAAACATAAAGGAACATATATGAACAAATGTAAATGAACACATACAAACATAAACGAGCATTAATGAACACAAATGAACAAATATAAAACCATCAAGTAGATGACTCTTCAAGATAATATTTAATGGATAAACCAAGATGATTGACTGATTGATTACCTCTATCTTCTCCAGCAAATCATGAATTGTTGAATCTGCGAGTTTATGAAATTCATCCTCCGGTAGCAAAGCACTGTATGCACATTATTATTAACTGTTAGCAAGTTCAGTTTGTTCTCATATTACAATACTACAACTGATAAACTAATATAATGACTGTCATGAGCAAAGAGATGCAGATTAATCTACCTGTATGAACATAATTTATAATTTAATAATACAAATCAACCAACTTTTGAAGACAAAAACACACGAGCGAGCGAGAATATACATAGGTGCCTGAATTGTAGAATATCTTGAAATCAAAAAACAAAGCTACCTACCTGTAATGAATGACAGCAGGTCCTTGAGAGGTCCGGGAGCAGAAATCATTGCTACAAAATGGACTTAAATTATTATATAAAAAGGAGGACGACGACGAACAAGGAGGACGAAGAGTAGGCTTCGAATGTTGATAAACAACCCTAGAATTTGATAACAGCCGCCAATTGTTAATACATTTTGATACCCTTTTCAGAATCTTGGGAGAAAAAGACATTTTCTTTATATATGTGAGTGAGTATGCAGGAGATCAAGATTGGTGAAAGAAACTGTAAAGGGGATTTGGGGGTGAAATGTATGTATGTAGCTGGCCTTCTATTTTATTTGGGCTGTGGGATGTATTAATATAAATAGGGCCGCCCAAAGCGCTCGTCGCTTAAATTCGTTCGTCGCTCGCTTGAAAATTGCTTGAAAGTTGCTCGTTTGTTTTTTCGCTCGATTGTAAACGAGCCGCTCTGCTCGGTTCGGTTCGGCTCGAATATTTTTAATTGACTATATATATAATTATATATATGTTCGCTCAATGGGGTCGAAGTATTATGTTTAAATATATATATATATATATATATATATATATATATATTATCAAAATGTTATGAAGCCCATTCGTGCCCATTCATTTAACATTAAGATAATCCAGCCCAATAAAAAAACCCAACATAAATTACCAAACAAAACAACTAAAAGCAAACCCTAATTGTAAAACTTTAACATCGTTGGTGAGTGGTGACTTGGTTCAAAGTTCAGACATCCATTCTATTCCTCTCTTCTCATTCTTACAACCCTAATTCCCGTCTGCTCCGCCGCACTACCGCTCTGCTGCGATGCTACTCCGCCGCTCATCCCATAACCTTAATGTTGCAATTTTTATTATTATTTCTTTTTTAAATTCGAGCCAAATCGAGCAGAACCGAGCCGCTCGGTTGTAAACCAAGCGAACCGAGCCGCTAGGTTTCAATGCGAGCCGAGTTCGAGCAGACGCTCGGTTCGTAAACAACCCTAAATACAAATACAAATACACTAAACTTTAAGCCCAATTTGTTAAAAAAATATCGGTTTTTACTTTTTACTTTTTATATATATTGTTGTTGCGTACCTTATATATATATATATAGGGGTAGGATCTAGAAAGAACTCCTACAAATGTGAGAAATACAGAACTCATTCAAATCTATTGATTTTATTAAAGGAGTGAAAAAAAAACAAACAAGAAAAAAATAGGGGTTTTAAAAGAAAAGGGTAAATTGGGCATAAAAAATATTTGTATCCTCTCTCTCTCTATCGCTCGCACACCATCTCCCATAACCTAGGGTTCATCCTATCTACCTGCAAAATTTGTCTGATTCATTGCGAAATCAGTTGATTACACCAAAGACACACCAGCAGGTAATCGTTCCTACAAGGTCTTATCTTGCGTTTCATGTGTATATCATTAGTATTACTGTGAATCGGTAAAAATAGTAGTTGATTCTTTGTTTATGTGTGTTTTTTTGTGTAAATCGAGTAACAATGTGTTGATACCAGCTCGTATCTGTCTAATTGTACATATTTAGTACAAGAATCATAGGTGTATTGCACGAAGTTGGCTCAATTTATGGTGTTATTGTGTGTTTTGTTTATAAATCGAAATTATTGCGTTTATATCAGTTCACATATGCAATATACTCTGTTTTTGTGTTTTTTTTTTAAATCAAATTATGTGTGTTTTTTATGTAAATCGAGTAACAATGTATTGATACAAGCTCGTATCTGTCTGATTGCACATATGTAGTACAAGAATCATAGGTGTATTGCACGGAATTGGCTCAATATATGGTGTTATTGCGTGTATTGTTTGTAAATTGAAATTATTGCGTTTATATCAGTTCACATATGCAATATACTCTGTTTTTGTGCTTTTTTAAATCGAATTATGTGTTTTTTTTGTGTTAATCAAGTAACAATGTGCTGATACCGGCTTATATCTGTCTGATTTCACATATGTAACACAAGAATCATAGGTGTATTGCATGAGATTGGCTCAATATATGGTGTTATTGTGTGTTTTGTTTGTAAATTGAGATTATTGTGTTTATATCAATTCACATATGCATTATACTCTGTTTTTGTGTTTTTCGTAAATCGAACAATAATACATTGATATAAGTTAGTATTTGTTTGATTGCATATACGTAGTGCATAATTGATGTGCTCGATTGATGTTTTTTAGATGTGTTTGTCAGAATATGGTAATGTTACCTTATACAAGCATAATTGCATAGATGTATTATATTACATTATGGCTAACTTGACGCACCAATATGTATTTGTGTTTGTTGCACGTATGCAGTGTTTGTTTGTTTTTAATTGAATGATAGCATACTGATATCAGGTCGAATTTTTATTGTATTGTTAAACATAGCACGTGCGCAATACATAAATCATATGTTTGATTGCATAACTTTCCAGTTAGTCAAACATATAATTGTTTATGTTATCGAGCATATTCGTTTGGAATGCATATGCACATCACGTTATATACAGTTAGGTCGGCGTAACATGTGTACTTGTCAACAAGGGGTGAAAAATGAAACAAGGGAAGATTATTGGACTTAACAAATTTGGCTTAACAATATAAATAAGTTTTTGAAATTTATACATATAAGACTATGATTAAATTTTTCATATCAATGACATTACATGTATGTTGCAGTTGCAAAGACCAAGAGGTGGTCAAAACGACCATATAAAGTGAAATAGGCAACATTGCTAGATGGGGAATACGAGTCCGACAAGGAAGATGAGGATGAAGATGAAACAACCTTAAATGGTATGGTTTATATAAGTTAGGATCGCGTTAAATGTATATGCAGTTCTGATGCTTATGTATGATGACGTATACGTAATAAAGGCAAAAAAGCCCGCACCCGACATGCATACTCGAAACCCGAAGTGTCTGGGCCGGGTAAACGGGTATGTGACCAGGTATGCAATCAATAAATAAATCTTTTTCGGGTTCGGGTACGGGCATGGGATTCGACGATACCTGACCCGGTTACCCAAAACATATATACCCAATTACCCGAAATATTTACTTTACTTATTTTTAGTTTCCTATTTACGTAAACTTCAATTAATATCGAAGTACTATATGTTTCCCGGCCATATGACTATTCAGTATCTTTATCCCAACTTCAATTTCCCATTTATTGCCCTACCGCCCAACTTTTCAATTACTAACACTCAAAATCCACTTTCATTTGCATATTTGCTCCTCCTTGCGTCATCACTTGTAAACATTGAGTATCTTTATATTTGATATTTTATGATGTATTGATGTTGCAATTACTAAAAATGTAAAACTAAAATCATGGAAATGTACTTCAAAATGCTCGTGTATAATTTTAAACAAATTAACAGGTATACTTGACACCCCGGGGTATGCCCGATACATGATGACGCTACGTGAAAATTGACCTTCGGCCACACGAAAAAAGTGTGGCCGTAGGCCTTTAGCCACACACATTTGGTTCAGGTCATATGTGGCCAAAGGTCGTGACACCGTGGGTATGATATGGCCACACACAGTTTTTAGTGGCCTTATGTGGTAATAAGTGTGGCTAAAGGGTACATGCATTAGTTGCTGGCCATCAAGAAGCTTCTCCAATAAGTGTGGCTAAACGGTAGAAAATGGCCACATGACAATTTACTATGAGTGACCATTGCACGTATATAGCCACATGAATTCATGTTTCTGCCACATGAATTTTATATTATTGTGGCCAATAGGGTTGTGTTAAGCTTGCATTGTGACCTATACCGTCTAGATATAGCAAAGAAATGGCCACTTAAATTTAATAATAGAGTGGCTAATTATATGATATAGACACTGGATGTTACATTAAAAGTGGCTAAATATGTTTACTTGCCACTCAAACACTCCTTTGTAGATTATAGTGCGGCCATTGTTTTACCGTTTGTCACACATAATGCTTTTCGTAATTTAAAGTGTGGCTATTGTAAAACTTTTCGTCACACATAGTGAGGTACTGTGTGGCTAATCATATCTTATAGACACTGGAGGTTATTGTGAATGTGGCTAAATATGTTTACTTGCCACTCAAACACTCCTTTGTAGATTATAGTGTGGCCATTGTCTTACCGTTTGTCACACATAATGCTTTTTGTAATTTAAAGTGTGGCTATTGTAAATCTTTTCGTCACACATAGTGAGGTACTGTGTGGCTAATCATATCTTATAGACACTGGAGGTTATTGTGAATGTGGCTAAATATGTTTACTTGCCACTCAAACACTCCTTTGTAGATTATAGTGTGGCCATTGTCTTACCGTTTGTCACACATAATGCTTTTTGTAATTTAAAGTGTGGCTATTGTAAAACTTTTCGTCACACATAGTGAGGTACTGTGTGGCTAATCATATCTTATAGAAGCTGTAGGTTATTGTGAATGTGGCTAAAAATGTGAACTTGCCACTTAAACACTCCTTTGTAGATTATAGTGTGGCCATTGTCTTACCGTTAGTTACACATAATGCTTTTCGTAATTTAAAGTGTGGCTATTGTAAGACTTTTCTTCACACATAGTGAGGTACTGTATGGCTAATCATATCTTATAGACACTGGAGGTTGTTGTGAATGTGGCTAAAAATGTGAACTTGCTAGTCAAAAACTCTTTTGTAGTTTGTTGTGTGGCCATTGTCTTACCATTTGTCACATATAATGCTTTTTGTAATTTAAAGTGTGGCTATTGTCAAACTTTTCGTCACACATAATGAGGTACCGTGTGGCTAATCATATCTTATAGACACTGGAGGTTATTGTGAATGTGGCTAAAAATGCGAAGTTGCCACTCAAAAACTCTTTTGTAGTTTGTGGTGTGGCCATTGTCTTACCGTTTGTCACACATAATGCTTTTTCTAATTTAAAGTGTGGCTATTGTCAAACTTTTCGTCACAAAAAATGTTTATGTTGTGGCTAATGGTCATTTATAGACTCTAATTTTTGTAATTTCAGGCGTGGCTATTGTCTTACTTTTGGCCACACCTATTTAATGTGTTCTATGTGGCCAAATTGTGTGTAATTAGGCAATATATAATTATTTTTATTTTTGTGCAGTAATATAAAACAGCTATGAGCAAGCATGACAAAACAATATTAGAAACAAATTATAATAACAATAATATTCACTTAAGCAAATGTATATGCAAAATATCTTACAAAATACAAAAATAACGACTACCTATATACTAGCTAAGGCGTCGGTTTTCTTGGCACTGCTCCTTGTCTTCTGTTTGGTCACCCGGTCTATCGTTGTGTACTTTGCCTTTGCCTTCTTGCCAGCTCTGTCTGGTTCTTTTGAGGATGGGAGTGGTGGTAGCTGGAACAACAGAATATGAAAAACAAATATGTATAATTAATGTCGTATTTTGTAATTGAATAGAACAAAATAGTAGGCCTGCAGACGAACTGAACGTTCGTTTAACTGTTCGTGAACCTTTTGGCTGGAAGTTCATTTATGTTCGTTTATCTATGTTCAATTACGTTAGTTTAGATTATAAACAAACGAACATAAATGAACACAAGTGTTCATTTTTTAAACTAAATGAAAATGAACACAGATATTTGTTCGGTTAAGTTAAAAGGGAACAAACCTCCTGGTCACATAAGATTAGGTGTTCTGGCCAAGCAACAAAAGTACCACGTGCGTTGCCAACAGTCACAATTTCACCTGCCTCACAAGGAATAATTGTTTGTTCCTTTATGACTTCATCAATACTAACTTTATAGCAACCCTCCGGGATTGCTTTTCCATGCAACTGTTGTGGAACCGGTGACCAATGAACTTTACCATTTGCCACTTTGTTACGCTTGTTATGCACACACAAACGACACTCATACACCTATAATCAAGCATGTGAAATTAAGATGGCTTAGTTGAAGTCAATATATAAGTACATACCCATGTTGGTGGGAAATTAACAATGTTTCGCGCAGTACATACCTTTATGACAGCAGGTGGGGAAGCTTCATCCGTAGATACATCAACTTTTCTTTTGCGGCCGTTTTACCTAAAAACCATTCAATGAATTAAACAACAATTAAAGGAAAAACTAAAATTGCCAAATACTTACTGATGATTTTTTCGAGCCGTTACTATCCAGAGTGTGGTGTAGTTGTGTTGATGCTTGGTCAACATTGTTCTCTACGGGCTTCATTGGTAATATAAAAGAAATTGGAATTGTTAGACTTATTAGGTTATAAAATATAAAAACTGAAATTGCCAAATACTTACTGATGTCGCGCTATGGGGATCGACTACCGTTTGGTCAACACTTTTTTCCACAGACTTGGCCTGCAATTCGGTAATAGAAAATGAGCACACTCACATTGGAAACGAATTATAAAAAGTACTAAAATTGTCAAATACTTACTGATGTCGCGATATGGGGAGTGGGTACCGTTTCGACAACTATTTTATCCGCAGACTTGGCCTACAATTAACTTATGCAAAATCAGCACACTCACATGGAAAGTTAATTATTAAAACAAATCAGTCAAACTGTCAAATGCTTACATGAGAAGCGGATTCTTGTTGCACAACCTCACCTGAGGTTAAGATGTTTCCTACAGAACTGGCCTACAAATCAATTTATTAGGTTATGGAAAATGAAAAATCACATGGAAAGTTGTAATAAACAAAGAAACTGTCAGATACTTACTGGTGCTGACATTTTATTTTGTGCCACAACACTAGTACTTTGGTTAGAACCAACCTGGTTGGGAACATGATTTACCTACGAATTGTGACAAAAACAGTGCCAATTATGTATGTCGAATGCATTAATTAATATGTAGCATACGTCACTTACTTGACTTGCCGACATTTCCAGCAACAATCCTTCGAGATGTCTGAACCTGGCCTCAAATGCTAACCGTTCCTTCTCACGGCTTGCTAGCATAGCATTCGTGGATTCAAGTAGAGATGTCAACCTGTTCACCACTACATCTCTTTGCACCGCCTCATACTCAAGTTGGGCAATCCGTTGCTTAAACGAGCCTTTTACCCGACTCACACCCCAATATTTACCTGTTTTCAATCCGTACCCAATCCCTTTTAAAAACCCACCTTTCTCTTTGCCAAGCACTAAGGTGAAGACATCTGTGCACGGTTCAAGTGCCAGGGCTCCGGAGGCGATGAACTCCTCATGCTGAACCTGCAAGAAAACAAATATTCTAATACACTTGTAATAAGCTTATGTATCCACATCAAGTGTTGAGACAAGTTATACAGACTCAAGTTTTTTTGACACCAATATAAGGCAATGAATTGACTGTAACATGATTTAAAAAGTTTAATACTAAAACATACTAATTTGGTTGCCACGCCTTCGACAACAGCATTCTTGTATGCACCATCTTTGTCCTCCCTTCCTTTCATCCACATTAATGCACGGCCGGGGATCTCATCCGGTTCAATTTCCTTCCTTTTGACCTTGTAAAATATTCAAGAGAAAGCAGTTAACGGTCATGCGTTAGACAAATCGTTGAACTAGAGAGAAAGCAGCTGACGCTGATTACTAGTTTCTCTCGAAGGTAGGTATAACCCCCTCGTCCCATGTGATGATAAAAAACATTCTTTGCTCGAGCTCCCTTTGATGAAGCCGATTTTTTCTTCAACCACACATTATAATCATTTCATTATATTTAAACAAAAAACATAAACCATATATAGTCGATCAATCTACGTTTGCAGAGTAGAGGATTTATACCAGAAACAACTCTGATTGTGTGTACTCAATGAAGCGATCCCAGTCTTCTTGCCTGATCATCGTCCTATGTCCCTTGGCTATTGCCTTCAGCTTCAGAGGTTTACCGATGTTCGGCATAATGTATTTGCATTACATTTTTCTTCTGAAATCCCGAAGAAGGTGTCCGAGCCGATTCATCACAGAAGGCCTGTGAGACGCCTCAATCTCAAAATATTTCTGCATAATATAATACAATAAAGGTGAATTACTTCTCAAAATATAAAATGCACAAATAAAAATTAAGAATAACTGTTATTTGTTCTCACAGTTTTTCTCTAAGCTCCTTTGTGACCTCCCTCCAACTTAAATGTCTCAAGCCAACTATTTCCCTTACAACATCCCCTAAAAAACTTGCAAACTTTGATATGTTTTGGCCAGTGAACCTACCCAGATTATCAAACTCCACTACCAGTCTGATACCACCTGAGTTTGCATATTCGGTACGTAGCTTAGGTAACCTCGTCAACCCCCTTGTAGGTTTTTTCGTAGTAGTAAAACTGTTGATGGGTTGGATAGCCATCGTCCCTACCAGTCTCACCGTCGTTGTCGTTGGCTTCCTAGCTGGAACAGCCTTTAGTGTCGTCTGATTGAGCGTCGTCGACGTCTTTGGCTTCCTCATCGGAGTATATAACATGTTCTTGTTCGATTGTTTCATCTATAAGCTTCATCGTCGTGCTGATTTGTGGAGTGGAAAAGTTTTAATAATTTGAAGTGTAATTTGATTTTTGGAGTGTTAAATGTAATTTGGAGTTTTTGAATATTTGAAGCAATATTTTGGAGCTTTTTGAGTTTTGTCTCCCTTTTAATTAAGAACCAATAGATTATTGGTATAGTTTTTACGGCAAAGAACCTGTGGCTGAAAATAGACACTTTGACAAAAGATGGTTGGATATGCGTGTTACTTGAGTATTAGGATATTTATATATTTTTTGTACATTAGCGTGTTACAAGTGTAATAGTGTTTTTTAACAAAGTGTTTTTTGTTTTATTTTTAGATTTAACCAAGTGTTTTTAGTTTTCTCGATTTGTTTTAAGTTTTCATACAAAAGGCACCATTACAATACATTCCATGAAACAAAATAAGAGTGAATAACAAAATAGATGATACAAGAAACTATAAAAGTAAAACATTTAAAAGCTAACCAACCAACATTCAACACAATAAACTAAAAAGTGTATCAATACAACCATACAAATATTACCAAATCACAAATGTTCCAAAATTCACCAAACACATCACCAAATATTTCCCAAATGTTCCAAACATCACCAAATCACTAATCAACTTTTGAAACTAACAAACTACCTTCATTGAAGTCATATTCAAATCTGCACTTATCACCGATCTGTAAATCATTTTCCTCCTTGAAAATTTTCCATTTTTGTAAAGAATATCTGAATTTCAGCTTTGACAGTTCACCATGGAGTTTCATTTTTTTTACGACCTTCAGGATTGACCAAAGTGATTAGCATTCCATCATAGGCATCAATCTTGGTAGCAATGTGACCCGGAAGACGCTGTGAAAAGCAAAATTCAAATATACTTGTAAATAAAAAGGAAATTTAAAAATTCAATTTACCAATTTCTTGGTGACGTTCATGTGGAAGACGATTTTAGAGTCATCATTTTGCTCAACAATGTCACACCCTCAAAATCCACTAACGAAGTTTTACCGTCAGAGGGTGTGAACTAACAGGATCGGAATCATTAGTTATAATCAAACCATAAAAACGTTTAAATGAAATTAAGTGCGGAAGCGTAAAAACCAAAAACAAAAGTTGCGTCACGCAGGACGACTTAAAAACCCAAGTAATAATAGTTAAAAACATGTTTGCATATCAGAATGTTCAAAAACCATGCATGATCCTATACCGCGCGCCCGCCTCGGCTACCTGAGAATAACATACTAAAAGTGTCAACACGAGGTTGGTGAGTTCACAAGTTTATATAAAATAAAGCGTTTAGCGTTTTGCGTTCAGCGTTTTGCGTTCAGCATTTTGCGTTACTAGATAGTGTTAAATCAATTATATATCGATAGGTAGCTAGCCTATACAACAAGTATTACTAAGTGTTTGACACCGAAGCTGACTATTTATCAAGTGCCTTGCCACCAGGTCATCCAGACCATGGTATGTGTTAGCCAAAATTACACCCGCTCGACCTCCAGTCGAGTTTAGCGTTGGGTGGGGTTTGTCAAACCCAGTAGTACTACTCAACAGTGACTCGCTATTATCCAAATATTAACCGGTTCGATGTGTAGGACTTCAATTGTTTCGTTTGCCACTTAGCCTTTACAAGTGATATATAATTTACTAACAAAATCTTAAATGCGTTTTTCGGAGTATGTTATCTCCCCCAAGTGAAAAGCGTTTAAAACAGTTTAAAGGGGTAAGTGAAACTCACTGTTTGCGAAGAATTCCCAAAATAAATCACCAAGTGATGCGCGTCACAGAAAACTCTCTCTAGCGTTCTAAAACAACAAAGAGATTTTTTTCTAAGTGTCGGAACTATTATCGAGTCTCTAGACTCGGCACATAACACCTATGCACAAATTACGTTTCGTGTTTCGTTTGTGAATCGTGTGTGACTTAACAAGTACATTTGTGATACGATACAGGTGTGAACAATTATTTACGTGTCGTGTATTAATAATGTACATCACTAGCAACTATTCCCCGCAGGGGAAATTTGGTCAAAACACCACAACTATTTAGCAAGTATTCCCCGCAGGGGCAATTTGGTCAAAACATAACAATTAACTAGCAATCATGTTTCATGCATTTTCACAAAATTCAGCAGCTAGTTTCACCGAGACAGAAATTCTACTTGAAAGATTGTACTATTCCACCGATCATAGCATCTCAATTAATTTACCAAAAATCATCACAAAAGCATACATGAATTAGGTTTTCAGAACATATTTTATTATATTTTTATTCCACATAGATTTCTCACAATGATCAAAACATTATAGCAAGCTCATAACAGTCAAATTCATGCGCAACAGAATGTTATTTGAAATTCCCGTTAAATGAAAAATCCAAAAATTGCAAGACCAATTGGGTTAGGTTCTTAACTCAACAAGTTAACTTCCAGAGGTGGAACCAACCCATTTGGTCTCATAGTTCATGAAATATAATATTTACAAAACAACCTAACAGCAGGTCTCACAACTCAGATTTACACAACGTTTTTGTAAAATCATAAAAGTTAACTTTTAAACGTTCAAAAATTACAAATTTATATTCTTTAGAAACTAGACTCAACCTAGTTTACTGTAGTATCAATAATCTCGACCAATTTTCACATTTACACCCCGTTATAGTCAATTGAACAACAACAATACAATCTGTCCAGAAACTGTTTGCAACAAAACTCAACATATTAACCATCTATAGACCACAATTCCTTCATATAACATTCTAGACACCATAACCACTATCCATGCATATCAATTACACCATACATACATGGTTAGGGTTTTATTTGATCTCAAAATCAAAGACACAACAATTAACATGTAATAATATCAATTCTAGTTATCAAATCATCATTAATACATCATCAAATCAAACGAATCATATGAGCACATTATATGAAGATTTTCGGAACCTAGGGTTCACAATTATACCTTCAAAAACACCAACACAAGCAATAGGAAGGTAGAAGATGGCTAGAAACGGATGTAGGATGCTTCAATTGTGAAAGACAAGATCAAAATCAAGTATTATGTGTGTGTGTGAAGGCCGATCGCAAGGAGAGGGGGGGGGGGGTAGCTGCCGTCGGGATTTGGGAGGGAGAGAAGGAGGTTAGGGTTTAGGTTAATATTAATAATAATAATATATTACACTTAAGTCCCTCAACTTTCAAATGCTACTTTTCTAGCTTATTTAACTTAGTTTGCACATTGAGTTAACGTTATATAACATGTTATCACATAAAACATAAGTCTAACACATAATTATCACATAATTATTGTTTTGACGTTTTTCGTTTATTCACCAATTGTTTGCGTCAACTCGTTTGCGTTTCGGTGCAATTCCCGAAAGACTACACATGTAGTAAGTGTCAAGCGTCATTTAAACCCTAGTTTAAATGTAATGAGGTGTGCGTTATAGATTCAGTAATCTTTAAGTTTGAATTGACGGAGTTGAGTTAACGGAGTTAACCTGAAATTGACGAATGTCACATCATTCCCATGTTAAAGAATTTTCGTCCCAAAAATTTGAGTCAAGTAGTGATGAGTGTCTGAAAAAAGTAAGAAAAATTTTCAGTTTGTCATATCATCCCCTAGTAGAAAGAAATTTCGTCCCAAAATTTAATTCATACCTCCGGTGACTTCTGACGGTTTGTCGGGTTTCCCGGTTTTCTGTGTTTGGTCAGCCCTTCAAAAAGGTAAGGATACTTTTTCATCATTTGATCCTCGCGTTCCCACGTGAACTCCGGTCCACGTCTCGAGTTCCAACAAACCTTAACGATTGGAATCTTGCTGTGCTTGAGCGTTTTGGTTTCCCAATCCAAAACCTCGACTGGTTCTTCAATGAAACGTAACTGTTCATCAACTTGCAATTCGTCCAAAGGAACTGCTTGGGTTTCATCGGAAAGGCATTTCTTCAGATTGGATACGTGGAATACATTGTGTACGCCACTGAGTTCCGTTGGTAGGTCCAGTCGGTACGCCACCGGACCAATGCGCTCAGTTATTCGATAAGGGCCAACGTATCGTGGGTTGAGTTTGTTTCGCTTCCCGAAGCGAACAACACCTTTCCAAGGTGAGACTTTGAGTAATACTTGGTCGTTCACTTGAAATTCGAGAAGCTTTCGGCGCTTGTCGGCGTAACTCTTTTGACGATCTCGTGCTGCTGCCATGCGGTTTCGGATTTGAACAATCTTTTCAGAGGTTTCGAGTACCAATTCTGGACCAGTGATTTGGCTGTCACCCACCTCTGCCCAGCAGAGAGGTGATCGACACTTCCGTCCGTACAGTGCTTCAAACGGCGCTGCTTTAATACTTGCGTGGTAGCTGTTATTATACGAAAATTCTACCAAAGGTAAGTGAGGTTCCCAACTTCTTCCGAAATCCAACACACATGCGCGCAACATGTCCTCTAAAGTCTGAATAGTTCGTTCATTTTGCCCATCCGTCTAAGGATGGTATGCTGTGCTCATATCAAGACGGGTGCCTAGTGCGCTCTTTAGCGACGTCCAAAAGTGCGAAGTGAAACCAGAATCTCGATCGGAAATGATTGAGACAGGCACTCCGTGTCTAGACACTACTTCCTTCATGTAGACGCGAGTCAGTCTTTCCATTTTGTCCGATTCCTTAATCGCTAAGAAGTGTGCAGACTTAGTCAATCGGTCAACGATCACCCAAATGGTATCGCATCCCGTCGGTGTTTTGGGTAATCCCGTGATAAAATCCATTGAAATGTGTTCCCATTTCCACATTGGAAGTTCCGGTTGTTGTAGTAGGCCAGATGGTTTCTGGTATTCTGTTTTGACTCTGGCACAAGTCAAGCATTTGCTCACGTAGGTGGCAATGTCCGCTTTCATGTTCGGCCACCAGTAAAGTGCCTTTAAGTCATGGTACAATTTATCTGAGCCAGGGTGGATAGAATATCGGGACTTGTGTGCTTCGTCCATCACTAGAGTTCTCAACTCTCCGTATCGTGGAACCCAAACCCGGTTCTCAAAATATCGGACCCCATCCGATTTGGTTTCAAGTTGTTTGTTCATGCCTCGCATGAGTTTCGATGGAAGATTATCATCTTTCAAAGCTTCGAGTTGGGCATCGCGAATCTGGTCGTGTAAGCTGGTATGAATCGTGAGTTGCAATGCTCGCACCAGCCTGGGTTTATCGGTTTCTTTTCTGCTGAAAGCGTCGGCCACCACATTGGCCATTCCACGGTGGTACTTGATGGCACAATCATAATCCTTAAGCAGCTCGACCCAACGACGCTGTCGCATGTTCAGCTCCTTCTGATCGTAGATATGTTGGAGACTCTTTTGGTCGGTGTAAATGGTAAACTTGGTACCGTACAAGTAATGCCTCCATATGTTAAGGGCAAACACCACAGCTCCGAGTTCCAAGTCATGGGTCGTGTAGTTCTTCTCGTGAACCCGTAGTTGTCGAGAGGCATAGGCTATAACCTTCTCGAGTTGCATCAGCACACAACCGAGACCTTGTATCGATGCGTCACAATGTACCTCAAAATTCTCTGTTCCCTCGGGTAGGGCTAGAATAGGGGCGCTACAGAGTTTGGTTTTCAACAGTTGAAAAGCGGATTCTTGCGCGTCACCCCAATTGTACTTAGTGCCTTTGGGAGTCAAAGCGGTGAGGGGTTGAGCAATCTTTGAAAATCCCTCGATAAAACGCCAGTAGTAGCCGGCCAGCCCTAGGAATTGCCGCACCTCAGTCGGAGTCGTAGGTGCTTCCCAGTTTTTGATGGCCTCTACCTTACCGGGATTGACATGGATACCGTTCTCGTTGATCACATGTCCTAAAAAGTGAACCTCGCGAAGCCAAAATTCGCATTTCGAGAGCTTAGCGTACAGTTGCTCCTTCTTCAACAATCCTAGAATTAACCTCAAGTGCTCTTCGTGGTCAGCCTCGTCCTTGGAGTAGACGAGAATATCATCAATGAAAACAATCACAAACTTGTCGAGGTACGCCTTGCATACTCGATTCATGAGATCCATAAATACGGCTGGTGCGTTGGTTAAGCCGAAAGGCATAACCGAAAACTCGAAGTGACCTTACCGAGTTCTGAAAGCCGTCTTTGAAATATCTTCTTCGCGCACTCTTAATTGATGGTAACCAGACCGCAGATCGATCTTCGAGTAGTAACTCGATCCTTGGAGCTGGTCAAACAGATCATCAATTCGGGGTAAAGGATAAAGGTTCTTGACCGTCACCTTGTTCAACTCCCGGTAGTCGATACACATTCGGAAAGTCCCGTCCTTCTTTCGGACAAATAAGACAGGGGCTCCCCATGGCGATGAGCTAGGTCGGATAAAACCCTTATCCAACAAATCTTGCAACTGAGTGGACAGTTCTTGAAGCTCCGCCGGTGCAAGCCGATACGGGGCTCGGGCTATGGGCGCTGCACCGGGGGTCAACTCGATTTGAAACTCGACTTGTCGAATAGGAGGGAGTCCAGGCAAATCCTCCGGGAAAACTTCCGGGAAATCTCGCACAATCGGAATATCTTCAATTCGCTTCTCCTCCGCGGGTTTCTCAACAATCTGCGCCAAAATTGCCGGATGACCCTTTCGTAGATACTTCTGCGCCTTCATGAGGGTAATGACGCTGGTGGTCATGCCGCTTCTCTCACCCCGGATCGAAATGATCTCACCGGAGGGGGTAGTAATGTGGACTATCTTGTCATGACATATAATCTCTGCTCGGTTCTCGGATAACCAGTCCATGCCGACAACGACATCGAAACTACCAAGCGTAAAAGGTTTGAGGTCGATATCAAAAATATGACCTGACAGTTTTAACTTACATCCCGCAAGTACATGAGTCGTTACTATAGTCTTACCGTCAGCTAATTCAACAGGAAACTTAGCATCTAACGGGGTTGGAGTTAGGTCTAAGAGTTGACTAAAGGCTTTCGATACAAAACTCCTATCAGCTCCAGTGTCAAACAATACAGAAGCAAACAGTCGTTTACAGGAAACTTACCAGTCACCACATACGGATCATTGCGGGCTTGACCCGACCCAATGACAAAAGCTCTTCCTTTACAATTGCTTCCACCACCACTGCCACTTCCATTACTTCCATTGTTCTCGTTCTGTTTCAGCTTGGGGCAATCTTTCCTGAAATGACCCTCTTGACCACATTCGAAACATCCCTTAGTCGTCATAGGTGGTTTAGGAGCACCCTTTGCCGCCAGGTCTCCTCTACATTCCTTTGCCTGGTGACCCATCTTTCCGCATCTCAGACACTTGACACGGTCACACGGCCCAGCATGATGATAGTTGCACCTGTTGCACTTCGGATATTTCCCAGCATATCCGCTCGAACCCTGCCCGCCACCGTTGTTATTGTGACTCTGATTGTTGAAGCCCCGAGTGAGTTCGGGTTTACGGTAGTGTTGTTGCTGTGGGGGGTTCGAGGATGAGGATCTGGTGTTGTCAAACTTTCTCTTTCCATTGCTCGGGTTATTGTTGCTGTTGTTGTCAGTACTCGGGTTGTCACGGGCTTTAGTGGTTGAACCTCTAGGTGGTAGCGCACCTTGGGTCACTGCTTGATCCGTCAGTTTTGAGCTAACCAGATCGCTTGTTGAATCGTGGCTGGTCTGGAAGACGTCACCATGCCCTGAATTTGCGGTGCTAACCCATCAATATACATTTCAATCCTCTTACTCGGCGGGTCTACCATCCGTGGACACATCACAGCTAACTCGTGAGAACGGGTGGTGTAGGCTTCGATTTCTGAACCCACCATCTTCAATGACCAAAACTCGGATTCCAACTTTGCAATCTCCTCTCTCGGACATTACTCTTCTTGCATCATGTTCTTGAACTCCTCCCAGTTCATAGCGTTAGCCAGTTCCAATCCAAGGATCTGCACGTTTGAATTCCACCAAGTGAGGGCAGAATCTTCAAGTGTTCCGGCAGCAAATTTGACCCTACTGGCAGGTGGACAATTACACGTCTCAAACGCTGATTCGGCCTTCTCAGCCCAACGCAGGAAGCCTATAGCTCCCTCAGTGCCCTTAAACGTACTGGGCTTGCAGTCAAGATAATTCTTGAAGGTACACGTTCCAATTGGACCTCCAACTTGGTTCTGGACATGTGCGGCTAGAGCGGCCGCCGCGTGGTCATTCAGCAGGGTTTGAAGTTCTGCTGCGGTCAAGTTGATGTTACCGCGACCGTGTCCAGCGTTTCTTCCAGCCATTTCCTTAAAATCACAGAAAATAATAGTTCAGATGGAGACAACCCCTCCATCTAGGTGTAATCATCCTTAGATGTCATCGTCTGAGGACACCTCTGAGTGTGCCTCCTCCTCAGCCGGTTCTTTCTCTGGTTCCTCTTCGGGTTCCTCCTCGGGATCTTCCTCGAGATCCTCCTCAGGCTCCTCTTCGGGATCTTCTTCGGGTTCCTCTTCAGGCTCTGCCTCAGGTTCGGCTGCGTTCTGGGCAACTTGCACTTGTAAAACATCGCAACGCTCTAAAGCTATCTTTTCGGGTCCTTGCTACTTGGAGTTGTTCTTGCAATTATATCATCTCGGCTTGCATCTTTCTCATAATCTTCATCTATTGATCACTAGCCTCTTGCATTTCCTTCATGGCCGCTGTCATGCGGGAAATTTCCTCTTTAGTTTCGGTTCCATCTTTTAACAGTCCGGATACGTTTGCTCTTGTATAGCGCATGTAACCAACATCACGCTCCAAACAAGAAACAACAGCTGCGAGCACACGCTCTACAGGTTCGGTTATAGGTGGTAGGGTGTCGGGGTAAGCAGGATGGCTCGGGTGAGGTAGCGGGGGAACTTGTTCACGATAGACAATACGCCTGATCATATTAGGGTACCAATCCCAACTAACTTCATTTTCGTACATGCCTCCGGATAAGCGATACCTCTTCGGTGCAGGAGCTTCGAGTTCCGGGACTACACGAAGTGGCGATGAGGTAGGTAACTGCGGTTCCTTCCCATGAGCATGAGTCATCGGATCGGATGATGATGATGGTGGCGTCGACATCCCTACAGGTAAGCCGTGTATGATCGCGCGTATGAGTGAAAGAGGTAAAGAGATAAGATAACAAAGACTACACAAACATATGTAGTGCGTATCATTATAACTAATGGGTCGTCGCGGTTATAGTCTTGTATGTATGCAATTTCTAGTTCGCTATAACCAATGGCTCTGATACCAATCTGTCACACCCTCAAAATCCACTAACAGAGTTTTACCGTCAGAGGGTGTGAACTAACAGGATCGGAATCATTAGTTATAATCAAACCATAAAAACGTTTAAATGAAATTAAGTGCGGAAGCATAAAAACCAAAAGACAAAAGTTGCGTCACGCATGACGACTTAAAAACCCAAGTAAAAATAGTTAAAAACATGTTTGCATATCAGAATGTTCAAAAACCATGCATGATCCTATACCGCGCGCCCGCCTCGGCTACCTGAGAATAACATACTAAAAGTGTCAACACGAGGTTGGTGAGTTCACAAGTTTATATAAAATAAAGCGTTTAGCGTTTTGCGTTACCAGATAGTGTTAAATCAATTATATATCGATAGGTAGCTAGCCTATACAACAAGTATTACTAAGTGTTCGACACCGAAGCTGACTGTTTATCAAGTGCCTTGCCACCAGGTCATCCAGACCATGGTATGTGTTAGCCAAAATTACACCCGCTCGACCTCCAGTCGAGTTTAGCGTTGGGTGGGGTTTGTCAAACCCAGTAGTACTACTCAACAGTGACTCGCTATTATCCAAATATTAACCGGTTCGATGTGTAGGACTTCAATTGTTTTGTTTGCCACTTAGCCTTTACAAGTGATATATAATTTACTAACAAAATCTTAAATGCGTTTTTCGGAGTATGTTATCTCCCCCAAGTGAAAAGCGTTTAAAACAGTTTAAAGGGGTAAGTGAAACTCACTGTTTGCGAAGAATTCCCAAAATAAATCACCAAGTGATGCGCGTCACAGAAAACTCTCTCTAGCGTTCTAAAACAACAAAGAGATTTTTTTCTAAGTGTCGGAACTATTATCGAGTCTCTAGACTCGGCACATAACACCTATGCACAAATTACGTTTCGTGTTTCGTTTGTGAATCGTGTGTGACTTAACAAGTACATTTGTGATACGATACAGGTGTGAACAATTATTTACGTGTCGTGTATTAATAATGTACATCACTAGCAACTATTCCCCGCAGGGGAAATTTGGTCAAAACACCACAACTATTTAGCAAGTATTCCCCGCAGGGGCAATTTGGTCAAAACATAACAATTAACTAGCAATCATGTTTCATGCATTTTCACAAAATTCAGCAGCTAGTTTCACCGAGACAGAAATTCTACTTGAAAGATTGTACTATTCCACCGATCATAGCATCTCAATTAATTTACCAAAAATCATCACAAAAGCATACATGAATTAGGTTTCCAGAACATATTTTATTATATTTTTATTCCACATAGATTTCTCACAATGATCAAAACATTATAGCAAGCTCATAACAGTCAAATTCATGCGCAACAGAATGTTATTTGAAATTCCCATTAAATGAAAAATCCAAAAATTGCAAGACCAATTGGGTTAGGTTCTTAACTCAACAAGTTAACTTCCAGAGGTGGAACCAACCCATTTGGTCTTATAGTTCATGAGATATAATATTTACAAAACAACCTAACAGCAGGTCTCACAACTCAGATTTACACAACGTTTTTGTAAAATCATAAAAGTTAAATTTTACACGTTCAAAAATTGCAAATTTATATTCTTTAGAAACTAGACTCAACCTAGTTTACTGTAGTATCAATAATCTCGACCAATTTTCACATTTACACCCTTTTACAGTCAATTGAACAACAACAACACAATCTGTCCAGAAACTGTTTGCAACAAAACTCAACATATTAACCATCTATAGACCACAATTCATTCATATAACATTCTAGACACCATAACCACTATCCATGCATATCAATTACACCATAAATACATGGTTAGGGTTTTATTTGATCTTAAAATCAAAGACACAACAATTAACATGTAATAATATCAATTCTAGTTATCAAATCATCATCAATACATCATCAAATCAAACGAATCATATGAGCACATTATATGAAGATTTTCGGAACCTAGGGTTCACAATTATACCTTCAAAAACACCAACACAAGCAATAGGAAGGTAGAAGATGGCTAGAAACAGATGTAGGATGCTTCAATTGTGAAAGACAAAATCAAAATCAAGTATTATGTGTGTGTGTGAAGGCCGATTGCAAGGAGAGGGGGGGGGGGGTAGCTGCCGTCGGGTTTGGGGAGGGAGAGAAGGAGGTTAGGGTTTAGGTTAATATTAATAATAATAATAATATATTACACTTAAGTCCCTCAACTTTCAAATGCTACTTTTCTAGCTTAATTAACTTAGTTTGCACATTGAGTTAACGTTATATAACATGTTATCACATAACACATAAGTCTAACACATAATTATCACATAATTATTGTTTTGACGTTTTTCGTTTATTCACCAATTGTTTGCGTCAACTCGTTTGCGTTTCGGTGCAATTCCCGAAAGACTACACATATAGTAAGTGTCAAGCGTCATTTAAACCCTAGTTTAAATGTAATGAGGTGTGCGTTATAGATTCAGTAATCTTTAAGTTTGAATTGACGGAGTTGAGTTAACGGAGTTAACCTGAAATTGACGAATGTCACATCATTCCCATGTTAAAGAATTTTCGTCCCAAAAATTTGAGTCAAGTAGTGATGAGTGTCTGAAAAAAGTAAGAAAAATTTTCAGTTTGTCATAATCAAGATGAATTGGGTTTTGGGATGAATTACCTTGATTGCTTAATTGGTAGTTGAGAAACAACTGATTTGGACCAGGAAGGATATATTCTATGCCATCTTCACGAAAGACATTAATATGAATGTGTTATCTGATATGATTTCAAACACAACAAACGAACCACCTTTCAAGTTGGTTTGTTTAAAAACCTCAATCCATCCATCCTCTAGCCTATAACCCATTCCATCCCAATGACATGAAACGTTAAACAACACTCTATTTGGAGCAATAAGCTCGAAAAGCAAATTCATCCAATTTTCACCAAATTCTTGAATCACGTACCACTCAGGGAAATCCTGTTAAACATGTTAATTAAAAGACATTTGAATTTGGAAACAATCATTAAAAACAGAAATTAAAACTTACTAAGTAATGGACGTGTTGGTTTCTGACTGGAATATATATCATAGTACTGGATTGATCATTTACGTTTCATTTGAAAGTAAACATGTTCAACATAGATGTTGACTTAACCTCAAAAACAACATATGTTCCAGCTTCTATACAACATTCTCTGATTAATTCAGTCCAACCGGTTCCAAAATAAAAGTCATCAAGTACTTTGATTATAACAACATAAAACGTTCTACCACTTTGATCATAAATTAAACAACAGCCGGTATTCGATTTCATGTCAGCAAACATTGGTTGAACAACTTTAGGAATGAGCTATAAGTAACACAAAAAATGTTCTTAGAATGTATATGTTGCAAAACTGTAAAATGTTTCATAAAAAAAATTAACCAGATAACATTAACATACCATCCTACTCATGGAATCGCTGTCGATATCTACCAGGAACTTAATTCCATTATTGAGACGTGACATTTTTATATTCTTAGAACTTAACTAGATGTCTACGAATTACAGTAAATACGAATTACAGTAGAGCGAATTAGAAGTCGATTTAGGGTTTTGAAGTTAAAAGGGGTTTGACTTTTGGTTTTATTTATTTCTACATATTTAATTATATATATATTTTGGTTTTTGTTTTTTAAATTTTTAAAAATAGTATAAAAACATTTACTTTTAGTTTTTTTTACTAACATTACGGTATTAAATTTCGTTAAAAGTTGAGTTCGTTTAATAAATCGTATTTTTTAAATAAAATTAAATTTTTTTCCATTAGTGAAGTATTATCTTAACCATTAGTAAGATTTTCTGGATAAGATTTACAACTTCGTAATAGAGAAGCTCTAACATTCTAGTGTTATCATTATCATATGGTTATCATCATCACCATATGTGTTATGATGATGATCAACATCATAAAGTTATCATGTTTATCATGTATTATAGTTGTTATCATCATCATAATCATCGATCACCATCACCATGAAACGATATCATCATCAGACGTGCGGGTAATCAACGTGGTCATTGTATTGGCTATCGTAGTCGGCGTTGATCATACTGGTAACATATATCTCGCTATCAGTGTCGTCATCATTTTCACACATCATCATCATCATCAGCATCATCATCATCATCATCATCCGATTGCCATGTACGGGATGTAGTCAGCATCGTATGGGTTATCGTAAACAAAACGCCCAATATTAGCGATCACTGTCGGCACCATCTTATGAGTTGTTGTCGTCATCAAACGACATCATCAGTCGTACATGCTACCATCAGTATGACCATCGTATACGTTATCATGGTCGTCGTCGATCATACGGGTTACATGTCATTAAACATCGGTGTCACCATCATACGGGTTATATATATATATATATGAGTGTGTGTGTGTGTGCGCCTGTGTGGCGTATTGTCATATAGGTACATATAATTGGTCATCATCATATATATTTGTGATCATCATCATATACGTCATGCTCGTCGTACGAGCTACAGTCGCCATCGTATGGGTTGGCGTAAGCAAACCGTACCATATAGGTTAGCAACATCAATATGATAACCACCACCAACCCAGGTTGTTATATTAGCATCGTCTCGTCATAGTTGGGCCAATCATCATGGTCATCATACGGGATAGCACCGTCATCGTTCATGTATTACATATCCGCAATCATACTACACACCACCTACTACCACCATCCACCGCCCATATTCGCCACAACGATCTCCAGCGCCAACCACTAACCACACTCCACCACCACCCACCACACCACCACCACCCACTAATATTATATAAAAATATACATTTATTTATACCCATCCACCGCCACCACCCACTACCCACTACCCACCACCACCACCCACCCACCACCACCACCACCCACTGCCCACCACCACCACCCACCACCACACATCCGCCACCACGAACCACCACACCTCCGCTACCGTCTACCACCATCTAATATTATATATATATATATATATATATATATATATATATATATATATATATATATATATTTTGCTAATATACAATACAAACCGTACGATTAAATTTAAAAGCACACGCCTTTTTGCTACTATACAATACTAACCGTACGATTAACTCATCTATTCTGGAACGGTGATAATTATTCCCAAAATTCAACCTCGTAAGTCAATATTCCTAAAAACCGTCGACGATTCGTTTCTACTGTGAAGCACAAGCACAAGCCCGAGTGGTTTAATTATTCTGGAACGGAACCAAAATGAAGAACCCTAACTCATCTACTTCTGGAACGGAACCATGGACGAAGCAAATGCACTATAGGTCTCAAAATAAAGATGGAACATGTGTTAATTTATGATTTTTTAGCGTTTTAGGTTTACTTAATCTTAAAATGTTATCATTTGTTTGAATGTATTAAAGCGTTTGATAAGCGTGTTGCTGTTGTATACATATCTTTGCTTTTCTTAAATCTATGTATAATATTAAAGCATGTTATAAGTGTATGATTAGCGTGTTATGGCTTTGGTATGAGAATTTATCATTGTGATGTTTGATAAGAGTTTTCTGTTTCCTTGTGATTCATGTTGTTATCCCCTACCCCCGTGTTTTATTGTATTTATGTGATTCAGTTGTCAAAAAAAACAATACTGATAAAAGGAAGACTAAAAAGGTTGCTCCGGTGGGGAAAACAAAACATGTTGTGGAAGCAGACTCTGATTCAGACCTTGACACAAAAATCAACAGGTTGTTGTCAAAGCGGAAATAGGTGGAACACAGCACCTCTGGCCCGGACTTTCAGCGTCCGAAAAAGAGAGCCGTTAAAGAAAAGAAGCCAGCCGAGAGGGGAAAACCTTTTGTTGAATTTGTAGACAAAAAATTGAAGAATAGGTGTGCACCTATTAATATTGATGATGCAGTGAAGGCAATGACCACTGCCTAACAAACTTGTGTAGAAGAATTGGGTTTCGGGTCAATGTTAAGACTTCAAGTAACCCAAACTCCAACAACTTTGGGATATTGGTTGCTCATGAACTATAATAACCGTTTAAATGAATTGAACATTGGGAGCGACGTTATTAAGATAACACCACAAAAAGTACATGAAGTGGGTAAGATTCCTGTTTTAGACAAGAGTAGACCAAGAATGGGGGAAGATGTTACTACAGTTCAAAAATCAATTCCCGACAAATTCAAGAATAAGTATAAAGCATGTGAAAGACAAACTGGTTGCGGATCAAGGAGTTGGTGAACTGTTTAAGATTAATTTCCTTGTGTTGTTCAACATCTGTATAGGATATGTGACAAAATCAACAACAGTCAATCAACGATTCATCTCCGCAATTAATAAAACCTCGGATATTCCAAATATGGACTGGTGCAGCTATGTTATTGAAAACTTGAAAATGAAAAAGTAAGAATGGAGAGGTATCAACGATCAATACAATGGTCCGATCACCTTCTTTGTGATGCTTTACAAGCATGAATACCAGAAAAAATATGGTCCATTTGGAACTCCCGTCACAACGCCTGCAGTCAACTACATAACAACAACTACTCTTAATAAGATGGAAAAATACTTGGAGAATAATGGTCCTTCCTTAGAAGAATATGCTAATGAGGTTGCTGCTGTGACGTTTAGTGTTGACGGGAAAGGGTTGATGCGGTTGCTGCTGCTGTGACCGTTAGTGCTGCTGGGAAGGGACTTAATGAGACTGCTGATGCTGCTGTTGCTGATACTGCTATTGTGACAGTTAGTTCTGTCGGGAAGAGACTTGATGAGACTGCTGCTGCGGCTGCTGCTGCTACTGCTGCTGTGACGGTTAGTGCTGCCGGTAAGCCTGGAGTTGAAGAAAACACTGCAGCTGAGGAGAAACAAGAACATGGTATTAAACTTGTTATTTTCTTCTAAAAAAGTCTCATATCTCTGATCTCTACATGCATATTATGTAATACAACATTATATGTAATTAAAAAACAGATGGTCAAAGTGCATCTGAAACAGATAATGCCGATCAAACAGCTGAACATGATTTGGATGATTATGTAAGCGATTATTCATCTTTTAGTTTGCAAATGCCTATCGTGCTTGTTTACTATTATTTAACTCCATTACAACTGGCTGGGATAAATTGAAAATGTTTTTGAATTAACAATAACTATATTTTCCTTTTACAGTCTTGGAATAAGGCAATGGATAACAAGTTGAAGAACTTTGTTAAAATTTGCTCCTAGATCAACGAGTTGGTCCATCAAGGAAAGGATAGACATCCATCAAATGAGAATATCTTTGCTAGATGTTGTGAATGGGAAAACAGATTCACTAATAATGTGGTCCCTAAAACACAAGATTCAGATGCGGGTGTTGGTGGTCCAAGGGCTGCTCTAAAAGGTATTTGGGCTAAATTAATTATTAGTATATTTAAAACGCTCTTAAAACACTTATGGTGTTATTTTAAACTTATTACATCTGTGTGATCCAGTTGATTCAGATGTTGGTGTTGGTGGTCCAGTGGCTGCTAAAAAAGGTATAACATATATGTACTAGCTTAATTATATACCAGCTTAATTATAATCACAGTTGAACATATTACATCTTTTGCTGTCGTAAAAAATGATGCAGGTGATGCACGTCAAGAAAACAATGTCTCGTGCGCAAATATTGATGAAGTTGTTAATAAAGTGGTTGCGTGGGCAAAATAAGGTATTTAATTATAAATAAAAACCAAAAGGGGTTGAAGGTATTTAATTATAATTACAATTATTTTCAGTCAAATTTAATGTGAGTTGTTTTATGTTTAACAGTTGACACCGGATTGTCAACAAGTGATATCCTCATTACACTGAACTCTCCATATCTTCTGAGAGAGGTTGACGTATCCGCTAGTGTCACAGTAGATGAAGAAATAAATTCAGAGTATATATTTTTTTGTCTTGAAGACATTTGGGAGGAGGTCTACAAGTCCACTCACACAGACTCGTTCAAGGTGGTCTTTTAAAGCTTTTGTCCTGGCGTTTATATAGCCACCAATGCAATGGATGCATTCAGTGAAGTAATGAACTATGAAGAAAAGAAAAAATCTGCAGCATCACCGTTCAGATTCTTTGCTTCAAGCACTGTGCTGGTACAAATTAATCTATTTTGTTTGTACTATTAGAAAACGCACAATAAACGCTTTAATCATCTACATTTTAATTATTATACAGACAAGTGACCATTATGCTGACTCAAGGGGTTTCATAGACAAAGAAAGACTGGATGTGTTGAAAAACAACATCGAAACAGATATGGCAAAGAATGGAATTCTATCACTCAAGGAGGTTGCTATAGTGCTCGTGCCAATTCTACAAAACGATCATTTCTTTGTGGTTACCTTCAATCTTCAAACAGGAGTGATAGAATTACTTGACAACAGTGCAAATCAAGAAATACCAGCTAATGCAAAGTTTAAAAGCTTAGAAGACAAATCAAAAGCAATTAGAAAGAATTTGGAAGAAAGATACGGAAAGACTCCTGATATACTGGTAAACATATATACCTTTAACCCAAAAAACATACTTAAATTGCTTATACTGCTTAAATTTAAAAATACTTAAATTGCTTAAATTGCTTAAATTTAAAATATCTAAATTGCTTTCTATATTGTTTAGAGAAATGTCTTTTGCATGTATCTTAAAACAATCAAACACCCCATTACTCAGTATATCCAAGTAGCAACAACCAATAGATTGAAGATGACATGGAGAACAAGAAATAATGGAATAGATTGTGGTATTTTTGCTATGAGACACATGGAGAAATATGATGGGAAGAGACCATGGGGGTGTAATTTCAAAAAGGAAGGCCATAAACAATAAAGACAGCTAAAATGGTTGAGGTCAAAGTATTTGTGCAAAATCCTCCTCTCGGATATAAATCAACACAGAAATACTTTTATCAAGAAAGCACTGCTATTCCATGAAAATGACGACACTCGTTTAACCGGAGAAGAGTTGATTGCTGAACTTAAGAAAAGGAAACAAAAAATTTGAACGATTTCAAAACTGATTGCTATGTACTTTAAGATACTTGTTATGGAGATCTCTAGTCTTCTGTTAACAGTTTGTAATGCACTTTAAGATAATAGTTACATGTTGAATCAATGTTTTAACACAAACATAAAAAATTTATTATTACCAAAACACACCATCACAAACATACAAATTTTATTACTACTAATCTCTGGGTGACACACATAAAAACACACCATCACTACATCATAAACACTCATGAAACACCATCACATACTAATCTCTGAGTGACATAAGAAACTTCAAGTTCAATTCCATTGAGCAATTCAGTTCAAGAATTGCCTTGCCCAAAAGTTTTAACTGGTCAAGCTCTCTCTGTCCTACATCAACCATAAACAAAACAGCAAGATATCGGATACTACTAGCGGGCATTCGAGTAAGAACTTTTGCAATGACATCTCTGGCATCCAATTTGTTTCTAGTATTTACAAATTCTTCAGTAAGAGTTTCCGGACAAGCTTTATCTGCAGCGATTTGATCCTCAATTTGCCTCCTGAGTACATCCTTGTAGGCTGTGGATGATGACGAGCAATCCATTATTAACTAAAATAAATAATTAAAAATCATGTAGGTATATGAGTTTCACAAATGTGGTGTAGGTATATATAACCAAAAGGCTCAAAGACAAAACAAAAGTGTGTCCCACGCTTGGGAAACGCTCACGGACGAATAGTAACCCTGTAATAAAAAAACAAAAGGGTGTCCCACGCTTGGGAAACGCACAAACTTGTCTCATGTGTTTATATCACCTGTCAGAATTAAATTGGGAAATTGATCACAATTATACTAAGCTGTCAAAAATCTTGGAAAAATATTTAGGTAATAATAGCCTATGAAGGTAATGATAGTTACGCTACAAATCAATCTTAACTCCATTAAATTATTGGCTCAACTGCTGAAAATTAAATAAATACTCTATATATACTCACCTGTCTAATTTGTTATTCAATCACACTAACATTTTCAAAAAGATAATAAAAATGTATTCTTCTGACAAAACCGTGAAGAACATGGTGAAAGCAAGGATGAATCTTGAGAAAGAGAAAGACGACACTTTGTTGAAGACAATCGAAGAGATTAGGGCTAGACTCGCATTCGAAAAATCTAAGACCCTCGACTCATGTAAACTCATGTTGTTTGAACCAGACACTGAGTTTAAGGCAAAGGCTGTTGATTATTTGAAACAACAGTCTGCATGCTACGACTCAGTGTGTGGGACTCTGGTTGACACCATAACTGCGGTGTCAACCAACATGAGTTTTAAGGAGCTAGGGAAGGAGATTGTGGATAGGGCAGAGTGATGGTGATGTTAGCTTCTCTCTTTTTGGTTTTTTTGTGATGTATTGTAATTAATGGTACTTTTTGTATGGCATCTTTTGATGAATGGTAAATATGGATTAATGGTTCTCATCTTTCTTTGTTAAAAATGCGTGTAATCAATTAGCTTAAAATATTTTATATATTTGTTCAAAAGAGTCTATTACGCTTTCAACACGCTACTGTACAAAGACGTATATAAATATCCTAAAACGCTAGTAACACGCATGTATATATATATACTTATATATCTAGTTTTGTTTTCAATAAAAACTCCTTTTTCACCATGGAAGAAACCTCATCACGGACCACAACATCCAGTAACAATCGATCTCAGGTTTATTGTTTTTGTGGTCAAGAAGCCATTCTAAGTACATCAAGGACCACCAAAAATCCAAGTCGGAGGTTCTACAATTGTGCATCTCAGGTTAGTGAAATTGCAAATAAAGTTGGAATTCATCTACAATTGTTGACCCTAAACTCTATATTTTTTAACTTAGGGCAAAAAATGTGATTTCTTTACATGGTCTGAGTGTGTTTCATCCACAAGATCTGATGTGTGCACAAGATGTACAGACATAATTTCTATCTTGATAAGGGAAAATAAGTCATTAGAGGATCAACTTGCAAGGTGTGTAGCTTCACTGATTGAATCAGAAAAAAAGTGAAGATATTGTATTTTATTTGCTTCTTGTTGTTTTTAGGGCTTTTAATTAGTTTTGTAATTAAAAGCTAAGAAACCTTGTTATGATTTTAGACCAGCTATTATGATGTATTTTTATGTTTCTGAACGGATTTAAAGGCCTTTTAATGAGTAGTTTAGTTTGAGTGTTTTCAAAATCACAGTGTATTTATTTTATTAAAAAGAGGTTATTATAAAAAAATAATAAAAATATGTTCCCTCCAGAGTTTTGAACCCGCGGTATTTGCAATCTATGTTCAATCACAAGCGCCTCAACCGTTTGAGCTACACCCTGAGAACGTAATAGAACCTCTTCTAATATTTATATAACGAAATTTAGAAGTTTAAAATTTTCATTTTTACCCGCCAATAAATCGAGTTATCTTCTGAAAGACTCCCAAATCAATTAGTATTTATTGAACCAAATAAAATCTCACCAAACCCTAATAAATGATCTGCTAGTGTATTTATTGAACTCTCATCAATATTAATCCTACTAAACAGCTTCATTCATCTCAGGTGAGTACCAAATAGTTTTGCTTTTAATTAGTCGGTTACATTTATTGGCGTTAATTAGTGTATATATATATATATATATATATATATATATATCGTTGATGACACAGTTAATAAAAAATTTCTTGGAAGATGGATAAGTCTTGGATGTCAGTAGGCGACAGGTGCAGTAAAGCATATAAAGATGGTGTTAAGGCATTTCTGCATTTTGCAGTTCGTAATTGCAAGGAGACATCACCACCAATTTCTATTTCATGTCCATGTGTTCGGTGTGTGAACCACGTATCTCATAGTGTAGACGATGTAGAACATGACTTGTACAGATTTGGAATTGATAAGAGTTATACTACTTGGATAAAACATGGAGAAACCGACACCAACATTCCAACTAATGTTAATAATACTGGGTTTGCCTAAACCTGCATTCCAACTAATTATGATAATAATACTGGGTTTGTTGACACCAACATTCCAACAGATGCCTGTGAAACTGTAGAAATGGTAAATGCTACAAAAGACAATTTCAAAGGCTACAAGAAGTATCAACAGTTTCTACAACTACTTGATGACGCTGAGAAGCCCCTATATAAAGAATGTCTTGACTTCACCAAGTTGTCTGCATTAGTACAACTACTCAACTTGATGAGCAAGCACGGGGTATCTCATAAGTTCGTTGATGAACTTCTGAAATTGTTGAAAAAGATGCTACTTGCAGATAACGAAATGGTAAATAATATGTATGAGGGCAAAAGGATGATGAAGGCAATGGGCTCAGGATACGAAAAGATACATGTGTGTATCAATGACTACATTATTTACTATAAGGATTACAAGTATTTGGAAGCATGCCCAGTTTGTAACAAGTCAAGGTGGAAGGTGGATGAGAAGACTTACAAAACTTACATAAACACGCCCGCTAAGGTACTATGGTACTTTCCCATTATTCCACGATTCAAGCGCCTCTTTCAATCAAAGACCACAGCAGAGAATTTAACATGGCACGCCACGAGTACCAATAAACCCGGTGTTTTATGCCACCCATCAGATTCACCAGCATGGAAAGCCATAGATGACAGGTACTCCGATACCATCGGAAGTGATCCAAGAAATCTTCGTCAAGGGATTTGCAGTGATGGGGTCGACGTACATACAGGCAACAGAAACCACAGTGTCTGGCCTATTTTAGCAGTCATTGTATACAGGCAACAGAAACCACAGTGTCTGGCCTATTTTAGCAGTCATTTACAACCTTCCACCTTGGATGTGTATGAAAATAAAATTCATCATGCTTTCCTTATTAATATCCGGAGTGCCAGGAAACAATATTGATGTGTTTTCACAGCCTTTAATTGACGATCTAGCATCTTTATTTGAGGTCGGGGAGCCAACATATGATGCATATAAACAAGAAATGTTTACACTACGTGCAGTTGTGTTATGGACGATTAATGATTACCCTGCTCTTGGTACACTATGTGGTTGCCCTTACAGTGGATTCAAAGGTTGTGTGGTATGTCAGGGCGACACTCAGTGTGTTCGAATTTATCACACAAAGAAGCATAGTTATGCTGACCACAGAAGGTATTTATCACATGACCACCCTTTCCGAAAACACATAGCGTTTTATCCCGTTTTTGTTTTGTTTTGTGCGTAAACCGTTAACGATTATTTATTATTCTTGCATGAAATTACATGTTTATGATTATTTTAGATTCCAATGTTTAAGAGAGCGAAAAAACGAGTTAAATGGAGAAAGAATCAGCTAAAATGGAGCTCGGATGAAGCCGGTACGCGCGTACGAAGATAAACAAGCTGGAAGTCGAAAAACGTCAGAAAATGGCATGGCCGAGCTACGCGACCAGGTCATACCATTCAAGCAGCATGTGGTGGATTCCAACATGTCCCAAGGCTGCCAAGAACAGTCAGAAATCATAAAAACGACTGTTTTGTCTTCTAGCGGGCTTTGTGGGCTTGTTTTAACCTGTTTTATATTAGGAAGGGGTGTTTAATGATATATTTAAAAACCCTAAACCCTATGAGCGATTTTTGACCATCATTCCAGCCTTCCATGATCTGCTAAAAACGAAATACCAAGGAGGAGGAGTCGGTTCGTTATTTCATCACCCGGTTGTCGGTTTTGAGTATTTTAACGATTGTGAGTTCGTTTTTGAGTTTTAGACATTCAAACAAGTTGTAATCAGATGCTACTGAACATGTTTATCATATTTATCTATTTTATTTGTTGTTCATTCATTATTCTTGGCTAAACTTGTTTGAATCACCTAGGTTTGATGTTTAACGGTTGATTTCACTTTTCGGGTGCTAATATTGTGTTTGATTGTTTAGTTATTGTAAAGTTCATAATTTGTGATATTATTCCATGAACCTTGCTGCCATTAGATGTATTTTTGGTTGCATGAGCCCCGAGTAGTTGATTATTGCATGAATTTGTTTTGTGTAGTCGTAAATTGCTATTTCGGTTAATACTGAGTGTGTTGATTGATTGTGGTAGACGCGTGCCACTAGGGTTTATGTTTCTTGAATCATTTAGGTTAGTAGGATCATCCTCTTTGAGTTGGACCAAAACCTTAGGGGTTAGCTTATCTCTCTGCTTAGTTGATTTGGTTACCCGTTGCGAGACCACGTGCGGTTTTCTAGCTATCGACTAGGTTAGTTTGTAAGTTGAGTTATTTTATCCTTATTATTGAATTACCCCTCTCTTCCTAGGTTTGTAATTAGCTCGATCCTTAGTGAGGATTGTGATTTTGATACGGACCATGTAATAAATCATTAGGGTACGTAAATAAACAACCGTAAATTAAAAGCTAAATAGACGTTGTTAGGGTTTTCTGGTAAAACTGGCCATAGGGATCTAGTTGCCTTGATTACATCTATCTTAGTTCATCTTTAGACGCCGGTTTCAAACACTTGTTAGCACCTGAGCCATCCTATACCCGTTAAGTCATCTTACCTAGGTGATTCGTTTTCTTATTATCGTTAAATCCCGTTAAGTTTCCAGTTAGTTTCGTTAAGTTCCACCGTTAGTTAAGTTAGTTTTAAATAAATAAGATTAAGAAATATATTATTTAGGCAGGACTTAGATTAGGGCTAATTATCTGAGCCGTTCTCACGTGTCTTTGTGTTCGACATCCGGACTTCCATTAGACTGTGCTGCTACGCGACCGATACACTTGCCGTTTGTGTGAAGCTTAGTTAGGATTGTTTGGTTTTATAAATTTAAGACTTAGTGTTGAGATGCGATTTGTGTTTACTATTTATATCTATTTTTTCGCACATCATTATTTATCACATGACCACCCTTTACGAAAACAAATAAAGACGTTCAACGGAAAAGAGGAGATGAGAACCGCTAAAGAGCCTATGACAATGGAAGAGATATACGACGAGGTCAAAAACATTAACAATGAATGGGGAAAGGGATCTGAATACCTAAGTGGGAGTAAGAGGAAAAGGGATAACACAACGCCGCAACCATATTGGAAGAAGTTCAACATATGGTACCAACGGCTCAGCTATTGGAAGTATTTACCTGTCTAACATTGTATTGATTTGATGCATGTTGAAAAAAATGTGGCAGAAAGTATTGTCGGGACGTTTCTGAACATTCCCGGTAGGACAAAAGATGGATTGGCAGCTAGAAAGGAAGCTACAAGGCCTTAAATCACATGATTATCACATGTTTATGCAACAGTTTCTGCCCCTTACAATACGGTCCATCACGCCAGAACCAATGAGAAATGCTATAATCAGGCTTTGTTTTTTTTTTCAAGTCAATTTGTAGCAAAGAAATCATTGTAGAAGAGCTTCATAAGATGCAGGAAGAGCAAATAGTTACACTGTGCCTGCTGGAGAAGTACTTTCCGCCATCATTTTTTGATGTCATGGTTCACTTAACCGTGCACCTTGTAAGAGAGATAAAATTATGTGGGCCACCATGCTTTCGTTGGATGCATACCTTTGAAAGGTGTATGAAGGTTATCAAAAAGCATGTGCGAAACAAAACTTATCCAGAAGGGTGCATTGCTGAGAAGAACATTGCGGAAGAAACAATCGAGTTTCTGAGCGAATACCAAAAAAACATCAAGAGTACTGTTGGTATTCCACATGATAATCATGATAATAATGGGAAGACAATTCCTGTCACAGGCACTAAATCAGTTGAAGTTTCTCCTGATCTCTTCAAGAGAGCACATTTCTATGTGCTGCAGAATACGCCTGAAATAGCGCCGTATATCGAGTAAGTAATACTAACATATATACTATAAATTATATATATATATAGGGTGCAGTTTCTGTATATAGAAAACTTAAAACGCTCAGCAAACGCACCCATATATTAAATCAACTTAAACGCTCAGCAGACGCACCCATATATTAAATCAGAATATACCGTACGTTAAGGCATTAGCGTACAGTAACTGCACCCATATATATATATATATATTAATTCACAATATATTATACTCCTACTTGCAGACAACACAAGACCTCTTTGAAAAACCAAATGCCTGGTAAACGACAAGCATTGCTGGAGAATGAGCATACTTTGAAGTTTGGTGACTGGTTACGCGACAAGGTAGATCAATTTATTAAGTCTTCTATAATTTTTAAAATTCTTTTATTGTTTCTGCAATGTAGGTGAAGAATCTAATCCTTGTAATGAAATTTAGGTTGAAAGAGAGCTAGTGGGCTCCCCAGGTTATGTATCGGAAACCGTAAAGTGGCTTGCACACGGAGCATACCGCAACGTTTACAAATACGACTCATACGATATCAACGGTTTTGAATTTCGTACAAAATCTCATGATGGTAGAGTTTACCAGAACAACGGGGTTGGTGTAGAGGCGGATGACATGCACATCAAAAAAGACGTGGTGACCTATGGACAAAACTTTTATTTTGGGGTTTTGCAAGAGATATGGGTCCTAGATTATCATACTAAAAGAATTCCGGTCTTCATGTGCCAATGGGTTGACCGTAAACATGTCAAACATGATATTCTTGGTTACGCGTCGGTCGACCTAAAAAAATTTGGCCACAAGGATGATCCGTTCATATTGGCCTCGCAAGCACGCCAGGTGTTTTATGTTCAAGATCAGCTGGATAGAAAAAAGCATGTTGTCCACATGACTCCACCCAAGAATTATAGGCATTCGTATGACGAGGTCAATGAGGAATTTAGTACGGTAACTTTCCCTCATGAGGGTAATACATTGCCACTTGTATAACCAAATCAACTGCTTCGTAATGAGTCCCCGGATGGTTACTGGAGGCCCGAGAAAAAGCCTACAACTATTCGCAATGGAGATTGACACCGATGTCGGGGTTGTCGACCCAACAGTTGTGTTCATTCGGCTAGTTAGATGTAAATAATGTTTAAATTTAGTTGTGATACACGATATAACCATTCTTTACTTTGTACTTATTAATTCAAACTAAAGAAATATTGGTTATTTTTAATACTATTACTACTTATACAGGCCGGTTTGTTGAATTCATTTAATCTTCTGGCTATTTTGGTCAATTGGTGTCAAGTTCAAACATACATCATGTTACATCGATAAAAGTCACAATTGACTTGTAGTGTATCATAGTAAGATCAATAAAGTCATTACACTCATAACTGACTCGTGCTATATCAAAGTTACATTAATACAAAGAAAGCCCAAAAATGCATCATGTTATCTAGGGTGTTCATGGTTTGGTTGGAAACCGCGAAACCGCCCAAACCGGCCATCGGTGACAGTTATCATTTCTCGTCTGATGCTTTTGTTTCTTGCACAACCTCTATTTGGTTATGTTTCAACATACTTTTTAACAGCTAGTTTCCTGCAAAACATTATCAACTCATTTTATAAAAAAAGACCATTATGCCCTTCTTTTCACTAACCTGCATACCAAAATTGTACCCTCCATACTCAGATCTTTGACCAAAGCATCTGTGGGTCTTAGACTTTGAAGAAGCCTTTGAACAAATAAAATTCAGTTTTGAAAAACCCTTCCAAACTCAATGCCATCACCAGTAACCTTAGATTTGGTGATGGCATTGAGTTTTGGAAGGGATTTTATCAAAATTTAAGATCTTTGGGAAGTTTAAGATTTGTGGAAACCTTAGATTTTTTCTGCTTGGCCAAGTTTGGAACTCACATAACATATATATATATATATTAAAGCCTAATAAATTTCAGCCACCAGTTTTATTGCAGGCATTAAAGTCTGTTGTATTATAGTTGGTTTATTGCAGTCATTAAATTTCTGCCACCAGTTATATATATCACGCTTTGGAAACGCTCCAAGCTTTACAGTTAATAATAACATTTACAATAATAACATTCACATAATATAAGTGATTATGTATTAAAAAAAAGCAGTCATTAAATTTCAGCCACCAGTTATATATATCACGCTTTGGAAACGCTCCACGCTTTACAGTTAATAATAACATTTACAATAATAACATTCACATAATATAAGTAACTATGTATTAAAAAATAATTTAACTATGATTAATCAATTCACATAACATATCAATACCAAAATATAATAACATTTACAATAATAACATTTACATTAATATAGAAAACCAAATTACATAAAACTAACTAGCTCCTAGCATCCGACTCCATCTCAGAATCTACATCGACATCCATCGTAGACCTCCCTATAGATTCCTTATCCGAATCTACATTCGGATTCTCTTTTGGAGTATGAGAGGGCATGATCCTCTCGTATATGCCATCCGGGGTATAGGTGGAGTCCCTAAGCATTTGGAGGCGAAGGTTCACCTGACTACGGAATGCCCCATAAACGGACACCACCTTGAAGTGCTCCAAGTCGATCAACTCGATGTACGCCACCTCGATTCCCGGCACTACCATATCAATGCTGAAATAATCAGCAGTCGTGTACCCAAGCCACCTAACCATTCGGTTAAGTTGTTGGTATGTGAAGGTGTGAGGGTGGACATAGTCCACATACCTCACCCTTTGATTCCTATGGACAACGCCAGAAAAAAAAGTAGAATCGTATGGGGAAAAATGTGGGGTCGTAGTAGATGGGGGCATGAGCACCCGGTGCACGTTCGACCCATGTTGAAGCCATTATCGGAAATTATAATCGGAAGGAAGGTGGATTGTGATTGTGATTTATGGATTGTGACTAGTATTTAAACACCATCGAAACCCGGCGGTACATCTCCCTGACAATTTAAAAATTGGCGGCACAAGAAACTGTAAAGGCAATGATGACGTTGCCACTCGTCAAATCAACGTGTGGCCATTAATTACGTTTTTGACACGCTTAAACATATTTTAGTGTGACCATTTATCACTTATAGCCACACATAATAAGTGTATCCGTGACAATAAAAAACTTACAAAAAATAAAACTAACATACTCTTTGGTCACACAACCTCGTATAAGTGGCCATTAATTACATTTGGACACACTTAAAAATATTTAGGTGTGACAATTTCTCATTTATAGCCACACATAATAAGTGTATCCGTGACAATAAATAACTTATAAAAAGCAAAACTAAGATACTCTTTGGTCACACAACCTCGTATAAGTGGCCATTAATTACATTTGGACACACTTAAAAATATTAAAGTGTGACAATTTATCACTTATAGCCACACATAATAAGTGTATCCGTGACAATAAAAAACTTAGGAAAAATAAAAGTAAACTACTCTTTGGTCACACAACCTCGTATAAGTGGCCATATATTTTAAGCGTTTAAGCCACATTACTAATAAATACAATGGTTATTCGTCATATTTCGCCACTTTATTAAAAATGTGGCGAGAAAATGTGACATTAGGTCACACAATGTAATATAAGTGGCTATATCTTTTACCTTTTAGACACATCTTTTATCAATACAGTAGTCGTTTGTCACATTTGACCACACTATTAAAACATATGGCTAGTTAAATGTCATAGTTTGTGGCTAATGCATGTGTTTTTGGTCACATATATCAAAGATCAAACAAACTATGACTGTAGGTCATATTTCGCCACACGTTTTTATAATGTGGCTAGTTTTTGTCATAGTTTTTTTCAAAGTGTGGCGAAAAGTACCTGAGTAAGTATAGAATGGTCACATGAAGAATAATATGTGTGGCCAAAACATTCTGGAAGGTTTTCAAACATGGTCAAAGACCTTTTAGCCACACATTTAAGCCAAAGTGTGGCAAATCGCCTAGACCACATGTGTGGCCGAAGGTCGATATTCACGTAGTGTGAGTAATTACTCGATAAATACCCGATTGGTAATGGGCCGGGTATGTGACGCATTTTTGTAAACGGGTATGGGATACCCGAGTCGTTTCCATCGCTACATATACACAACACTCATATGCAGTGTTTATATATTACAAATATGCTGTAATTATTATCTGTTACATGTATATATATAGTGACGTATTACATACATGTAGTACTAACTTATTACATATATGCACTAATATTGTATTAATTGTAAATATTAACGGTTGGCTCTAACGTATAAGCAGCTGATGAAGATCATAAAGAAATGAAGGTATAAACAAAAAAAATGATGTGTTGGAAAAGAAGCCGGAGTTAAAGTAACCGATGGTGGAAAAAAGAGTACATGGTTTAGAACACAAAGGGATTAACAAAAATAGTATATTTTGGAAGTTTGTGT
Source organism: Bidens hawaiensis (assembly GCF_021521415.1). Lineage (NCBI taxonomy): Eukaryota > Viridiplantae > Streptophyta > Magnoliopsida > Asterales > Asteraceae > Bidens > Bidens hawaiensis. The sequence goes on along the minus strand of NW_027491020.1, from coordinate 7,819,751 downwards.
ATATTAATAGGTTGGAATTGTTTTGTTATTGTTTATATGGCATGTTTAAAATTTATGAAATTGAATGGAATTATTCTTTGAGTTTGTGTGTGAGTTGTTAAAATCGCACGTGTTATAACAACTTGAATATGAATATTAAATTAACTATATGTGTTGGTGTTAGTTTTTGTGTGATACACGACGTTGAATATATCATAAACTATTTTAAAGCATATACGTGGTACAAATATACAACATTTATGTGACATTCGTCAAATTCGGGTCTCGATTGTATTCGTTTTATGTTCATTTATCATGTAAACCGACCTGTTTTATAAACCGAAACTTATGATATAATCAAAATGATGGATTTTATGTTACAATATTGTTTTACACTTTTTGGGTCTTGAAAACATCCTTTTCGGTCCTTAAAACGCGTTAAAATTACTTAAAACGAACTCCGAGGGCCAAACTGTCATTTTTGAAACATTTGAAAAATCCTCCTGCCCACCCATCGCGCCACGCGATGGGTTAGACCACCATGGGGTCGCGTATCGTGATGGTGGCTCCAAACAGACCTGCTACATATGTTTTCTTGTTGGTCTTATTATCCAAAAAAATCCGAGTTTTAACCACCAAATCACTTGTTTAACCCCTCTAAGCTCATACTATAAATACACAGCCCTTTCCCACATTAATTCCTGCTCATAGACTCTTTTCTTACTCAAATTCAAAGATCATACAAGTTTATTTTCATGTTTATTTCGGGTTTGACTGTCAAAGTCAAACTGATGAAGTTTTTCATTTTTGTTTGTTTATCTTAGTCTAAATAAATACCTCAATCATATGGCACAACATATATATAATATACACCTCTTTTTACCTTTGCTGGTTAATTTTCCGGCCTTGGTCGGTTAAGTTTTGGGCCTCGTAAGGCAAGACTATATTGAGGACTTTCGTGGTCCTTGTTATATATTTTCCGAATCTAACCATCTAACTTTATTATTGTTTACTAACCATGTGTTGGTGCATAATGTCAGTAGTTCAGTATTTAGTGTTTTGTATGTGTCTGTAATCGTGTTAGATTGTTTGTTTTGGTTTTAGATATTATGTCACACAAGTTCGCCTGGGATGTAGGCGAACTTGTAGACAAGCGAAGTTAAGACAACTTCGCCTAACATGTTAGGCGAAGTTGTCGAGGATTATATAACCTCAGCTTCGGCTTGTTTTGTTCAAGTTTTGGGGCAGAACGTGTAAATGATATTGAGATCACGTGTTTAAGTGTTGCAATACAAACGTGTTTATTAGTATTGTAACGTGTGTTTGTGTATCGTATCAACGTATTATATATCTTACGCTCGTATCGTATTACGTGGGGATTCCGCACCCTCGTGTTACGAGATATTCCTGTGTAGATCCGGCTGGGAACTTACAAGTGGTATCAGAGCCTTAGGCTCTTATGCTATGGTTCGAGATCTGTGTTTTGGTGTTTCTGGCACGTTTCTGATGTGTTTTTGGCCGAACAGCCGCCGTAGGCGAAGTTATTAGGTTCAGGCGAAGATGTCGCTAAAATTTTAGGGTTTTGGCGAAGTTAGTAGCCAGGCGAAGTTAAAACCAGGCGAAGTTAAAGCCAGGCGAAGTTAATGAGGGGCGAAGTTGACTTTTGGGCGAAGTTATAGCCAGGCGAAGTTAATGAGGGGCGAAGTTGACTTTTGGGCGAAGTTGACTTTTGGCGAAGTTAAAAAAAAAAAATTTGTTTGGAGTTTTCGTCTGTATGGCCAGGTGTACACGATTATTGTGAGACCGAAAGTGTTGTTCCGACAACGAGTGAAACTTGGTATCTCTTGGTCTTACGTGAGAACAAATACGAGTCAACTCTGGATATGGAGTTGAAGTTGTGAATGGGATATTGATTGAAACTGGATATTGACACATATTTGGGTGTTTCTGGGCAAAGAAATTGTTGTTGTTCGAGGTTGACCAACTGAAGAAAGTCAAATCGAACTGAAGGTTTTCGTCATTACTGGATTGCGGTCAGAGCATATTATTTATGTTATTTTCAAGGCGTTCGAGAATTGGACCCTGTTACGATTTTGGAACAAGTTGGATTTAATCGGGAATTGATTTGTTTATGTTCTTGATCATTATCCATGGTGATTGAAGATGCTTCGGATTAATTAATGGTCATGTGTGTTAGATTCTGTCAAGGTGGTTTTGTGATGAAATTGATCACTTGATGTTGAGTAGTTGAAGATTGAACCTTATCTTACTATACAATTCCGACGTGTTGGTGAAGTTGTGGAGGGAGCCCAACTTCACGTGTTGGTGAAGTTAGAAGAACTTCACGTGATTGGTTGAGATGATCAATTAGGCACGGGGATGCATGCATGTCAAAGACCTCGATCGATATAGTCGGAGGAGCTTACACTGAAGGGGAGATCTGATATGGAAGATGCCGGGTGATTGGTAGATTTGTAGAGCTACAAGACAGTTTTAGACACGGCTGGTTGAAGACAGGATGGATGTTGCATGTATATGTGAAGTTCAAGTCTGAAGATCACAGTGCAATCGAGTCCTACAAGAAGGAGCAAACAGAAGATCATCAGTTAAGAGGGAGTCTGTTGGTGCATGCTTTGTAATAGATGATCTTTTGTGTTTGTTAGAATTGAGAGCAACGGTCAAAGGGGAGTCTGTTGGTGCATTTTGTGACCGTCGCTATGCAATTCTGACCAGCGGAGACGCCATAGGCGAAGTTAGAACAACTTCGCCTACTAGCCCAAGCCCAAGCCCGCGAAGTTGGTTTATCTATATATATGTGTGTCTTGTTTAGGGTTTAGCATCCAGAAAGTCAGAGTGTTTTGTGATCAGTTCAATTGTCTAGAGAGAAACAAAAGGGAGAGTCGTGTGGGACGGCCCGAGGTAGAGCTCACCTCGGGTCGGCCGTGTTTTGTTTATGTTCGGTATGTAACGTGTTATGGTTATTATATAAAGGATCTGCAGATTCGTTTATTCCATTCGTGTGTTTGTTCGTGTGTTTGTTTAAGTGTAATCGTGTTCTTCATCTTCTACACCATTAAACGAGTCTAGGAGGATTCCGCACTCCTAGACCTCGTGCAGATCTCGTATCGATCAGCGACGCCCCGGGGGGACTTACAAGTGGTATCAGAGCCTTTCGGGTCCCCATGTACGATGTTAAAGACAAACTCAAAATTTGGTGAGAAAGCCGACGAAGGTATTTTAGTCGGATATGTTGTTGGGACACCCAACAGAAGAGTCTTTAATTTATCGAACAGCAAGGTTGAGGTGGTATGTAACACTGACATTACGAGTTACAAATCACCAAAGCCTAGCATGGGACCCGCTGAAGCTTTCGACTATGATAAACTGTTCAAATCTTTTAATATGCCTTACTTGGATTTTGCAGAAGTTGATGAGAAAATTGCTTCACAGATTCTGTATGACGAGGAGGAAAATGTTGTGCAACGTCCGCAATACGATGATAGTCAACCTTTTTCGTCAAGTGCCGTTGATACTCCTGCTGCCTCTACTGAAGAAGATTTCTACAATCCATTTCACTCTCAATATCAATCACCCACTGATGAACTCTCTTCGAATTTAGAGAACAATCTGGATGTCGGTCCGGTTCAGACTACTGCAATTCACAAAAATCACCCTTTGGAGAATGTGATAGGTAATCTGTCCGACGGTGTTCAAACAAGAAGAAGTTTGGATGAACAAACATGTGTTTACGCAAGCATTAAAGACACGGGTATCATAAATGAATTCTTGTTCACCTGCTTCATCAGCCAGATTGAACCAAAGAATTATCAAATGGCTCTTAAGGATAGCTCGTGGGTCGAAGCCATGCAAGAAGAGTTAGCACAGTTTGAGAAGATGGAAGTATGGAAATTAGTTGAAAAACCACGGAATGTAAATGCTATTGGTACAAAGTGGGTTTTTATATGTAAGAGAGATGAGAAAGGGATAATCATACGGAACAAGGCAAGGCTGGTAGTAAAAGGGTTTAATCAGCAAGAAGGAATCGACTACAACGAAGTGTTTGCTCATGTGGCAAGATTGGAGGCAATTCGTCTATTTTTGGCATTTGCTGCACACAAAGAGATGACAGTATTCCAGTTAGATGTGAAGAGTGCCTTCCTTAATGGAAAAGTCGATGAGGTGGTGTACGTTGAGCAACCTCTGGGATTCCCTGACCCAGATTATCCTGATCATGTGTGCAAACTGAGTAAAGCTCTATATGGGCTACATCAGGCCCATCGTGCCTGGTACGCAACCTTGTCCGATTATTTGCTTGAGAATGGGTTCGAAAGAGGAAAGATCGATAGCACGTTGTTTGTCAAGAGAAAAGGGGGAGATCTTCTACTAGTTCAAGTCTATGTGGACGACATCATTTTTGCTGCATCAAAAGTCGCCATGTGTCAGGAATTTGAAGCAGTCATGAAAAAGAGGTTTGAAATGAGCGCTATGGGCGAATTAACTTTCTTTTTGGGATTGCAGGTTGATCAGAAAAAAGATGGGATGTTTATTCATCAAACAAAATATGTCCATGATGTGCTCAAACGCTTCAAGATGGATGATAGCACCCCATTTGATACTCCAGTTTTCGTCAATCACAAACTGGGTGCAGATTCTGACAGTGATGAAGACGTAGATCCCAACCAATATCGAGCAATAATAGGTTCTTTAATGTATCTAACTGCATCTAGACCTGATATTATGTTTGCAGTTTGTCTTTGTGCTTGTTTTCAGGCAAGCCCGAAGGAATCTCACATGAAGGGAGTGAAGAGAATACTGCTGTATCTCAAAGGCAAGCCTAAGTTGGGATTGTGGTACACGAAAGGGGGAGAACTGGATTTGGTAGCTTACACAGATTCTGACTATGGAGGTTGCAATCAGAACAGGAAGTCAACAACTGGTGGATGTCAGTTTCTGGGAGGGAGATTAGTGTCGTGGCAGTGCAAAAAGCAGACCTCAGTAGCCATTTCCACCTGCGAAGCAGAGTACATGGCAGCATCGAACTGCTGCTCCCAGGTTCTTTGGATACAACAGCAATTGCGCGATTACGGTCTGAATTTCACTCAAACTCCTATTTGCATTGATAACACTGCTGCAATCTCAGTAACTAACAATCCCGTCAAAAACAGCAAAACTAAACATATTGACATTCGTCATCATTTTATACGGGATTGTGCTGAGAATAAATTAATTGTGCTTGAAAAGGTTGATTCTTTGGATAATTTCGCCGATCTTTTTACTAAAGCGTTTGACCGAACCCGTTTTCAAAATCTTGTTGAGCTGAATGGGATGATCAATCCCGAGTAACCTTGTTTTTCGTTTTTATTAAAAAAAACATCACTATCGCTTAGAATTATGTCGGTTGCTTCAGTTTGAAGGACATATCTTCGGATATGTTGGGTCCTTACTTCTACTAGTAGATTATGAGGATAGCCATTAACCAGATGACTGAAAGTGACCGGGACGGTTTATGATGGGTTTTTATTATTTCGTTGAAAAATAGTCGTTCATACATAGTTAGAAGGACACATACTCGTATGTGGTCAGTCCCGCTGATCCATTGGATCTTTAGGATAGCCGTTTACCTGAAGACTTTGACTTGATCGGGGCGATAGAATTTAAAATGTTTAAAGGGAGATGATATAATTTTTCAAGTCTATAACTTCGTAAGAAGTTTCAATACAATGTTTAAAAGAAAATTGATCCAACCTTGGAAAGTGATAGAAAAACTATTTCTGTGTGCTTAACTGGTGAAGTTATTAGGCCTAAAAGACTCTAGAACAATCATTGTAAGTTATGGTAGCTTTATATGGTGCGTAAAAGTAGAAGTGATACAAACTAAATCTCCTCGATTTAATGTGGAGAATCACTCTGAGTTGTGCATGTCTCCATATACATCTTTCCGAATGATAGGCAGAAAAATGATTACCCAATCATACACGAGCCCGTGAGTGTTCTGATTTCCGAGAAGATAGTGTGTCAAGTACCTGCAGTGATCCAGATTCGGGACTTGCAGTCATCTACTATTTGAAGTTATATTAATATCTTTATTAAAAAGAAAAAAAATGTTGTTAAGCCTTCTGAAGCTTATGTTGTTACAAATATCAATCAAGAGGCAAGAAAGAGAACGGGAAGAAGAATCTAAAGATCGATGTGTACTTACTGTTTAATCAGACACTACGGGTCGAGGTCAACTCGGGGTGACTTGGGGAAAGCCATATACGCTTTGAGAATAGATAGGAGGCATCACAATCTCTCATGTGATGTCCATCTAAATTTTGAGCTTAATTGAACCTAAACCGTATCACAGAAGCGATGAAAACCATACTAAGTTTTATACCTGCTTACAACCTGTTTCTTTATGTCATAATACCGCTGAACATGGACCTAAGTGACAGTCACTTAATTAGTATGATTCCTGTTCGGATCTTTTCTAAAACATGCCGGTTCTCGTCAAGACTGAAATTTGATCCCGTTTATTTAATTACTGAAATTTTCATTGCATAGTTTGTTTTATGGTTTAAAACTTGGTTACTTGGTTCTTTGATCGTAAAGTTTAAATCTTTAACGGAGGATTTTAAAAGACAATTGCATTTTGATCAAATTTATAAGGTCCTGGTTTGTAAATTAAGTTAGGCGAACTTACTGGTAAAGTTAACAAGCGAAGTTAAGGGTAAGCGAAGTTAACCTTAACTTCGCCTGTTTATTTTCAAACCTATATAAGGGTCAACTTGGTCAAACACTTTACATATTTTCAGAAACACAGCGAAGTTATACTCACAATCTTAAACCCTCGGCGAACTTAATCCTCGAATCGAACCTCGTTATTATCTGTTTCCAATCCGTGTTAAAGGTGTGTAGGCTTGGTATGACATGTAATTCTTGTCAATGGTGTTAATCAGAAATCTTTTTGGTTCGATTCGTGACTTAGTTCATGCAACCCTTTAAACACCCGATAAACATTCTGTCTCTAATGTGTTCGTAACCCAGTTGGTCTTCTAGATCTTAATAAGAAACATCTTTTCATGTTTTCATTCACAAATTCACCAAACAATACCATGATCGGACATCAATAATTCGCCGTTTCATATTCAGGCGAAGTTGGGTTTAGGCGAAGTTGTTCTCAACTTCGCCCTAGGCATAACTTCGCCTGCTTATTTTAATTAATTAATTAGCCTGGTTGTTCTCAGGCGAAGTTAGGGTGAGGCGAAGCTATACTCAACTTCACCTTATGTTTAACTTCGCCTGCTGCTTATCTTATTTAATTTAAAATTTCTAATTTTTATCAGGCGAAGTTAAAGTTAAGGCGAAGTTGTAATTAACTTCGCCATATGGATAACTTCGCCTGCACATAACATGTTATCATAACTTTGCTCATGGTAACAGGCGAAGTTATGATCTGCTTTGTCGATGTTCTAACTTAGACCATTTGTTGTGCAGATATGGCTGCTGTAGCAGGAGCTGGTGGTGACGAAGGTGGTGACAACAACCGACAGTTCTTTCCGGGTCACAACATGTACATTACTTTGGATCCTGATGCTAGTGGTATCGACGATTATCGCGAGATCATCTCCTTCCTAGTTCGCTCATGTATCTTTCACGCTATTACTACAACTCTCCCCATTTCTCTACCGAATATTGAAGATTTCTGGCGAACGGTAGAATATGACTGTAGAGTTGATCCTCCGGTTATGCGCGCCACAGTAAACAATCAGGTCGTACAGTTCTCGGCAAATCAAATAAGGGTCACGTTGCAGTTCGGGGCTGAAACTACAGATGATCCAATAGATTTTCCAGCTCTATTCAGAGATGGTGCGTTTCTACGCATGGGCTATTCGGGTCCATTGGGTGACACTCAAAGGCGAAAAGGATTTTTATTGGATCAATGGCGGTTTCTGATGCACGTGATGATTGTGTGCATGTCGGGTCGTAAAGCTGGTACTGACGGTATGGGGGAAACGATGCAATCTGCTATGACAGCCCTGACTTACAACAAGACCTACAGCTTTAGTCAGATGGTGTTCTATGAAATTGATCGTCAAAGACGCGCGGTCGCTCGTGAAAGAATTTTAATGTATCCGAGATTTTTACAGATGATTTTGAACCATGTAGCACCTACGCTACCTCAACGACGTCCTATCCGTTATGTTGAGAGTGTAAGTAAGAGAATCTTTGCGCAGTGTAGGTCGTCGAGCGCTCGTAGCAAACCAGAGCTTCGTCCGCGGCACACTCCATTGTTTGGTTATTTGGTGAAACCTGCTTATATTGCTCCTCTTGGAGATGAATTTCGGGACCCGGCACCGCAACAGGCTGATGTTCCTCAACCACCACCTGTGGTACAGCAAGCATTGCCTGCTGATCCTGTTGCAGCTCCGGAGGAACAGTTAGATCTTGAAGCTGCTTTTAGTGGCCAAGGGTTCTTTGATATGGAGCAAATTGATCCTGTTGCAGAGGTTCAAGCACCAGTAGCTGAGACTTCTGGTGTGAATGTTTCGATGGTAGCTACGTCTGTAGAAGATTCTGAGAGAACTGACTCTGACTCCTCCGCTGATGTTATTGCTGAAGCACAACAGATTCTGGTCAGACAAGAAAGAATACATGGAAAGAGAAAGAAAGACTCGGATGACAGTGAATCTGACTTCGAGGAGGAGTTAGACCAGTTGATACGACGATCGAAAAGCGTCAGAACTGGTGAGGGTTCGGGAGCTGGTGAAAGCTCAAGGGTGGTTCGTTTCTCTCCACCCTCGCTATCTGGCATGACTATGGTTCCTGCTTCGACGACTGTGACCGTACCGATCACTTCCAGTGTTTCAATAATGACGACGTCATCATCATTTGGTACTCCACCAACCACGTTTCAGTTTTCGACTCCGGAGATAGTTTCCTTGCCACCTCCTACTGTTACTCCATCAGAGGTTGTTGCAAGATTTGTTGAGTCGACATTGGTTGCTACTGCGGGGTTATCTGTCACAATACCACCCGCGGTTACTTTTCAGACTACTTCTGACACTCCAGCTAGTTTGGGAATACCTCCACCTTATGCTCAAGACTTTTCTCATATGCGGTTTGATTTTGATGCTACATTATCTGATTCTGAAAGGATAGCGGCTCTTGAAAGGGTGGTGGCTGAACTGTCAAGAATCAATCTAATCCAGACTCAAGCTATCCAGCGCCTTGTTGCAGAAAATCAGATCCAATCGTCCCTCCTCTTTGAGCACGGTAAACTTTTTGATGCTTTAAAACAGTTCTTAGCATCTCAGGGGGAGACGAGCTGCAAGGGCGATGAGTTGAGAACAAAGAAAAGTCATGACAGAGACAATGATCCCAATGCATCGAAAGGTGCAGGTGGTGAGTTGCTAAGAACTGAACAAACTCTTGGGACTTCCATATCTTAGGGGGAGTCAACTGGTACAGCAGGTGGATCAGGTGGTGAAGATGTTGTGGTTGTGGATGATGAGGAGATGTTGGATGATTATGTTGTGGGTGATGACGATGTGTTATCTGTTGAGGAGATTGAAAAGATAGGAGAACAGATTGTGATTGATAGTGAGATTGAAGAGGGAGAGATTGTGGATGACATTGTAGAACATGATATTCCAGATGTTGACAAGGTGAATGTGAGTCAGGATATGGATATGTCAGATGAGCCTGAGTGGGAAGAACAGCCGAGATGGAAAGAAGGCTACGCTCAGTGGTTTGTAAAGACAAAGAAGCCAGCGGTTCCAACCATGTTCAAGAAGAGTTACAATATCAAAGGGTATGCTGAGTCGAAGAAGGGTATTATATGCTGGTTGTATGATGAGCAGTTGAGGTTATTTATGATTAAACGCTTTGATGGGATTCAGTACTTTAAGCGGATGTTGAGATCTCTGAATACCTTGCCTGAGTGTGAGGTGAAGGATTTGGCTAAATTAGGGTTGATTAATAGAAGTGATGATAATATGGCCAGAATTATTGGGAAGATTGTGTGGAAAGAAAGTGTGAAAGAGAAAAAGTTTGAGTTGTTAATGCCGCAGAAAGGGAAGCTAGTTGAAGATAAGGAAAAAGGAATGAGAGCTGATGGAAAACCTTGGATGGTGATGAAATATAAGCCGGTTCGGTGTTTGAAAGAAGTGCCGATGAAGACAATGCCCAAGGATGTTTTAAAGAGTCTAAAGTGGTGGTATGTTGATAGCCAAACAGCTGAAGCGGTTATGGAAGATGAAGAGGAACAAGAAGTTCTGAGAGTGTATGATCCTATGCACTTGGTAAATTTGTCTCAAGCTGACTCGCAGGTGCTAAATGATAAGAAGATATTCTATATTCCTGCATGGAAAGATGAAGCCAAGAAGTACCAGAGGGTGGTCTCTGTTTGTGTCAGACAGGGCATTCATGCTTGAAGACGGGTGACACAAGATTTTTGGGATTACAAGACACGTGAATGAAGATAGAAATATGAAGCTACTGCCAAGGGGGAGTCTGTTGGTGCATAATGTCAGTAGTTCAGTATTTAGTGTTTTGTATGTGTCTGTAATCGTGTTAGATTTTTTGTTTTGGTTTTAGATATTATGTCACACAAGTTCGCCTGGGATGTAGGCGAACTTGTAGACAAGCGAAGTTAAGACAACTTCGCCTAACATGTTTGGCGAAGTTGTCGAGGATTATATAACCTCAGCTTCAGCTTGTTTTGTTCAAGTTTTGGGGTAGAACGTGTAAGTGATATTGAGATCACGTGTTGAAGTGTTGCAATACAAACGTGTTTATTAGTATTGTAACGTGTGTTTGTGTATCGTCTCAACGTATTATATATCTTACGCTCGTATCGTATTACGTAGGGATTCCGCACCCTCGTGTTACGAGATATTCCTGTGTAGATCCAGCTGGGAACCTACACCATGCTTAAATTATGCTCATATTGCTTATTTATTAAGTTCCATGGTTACGGGTTTGAAGTGACTAGCCTCGGTTTAACCGTAAATAGCTCCAAACCGTAAACCGAACTTTGTTTACTAGTTTTGTTAAATAATTGTTTAAACATGCTTTATGTTGGATTTAAGTTTCTAAAATCATTATTATAAGATCTATGGTTATGGGTTTGTAGATTCTAATCTCGGTCTTAACCCGAAACAAGATCCGAACCGAAAACCAAACTTTTGTTTAAAGACTTTATTGTTAACTTTTTGGTTGTAAAACTTAAGTTTCATTATTTATAAGTTATTATACAAGTTCTTTGATATTTAAGCATGTGGAAACCATCTATGAACTTATTGTGAGATGGAAACCGAATCAAACGAAACTAAACCGATTTTCACTCCCTTAAGACACAAAAGTGTGTTTTTAACTATCTAGACTTGTATATTCATTTAAAAATACTTTACAAACTGATATTAAATATTTTATTAAAGTACTTGGAATATTGAATCCAACTTGATTTTATAACAAAGTTGGGCTGACAAAACCGAACACTCGCTTAACGTACGTTGTTAGTTCTAAAACAATAGAACTACATACTTGGTTAAATATTATTAGATTTTATTGAGTTATCTCATAACATACATTATTTCGTAAAGTTGACTTTGGGTTTGACAGATTATCAAGACCCGAACCAACAACCCAAACACTCGTTAAAACCAGTTTTAGTATCTATATTATAAAGGGACTTGCATTCTTGCATTTTTACCCACCTTATTACTTAACATAGGTTGAGTAAATATTATGGTTAGATACTTTAACCCGATTTTGAGCAACTTACATTTTTAAAGGGTTATTATTATAATTTCTTAGATTGTCACATTTTAAACCTTAAACTTTAATTGTTTACATTTCTTATCTTTTAATTTAAAGCTTTCCTAGAACAACCTTTCTAATTCAAGGCTTTTACTTTTATTTAGGCTTTGCTCGTTAGACTCGTCCTTCCGTTTTCCCGCCTTTTACCGACCAAGTACTTGAACATGAGTACTTTCATACCCCGTTTTCCATCTTTCGTTTTTGGGGTGATATTGCATAATTATTCAAACTAAATGCTTTGTACTTGAGTCTTAAACCACAAACGTTATTGTATACTTACATAAATAAATGCTCGATTTGGTGTTCTATGCTTACATGCGTATATGCTTATGTGTTTACCGCTTTTGGTTGGTTGATTCATAAATCCGTGAACTATATGGTATTCTCTTATAGCATGGTGCCGCTAATGTATTCTTATTAGCAACCTCATTTTTTATCCAAATTATTGCTATTATTTATTGTTTTGTGATTTGTGCTGCGCGTGCTTGTAAAATTATGAAAGGATGGATTATTTAGCTTTTGCACAAGATCGTGTTTTAATTTTATAAAAGTGATTTCTACTAAGACTAAACACACACAAAATAGGCATGTGTACCTATCGTATATGTAGAATAGTATTGGTAAGAACCAAGTATCGATCCATGGACACAAATGTTTCTAACAATGACACGTCGTTTTACTTTAATCGGAGGTTTTAATCATATTGGGGTTGAATTTTGAACTATTTATAAAATATAAATACTTATATATAATATATAGGTGACCGAGATGAGAAATTCTAAACAAGTAGTTAAATTATACGAATGTTACCATCTAAGATCAAGAATTCACTCCATTTATCCTTGATGATTATAAATTATTAACATGTGATAAACTTGCCGTAATAATATATGATAGAATAGCCCCTCCTTTCTAAGTGAGCGTATCCTATGACATAAAAGAAAATAGCATGCGCATTTTAAAGTCGACCCTTTCCTAATGTCATGCTACCACGAGAATGTCAATTTGAGTTGGCAAGTAGTTTAGTAAAGTAGAAAGATTAGGATTGATTTCGATTTCTCAAATATCAATTCTAACAACTTTGGGTGGTTATAGTTTAGTCACACAACCTCCCCTTGGTTGATTTAAGTAGGTTATAATTACACATTCCGTTTACATATGATTTCTTTAACTAGCATGATAACCTAAGCAATCGTGTTAACAATATTATTTCAGAATTACCCAAACTAGAGAAATAGATCATAACTTATATCTCCTCATTTCTAAATACAATATAAGGATCCATGTTTCGATAAATTATCAAAGTATTATATCTTTCAAGAACATGAATCGATCATGTATGATTGTCATTATGATTACCAATCACCAACTTTGAATTGTTAGATTAAGATGGTGAAACATTTCTCATCAAAAGATAATTGCAAGATAACCATATACTTTACTAAACTAAATCACATGTTTTATATAATCATTAAGTAAAACAAAGCTTCTTCATAGATTTAGATGGTAAATGGAGTTTAGCTCATAATGAGCATGGTTATGAACATTAGAGTGGATGATGATAACAAACACATGATTAAACTAGAACAATCTAACCAAATGTGCATGAATCTTCCTTTTTAATGATGATGGTGGATGATGATGATGATGGTTGATGATGATGATGATGATGATGATTGATTATGATGACCTCCAAGCCTTCAAACCCTTCACTAGATCTTCAATATGAGTGTTAGTGGGTGGTTTTATAAGTGAAAACCGTATAGAATTCTCTTCAAGGAACACTTGATCAATGCAACATGAGCTACTATTTAAAGGCAGTCTGGAGGGTGAAGCACGACCCCGTGCTTAGGTAGGCATGCCCCCGTGCTTTTATTGATATGTGCAAAAATCGTTTTGTCTTTTTGTTGAAGGTGACCACGGCCCCGTGGTCAAGAGGCACGGTCCCGTGCTTTTGTTCCCAGTATTTGTCTTTTCTTGTAGTTTTTTGTCTTTTCTGGTGTTCAGAAGCATGGGGGCGTGTTTCTTGAGGAATGGGGCGTGTTTCATGCTTTTCTTGTGTTTTCTTCTGTTTTTCTTTGTCTTTTCGTTTGTTTCTTCGTTTGGGGTTTGGTTTTACCTGAAAGTGTATTTTATTATGATAAGTAGCCTTCTGTGCTATGTTATTTGATAGAAGTTACAGTTTTTAGAGATTATTTGATGCTAAAAAGATGTATAATTTTATGTACATCAAACATCCCCACACTTGAACATTGCTTGTCCTGAGCAATCTACTTATAAATATTCTCTAAAAACAGCAAGTTAGGACCATAGCTTAAACATCCCCAAAAAGAATTCCAAGAAAATGGAAACAAAATAACCAACCTTTAAATCATAGGAATATGTGTAGTGATATAAAAAGGTGATTTTGTTTTTACAAGCTTCTGTTTACGCAAAACGTCACGTTCTCACAATATTCACTCTCACTCGGTTTATATATTTGATCATAACTGTGATGTATGTATGTGATCACTCTTAGTCAACATGTAACCTGTGACAAATAAGCTTGTAACAAGTTCAAATCTCCATCTTTTTGAAGGGTTGCATAAATCAGAAGGTAATATGGGTTGGTTTTGTTTGAGTAGGGATTTGGTATGTTGTGGTGGTTCAAGGGTTTGGGTTAATGATGGTGAGGATGGTAAATACAACTTCTGCTGATTGTCGGGAGTCTTAAGATGTGTTTAATGGTTAGCTCTTTCTCACAATTGTTGATATTATATAATATATATATATATATATATATATATATATATATATGTAATATCATATAGAATCTTTCTGTTTTTTTTAACTAAACTTAGTGACTCTTTTAAGGTCAGATCGTCAAGACCAGTTTTATCGAGGATGTGGATCAGTTCTTCCTCAATCCTGTTCTGAACATAACTTCCAACTCTAGTGGATCGTTCGACTTTGAGCCTAATAGCCCCCACCCTCATTAGCTCGGTATATTCATGCTGAGACTGAGTTTGACATTCTCTACATCTTCATTCGTGGGACCAGTTTTCGCAATCTAAGCATAGTTCGTATCTTTTTGCTCTTCTCTTCATTGTGCTTTTAGAAACTCCGCAAAATGGCGGCCTTTGTTCGTCTTGGAGCCACTTTTTCCTCACCTCATTGCTAAAGAGAAAGCTTCTCTCCCTAAGTTCTGGAAATTGAAATCGAAAGAATACATTTCCAGTTCTTTAGGGTCCGCCGGTAAAAGACCAGTGTTGAATTTTACCGGTGAGATGGATTAATTGGTGCGGTTTTGGTTAAGGTTTTCGGTTTTTGTAGTTTGGGGAATGGTTTGAGATGATTCTGACAATATTACATTCTTCTTTATACAACACTTCGTGCGATCTTGAAATGAATATCTGCGACAAGTTCTAAATCACATGAAACATATGACTCACTCAAATCTTTCAAAAAAATATTTATATGGCATGAGGTTTATCTCACAGTAACGGAGGAATTAGGTATAAACGCCATATTTTTGCATAAATTTCTTCTCAGTATTACAAAACGACTTTTTACTTTTTCACTTTTCTTTGGTTATAATAGATTAGTAGTTGGTTATTTGCAAAAAAATTTCTTGGATTTTTCTTTAGGTTTTGTTAAAAATGGTCTTTGTTTGCTACAAAAATTTCGATGATTAGGGAATTTTTATGATTATTTGAGCAAGCAATTGGTCAAGTAATTCCCCTCCCCACACTTGAATCTCACATTGTCCTTAATGTAAAAAGATTCATTCAAAGATTAAAATTCTAATCAAGCATGATGGTTTAAAATGGAGAGGTACTTCCCTACGTGTTAACGAAATTTTGACAGAGTGTCCCCTGTTTATCACCCATTTTCCTGTTTTGTACTTGTATAATATAAAACTGCAAACAACCACAAAAAACAAAGCATAATTTCTGAAAATTGGGTATGGAATCATCCACCCCCTTGCCCAGACGGGCTAAATAAGTACCTAATAATAATACTGTCTTGGCACCCACGGCCATAAAAGTATCAACCAAACTAAACAACCAAAAGACAGAAATTAAATTGTTCAAACAAACATAAAAATAATAATGTCATGAAAGTGCTACCAACCCGTGAATGCCCATACCCTGACTTACCAGTGCCTCTGCTCATCAGTTACCCGTGTCCGGGTTAAATGGTCTACGAAGCCTTGTTTGTGTATATTCAGCTGCTATTTGTGCTTCTATTATGTCCTTCTGTTCGTCATCCATGGCCATCTCTAATTGGCTTCTGGGTCCCAAATTTGGCCCCGATTGTCGATGAACATCCAAATCTCCGGTCTTACGTTTAGATATCGGGCTATTTGCATTCTGCTGTAGAAACTGAGGTCAAGAGAAATAGGGTCATGGCTTTGTGTTCCTTTTATGTCTACATGATAGGCTTCGTAAAGCTTATAGATCCATGCACCGCCAACGATTGGGGTATTCGGGCTTTCTGCGTTTGCATTTGTTTTGAAAAGCTGGCAGAAAAGATAAGTAATATTGCAAACAGTTCTATACTTTATGCAATAAAGTGCCCATAAATCCTTAGATTCACCACTCCTTTATTTTTGCTGCGTGCCGTTACTGTTTGGCTCAATAGTCGGTGAATATATCTCATGAGTGGGTGTCGTAAGGCGGTGTTTCTTGAGCTATTTGCGCATTTTGCTTCATCGTAGAAGCCCAGTAATTCCCATGCTTGTACCTGTGTATTTCCCGCCTCTACATTTTCATTACCATCTTCATTTGTGAATGTGGGTGCGGCTGTGTGCCAGATTGCGCTGTTCGTTTCATCACTTGTGTAGATTCCCAAATCAATATCCAACTGGGTAATCGATGTCCTGTACCACTCACCCCACACCTGAATTCCACCGCTTCTTCATCCCACATGTCCAAATTTTCCATCTTAAATGAGAAGGAGGCTAAGAATTCTTTTGTTAACTCGGTTATAGCCTTCCCTTTTTGACTAAAAACTCGCTTTAACGGTCCTTTAACAAGGGTTTTGTACCGGTTCCATTGGTTGACTTGTCTTAACGTGTCCCTACAGGCATATAAGTTTGCCTCTGGAAACCGTCGGTTGAGGTAGGTTAATATGGCTTGGGCTCTCCTATTCCTTGCATCGCGCCCGTGAAAGACCAGAAATGCATGAATGTCGTCACCATATTCGGCCATCTGCAATTTATGTTCAATTTAGTCAAAGTGTATCGAAAATTATTTATATGCTGGAACAGGAAGAAAACCACGACGTCGTGCTTTTAAAAGCACGGCCCGTGCTGCTACTGTTCTTTAGATTCTTTCAATTTTGACTTTCTGTTGACCAAAAGGTGACCACGATTCGTGTTGTTTAAAGCACGGTTCATGTTTTTAATCCTAATTTCAGACTCAACAAAACTCGAACCTGGGTTTCTACCCGGTTGTTTCATTTGGGTTTTCAATTGTTATATATTTACCCAAGATCCGAACCCGAATGATTTCTTCCAACCAATCTTAGTATAAAACCTATCTATCAATTCATTATCTTAAATCTAAACGAATAACCCATCTAACTATCGGGTTTAAACCCAATTAAACCAATTGGTGAGATTTTTGGGTTAATATAAACCTAGAGAGATGAAATTGAACAATAGTTTTGTTAAATTAACATACCTTTGGTTGGAATTTTAAAGAGTTGATGCAAAAATTTGTGAAATTGGTGAATGGTCGGCGGTTTTTGGTGATGAACGGATTTGTTTTTAGGGTTAAGCGGGTGAAAAAGTTATTTTATTGGTTAATAACTCGTGACTGCTGTGGACTCAAAAGCACGGCCCGTGCTGCACGAGGCAGACAATTTCTTTTGTTTATTCTGTTTATTTGTCGAGCTGGTTCGTTTTTAACAGTTTTTCTTTGAGGGTTAGAATCAAGATAGTAATTAAAAGTCCTAATTTTCATTAAAACATAAAACATAGTTAAACATGATGGAAAGAAAAGTACAACAACAATTCTGGATCATAAAACATAACACTAGCAAGAGCAACTTCAAAACAAGACAAAGTTGGGACTTTAACGACCACCATTCCCGAACAGGTATTGAATGTGTGGTGGGGGTCGTTTAACCTCCAAGAGCTCGGAAAGATTTTTATCGAGCTTTGCGATCTCCCGGTTAAGATAGTTAAGCTTGAAAGCCAGATCCTTGTTGTGGCTATCCACAATATGGAAGTTTTCGAACCGAAGCAGTTCGACTTTGTTGGTTAGCTCGATTAATCGAGCTTCGGTTTGGATGTTTCTTTCGACTTGGTTCCTCATGATGCATTGTAGCCTTATGACATCTTCTTCAAGATTTGAGGAAGAATCATGTTACTTTCCTTTCCTCACTAGCCTCCATTCAACTTTTTTGCTTTCCATTTCAGTAATTTTGTGTTTGGTGTGAATAGAATAGTGAGTTTTCGCATGCATTATATAGAGACTGGAAAGTCGAACACGACCCCGTGCTTTTAGAAGCACGGCCCCGTGCTGCTAGGGGAATAAATGTTTCTGATTCAGAGAATTGTACAGAGTCAGCGTGTATCATACTGAAGATTCATAGGTGACCACGATCCTGTGCTTCAAGAAGCACGACCCGTGCTTTTTGTCACTGAAACTTTTTTTTTATTTTTCAGCCAAACGCGGGAGACAGAATTTTTAGAATGATTTTTAGTATGTTAATTCAAAGTTTGATCATCCTAATTCATTAAATTAAAGGTCCTAAAACAAATACGGGATAAGCCCAGTTTTCCTAGAAACATGAAAATATTCGGGTTAAGCCCGAAATTCCTAACACAATGTGCCTAGTGCACTTGTTACACTTGAAAACAGAAAATTAAGTTTCCTAGATTTCTCCGAAGGGTTCTCATCCGCCGAATGGTCCTGGTGGTGGAAAGTACGTGAGACTGAGAACTTGAACTGGAGTTGTTCGTTAATGCCTCGAAGTTCCATTTTCATGTTTTCCACTGATTCAGTGAGTTGAACGAGACTCATCTCAGCGAGGAGATTCATTTCGGTGAGTTCCTTGATGAGTTCTTGAAGTTTCAAAAGAAGATCGGTTTTGGAAACATGGCGGGTATCGTTTCTCGGTTGTCGAGGAACGGGAATTGCTTCACTCATTTCAGTAGGCATGTCGAATTTTCAGAGATGAGTGTTTTGGTTTTGGTTGGTGCAAGATATGCATTGGCAAGAGGTGCCTTTTATAGCCAACCAGATTCTAGGCAAGGCCCCGTGCTTTTAGAAGCACAGTCCCGTGGTTTTGCTCTGACAATTCTGTTACGAACTAGTCTGGCTGAGATTTTTGCAGCGAAGATTCCGGCCCGCACATTCTGGCACGATAATGTG
This sequence comes from Bidens hawaiensis, assembly GCF_021521415.1. Lineage (NCBI taxonomy): Eukaryota > Viridiplantae > Streptophyta > Magnoliopsida > Asterales > Asteraceae > Bidens > Bidens hawaiensis. The sequence continues at coordinate 7,800,606 of NW_027491020.1, read as the reverse complement.
CTTTTTGAGGCACGCCCTGTGTTCTTTTAGGTTAACTATTTACAAGGCCAAGTTTTTGAAGGTCTTGGCTGGACCATGTTTCCTTATATGTCTACTTGGTTGGTCGGAGGATTATTACCTCCGAAATTTCTTCAAATGGTCCATTGATATATGGTTTTAATCGATGTCCATTCACTTTGAACATGTGACCATTAGAATTTGAAATCTCGACTGTCCCGTAGTCGGAGACTGATTCAACTATGTATAGACCTGTCCATCGTGATTTCAATTTTCTTGGGAAAAGACGTAGACGTGCGTTGTATAACAGTACTCGATCGCCAACTTGAAAATTTTTGTTTCCTTTCAAATGGGCATCGTGCAGATGTTTAGTCTTTTCTTAGTAAGGCCAGTAATTTTCATAAGCCAATGTTCTTAGTTCTTCGAGTTCGTGAATTTGATCTTCCCGGTTTATGCCGGCGGACATTAAATCTAAGTTCACTGCTCTGAGGGCCCAGTAGGCTTTGTGTTTTAGTTCTACTGGTAGATGACATGCTTTCCCATAAACAAGTTTGAAGGGTGTTGTTCCTATGGGGGTTTTGTAGGCTGTCCTAAGGGCCCACAATGCGTCATCTAACTTTTCTGCCCAAATTTTGTGATTCATTCCTATAGTTCTTTCTAAAATCCTTTTAATTCCTCGGTTCGAGACTTCTACTTGCCCACTGGTCTGAGGGTGATATGGTGTCTCCAATCGATGGTGAACTCCATATCGTGCTAAGACTTTTTTCCATTAAGGTATTGCTGAAGTAAGTACCTCTGTCGCTGATTATGGCTTTCGGAGTACCGAATCATGAGAATAACTTTTTCAGAAATCGTACAACTACTCGAGCATCATTAGTGGGAAGAGCTTGTGCTTCTACCCATTTAGACACGTAGTCGATTGCTACAAGGATGTACTTGTTCCCGAATGAGTTAGGAAATGGGCCCCTGAAATCTATTCCCCATACGTCAAAAACTTCACAGAATTGAATGCCTTTTTGAGCCATCTCATTCTTGGCTGAGATGTTTTCGGCTCTTTGACAAGCATCACATGCTTGGATCAAAGCATGTTTGTATATGTTGGGCCAGATAAATCCTGCATCAAGCACTTTTCTGACCGTAGTGGCGGTACTGTTGTGTCCACCAGTAGGTCCTTCATGACAGTGTTTGAGAATGTCTAAGGTTTCTTTTCCTGCTACACACCTATGAACAACCTGATCGGCACATATCCTAAACAAGTAAGGGTCTTCCCAGAAGTAGAACTTAAGGTCGGAAAATAATTTCTTCTGTTGTTGATGAGTAAGCCCTTTTCTTAGGATTATACATGCTAGATAGTCTGCGAAGTCGGAAAACCAAGGACATTCGTCCTTCTCCTGCATGACTGCTTGGATATGCATGAGAACTTCATGTGGAAAATTATCATCGATAACTTCCTCATGATGTTTCTTTGAAGATGGGCATTCTAAGCGTGATAGATGGTCTACGGCTACATTCTCTGCTCCTTTCTTGTCCTTAACTTCAATGTCAATTTCTTGGAGTAGTAGAATCCATCAGATGAGTCTGGGTTTGGCATCTTGCTTGTTGAAGAGGTATCGTATGGCAGCATGATATGTGTAAACTATGGTTTTGGAAAGAACTAGGTAGGATCTAAATTTTTCAAAAGCAAAGACTACTGCCAATAACTCTTTTTCTGTTGTGGAGTAATTTTCTTGCGCATCTTAAGAGTTTTATTGGAATAGTAAATTGAGTGAAAGTGTTTTTCTTTGTGTTGCCCGAGTACGGCTCCAACTTCAAATTCGCTTGCATCGCACATGATTTCAAATGGAAGGGTCCAATCGGGTGTAGTCATGATTGGTGCGTTGACAAGTTTCTCTTTCAATATGTTGAATGATTCAACACATTCTTCAGAGAAGACGAAGGATGCGTCTTTCTCCAGAAGTGTGGTCATAGGCCTAGCAATTTTGGAGAAGTCTTTTATGAAACGACGGTAAAATCCTGCGTGACCTAGAAAACTTCTAATGGCTTTTACTGAAGTTGGGTGCGGAAGTTTAGAGATAGTTTCTATTTTTGCTTTATCAACTTCTAATCCCCTTTGAGAAATCTTGTGGCCGAGAACGATGCCTTCTTTAACCATAAAGTGACACTTCTCCCAGTTGAGCACTAGATTTACTTCCTCACACCTGGCTAACATTTTGTTGAGGTTTTTCAAGCAACGATCGAAAGAGTCTCCAAAGACTGAGAGGTCGTCCATGAATACTTCCACAGAGTGTTCGATCATTTCGTGAAAAATGGCCACCATGCATCGCTGGAAGGTGGCTGGAGCATTACATAGCCCAAATGGCATTCTTCGGTAGGCGAAGGTTCCGTATGGACATGTAAAAGTGGTTTTCTCCTGATCTTCAGGAGCAATGGGAATTTGGAAATATCCGGAAAATCCATCAAGAAAACAGTAGAACATTTTTCCAGATAAACGTTCAAGAATTTGATCGATGAAAGGAAGCGGAAAATGATCTTTTCTTGAGGCGTTAATAAGTTTCAGGTAGTCAATGCAAACTCGCCAACCTGATGGTTCTCATCGGTATTAGCTCATCCTTCTCGTTCATTACAACTTTCATTGCTCCCTTCTTGGGTACAACTTGAACGGGACTAACCCAAGGTGAATATGAGATTGGATAGATCAATCCGGCATTAGGGAGTTTGATTACTTCTTTCTTCACCACATCTTGCATGTTGGAATTGAGACGTCTTTGATGTTGGACCACGGGTTTGTATTCTTCTTCCATGAGGATTTTGTGAGTACAGAATGAAGGACTGATGCCCTTGATATCCATGATCTTCCATGCGATGGCCTTCTTATGGTTTTTGAGAACCTTAAGAAGTTCGTCTTTCTCTTCTTTAGAAATGTGAGATGAAATAATTATCGGAAGTTGAGAGTCTTCTTCTAGAAACGTGTATTCGAGATAGCTTGGAATTTCTTTTAACTCTAAGGCTGTGGTTCTTCGATTGATGGTTTTTATTTTTCATTACATTTGGTGATCTCACATACTACTTCTGATGCTTTGTGATAGTCAGCACTGAGATTTTCATTTTCTAAAACGAGCTTGGTGTCTATGCCGGTTAAGATTTGTGTATCCAGTGGTTTAGTGAGGGAAGAATCTCGCATATAGCAACTCACGATAGAATTGATGATGTCGACACAATATAATGTGTCATCATGATGTTGCAGATATTGCACAGATTTTCCTATATCAATTGTGATTGCCTCGTCATTGACCCTGAGAGTGAGTTTTTGGTGCTAACGTCAATAATAGCCTTTGCAGTGGCTAAAAAGGGTCTTCCTAAAATCAGAGGTACACTTTGTCAATTTTGGCAAGCATGTTTTCAACAATGCCCCTAGGGTATTTAACAGATCGGTCAGCTAACTGAATGCTCATGCGGGTGGGCTTTCTTCTGTTTGATTTTCTCCTAATGTGGTGGCGTCTACTGATTCGTCTTTGATTGCTTCGGCGGTTTCTACAGTCTGTTTACGTGCTCGTCGACGAAGGAGTCGTTCTTGTTCAGAAATTGGAGAAACAAGCTCAGGCTTGAAAGTAGAGGACATACATGGGGTTAAATCAAAATTTAAACTATTAAATTAAACTAAAGGTTAGTTAAAGTTAAACTATGAGTTAGGCTAAGCTATTCTAAACTAAACTAAGGTCTAAGTTAATTAAGCTAAGGCAAAAGTTAGGTAAATAAAGGTTAATATTAGGCTAGCCATAAAATTATATAGTTTAATAGTTAGTAAAAATATAAATAAAATAAAAGTTAAAAATTTGTACAATTATAGACAATGATTAAATTAAAACTTGGATCGTTCTTAGAAACGTACCGTGTCCCCGGCAACGGTGCCAAAAACTTGATATGTGCTGCACGTGCTTGTAAAATTATAAAGTCGACCCTTTCCTAATGTCATGCTACCACGAGAATGTCAATTTGAGTTGGCAAGTAGTTTAGTAAAGTAGAAAGATTAGGATTTCTACTAAGACTAAACACACACAAAATAGGCAAGTGTACCTAGCGTATATGTAGAATAGTATTGGTAAGAACCAAATATCGATCCGTGGACACAAATGTTTCTAACAATGACTCGTCGTTTTACTTTAATCGGAGGTTTTAATCATACTGGGGTTGAAATTTGAACTTTTTATAAAATATAAATACTTATATATAATATATAGGTGACCGAGACGAGAAATTCTAAACAAGTAGTTCAATTATACGAAGGTTACCATCTAAGATCAATAATCCACTCCATTTATCCTTGATGATTATAAATTATTAACATGTGATAAACTTGCGGTAATAATATATGATAGAATAGCCCCTCATTTCTAAGTGAGCGTATCCTATGACATAAAAGAAAGTAGCATGCGCATTTTAAAGTCGACCCTTTCCTAATGTCATGCTACCACGAGAATGTCAATTTGAGTTGGCAAGTAGTTTAGTAAAGTAGAAAGATTAGGATTGACTTCGATTTCTCAAATATCAATTCTAACAACTTCGGGTGGTTATAGTTTTGTCACACAACCTCCCCTTGGTTGATTTAAGTAGGTTATAATTACACATTCCGTTTACATATGATTTCTTTAACTAGCATGATAACCTAAGCAATCGTGTTAACAATGTTATTTCAGAATTACCAAAACTAGAGAAATAGATCATAACTTATATCTCCTCATTTCTAAAATACAATATAAGGATCCATGTTTCGATAAATTATCAAAGTATTATATCTTTCAAGAACATGAATCGATCATTAATGATTATCATTATGATTACCAATCACCAACTTTGAATTGTTATATTAAGATGGTGAAACATTTCTCATCAAAGGATAATTGCAAGATAACCATATACTTTACTAAACTAAATCACATGTTTTATATAATCATTAAGTAAAACAAAGCTTCTTCATAGATTTTATATGGTAAATGGAGTTTAGCTCATAATGAGCATGGTTATGAACATTAGATTGGATGATGATAACAAACACATGATTAAACTAGAACAATCTAACCAAATGTGGATGAATCTTCCTTCTTAATGATGATGGTGGATGATGATGATGATGGTTGATTATGATGACCTCCAAGCCTTCAAACCCTCACTTTATCTTCAACAATAGTGTTAGTGGGTGGTTTTATAAGTGAAAACCGTATAAAATTCTCTTCAAGGAACACTTGATCAATGCAACATGAGCTACTATTTATAGGCAGTCTGGAGGGTGAAACACGGCCCCGTGCTTAGGTAGGCATGCCCCCGTGCTTTTATTGACATGTGCTAAAATCGTTTTGTCTTTTTGTTTAAGATGGCCACGGCCCCGTGGTCAAGAGGCAAGGTCCCATGCTTTTGGTCCCAGTATTTGTCATTTCTTGTAGATTTTTGTCTTTTCTGTTGTTCAGAAGCACGGGGGCGTGTTTGCATGGGGGCTTTGTCTTGCTTTTCTTGTGTTTTCATCCGTTTTTCTTTGTCTTTTCGTTTGTTTCTTCGTTTAGGGTGGTTTTACCTGAAGTTGTATTTTATTATGATAAGTAGCCTTCTGTGCTATGTTATTTGATAGAAGTTGCAGTTTTTAGAGATAATTTGATGCTAAAAAGATGTATAATTTTATGTACATCATTTCGTATACAAGTTGTGGAAATTTCTTATTATATACATATTTGTTCAAAACTATGAATTGCTCACCAACCTTTGTGTTGAAAAACTTTATTTTATGCAATGTTACAGGTTTGACGGTAGGTTGATTAATGAGTTTGGAGAAAACGTAACGAAGACCGTTAGAATATTAGCAAATTGAACAAAATATTTATTTGCTATATTTTGTTATGATTACTTATGAATATTGTTATGTAACATTTTGATGTTGTGAAATTAAATGAGTTGTTAAATATTGTCGCTTTAAATAGTGTCATGCACTTATGGGCAATTTGGTCGCATCCCGGCATGTTCCGCCGCCTTTGGTCGGGGTGTGACAATTTAGAACGTATGTAAATTGTAAATTATGTAGTGCATTCATGAAGTATATGTAAACCAAATATTTTGAATGAAGTGCAAAGATACAATGTTCAAAAATTACAAAACATACAATAAACATACATAATACAAGTAATTTAACCATGTAATGCACATGTGCAATACAAGCATATACGGTTAAACAGAGGTTACAAGTCGAGTATGAATTGTCCCCGGCTGATTACACCACTAGCCAACATGCATTAAACCCATGCACAAACATGAATTGACTTATCACACACATCAAGTTGACTTACACACGACATATAACACACTAAAACATATGTGCATTATCGATGATTTTTATATATTCACTATTGATGTATTACCCATGTACATGGTCGTGGTGAACTGCATATATATATTCGAGTAATACAAGTGTATTATCGATTCATTACATATATGCATTGTTGATGTATGGGACACATATGCAGTTTTGGTGTATTGCATCGCAATACTGAAGTACCGTGTATGTGCAATATTAGTATTGCTATAACCCTAATCACAATTGTTCATAATTATCCAAGTTGACTCATCAAAACGTCACATTGATTAACTAAATTGATACACGCATACTAAGAATCATTAACCGTCTCCCAACCAACCTTCAATTTCATTAATATAACTATAATTTTGATTATTTCAGTCCATGTTTGACCATCGACGAATTCAAGTTCTTGGATCTGAAAATCAAATGACTAAATCATGAAATTGAGCATTGAATTTGTCCCGTATCATCTCGAAATCATTAGTATATCATCAATTACTCATCAATTTAAACAAATATATGATTTGGATCATCAATTTGTGATGACATATTGTGAAGACGATATACAGGGGAAGCAGACCGTGTACTGTTAATTTGATTGGATTGTATTTTTACAAAAATAACCCTCTACTTTGGATTTCTCTCTTGATCCTTTCCGTACACACACACACACACACACACACACACACACTAGACTGGTGCCCGCGAAATGCAGTGGGAAACATAGACCTTAGTAATCATGTAATAGATTTATGGGTGTTTATTATTTATTTGAAATCTTGAAACCGTTTGTTGGTATATTTGGATTAATCATTCTTATTTTAAACTCAAATTGTTATCAAAGTACAAACCAAATCGTTGATAATGATTCGGTTTGGTTGGTTTCAATTTCCAGCGTTTCGGTTTCAGTTTTCGACGACAGAATACAATTACTAATGATTTGGCTCACGGTTTAATTTAAAACGATCAAAATTGGACCACGAAAAATGTCATTTTTATAACTTAAATAAACTATGGCAATACCATACTCAAATTAAAGAGAACAAAACACACATTTTTATAGTTGAATTTTTTAATAAAAAAACATCTTACGAAAAAGTTATGACCGTTTGAAAATCATGGGGGAATTTGGGTTAAAAGTGAAATTAAAAAGAGTAAATAGGTAAAAGATAGAGGTTAAATTTGTAATTGTTCTCTAAATTTACAAAAACTTGAATAAAGTTGAAGGACTAAGATTGTAACTATTATAGAGAATGATGTAAAACACGTGATATTTAAGATATTTAAGTGTTCAATTACCACTTAGTCCCTCTTTATAATTGTACCATGTGCTTAATCAATTGTAAATCCTTTAAAATCTATCGTCTTAATTTGTCTTTGTTTGGTGTATTATATATAGTATAGATATAGATATTGTATTAGATTATAAACTCGTATACTACACGAGACCTTATAAAGAAAACCAAACTTAACTTATTAATTAAATAAAAACCATTAACATATGAAGAAAAAAAAAGTTCAGGGTTACTAAAATGAAAAAATAAAGTACACGGTTACTAAAATGAAAAAAAAAGTAAAACATAGGAGTCAACCAAACCCAACCTAATCCACTTGTATCGTTGCAACTCTTAAGAAACACAGGGGCTTTTCATTTAATGGCGTTCAAGTAAAAAATGGTTTGACCCGATCTGTTTGTATAGAGGTAGGGTACCAAAAAGACCCAAATACCCTTAAGTGACACCCGCGGGTTAACCAGAAGTCCCTCATAAGGCACCCGCGGGGCATCCAAGTCATCCGCATAACCATGGGCGGAAGAAACATCCTCACAAGGCATGCGGAAGCATCCTGCACCCTCAAAAGTAGAAAGCCCGTCCGCGTAAACAGCTACGAGGTAATGCCTCGGGACAGCTTTTAGTGTGTGATAACATTCTAGAAGATTTACCAAGATGCTCTCTTAAGTAATACGTGATGTATCAGCCAATTATGGAAGAACACCTGTCCAGGTTGTTATAACTGTGCACATGGCCAGGGTTGTTCTTCGCCCTATCATAAGGAGACACGTGTCCGGGTTGTTACCTGCACATGCAACGTATGAGCTAGACCAGTAATATGAGGACACGTGTCCAGGTGGTTAGAAGAGCATCTTCCAAAGGGACAGCTGGCCCAATCATCTTCCCATACCCTTCGGCTATAAATACCTTGTCAACCTGCATGAGGTATGGATATTTATACACATTCACTCCCACGGTATTCTCTCAATTTACTTAAGTACTTTATCTCCTTGTTAGAGCGGTACTTATTTTCACGCCGGAGGGTGGTTACGGGAAGACCCCCCACCTTGTCCTTCCCGTAACGAGCTCACGGTGTTTTGTTTTGCCGGATTCACGCCACTGGACTTTGGGAATTGTATTCATATCGTATTGGCAATAACCGTATCTTACCCTCTGGACTCATCGGATCTATGACCCATTAGTGGGGAGTAGATCCGTGTTTCTTCATTGGCGCCATCCGTGCTTTTGTTAAAACAGCAGAAAAATTTTCCGTTCTCTTTAAGATATGAGTCAGTTACCTAAAGGGCCGACGGAGAATCAAGCACAACCTCCACGTGATCTCAACCTTGAAACACGTGAAGGAGCAACATCTGTGTTTGCTCGAATTTCGACCCCTGCCGCAAGAACCGACATCGTCAACCCAGGAATCTTTTCCTTGGGTGGTTCGACGGCTCGGGGGTTGTTTGCTCAACAAGAAGGTGTCACTCCGGTAGACACCGGAAATGTTGTTATACCAACTACTGACTTGGGGCACGTCACAGCCCCAGGAGGTTCTAACTTGAGAAATTTAGAACGAGTTGCAAGAGAAATCCACCGAACTCAATCGGAGTTAGGTTTGGAAGAAGATTCTGGTGATTCTAATCTAAGAAGAGCTCACCGTCATGATTTCAGAACCGAAGAAACTTTGTCTCCGGACGAGTGGCTTCGTGTTCAACAAAATAGTCTGAAAGCAGAGTATGAACGTCGGGTCCGGAATGAGCGTTTCCATGGCCATACCCTGACGTATGATGAGCTTCCCAGGAGATCTATTTCTCCTCCCATAAGGGGCCGTCACATTCAGTATATTCAGTCACCAGAGCGGAACGTGAGTGAGACCCGGAGGTTACGTCCTCGTCCCCGCATAGATATGCGGGTATCATCCTATGAGGACGAACCGGACGGGTACGACCCAACTTATGCCCAGAAGGTAGTTTTTATGTAGCGGGGATAGCCGTCTTCCTTCGTACGGAGGGGCTAGCTATCCGCACCCAGTTGTCCGCCATGCGGAGTATCATAGCAAAGCTGAATACGATTTTTCAAAACCATATCGCCCGGAGTCTTTCGCAGAAAAATCAAAATTCATTCTGAGCATCGCGACAGCTCCATTCCCGATTAATGTAAAGATTCCAAACTCCGTTGGAACATATAATGGAATAACTGATCCTAGTGATCATGTGTTAAGGTTTGAAGCAGTCGGAGGAGTCAGTGGTTGGACTCTTCCATATTGGTGTCACATGTTCGCGCTAACATTCACCGGGGCAGCCCGGGAGTGGTTCAAGAAATTGTTGTGCGTAAAGATTACAAGTTGGAAAGACTTTGTAGCAAAATTTTCTCAGCATTTTAGTCAACAAAAGAAACATACTCGTGACCCTTCGTAAATACTAGATGTTACAAGGCGAAATAATGAGTTTATTGAGGACTTCATTACTCGTTTTACTAACGAGAGCCTTAACATCAGAGGAGTGAGCGAAGATATGCTGCGTGGAGCATTTTGTAAGAACGTCCACAGTGATGCCTTGATCCGTACTCTAACGGGAAGAGATGGAATGCCCGATTCATGGGAAGAAATCATGAAGGCATCAAAGTTATTTGCAAGAACTGAGAAAACCCTAGGTTCCAGTAGTCAAAAACAATCACCAAAGATTGAGTTTCAAACTCCGAGACCGAACAGGCAGGCTAAGGGACCAATATGGTCAAGAATTCAGCCAAGTGCGGAAACATCTAAGCCTTTTGATGCACGGTCTTTGATCGGCAACAAAGGTAAACGCAATTTTTCAACTCGTTCCCCTAACAGTTGGACCCAGTTATCAAAAACTCCCTCAGAAATTCTCAGTACGGAGAATTTGACTTTCCAGAAGCCCTAACCAATACCAAGGAAGTCATTCCTTGATACCAAAAAACATTGGTCATATCATAATGATGTTTGACACAACACGAATGAGTGTGTGCCTCTCAGAATTGAAATTGAAGCAGCTGTTAAAAATGGTAAACTCGAACATTTGGTTAAAGGCGTGCGAGCAGGGACTGGCAAACCTCCCGCAAATGATAGCCAGGGCCCAGCTAAAAGGCAAATCAAAGATCTGAATGTCCACATGATTCAAGGGGGACATTCGGGTAAGGGAAAGAGGAGGGATTATGAAGGCGAGGAATGGAAAAACGAGCCCGTTATTTTTCCTCTGATCAAAGGTGGACCATGTAGCAAAAACCCACTGATAATTACTACCGAATTTGGTCATTACCGATCACAATATGTGTTTTTTGACACAGGCAGTACGTCCGATATAATGTACGAACAGTGTTTCGAACAACTGGACGAAGAAGACAAAGAAATACTACAACCAATTCATGCTCCTGTTTCTGGTTTCGGGGAAGAGATAATGCACCCGCGCGGTGTTATCACTTTCCCGGTCACACTAAGTGACAGAGTACATTCAAGAACTGAAGAAGTAGAATTAATGGTACAACCAGCAACTTCTAAACATGACATTATTTTGGGACGAGAGGCAATTGGAGACTTCAATGCCCATCCGTCTACAGCTCACGGTGCAGTAGGAGTTCCAACTCGCATTGGTGTGGCGATAATTCATGTAAACAGACATTGCTTTACAACCGAAAGTTCAAGACCAAGCAAGGTTCCAAAACAGACTCAGAGGATTGAACCTGAGAAATGGGTTTTGAATAAAGAGTTTCCGGACCAAACAATCACAATAGGAGCTGCTATCTCGGAGATAGTACGGACCTTTTTGAAACAGTTATTGACCAAGAACGTGGACATCTTCGCCTGGTGCTCCGCGGATATGACTGGCGTCCCGCGGAGCATCGTTGAACACAAGTTGAGGGTAAACCCGAAGTTTACTCCGATTGTTCAGAAAAAGCAGAAGATGGGCCCGGAATAAACGAAAGCCATGAACGAACAAGTACAAGATCTTCTTCACGCCGGGATCATTCGGGAAAGCAAGTATCAGACATGGGTAGCTAATCCGGTCATTATCCTAAAGAGCAATGGGACATGGCGGATGTGTATTGACTTCAAAGACCTTAACAAAGCATGCCTGAAAGATTGTTATCCATTACCTTTGATCGACCTCAAGGTAGATGTTATGGCTCCGTTCAAATTCAAATGTTTCCTCGACGCTTATAAGGGATATCACCAAATCCGTATGGCAGCAAGCGACAAGGACAAGACAGCATTCCGAACCGATCAAGGCACTTTTTGTTATAAAATGATGCCTTTCGGATTAAAGAACGCGGGCGCCACATATCAGCGATTAATGGATCAAGCTTTCCAAGGTTAGATAAGCCGAAATCTGGAGGTTTATATGGATGATTTGGTAATCAAAAGCATTGAAGAATACCAGATGTTAAGAGATATTGAAGAGACCTTTGAAACACTACAAAGCATCAATATGAAGTTGAATCCGGCTAAGTGTTCATTTGGCATGGAAGATGGTAAATTCCTTGGAGTCATAGTGACAGGGGCGGGCTTTAAAGCCAACCCAGATAAGGTCCAGGCTATAGCCCGCATGCCTTCACCCTCTTCCTTCAAGGAGGTTCAAACACTTAATGGGAGACTTGTGGCGTTAAACCGATTCTTAGCAAACCACGCGGCCAAGTCTCATCCATTCATGTCAACACTTAGAAATTGCCTCAAAAAGGCACATTTCAAGTGGACCGCTGAGGCTGAAAAAACATTCTTAGAAGTTAAGAAATGCTTAATGGAGCTTCCTACTCTAACAGCACCATACGCGGGTGAACCTCTGACACTATATTTATCTGCCTCGGACATTGCCATAGGGGCCGTTTTGCTGACCGATAGGAAAAATGTTCAAACCCTAATCTATTACGTCAGTAGAACGCTATCGGACCCGGAAACAAGTTATTCGATGTTGGAAAAGTTGGTTTTGGTATTGGTTTATGCCGCCAGACGGCTCCGCAGATATTTCCAGGGCCACCCTATCAATGTATTAACCGGGTACAAACTCAAGAACGTGTTGAGTAAACCCGAGTTATTCGGATGCCTGGAAAAGTGGGCTATTGAATTGGGTGAACACTCGATCGAGTATAAGCCTAGACCAGCGATCAAGGGGCAGGTACTCGCGGACTTCGTCACGGAAGTTCCGCAGTACAAAGAGCAAGAATGCCTAATCGAACAACAACCCCAAGCACCTCCGGAACAAGGGCAAGTTTGGTCATTGTTCACGAATGGAGCTTCCAGCAGCGAAGAGTCAGGTGCAGGTTTAAGGCTAGTCAACCCTGAGGGGCATGAATTTACGTACGCCATCAAGTTGGACTTTAAAAGTACCAACAATGAGTCGGAATACGAAGCCATCTTGGCAGGACTGCGGATTGCGAGAAAGCTTGGGGTGAAACATTTAGAGGCTCGGGTGGATTCTATGCTAATTGCGGGGCAAATAAACGGAACATTCGAAGCCAAAAACGATGTCATGGCTTCTTATTTGTCACAAGAAGGGTCTTGATTCGCCAGTTTTCCTCCTTCAACATTGTCCACATTAAGAGGAGTGAGAACAAATCGGCGGACGCTCTTAGCAAGCTAGCTTCAACGAATTTTGAGCATTTTGCAAAAGATATTCGTGTAGAAGTCCTAGACCATCCATCCGTCCCACAAAATCAAGTCCTGGTAATTCAAACCGGTGTTGAGTCTTGGATGTCACCCATTATAGCTTACTTATCTTCCGGAGCACTTCCAGCAGGAAAGGCTGAGGCTCGGAAGATTAAGCACAAAGCTCTGAATTACCAGTTGACTTATGGTATCTTATACCGGAGATCATTTCTTTGTCCGTTATTACGTTGTGTAGACGCAGAAGATGCAAATTACTTGATTAGAGAAATTCACGAAGGTATTTGCGGGCTACATGCGGGACCAAGAATGACGGTTGCAAAGATCATGAACGCAGGGTATTATTGGCCCGGTATGCATTTAGACGTTGTGCAAGAAATCAGAAAGTGTGGTTCATGCCAGCGCCATGCCCCCAACACCCTGTGTCCAAAGAACGAACTGATTCCAGTAACATCTGCTTGGCCGTTCCAAAAATGGGCTATTGATATCATGGGACCTTTCCCAGAAGCCCCGGGACGGGTCAAATTCTTGATAGTGGCCATTGATTACTTCACCAAGTGGGTGGAAGCCAAACCGGTTGCATCAATCACGGCTTCAAGCATGAAAAAAATCCTTTGGGAATTCATCATTTGCCAGTTTGGTCTCCCGCAAGAATTGGTAAGTGACAATGGGACCCAATTTGCTGATAGCGGACTACAGGAATGGTTGAAAGAACTTCAAGTCATTCAAACCTTCACATCCGTAGCTCATCCATAGGCAAATGGTCAGGTCGAAAGGACCAACCGAACTATCAAGGAAAGGATCAAGGCAAGGCTAGGGACGAAACGAACGGGTTGGGTGGATGAACTGCCCCATGTACTCTGGGCCTTCCGCACCCAAAAGAACTCCAGTAATATGGAGACACCCTTTAGCCTAACCTATGGCACTGAAACCATGATCCCCGCCTTGATCAAGTCTCGTTCGACGTCTTGATCAAAGAACGCTTCATAATATCCATCGCTCATGTTGTCTTCGGGGTAAGGTTCGGCTATACTAGCTTCCTTGGCCTTGCAAACAAAATTCTCCATAAGAGCTTTGAACGACATCTATCAATTTGGGTGGTTTAGAATGTAGAGAGGGATAGAAAGGTTACCAGCCTATCTTATCCTTAAAACAAATAATCAAATAATTTCCTATACTTGGATCGAAGCTTGGGTATTGTTTTATGATACCCAATTCTCTAAGATCGATGGCTCTCATACCAACCTGTCACACGCCCATCTAGGGCCTAGGAGTGCGACCCATAAGTTGGTATCGTATTTGTAAATAAATCAGAGTTGCGTTATGTTGTGGAAGACTTATAAAACTTTAAGGATCAAAAATGTAATTTATATATATATACATTCAAAACAGGGGAATTGTAAAATACCCGTTTAGAGTTGTTAACAAAAGAATACTTGTTTATGTTTACAAACCACCATATTAAACTTATATAAAAAGAATCCGAGCCATCGGATATTAATACTTCGCCATTTCCAAGCTCTAACTTTGTTTACCTGCAAAATGTAATAAAATACGTCAGCAGCGAATGCTGGTGAACATGCTGACGCAAAAATATTCTTTTTACTTTATTACCCCTTGAGACTACGCCTGCCTCGGCCCAACGTGGCTTAGGAATAACAAAGTTAAATAACACATTATAAATATGAGCCTCTACGCTAGGTCACCTCAGCAAACACCGCAGCGTCCGACTTAGTTAAGTACCCGTAAATATACACATAAGGTCGTACTCCCTGCAGGAGAGCGTCCTACGACCAAGGGTGGTGCGGTCATGCCCATACATCGCATAGTACCACCTATGTAAGGATCCAGACATACATATACCACAGTCTGAGGGCTAGGTTTATACCCTTTATTTATAACGGTTTTAGGAGAACATAGTTCCTTGTAAACAATTTCATATAACAAGTTTGACTCATTTTAAAATAAGTAAAAGTTTGGGGGCGTATTCCCCTTGTCTCTTTAGGATCGGCCTCACTCACCGTCCAAGGGTCTTTCCCTTTCTTTATCTCGCACCTATAGTACGAGTATAAATATTTGTTAGTCGGATACACGATCCGGCTTAAGACCTTTTGTCTTATATCTCAATCCTCGATTGAACCTTTAGATCAATTCTTATTTACTTGAAAACCTTTAGTTTAAAAGTAAAATATAAACCTTTAGTTTATATTAAAAACCTGACGTTTCTACTTCTCCAAGAAACGTAATCTTTTTATTATTTAAGAATACTCTTTATTCATTAAATAATATTTCATAACAAAGAATATTTACATATATACTTATACACATATATACGTATTCAACAATATTCATAATCATACTTTCATTCGTTTCTTTGTTATGTTTTCTTTTCTTTTCTTTTCTTTTATCGAGGTATCGAGTATATCCTCGACTTTAAGGCTTAAGCCTTGAATATAATATTAAATTATATTGAATTCGATATTACGCCTAACCTTAAGTGGCGTATAGAAACTCTAGGGACTTGAGCAGCACTCCAACGCCGCTTTAATTTTCTCGACACGCAAATCGAAGTATGCCAAATCTTCAATACTCGTTGACACGACTTTCGAGAGTCTTGCCATTAACAACACCTTCTTGGTATGTGGGTGGAGGGTGGCACAACTTTGAGGAAACGATGGTATACAAACAAGATTCGAGGCATGCTTAGCGTGGAAGTCGTGGCACGTTTACGAGGATTTTTAGAGAGAAAGAGAGAGTGGTATTTATAGAGAGAGGTTAGAGAACTGATTTGGGATGCTTGGAATGAGATCCCATGGCCGCTATTTATAGACGATTTCTGGGACCCCATCGCGCTACGCGATAGGTCCCTGGGCAGGCCTATCGCGTACCGCGATATAGACCTGATGACGCAGAGGGTAGGGCACGAGTCGACACGTGGCAGTCACTGCTCCACGTGGCGGTAGTGTTGCCACGTAGTGACACATGGCAGCACATGGTGCCACCGTGTGCCACGTACGTGGCACACGTGTCACACTGTGTCAGACTCCCCATCGCGATGCGCAATGGGAATCTCTTCTGACTCATCGCGTAGCGCGATGGGTCAGGAAAATCATATTTATCATTTTTAACCCTCAAGTTTGGAATTTGGCAATTTTAGTCCCTAGACTTTGGAAAGTTGATACTTTGAACTCGAAATTTTTTTCGTTGTTACATCCTCCCCACCTTGAAACAAATCTCGTCCTCGAGATTGATTTACTCGAACAAGTGGGGGTATTTCTTTCTCATTTCCGATTTGATTTCCCAAGTATATTCGGGCCCTTTACGTGAGTCCCATTTAACTTTCACAATTTTAAAAGTTCTATTCTTTAACTTCTTTGTTTTCAAATCTTCAATTTGAATTGGACGTTCTACAAATTTTAAGTTCTCATTTATTTCAACGTCTTTTAATGGCATAGCCAATGATTCATCGATCAAACACTTACGCAGATTCGAAACATGGAATACATCGTGTATCCCATGCATTTCCTCAGGCAGTCGCAATCGGTATGCAACAGTGCCGATTCGTTCGAGTACCTCAAAAGGTCCAACGAATCGAGGACTTAATTTTCCTTTCTTACCGAAGCAAACAACACCTTTCCAAGGAGAGACTTTCAATAACACTTTGTCACCGACATTGAACTCTAACGGCTTACGACGGACATCGGCGTAACTCTTTTGGCGATCACGTGCCGTCTTAAGTCGTTCTCGGATTTGGATAACCTTGTCGGTAGTTTCTTGGACTATCTCGGGTCCAGATAACTGACTGTCTCCAGTTTCAGACCAACACACGGGCATTCTATACTTTCTTCCATACAATGCCTCGAACGGTGCGGTTTGAATACTTGCATGATAACTATTATTGTACGAGAATTCCATTAGGGATAAGTGGTCGTCCCAACTTCCACCTAGATCGATCACACAAGCGCGGAGCATATCTTCCAACATTTGAATCGTCCTTTCTCTTTGCCCGTCAGTTTGTGGATGATAAGCAGTGCTAAGGTTCAACTTTGTACCGAGAGCTTGTTGGAAGCTTTTCTAGAAATGAGACGTAAAACGACTGTCTCGATCAGATATTATAGACAACGGTACTCCATGCAAAGCAACGATGTTGTTTACATAAATACGCGCTAATCTATCCATAGAGTACGACTCATTAATGGGAATGAAGTGTGCGGATTTGGTCAAACGATCCACAATTACCCATATTGCATTGTGTTGTCGAGTCGTCTTCGGGAGTTTGGTAATAAAATCCGTAGTAATCAACTCCCACTTCCATACAGGAAGTTCGGGTTGTTGTAGCAATCCCGAAGGCCTTTGGTGTTCAGCCTTGACTTTCAAACAAGTCAAACATTTTGCAACATGCGAAGCGACATCCCTTTTCATACCATTCCACCAATAATTCGCTTTCAGATTGTGGTACATTTTATCACTTCCGGGATGCATCATATATTTAGACTTGTGAGCTTCGTTCAAGATTTTCTCACGCAAACCTCCAACGATTGGTACCCAAATCCTATTGCCGAGTCTAAGGATACCGTCGTTACCCCTGACTAACGAATCAATGGTGCCATTTGCGTTTTTCATCAAAGATTTGGTTTTCTTTTATCGCTTGAGATTGAGCAGATTTGATTTGTTCAAAAAGGTCAATTTGAAGCTCTAGACGTAGCGCTCGAACTCTTTTTGGTTTCTCGTGCTCTTTACGACTTAAGACATCGGCCATAACGTTGGCCTTACCTTCATGATAGACAATCTCGCAATCATAGTCGTTGAGTGTTTCCATCCATCGTCGTTGGCGCACTTTTTGATCGAAAATATGTTTCAAACTCTTATGATCAGTGTACACAGTAAATAGTACTCCGTAGAGATAGTGCCTCCAAATCTTAAGTGCAAAGATTATGGCGCCTAACTCTAGATCGTGAGTCGTGTAATTATTTTCGTGTACTTTCAATTGAGGAGAGGCATAAGCGATTACCTTTTTGCGTTGCATTAGTACGCATCCCAAACCCGAGTGAGATGCGTCACTAAATACTACAAAATCTTCAGTACCTTCTAGCAGAGCCAGTATCGGTGCTTGGGTAAGTTTTTGCTTGAGTATATCGAATGCCTCTTGTTGCTTCGTTCCCCATTCATACTTGATATTCTTTCGAGTTAATGAGGTTAAGGGAACGGCGACTCGAGAGAAATTTTCGATGAACCTACGGTAGTAGCCGGCCAAACATAAGAAACTTCAGATCTCAGTTGGCGACTTCGGAACTTCCCACTTAGAAATGGCTTCAATCTTAGTGGGGTCCACTTGAATACCATTTATATTGATGATATGACCAAGAAATTGCACTTCGTGCAACCAGAACTCGCACTTCGAGAACTTGTCGTACAACTTCTCGGTTCTTAGAATTTCAAGGAACGTTCGAAGATGAATTTCATGATCGGCCTTTGACTTTGAATAAATAAGTATGTCGTCGATGAATACGATAACGAATTTATCGAAGTAAGGCTTGCAAATACGGTTCATCATATCCATGAATGCGGCCGGAGCATTAGTAAGTCCAAACGGCATAACGGTGAACTAATAATGTCCATACCTTGTTCGGAAAGCAGTCTTTGGAATGTCTTCGGATTTGACTTTAAGTTGGTGATAGCCGGAACGAAGATCGATTTTTAAAAAGAAACTAGCACCTTGAAGTTGGTCGAAAAGATCGTCGATACGAGGGAGTGGATATCGGTTTTTAATTGTAACTTAGTTCAACGCACGATAGTCAATACACATCCTCATGGAACCGTCTTTCTTCTTGACGAATAGAATTGGGGCTCCCCAAGGCGACGGACTTGGTCGAATGAAACCTTTTTCAAGAAGTTCATCGAGTTGTTTCCTCAACTCCTTCATTTCGGTTGGCGCTAAGCGATACGGAGCTTTTGCGATCAGGGTAGTGCCGGGAACAAGATCGATCCTAAACTCTACTTCATGATCGGGAGGAATACCAGGGAGTTCATCAGGAAAGATGTCAGAAAAGTTAGAAACGATAGGAACGTCTTTGATTTCTTTTGGCTTAGACTCTTCAGTGACGTAGGCCATGAATGCGAGGCATCCTTGATTTAAACATTTGTTAGCCCTAATCATGGAGATTATGCTAACTTGACCAGCGTCTTTGTCCCCTTCAATTCGAATCGTTCGTTTTGCTATTGCAGATGATACGGGCATGATTATTGGATAACCAATCCATACCAAGTACAATATCAAAACCAGCCAGACTCATGGGTAACAAACAAATAGGTAACAAATAACCGGCTAAAAGGATTTTTCCGTTTTCAAGGGCTTCGGAGATCTTAACGATTTCACCGCTAGCAGTCTCGACGCTTAGAGTTTTATCTAAATTTGTTAATGGTTCGTTTAATAGACTACAGAAACTATAATCTATAAAACTCAAATTGGCACTTGAATCAAATAAAACTCTAGCATAGGTGTCGTTGACTAGAAACGTACCGGTTATGGTTTCTGGCACGTCAGCGGCCCTTTTTGTGTCGAGTACGAAGACTCGAGCGTTTCCTTTCTTGTTTTGACCACTTCCACCCGCACCACCAGCAGCGGGCTTGTTCTTTGGGCACTCGAAACTTAAATGGCCCATTTTCTTGCAACTGAAGCAAGTTATTTTTTTCTTCCAGCAATTGGCAGCATCATGTCCCGTACGGTTGCAGGATTCACAGACTTTAGGAGACGGGGCGAAATTGCATCGGCCCTTGTGGTATCTCCTACATGTCTTGCACTGCGTCGAGTTGTTTCGGTTTACGCCTTTGCTTCTAAAGTTGGAACCTCCTCCAGTCTTTCCTTGAGCAGCCGTTGTTGTTGGCACCTTCTTGTCCTCTTCTTTATTGCGGACCATGCCGCCCATCAAATAACCAGCCAACTCCACGGCAGAGTCAGCAGTTTAAGGCAAATGAGACCTTACCATGTCGCGGATTTCCCGCGGCAATCCCCATATGTGTCTTGTGACTTTGCTGGACTCAGGGTTAACCAGCTGGGGAACAAGGCGACAGTACTCAAGGAATTTAGTGTTGTATTCCCGAAGATTTGTCCCTACAACCTTATGATTGAGGAATTTCGTTTGGATCTGGTCAGTTTCGTGCATGGGACAAAACTTCCCCATCACCATGGCCTTGAATTCTTCCCATGTCAAGCCATACATCACATCTCTTCCCTTACTCATCAACAGCGCATTCCACCATTCGTGCGCTTCACCCTTGAACATCAAAGCAGAGTATTGGATCTTTTACTCCTCAGAACACTTACTCGTGATAAAAATGGTTTCCATCTCCTCGAGCCATCTCACGGTTGTTATGGCCCCTTTGTCACCATGGAACTCTTTCGGTCCATAGTATTTGAAATCTTTAAACGAACAACCACTTATCTTGAGTTTCTTGAACTCACGTCTAACTCCGCCGTTGGCGTTGGACTCATGCATACTTCCCTCGACACGCGATGGATTCGGTCGAGACTTTTCGGATTTTCGAGAGGATGAATGGAAGGATTTGCAGTTCGAGAATGTCTAGATTGAGATCTAAACGCGGATTCTTCCCTAACAGCGTCTTTAATCATCTTTTGAATTTTATTCATATATCTCTCGGGAATTTCTTCCTCTCGCTCGTTCTCGGGGCCTTTCCCCTTGTTTTTCATTTCTTTTTCTTTACTCGCATTCTCATTATTATTGCTTTTTTCTAACATTTTCTTTTTATCTTTTTCAATTAAGTCTGAAATCTTAACAACATTTCTTTTATTAGACACACTTTTTTTATTACACATATATATATATCATAAAAGATATATATATATATATATATATATATATATTTTCTATTACACATACATATATATATCGTTTCAACGATATATATAACTTGTCCTACTATTACAAGAGAACGTTTCATACGTTCTTTTATATATACATAACACATACAAAACTATTTTACACATATAGCTTCACATCGCCACCGTCTTTAGTCTTTCATAAACTTTTTCACAACTTTCGTGAGTTTGTTGCATTTATGAAGAAGTTTCTCTCCCATGCTCTTTTTCTTCTTCTTTTCCTCGTGTACCTTCCTTCTCCAGTCGTCGGTCTCATGCAATTCATGATCCAGATGTTCCTCATACGACTGCGGAACTATATTGGGGTATCCGTACTGCGGAGGTGGGTCGCGATAACCCAGTGTTACCATCTCGTAATGGTTTCTCGGCTCTGGATACGGAACATAAGTCTGGTCAGATGCGCGGCTTGATTTTGCTCGCGAATTTCATCGGCTTGTTCTTGAATTGAAGGAATTCTCCCTTGAAATGGCGGGAAGCTTGACGAAGCTTGGTTCCTTAGTTGCTCCAGATATTGAATATACGGATCGACGAAACCGTAGCTTGGATCTCGGGAAGTGAGTGATCCATTCATTGAGCTTGACATCTCGTTAGGGTTCTCACGATGCTCTTCTTCCATTTCTTCCTCGGACTCATCCACAGGGTCCTCATCATTTTCTTCGGGATCTTCCTCTTTATCAGGATCCTCCTCTTCATTGGGTTCTTCTTCCTCCGGTTCATCTTCCTCTATTGGTTGTGCAGTTTCGTTCTCCATTGGGGGCATCTTGAAACTTTCGTAGGGCATTATTACTCTCATCTTGGGCTTGCAAGAGGGCCCTTCAATATTGTTGAGTTGCGAGTTGACTTCATTCATGGTGGAGTTTCCAGTAAACCATCGACATGGGTCGGAATGACACTACATCCAGTCGGAGGATGGGCTTCGTGGTTCTTCCTTTACGGGTCGGTTTGAAAGGAAGGTATAGGATGGGTGTGCATTTGGAAAATATCCAGTGGGATAGTTTTATGGTTCTTGAGATGGTTGATACATTGGTATGGTTGGTGGGTGATAGCTGGAGTGTCTCGGTGGCTCAACACTTGGCTTGGTGGACTATCGGGTACTTCTATCGGGTAATGCCTACTTTCAGGGTAATATAAGGGTTTGGACAAGTCTCGTTCCACGTCTTGATCAAAGAACGCTTCATAATATCCATCGCTCTTGTTGTCTTCGGGGTAAGGTTCGGCTATACCAGCTTCCTTGGCCTTGCGAACAAAATTCTCCATAAGAGCTTTGAATGACATCTATCAATTTGGGTGGTTTAGAATGTAGAGAGGAATAGAAAGGTTACCAGCCTATCTTATCCTTAAAACAAACAATCAAATAATTTCCTATACATGGATCGAAGCTTGGGTATTGTTTTATGATACCCAATTCACTAAGATCGATGGCTCTGATACCAACCTGTCACACCCCCATATAGGGCCTAGGAGTGAGACCCATAAGTTGGTATCGTATTTGTAAATAAATCAGAGTTGCGTTATGTTGTGGAAGACTTATAAAACTTTAAGGATCAAAAATGTAATTTA
The DNA here is from genome assembly GCF_021521415.1 of Bidens hawaiensis. NCBI lineage: Eukaryota > Viridiplantae > Streptophyta > Magnoliopsida > Asterales > Asteraceae > Bidens > Bidens hawaiensis. Next base: position 7,777,924 of record NW_027491020.1, on the reverse strand, counting down.
TATATATACACATTCAAAAGACGGGAATTGTAAAATACCCGTTTAGAGTTGTTAACAAAAGATTACTTGTTTATGTTTACAAACCACCATATTAAACATATACAAAAAGAATCCGAGCCATCGGATATTAATACTTCGTCATTTCCAAGCTCTAACTTTATTTACCTGCAAAATGTAATAAAATACGTCAGCAGCGAATGCTGGTGAACATGCTGACGCAAAAATATTCTTTTTACTTTATTACCCCTTGAGACTACGCCTGCCTCGGCCCAACGTGGCTTAGGAATAACAAAGTTAAATAACACATTATAAATATGAGCCTCTACGCTAGGTCACCTCAGCAAACACCGCAGTGTCCGACTTAGTTAAGTACCCGTAAATATACACATAAGGTCGTACTCCCTGCAGGAGAGCGTCCTACGACCAAGGGTGGTGCGGTCATGCCCATACATCGCATAGTACCACCTATGTAAGGATCCAGACATACGTATACCACAGTCTGAGGGCTAGGTTTATACCCTTTATTTATAACAGTTTTAGGAACACATAGTTCCTTGTAAACAATTTCATATATCCAGTTTGACTCATTTTAAAATAAGTAAAAGTTTGGGGGCGTATTCAGCTTGTCTCTTTAGTATCGGCTTCACTCACCGTTCAAGGGTCTTTCCCTTTCTTTATCCCGCACCTATAGTACGAGTATAAATATTTGTTAGTCGGATACACGATCCGGCTTAAGACCTTTAGTCTTATATCTCAATCCTCGATTGAAACTTTAGTTCAATTCTTATTTACATGAAAACCTTTAGTTTGAAAGTAAATTATAAACCTTTAGTTTATATTAAAAACCCAACGTTTCTTCTTCTCCAAGAAAAGTAATATTTTTATTATTTAAGAATACTCTTTATTCATTAAATAATATTTCATAACAAAGAATATTTACATATATACTTACACATATATATACGTATTCAACAATATTTATAATCATACTTTCATTCATTTCTTTGTTATGTTTTCTTTTCTTTTCTTTTCTTTTATCGAGGTATCGAGTATATCCTCGACTTTAAGGCTTAAGCCTTGAATATAATATTAAATTATATTGAATTCGATATTACGCCTAACCTTAAGTGATGTATAGAAACTCTAGGGACTCGAGCAGCACTCCAACGCCGCTTTAATCTTTTCGACACGCAAATCGAAGAATGCCAAATCTTCAATACTCGTTGACCCGACTTTCGAGACTCCTTGTCTTTAACAACACCTTCTTGGTATGTGGGTGTAACATCCTAAAATTTATAATGTTGAATAAAGAAAGTTATGTTAGTGATTTCGCGTTTTTTATTTATTAATATCGGGTAGGAGCGGATCAGGGACTTGGATTAATTGAGATGGGTTAAATGAGAATGGGATTTAAGGGATATAAATATCCCCTAAACCCAAAAATATCTTCATTTACATCTATTCCTTCACACTTCCAAAACACACACACACCCCATACACAAGCCGACCGGCGGCCGAGATCTGAGGAGAGAGAGAGAGAGGCCGAGAGCCGTAGAGAGAGAGACCAAGATCCGAGAGAGAAGAGAGAGCGGTTGGTTGTGATTAAGCAAGGAAACAAGATCCAACAAGCTAAAAAAGGTAAGATTCTTGAACTTTGAAGTTTAAAGATCCAAGCTTTTTAGTGTTAAGTGACCGGAAATGGTCGGGAAGCGTAGTGGGTGATATTGAACCATAGCGGGGGTGTTAAAATCGCTCGAAATGTTGGACAGAAACCAAACAGCAGGCTGTCTGGGCAACTTCGCCTTCATCTGGGCAACTTAGCCTTCAAGCGATGAACTTCGCCTGCAAGCTAAGTTCGCCTGCAAGCTAAGTTCGCCTGATGACAAGTTCGCCTGAGGTTTAACTTCGCCTAAAGCTAAGTTCGCCTGAGGTTTAACTTCGCCTAAAGCTAAGTTCGCCTGAGGTTTAACTTCGCCTAAAGCTAAGTTCGCCTGAGGTTTAACTTCGCCTGATGACAAGTTCGCCTGAGGTTTAACTTCGCCTAAAGCCAAGTTCGTTTAGAAAATAAATTAAAAATCTAATGAAAAATGTGTTAAGACAGCTCGACCCCAGCCAGGGGCTCTGCCCCTTGGACCCTGCTAGGGGCTGCCGCCCCTAGACCCCGCTGCCAGGGGCGCTGCCCCCGGACCCCCGTTCGTTGTGGGTAGTAATTAAGACTAGAAAGATGTTATAAGTAGTGATAGTTAAATTGATATGTATACTTGTTATACAGTCAGCCGTGCACAACTGAAGAAAGGGATTACGCTCAACGGAGAACGTAACCGTATTCAGGTGAGTTTCTAGCCCCATTTATGTGTTACGTTTTCGGGGCTGTGTGCATACTCAATATGTTTGTTAATACACTTATCCTAAGAGATAAGTGTATGCCTTATGTGGATAATGTGAAATGTATGAATGATTGCTTGATAGTACGTGAACGATCTTCGGATATTGCACGTACTGTCAGGTTTGTAACGCTATGTATAAGGTAAGTATGTTATGTATGTTTATGTGTATGAACATGATAGAGATAATAGAAGAAAGAAATGATAATGTATGGTTACGAAAAGGGTACCGAGCCCTACTAATACTCGAGGTATGATGTATGGTAACGAAGAGGGAATCGAACCCTTCTAATATTCGAAAACTAGGGACCAGACCCTTATAATATCTGTGATGATAGGGACCAGACCCTTATAATATCTGTGATGTTAGGGAATCGAACCCTTCTAATATTCGAAAACTAGGGACCAGACCCTTATAATATCTGTGATGATAGGGACCAGACCCTTATAATATCTGTGATGTTAGGGAATCGAACCCTTCTAATATTCGAAAACTAGGGACCAGACCCTTATAATATCTGTGATGATAGGGACCAGACCCTTATAATATCTGTGATGTTAGGGAATCGAACCCTTCTAATATTCGAAAACTATGGACCAGACCCTTATAATATCTGTGATGTTAGGGAATCGAACCCTTCTAATATTCGAAAACTAGGGACCAGACCCTTATAATATCTGTGATGTTAGGGAATCGAACCCTTCTAATATTCGAAAACTAGGGACCAGACCCTTATAATATCTGTGATGATAGGGACCAGACCCTTATAATATCTGTGATGTTAGGGAATCGAACCCTTCTAATATTCGAAAACTAGGGACCAGACCCTTATAATATCTGTGAGGTTATAGGGCGAAAGGCTCTTTAAAAAGTATGATTATGTATGTAAGGAAAGCATGAAGGTAAAAATGAACGTATGATTATGAATGTAAAGAAAGTATGAAAGTAAAAATGAAAGTAAAAGCACTTAGGTGTATATGAAAGAAAGTTAAGAGATTAAGTATGAAGCGTAAGAATGTATTGTATGATTATGTGATTAACTAGAACTCACTCAGCGTAGCTGACTTTTAGTATGCACGCAGGTGAGTAGGATGAGGCAGCTCGCTTGAGGAGACACATGGCACTGAACAAGAATCTGGCATCTGAAGACTTATGATGTTTTAATTTAATGCTTTAATGTTGAAAGACAAAGGATGTTTTGAGACAAGTTATGAATTATGTAAAGTTTTATGAAAGTTTTATATTCCGCGTAAATGTTTTAATCAACTCTGATAGTTAGAACTGTGTTTATGAGTAAATCCAACACGAAAGTAGGGTTACCGGTAACGGGGCCTTACAGTGGGTGGAGGGTGGCACAACTTTGAGGAAACGATGGTACACAAACAAGATTCGAGGCACTCTTAGCGAGGAAGTCGTGGCACGTTTTACGAGGATTTTTAGAGAGAGAGAGTGGTATTAGTAGAGAGAGGTTAGAGAACTGATTTGGGATGCTTGGAATGAGATCCCATGGCCGCTATTTATAAACGATTTCTGGGACCCCCATCGCGCTACGCGATAGGTCCCTGGGCAGGCCTATCGCGTACCGCGATATAGACCTGATGACGCAGAGGGTAGGGCCGCCACGTATCGACACGTGGCAGTCACCACTCCACGTGGCGGCAGTGTTGCCACGTGGTGACACGTGGCGGCACATGGTGCCACCGTGTGCCACGTGGCACACGTGTCATACTGTGTCAGACTCCCCATCGCGATACGCGATGGGAGTGTCTTCTGACTCATCGCGTAGCGCGATGGGTTAGGAAAACCATATTTTTCATTTTTAACCCTCAAGTTTGGAATTTGGAAATTTTAGTCCCTAGACTTTGGAAAGTTGATACTTTGAACTCGAAATTTTTAACGTTGTTACAATCCTCATCTTCCGCAGTAGCGTCAGCTTCTTCGTCTTCCTCCTCATCAAGATCCAATAGTTCTTTCAATTGATCTATGGCATCTTCCTTGTCCGCAAGATCCGATATATGGTCGGAAAGGGAAAACTTCAAGGTATCAAACTCCTTGGTTTTCTCAATAAGGATGGAGGCAGTATCCTTACCGGCCAACACATATTCCTCCGGAAGCAGAGACGCTGAACCAAACTCATATCCTTCCTCAAAGCGCATTTGGCGACCAGCCTGTTTGGAAGCACGAAGGAGCACAGCAACGCAAGTCCCAAGGTCATCACTATTCCGAATGTCAGTAATAACCTGTTAAATCAAACTAACATGTGTAAGCACATACACATCTGAATTGATCACGTTAACAAAAAGAAACGTGATACCTTAGGAATCGCTGTCGATATAAGTCACTTCTTGTCCGCCTGAGCTCGGACAAGATCCATCTTGTGACCATCACACTCCAAGGTTTGGTCTCGATTCCTAGCATTCAGGTCAGACAAGCGCTTGTCCTTCGCTGCTGAGTCAGCTTGAAGAGTCTTTATCAGTTCAGCTTGTTCATCCAGCTGTTTCTGAAAAGAAACTTTAGCTTCCTCTAAGGCTCGATGGTTGTCTTGAGCGTCAGTTAACGCCTTAGGAGTCTATTTTTTGGCACCAAGCAAGTTCCGCTTGGTTTCCTCCAACTCATCATTCATAGAACCAATCCCAGCGAAGTTCCTGGAGACACAGCGTTCGCCACATGGTAGGAATTGGAGTCGAAAAGCTCTTGACGGATGCGTCGACGTTGTCGTTCCTTCTCTGCAGGAGGAAGACTTTCGTGGAGGTATTCCTGGCAAACGTCCGCATTGCTCAACACCGAGTTCCGCCGTAATGACCAACGGGGATGATGCGGGGCAGTATCCTCATCCACTCGAGAGGAGAAAGCCTGCCCCCCGTATTTAAACACACTGACCCCACCCTGATCTCGGAAGATATGCTCATGAAGAGTGGAGATGTGTGGAACTGATCAAATTCACCAACCTCTTTTTCCTTAGTAGGAGAAGAGTCCGATAAATCGACCGGCTCCTGAACAATGTTTATTGGTGAGGTTGGTGGAGTTGGGGGTTTGGTAGCAGCCGAATCCTTTAAACCTGAAACATTCCCAAAAATAAAACTCTTTAAATCACCAAAGAGTGACAAATTGAAGAATACGCATGAAGGGTCAAATTTTACCTTTAGAAACGTCTTGGGCAGAAAGCTCCCGAAGACGAGATCCTAGGTCAGGGACTTCAATCTTATTCTTCTTCTTTTTCTTTTTCTTGGGCGCGGCATCGGAAGCTTGGGCTTTCCGTTTCTCGACAGCTTTTGAAGCACCTGCTTCCGTAACCTGAGGTTCGCCCTCAACGGATTGAGGACCACCTTCCTCACCTATTGACGGATCGGTGGTGGCCTTCGAATCTTGCTTACGGGTCAAACCTACGGAAGAGTGAGAAGGATTAGTAGCATCACTCGATAACCCTCCTCCGCAGAGTGATGACTCTTCGCTAGACGAAAGTAGTACTATCACTCCGCTTGAAGTAGCGGCAGTTATAGGTCGAGGTTGGGAAATACCTTCACACTTTTTGACAACTTCCTCACCTTGCGCGTACATTTCTTCGGAAACAATAGGCTCCGGAGTGAGGATAGTGGAGAAAAGGAAGTTAATCCGCGAACGTTCCAAATATGGTGCGTCGTGCCGTGCAATAGGGCGGCGTACCATCATGCCCCCCGTCTTGTCCATAAGAGTGGAAAGGACCGAACATTCACCTGCAATCAAAGAATGTTAAAAAGAGCAAACTGAGAACCCGGAACACTATAAGCGAAAACTTACTTCCGTCGATATTCTCATAATAAGGTTCCAAGGCGGGGAATGGCCACAATCGACTCATCTTGGCATACACCATCGCCCCCTCGTGGATGGGACGCATGGGTGTCGGCGTCTTGATCAAAGTGTCGTACCATTTATGACCTCATGCTCAATAATGGAAATCTCGGGAAGTGAATCTTCCGGTTTCCGTCGAGTCATCGTAAATGGGATGACATCTTCCTGAATCCAAAAGAACTTGGATTTCCATCCGTGGATACTCCGGATCCACTCAAAGCCAATTGGACCTTTTCCGTGAGTAGCAAAGCCATACCACCCATCACGATATATCATCTTGTAGAAAATGGCAAACATATTAACCGATGGCTGGTAACTATGGGATTGGCAACAGAATTTGAAATGCTGAATCCACAGCATCCCAAATGGGTGAATTTGGGATAAATGAAGCCCGTATTTTTTCAGAACGGACCTAATAAATTTAATCACGGGTAACCGAATGTTACCGTGGTAAAATGGTCCAGATACAAGGCCATCTTCTTCGGCGGTGGCGCAGTTGCAATGGCTCCTTTCGCTGGGCCTTCGGCTTCCCAGCCAGACAGAAAGCCATAGACATTCTTAACATCTTCAAAGTCCATCTATTTAATATCGAACCCGACTTCGTTAATGGAAGAGGGATTTTTCTTCTGGGCAGCCATTGGAGTCAAGTATGTAAGATGGATATAAGAAAACAGAATTCTCTGGTATAATTGAAAGGAAATATATGTAAGCAATAAGAATGGTTGGAGACATCAAGGCCTATTTATTCTCATCGCAATTAATGCGACCGTCTGACTAACGGAAGAAAGAGAAAATGAGGACCAGGGGATCACTGACACGTCAGGCGGGAGATTCAAAAAAGTGCATACAGGCTGTCAAACAGATGTTCCACACGTCTTGTCAGCCACCGCCTAAAAACACTCTCTCTCCGCCACGTCATCAATGTTATCTACTCAACTTACACAAGTTCAAAACTTAAAGAAAGATATTTTGCAAATATATTATTAACACATAAAGTTCTTTTCATTAACATCCAAAATGATAGTTACAAACACATGAAAAGAGATTACAAGAACCAGTTCTAGTCCCTACATTTATCCTATGGAGTAGGGGCCAAAGTGTCTTCCGGAACGTTTGGGGAAGCATCCTTAGACTTGTCATCATCGGATTCATCATCCTCCGATTCATCATCTATATAAACTCGCAGATACTTCACGCCATCTTCGGACAAGGCAAATTCCGGAAGCATATTCTGCAGCGGAAAAACAAGGCCATCATACTCTTGAACCCGCATGTCTAACTCTTGTTTCGCGTCAAGGCCATGAAGCGGATGGCTCTCGATAGGTTGCCCGTATTGGGCAAACGCCAATCCTTCATTGAAGCCCTTCACCCGGCCAACCCCTTCAGAAGCAGTCGTCAAGTTCACAAAGCAATCAGTAAGCTCTGTACTTCTCTTAACATGACGAATGACCTATAAACGAAGTTCGTTAAACATCATAGAAGAAAGTAGACAAAGGTTAAGCAGTATCCAAAAACAAAACTTACCGAGTCAAGACCACGGTTGAGGAAGTACAGCCTCTCCCGCTCAGCGCGCTCCGTCCTGCCACGAAGTTCTTGCAATTCAGTGGAGGCGCGGTCGCCAGCTTCAGTCTGAAATTGCAAAAGGGAGTCGTATGCGGATTGCATTTCGACAATAGTCTTGTCTTTCATCTCAGACTGTTCCGCTTGCAGTCTTAAAGCTTCCTCGAGCTCTTGGGTCCGGGCGTTTTGTTGAGACACTTCATCCTGTGCCTTCACCAATTCGTCCTTTTTCCTTTGAGTCTCGGCTCAGGAAGATTCAAGGGTGGCATTGGACCTTTCACAGGCCTCTTTCCACCGCTTAGCAGCATCAGCGTTTCGCTCTTTTTCCTGTTTGAGTGCAGCTTCGGCATCAGACTGTTTGCACCTAGCTGCACTCGCTGCCTTACGGTGTTCCTCGGTTTCCTTCTCCACAACCTTCACGGCCTCGGAAGCCACACCAAGCTTCTCGCCCATCGTCCGCCATTCCCGCAAGATTTCCTGACTATAGACTAAGCTGTTAGTCAAGGAAATAGCCAGATCAGTGTGTAGTTCCTGGCGGGAACGAGTTCGTTGATATGCCATTTCGGCAGGCGGCATACAGTGCTCAACAAAACTCATACAGGTCCAGGGATTAGAAACCCGAGACCCGTTAACAATGTCCCAAGACGGGACAAACAAATCATAGTCTCCCCCCAACTGAACGTTCTCAAAATACTGGGAACTGGAAGTCCCAAGACGAACAGGAGTGGAGGAAGACTGTTGAGGCCCACCTTGCGAGGAACCCCCTCCAGCCTCATGGAAAGATGGTTCAAGAAAGAAATCATCTCCCCCGCCCGACGCAAAAGGCGAGGAAATAGGATTGAATTGTGGACTGGATTGAGGAGGAGATTGCATCGAAGGTTCATTAACCCCGAAGCTTCCAGCAGCAACATCCGGGTTCTCTTGTTGAAAACCGGTAGCGTCAACATCCCAGAATAAATGATCCAGAGATCCGGAAGTCACTGACTGAATAGTAGACCCCTCCACAATTGTTTCAGCAGGTGGGGTAACGGGTCTATCTGACTCCTTTTCCGGAGGGGGTGACAGTTGTTTTTCAGCAGTTGGCATCGGCGTCGATAGCCTACCAGCCACTGGACGATCAGCAATAGACGGATCTACATAAGAATGTCATAGTTAGATCTCATTCTTAAAGAACAACAAAAAGTAATAAGTAAAAACTTACCAGATACCGTCCCTAAACGTTCCGCAAGGTTAGGCGGTAATGGTTTCCTCGAACGATGCGTTCGGCGTTTCTTGGTTTTTGGCTCCTTTACGGCATCCGCAACACTGGTACCTGCGTCACCTGCCTGGGATGCACGGAGAGATCTCTTCCGGTAAAGCTCTGCCAACAAATGAGAGACTATTGAAACTTCAGAAGCATCATTTGAACTTTCCTCCTCAAAAATGGCAGAATACTTGGAATGACGATTGTCCCGTCCGAGGTCAGCGCATTAAGAGGGGGAGGATTTAAAATATACGCACCTGTTTCGAAGATAGCCTCCGAGACAACTAGTTCGGCACACACTTTGACTGGAAAAAGGAAATACTTAGCAGTCTTCTCAAGGATAGGCGTATCCTTTGTGTCGCGGATAGTCTTACTCACGCAACCCTTGTCATCATCCAGGGCGTTCAACATCGATCCAAAACCTGAAAACAAACCAAGAACGTCACCAATAAAATTTCAAAATACAAGAAAGACAGGAAAGCAAAAGTAGTGAGACTTACAGCCATCTAGCTCAATAAACACAGGCTCCATAAAAGGAGAAGATCACTAACGGCTCATGCCCGCCCATACAAGGGCCTCTTCCGGAAGCGCCTGCATTCGAGTTGGTGAAGCGGTCAGCTTATGGAACCAGTCGCGCTTCTCATGGGCGGCCGGAGTAATTTCGGTAAGAGCGTCGTTAGGAGCACGACGGATCATGGTCTCTGGCACCACTTCTTCAGAGATCCAAAAAAAAATTTTTTCTTCCAATCCTTGGAAGTCTCTTCGGTAACACTGCCGATAACTCTATCGGGAAAGCTGTGGCAAGTGAACCACCCGTTTCGGTTGGCCATCTTGTAAAACACAACGAACCGGTCCAGTCGGGGCACTATTTCGTACGCCATACACATGAATTCGAAGTGACGAATTCGCATGATGGCGCGTGGGTGAATTTGAGATAAATGAATCCCAAATGCCTTGACCACACGTTGAAAAAACTTTGTGACAAGAAGGCGAAAGTTGCTATGGTCAAAATAATCGGCGTACAAAGCCATCTTCCCGGGAGGTGGGAAACTGGCAATCGAACCGGCAGATGGGAATTCCGGTTCCCACTCTAGTGGAATGCCATAGGTTGTAATCAGCTTTTGATATTCCTCTTGGTCCCAGCAAACTTCTATCTCATCAACTTCAGATTGAGCAGTCGCCATTGCAAATTCTTGGTAGAATAGCAGGCTTTCTCCAAAAAGGTTGAATGATAGATCGAAGAAAGAAAGCAAGTTTGTATTTAGAATTCAAAGGAGATAAAACTTCAAAAAGAAGCTAACTCCCTCTATTTATACCCACCGCAATTAATGCGATGGGATGCGAACAGTAGAGAGAGAAAAAACCTTTCAATAACAGATCGCCATGTCACGCGGGAAATTCGAAAAAGGGAAAAAATTGTACAGTCGGGTACAGTGACAGCCGTCAAAAACGTCCTGTCACCTGCACACGCGCCTGCGAGTGGTCAACTTGTCCTTTTTCATGATTATCGACAACAACAAAAGATATTTCTCACCAACTTGCAAAGTCAAAAATCCCCAAATCCACGATTAAGTCCAGAATTTCACCCGCATAAAATACTTCACACGGAAGAAACACTGGACTGGGGGGACTTATAGAGGTAGGGTACCAAAAAGACCAAAATACCCTTAAGTGACACCCGCGGGTTAACCAGAAGTCCCTCATAAGGCACCCGCGGGGCATCCAAGTCATCCGCATAACCATGGGCGGAAGAAACATCCTCACAAGGCATGAAGAAGCATCCTGGCACCCTCAAAAGTTGTCCGCAGGACAGAAAGCCCGTCCGCGTAAACAGCTACGAGGTAATGCCCCGAGACAGCTGTTAGTATGTGATAACACTCTAGAAGATTTACCAAGATGTTCTATTAAGTAATACGTGATGTATCGGCCAATTATGGAAGAACACATGTCCAGCTTGTTACTGCTTCAATTGAACGCTTTCAACTCTTGCATCCCCCATCCGATTGGGAACAACTCCATAAATTATTCAGGTATCAAATTTCATCTCAGAGGGTCAGTTTTCAATTTCTTTGTCTATTGTTTTTCATGTCTCAATTATTCAGGTTTTAGTGATTTGAACAGGTTTCCACAATACTTGTAGGCCAGTGAACGCCTTTACCAACTTCATTAATCTCATTCAGACGTACACTATTCTTCCGGCGATCCGTTCGTTTGTTGTCGTCTTACAACTGGCAACCCTAAATAATTAACACGACGCCGAGAGGCTCTCTAAATCCGACCACAACTGACAAACCAAGGCTTCTATTAACAGGCCAAAGTGTGGTAAACTTATTGCTTTATTTTAAACGCGTTAGCAATATGATCTGAACTGCAGGGGTAAGGCATTTTTAAAGTTGGGTGCGATTGGGGAAGAACTCTATAGAGTCCTCAGGTATCAAATTTCATCTCAATTAACCATGTATTTTTGGTTGTTTGATTATAGTTTAAGAAATCGATGGTGTTTGGTTAGTAACCTTGTAAGGCTAATAACGCTAATCTTGACTGGTAACAATTTTATGTCATTAATTTTTATTATGTTGCTAAGTCTCAGTCTATTTGTAGGAGACTCTTTTTGGCAGACAGTACGATTGTTAAAATTTGTAGGCTTTATAGATATGAACTGGATTACTATATATACATGTTTGTTGAATTAACAACTTGATTTTTGTGTGTGTGACATGCATTTCATTCAAAGAATTCAATTTCTATAAATGGTGAAACTCTGAGAAAGGTTAAGTCAATTACAAAAGCAAATACGACAGAGTGGTTGATAAGATATTTGAGTCTGGTTAATAGGGTTATCGGTCATTTCGCAACTTTTGTCACAAGGGGTGGCACGGATGCACTCTAGGGAAATTTGTTGAGCCGGACATGTTGGGCTCGTTTATGAAATAACCTTATATTTAAGCTCGAGATCGTTTAATCTCGGCTCGATTTGAGATTTTAGCGAGCCGATCTTGAGTGACTAACGAGCGACTTGACTCATTTACACCTATAGAGACAGCTAAACTCAAAACTAAGAACCATGATTGAGTTATTCCACACATTTTGTTATATCTTTAAATTATTAACATTATTGTTTTAGTGTATGAATCGACCCCATTTGTAAAGCGTTGACATTTGAATTTATTATGCTACGGGCCATGGTTTGACCATTATATCCCTCTTAGATATGTTACCATGATCTTCCAGGTCACGTTTGAATTTAAATCTACTGACCATTTCGGTCAACAGTCAAACTATTTAATTTTGTACTTAACATGTTTACTGTAATAAATTCTTTGTATATCTAACTAAATATATTATGGACTAAATTGTTTATGTTTTGACCTTTTATGTTTCTTTTTTCTTTTTTACAGAACATATCCCACTTTGTATGGTGAGCTAGCCAAAGTCCAAAAGCCCAAGGTAACCTTTCTATGTATATTTAACCAATGAATGCTTTATCTATTATAAATTTTATAATACACTGTAATCTCTTATATATTTTCCCATATCAAGTATTTATGGAGTTTTCATACCATAATCAGTAAATTGTATTACTTGTATAATTTTAAATGATGTACATTTTGATAAAATTGTCATACACCTATCTTTTCTTAAACTGTGTTTTTATAGCACTTATTTTATAATATTAGATATAATACAACTATGCACGTTTCTAATCATGCTTTTAGTTTTCATACACACCTTTTTAATTTCTTGCTTTTACTATAACACAGTTTTTGGTATTTGCTTGCTCGGATTCTTGAGTTCGCCCATCACACATCCTGGATTTCCAACCCGGTGAAGCCTTTGTGGTTAGAAACATTGCCAACATGGTTCCCCCTTATGATACGGTATTAGTTCAAACTCTTACGAGTAAATATGACAATCGTGACTCATTCGTCAAAAAATGAGTTGATCTGAGTAAGTTTTTCACTTATGGACTCGAATAATAAACGAGTCACTTTTATATATCTGGTAACCTAAAATGTATCCAAGCGGGCGAACGTAACCGTTATCAGTTATCACTTTATAATACATTTATAACAAGCACAAAAAAAACCAAAAGTTGACTTTATGTAAAGCATTGAAAGTACAAGTGGACGCTTTGACTATAAATAGTCAATGGGGTTTGATAGTTATTGGACTCCTTATTACTTTGTTGACTCATCAAAATTCAACAATCACTTTGTGTAGATAAAGCACCATGGAGCTGGAGCTTTGTTGACTCATTAAAATTCAACAATCACTTTGTGTAGATAAAGCACTCATCAATGATTCAACAATCATTTAAGACTGTAAATGAGTTGATTATGTAATTTTAATCAAATTGTGTAGGGACAATCTTCTAATGTATCATTAAGATTTTAAAATATGTTTGTTGGGCACATTGGTTTTGATTTTTATGTTTAATTGAATTGGGTTGTAAAATTTGCAATTTTGCCTTGTGTTTGACCAAGATAAATTTGTTAAACTTTCACATGACATTTTTATTTAATTAAGTCACCCGCTGAAAAGGGCTATTTAACTATCATGTGTTTCAATTTGGTTTCGAGTCACACGTTTAACTAATATGGTCAAAGTGTAAAACAAAAAATTGGCTACACATTTTAGATTTTGGTTGCTGCATTAATACCCAAGGGCATTTTCAGTATTCTATAAGGTTTTGGTTAAATTGCTCTTTTTCGTTTGACCTTATACAAGTCAAACTTACCAAATTAGTTTTAACGTGTCAAAAGTGGTGGTTGTTTGATGATTGTTGCATATTTAGGATCCATATGTTTGTACATTTATGAGTGTTCATACATGTTTTTTAACATTTATGTCCTTTACAAGATTGAAGAAACTTAGCGGTTGGTGGAAAGACTAACAGACCTAAGATTCGAGTCATAAGTCAAAAAGGACAACTTTTTATAAGGATCATAGTTGGGTTGACACAAACATAAACACATTTACATTTTGATTCATCAACGCAATCTTGTGTATTTATGAATTTCCCGCATCAACTACCTTATATACATTTAGTTACGTTCGCTAATTAAAATAAAGTTTAAATAAGTAGTTGTACTTGTGTGCCTGTGTTTAATATACTTTTTTTTTTGCTAATGTTACAAAAATTTTATATTTTTGGTGTCGTAAATTATATCAAATATAAATAGCCAATGGTGGTACCATAACGAACCAAATCGTTATTGATCGAATTCCCCTTATGTGGTTAAAAAATATGCTTTTTTTATAAAATATAGCATTTATAAGATGTGGCAATCGTATATTTTCTACCATTTTTTATATATAGTTGAAAAATATCCAATAGTAACTTATCCAAAAAGGTAGTCATTAACACTTCTTAAAGCATCGTTGTTGCATGATACACGAGCTTTTTAGAGTTGAAGGTGTAAAGAAAGCTGATTATGTGGTTGTTCAGGGAGATCCCAGAGCAGAATCGTTGGCATAGCTGTGAATTTATGATTAGTTTGTGAGGGAATACGACTGGTGAAGAAGAAGAGTTATTAGAGTTTATATGTTATCACGGGAGTGCCGTTAGAAGAACGAACAAGGGTTGTAACGACAAAGAAATCTAACATCAATTAGGACATCCACCGCAACGCGCGGACACTCTCACTAGTAAAAACGTATGTATATTTTGAAATATGCTGATGGGTTTGTGAGAATTAATAATTAATATTAATTTTATATTACATATTTTAATTCTAATAATATGTTGACTTCAGTTCATGTATATTTCTCCCATTATTTGTTTTGTTTATTTAAAACTCAAAAAGTAATTGAAGTGCAACTAGGTTCATTGGTGATTTTCGTTTTGTTTTTACCATGAGAAAGTCTACCGAGGTAATATGTATCTATTTATTTTAAATACCATTCATCATTCTATATACCTCCGATTTAATACCAAATAATTTCACACATTGACTAATTTCGTATTTGTTAGCATTCGATCTTTCCTACACACAAACAAGAAAAAACCAAACAATAATTCATGTATGCACTATTTATTAATCATTTATTTTTTATATTTCTTGATACATAAAAATAACAAAAAGAAATTATGTTCTCTTACACACCCTCTAATTTTCTTATCTTATATATTTACAATTGTCCTTCACATTCACATACTTTCCTACACATATTGATGGGTTATACTACACAAACACCTATCTTATATACTTACGATCCTCCTACATTTTCACATAGTTTCCAACACATACTTTTTTATACAACATCTAGACATCTCATAATATATACATTGCATGTATATCCCTACACATACATATAACACCTACACAGATCAACATCACCTACACATAGCATTATGTTTCATCATATTGTAAACAAGCAGATTCATATTGTATATATTGTCTGCCTATGACATATCCCTACACACACACAGATAATATATATATATATATATATATATATATATATATATATATATATATATATATATATAATAACTACCTTTATCATCATACACGTGCACTTAACATTTTGTTTCATTATGTTGTAAACAAACTTATCATTTTATTCCTACACAAATCATTATACACCTACACATATCACGAAATCATTAATGCACTGTCTACATATCTTTATATAAAAAAAATTAATGCAAGTAATCAAACACTTTACATTTTCTACTCTCTTATAATATTTGCTAGGCTTTAAAATACATAAACCCTTCGCCGAGCTAAAATATTTCCATAAAAGCTTTAATTTTAAACCTAAATTAACAAATAAGTAAATTAACAATTCAAAAATATAATGTAATTAATTAAGTATCTAGCGTGTGAGAATATTTATGAACTCAAATATTCAATAAAAAATACATTAAAACAAAAACAAAAAATACTCTAACATGCTTGCATGATAATAAAATCTTATTTTCATGGTAGCCTAGTAGGGTTGAGAGGATTTTCAGCAAGTTTGATATTTTGGAATGTTAGAAATTAAGTCATCATTAGGAGACGATTAATGGAAATGATTGCATTTTAGATTTTACTATAAAGAGCAAAATACCAACCTACCCTTTTGCTTTTAAAAAGCATTAAATTAGGCATCTCAATGTTAAAAGATTGTCATCTTAAATGTAGACCTTAGATCAAACACAATCAAATGTTGTAATTAACTTCTCGCACTTTTCGTTATAAAGTGACTTCTCTCTTGAACCATCTCATATATATATATATATATATATATATATATATATATATAAAGAAAATAGAATTTAAAAGTTTACTTGTAATTGGTAAAATATGAACTTTTATGGATACATACATGTACTCATAAAAGCAAGCAAATCTCCCATTATACGGTACCGACCATTGTAACTGACCAGTGAGACATCAGTCATCTGCCATTAACAACCAGACGACCAGCAACAACTGATTTATTAATCGTGAATGTTTTAAGAACAATGTAACATAACAAATACAATCACTTTCACTTTTTCTTTAATTGCATCCATTTGTTCTTAGTATTACCAAACAAAAGTAACATGGGCAGAAGTATGGCACTTCAAACTGCATGAGGCTTAATATAAATTGTTGTGTCATAAATAGGCATTTTCAGAAGTATAAAATATGAAACCATCTTTAGATGTTTATCAGATGTCTGAAACAATGTCAAAAAATAAAATATGAAACCTATGCTGAAACTGATTACAAACCTCAAAGTCTCAATTCCAACAACATACTCAACAAAGAGCATAATAGGTGTTGCATCAATTCTGGTATGAATTAAAGAATTCTAAAAAAAGAGTAGGCTGACCTAAACACACACTTAGGTTGGGAATAAATTATATTTAAGTAAACCAAATAACAGTATATTACCTTGTCGGGTATATGATTGTCATGGTGGAATATGAAGCCACACATTTGCTCTATATTGATCAAGATCAGTAGCATTTGAGGTCATATTTCCTTCAAAATACACAAAAATAAGCATTTAAACTATATTGACAACTTCATTTACACATAGAGTAGGATAAAGATCAAAATGAAAGATGATTATAAGTGTCGGGTGGTGTCTGAGCTTTCTGAGGATCCAACAAGATAATACTCAAGTAGTCCAAAACCGCAACCACATTTAGATAAATAGGTTGGGTTCGGGTTGACTTGTATACACATATATTTTTCAATTATTTTTATAATGTGGTTTATGTCATAACTCATAACAATGGGCCTAAATGTGTGAAGAACTCGGGAGCGTACCTTTGATCCGAATTAGGGCATGTACCTTTGATAAAAGAAAATAGCGGAAAAAGGAATGTTGCCAGAGTAGTCACCGGTCGGAGTAAGGTGTCGGAACTCCGCAAATCATTGAATGTAGCAATCGATTGTGGCAGAATGGAACGACGCATATTAGGGTTTATGAAATAATGAAAGAAATAAATGGGTTTAAAGAACCAACTGCTCAGTTGAGGGAAACCTGTTCGGAGAACTATTAAGTACGTACGCTCTCCACCGTGAGGAAGCCACGTGTCAGAACCAAAGGATAGTGAAAATAAAAGCAGAGGCTCGTGTATGGGTGACATGTATCCAAAAACCATGTTTTATTATAATAGTAGATTAACAACATAATTGAGTCGAGTTTTATGTTTTGAGTAAGGCCCGTTCCGATAAGGTTTGGGATTAGTATCTAATTTTTTTGCGGGTTTGGAACGGGTATGAGATTTCTAATATACCCAATAACACAGACTCATTTACCCGATTATACCCGACGTACCCTACATACTTTTGTTTATATATTTATTATAAATAGTATACATTAAAATTCAAATAAATATATATATGTGCATTAAATATATAAATTATTAGCAATTCACATATTCCAAATCTAATTATAATTATCAATATCCCGCCCAATTCCTCCAGAATTAATTCTTGCTATCATATGAGTCAGTAAAAATTCTCAAACCTGACTCATTGATATCCCTATACTGAGTACGCGTTTTACGCTGGCATAGGTTATTACCACTACACATAGGTTATTTGAAATCCAGACGCACCCATACGACTCGTATAACACCTATCTGACTCATATAGTTTTGTTTTGTTTTTTTTTTGAATTAGTTTAAAAATACAAGATATTGGAAATAACAGTAAAAACATGATTTAAAAGTAAGGTAGCGTTCGTTATGGAGAAATGGAAGGTGGAATAGAATGACTCGTTATAAGGGAATGAAGAAAAGTGTGTTTGGTTAGTCAAAGAAATGGAAAGACGCATAACATAGGCTATTCCATTCCCTCCAAAACACTCCAATTTCATTACATCCAAACCCCACGTTTTTTTTTCATTCCATTATCTCTCACCCTACATCACCTCTACCACCCTCCCAACACCATCAGCACCCACCACGACCATCACACACCACGACCACCACCATCTCCGTCTACCGCCGTTGCCACCGACTACCAACATCACCATTATCACCACCACCACCCACCATCGCAATCAGTGCCAGTCGCCCACCATCGCCACCCGACCGCCCCCGCCCATCGTCACCGCTGCACACCACTGCTTGCCACCTCCACCGTTACCTCCATCACCCACCCCACCGCCAACACGCGCCCCCGCCCACCGTCACCGTTGGCCACCACCATGACCACCATCACCCACCCCCACCGCCAACACTCGCCCCCGCCCACGTCACCGCTGCCCACCACCGCCTGCCATATCCACCGTGACCGCCATCACGCACCCCCACCACCAACACGCGCCCTCGCCCACCCTCAACACTGCCCACCACCGCCTGCCACCTCCACCGTGACCGCTATCACTCACCCCACCACCAAAACGCGCCCCCGCCCACCGTCACCACTGCCCACCACCGCATGCCACCTCCACCATGACCGCCATCACCCACCCCCACTGTAACATTCGTCAAATTTAAAACCTCAAAACCCGACCAACTTATTTTATATTTTTAATATTAATATTATTACCAGATACTCGGTTTTGATTTTGTTTATTAATTAAATCTTAATAACTATTTGACTAGTACGAAAACCACCCATAACATTTGTTTTTACCACTTCAGTCTCCACACTCAAACATCAAGGACTAATATGCAAACTATAAACATTATTTGTTTATATATTTTTCTTTCTTTCTCTTTCCCCTCCTCTTTCCCGTCGGCAGCAGCTCCCCCCCCAATTGAATCATTGACCCGCGATTAGAGCCGATTTTCATGAAATTGATATCACATATATGGTTACTAATCAATCACGCGTTTAATCGTCGTTTTATCAAGGATTTTGACAGCTAACAAACACTAATCACTTCCTTAACTAATCGCGGATCAAACCGACACTAAAACACTATATATACTCAGCCATAATGCAATTAGATCACTCCACACCATCTCTGCACCACGACGACACTAAACCATAGCACAGTTTTACTAATCGAAGCCGTCCAAATTCAAATCGAGTTCAAGTTGAAGCCGCGAAACCTTGATTTCGTTATCGCTTAATCCGGCATCCAAATTGGAAATTGAAACATTTTTTGTTCGTTTTTAACTAATAATCTTAAACCCTAAATCAATTTTAATTAACAATAAGCATTAAACCTGATTTGAAATTCTAGGGTTTGTTAGTGTATTGGGGTTTATCTTGATACATGTTATGTATTATCATTCTTGTTCCCCTACACAAGTTAGACACCAGCCCAGTTGGCTGTTGCACCCGTATTTAATATCAAACCGGCCTGGGGCGCGGGTTCGAATCCCCTAGGCCCGGTTTTTGGTTTTTATTTCTTTAAAAATCAATTTTTTACAAGTTTTGGTTACTATTATAAACTGGATCTCGGTTTTTGCCACTTTTTTATTTAATTATAACTCATAACTTTTTATAAACCTCCTTTTATATATAAACCTATTACAATAGTTAAATCTTCTACTATTCTCGCTTAACGAACTAAACTATATTCTCGTATGATTTTTTTTCTCATATATATAAAAATCCAATTATATAATGTTATTCTTATTGTGACCCAACGTAAGATTTAATATTAATAATAATAATAATAACATTGATAGTAATAGTTTAAACCCTAAATGACTCCAATATCCTTTTAAAACGATTGTAACCGTTATGCAGTGTCATTTTTATTTTATTGATTATAACCTCTAATTTATATTACTTACAAATTTATGATAACTAAACTAATAACAACTTTTGTTTTTATCAAAGAATGTACTTAAACCATATCAATTCCCAAATCCGTCATACGCCTTGTTGTTATTTCACTAATCTTATTTAGTTAATATTAATATTAACTAGGAACCTTTGTTGACTTAACCCTAGGAGCTCGCCGCTTTTATCTTAAATTTTCTTTTCTCGCCATCTCATTCTCATCAAATCCACACTCTAAGGTGAGTTTACATATCCCTTTTTTAATCTTTTAAATTTTGGGGGTGGCATGTATGCCCTATTTAAATTACTCATTTTTATTTATTTGTCTATTCATAACACAATTCAATATATGTTTATGTGTGATTATTGCATGATATATGATAATGCTCTATGTTCTTAATTGTTTATTTTATGTTTTGTGGTTGGTATCTCATCCTCATCTAGTATGATCATACATTTACCCAAGTACTTTGATTTTGTATCAATAAGAACGGGTCCATATCTATTTAGTTGTTTACATTTTCATAAGACTTGTAACACTTGTCATTTACATATGAATTGTGATTTATCTATATATATATATATAATACTAAAACTTATGTATTCTCACCAACATCCGTGTTGACAAACTCTATTTTCATACATGTTACAGGTACAAGTAGTTGATATTATTCAAGGTTGAAGACAATAATTTGACCTTAGGATATCTATTCATATTACACAAAAGAATGATTTATTTGGTTTAGTTATTGTAATTGTGTACTTGATTTAATGTTAATGAAATTAAATAATAATTGCCACATTAGTTAGTGTCTTTTGAGCTAATGTCCAATCAATACGATACGCCCTGGTATGTTCTGACGCCTTTGGTCGGGGTGTGACAGATTGGTATCAGAATCGAAGGCTATAAGATATGTGGTTAGATATAATGACATAGTAGCATGCTTATGGTCCTTATACGTGATATGCTTTTACGTGTTTGCACCATGAATTATATTATTGATTGCAGTAGCTTAAATATTATTTAATGATATAATATTATTCTTGTACACAAAAGCACGCACTTATTCCGAGGCTATGCCTCACTATCAAAATTATTTTTTTAAACCCTAGGACGATTTTTAATCGGAAAATTCCTTAAGAATTCCCACCTTTTTACTCCCCTCTCCTTGACGATTATTCGGGTGACGGATATGTAGTAAACTGTAAGAGGGACACACTTGTTCACCGAACCCTTGACACTAAGGCTTGCGAGCCTAAGGAAGTGCAATGCGCATAAATCTCAATCAACCGCGAGACCCAGTTGCCTTCCTGGAATGTTCGGTGAGGGTGTGGAATTTATTAAGCCAAAGCATGTCACACCAAACGTACCCGAATCTGCTACCCTCATTGTATCAAACGTGGTCATGTGACGATCACACTCTTATATCATTACCGAATTCACGGTGATGCATGGATATTTCAACGATGAGATTTTTATTTAAAATTTTGATTTTGTTAAGAATGAATATTTTTCTCAAATTATCAATTTCATCAATACTCTAAGTTAAGGTTATTAAAATTGTATTTTTTATCCTCATGAATTTTCACAAAACTCGAAATTTCACGTAGTTATACAAATTTTTTTTTTCAAAACATAAAAAATTTTTCACATGTCGTCATTGTAGCATGTCTTCTTCCCGCCTTATCAACCGTAACCGTCGCACCGGCAACTTGGGCCGTAGCATATCATCCCGCATCGCAAAGTGAATCGTGGATGCCCTCCTAACAATCATCTCTCAACTCCAAACCGTGAATGCCACTGCCACACCCGTGAATCCAAACGCAACTATGTTCTCTCTCAAACAATTCAAAAGTGCTAACCCAACCGAGTATTTTGGTCTCGAGGGTGCTACCGCCCTCCTCCAATTGTTCGAAGAGATGGAGAGTGTGTTTCTCCATTGTGCGTGTCCGGAGGACAAGAAGACCACCTATGCGTCAAGCGTTTTCAAGAAAAGCGCCCTAACATGGTGGAATGGCGAGAAACACACCCTTGGAGCCGAGGTTACCATGGCCTTTCCGATGGATGAGCTCAAGAAACTCATGCTCAAGAAATTTTGCCCGAAACATGAGCTTCGGAACTTTGAAGAGGAGTTTTGAAATTTGAAGCAAGAAAGTGGTAATGACACCATCTACAACGATCGTTTCCATGAACTGAGCCTTCTCATCCCCCACATGGTCACTCCCCTTGAACGTTCAATCGACAAGTACATCTCGGGTTGGCCTATGCAAATCCAAGATTCCGTCCTAAGTCGTGACCCTTAAACCCTCCATGATACTATCACCTTAGCCGGTACCCTCACCGAGAACCACGTCAAGGCCGGGACCTTGACGCGGATGAGTTCCAAGAAGCCCACATCCTAACCCAGCAAAGAACCCAAGCCCGAATCTTCCAAACCCGAGTTTTCTAAGCTCTAATCCTTCAAGCACAACAACTCTCCCCACTACCGCAACAATAAAAGAAAGTCCAATTCCCAAAACTATGTCTTGGCCCAATCGCAAACCCAACCCACCAAGAAGCCCTACACGTGTCCCCACCCATTATGTGATACGTGTAAATTTCACCATTCGCCTAACCTCAAGTGTCGTCAATGCACCCATTGTGATCAATTTGATCACCTTTTTACCACATGTCGTGAACGCAACCAACTCATGATGCAACCATTTACCTCACTTCTTACCCAACCCCAAACTTTACCTTATGCTCAACCGTTTACTCAGTCATCCTCAACTATTAGAGCTTGTTACAACTATGGAAACCCTAGCCATTATTGCAATGCATGCCCAAGACTCACACACATGAACCAAATTCAATCCTACCCTACCCAAACCACACAATATCAAGCTTACCAAGCCCAAGTAAATCAACCTCAACCAATCCAAGCTCAACCCATCCAAGCAATTCAAATCCAACCCATTCAACCAATTCAAGTCAACCAAACCCCAATCAACCAACCTCAAGTAACCAAACTACTCAAGGACAAGTGTGTTACATCAACGGTTCCCAACTCTAAGCCTAACTCTTTATGAAGACATGCTACGCAAACGACGTTTATTTTATTTAGTTCTCTTATTTTAAATCTAATGTTAGACTTCATTAAATCTCCAGTTTTATTATGAATGAGAATTATGGTTATTTATAATGATATTCAAACTCTCACTTATTCCTATTATATCGTTTATTGCATTGTTTATTGTTTCACAATTTATTATCATGATTTAAATGGTTTATGACCGGTTATTTACCGGGACTATGTGCATGGTGATGTTCATGGTCATCTAATAGTGCCGTATTTGTATCATAAACTACATATGACCAATACCCTTAAGACGTTTTTCTTTAGAAGTTGAGACTATGAACATGTGTTGTACATAGTTATCTAATAAGAGTCGTATGTACAAAATTTATTTTGATATTTTAATACATGGCTACCCCAAATTCTCCAAAACTCACCACGCTCATAGTACTCTTTCCTCATCTTATCTGATTTTATAATCTTGATTCAAAGCCTCATCTATCATTATACTCTTTAATCATGTGATTTGTTGTCCTATTATGTGTATAGTTATTCGTGAATTTCGTTGTCACCTCAAGTATTTCAATACACAGAATGTGTAAGATATTTATTTAATTTAAAAAATTCCTCAGTCGATATATTTACATTTTTTTGTTACATTCAATGGTTAATTACATCAAGTTCGTTATATTTTTCAAAGTTTATTTGGTAGTTATTTATGGTCATCAAATTTCACGTATTAATTTAGTTTCATGGCTCTAAATCAAATAATCTCATTTAAATATTGATTTAAAAAGATTTCTTTTATCTTGTTTCCAAACCCGCACAACGGGACGAACCATGTGTTTCATGCGACGATCTAAATAATTATGAGTGCATGCATAATTATCAAAGTCCTCGCATTGAACTCATGGTAAATACGGTTGTGTGTGATAACTCGAAACCTAGGGTGATTTTGGGTAACGGTACGAATATAGATGTGATAAGGGCATGGTGGATACGCCGTTGGTACATCCAATATATAAGTGTTCTTATCATACCTTCGATTTGTAGCGTTAAACGGGTCATTCGAAGTTTTGTGTTATTATTTATTTATAAATAATAATCTCTCTTGATTTTGATTTTCTTCTTTTTTTTTCTTTACTTTCTTCTCTAATTTCGGGAAGAAAATTCCAAAAACTGTAGATACTATAACATTCGTCAAATTTAAAACCTGAAAACCCGACTAACTTATTTTATATTTTCAATATTATTATTATTACCCGACACTCGGTTTTGAGTTTTTTTATTAATTAAATCTTTATAACTGTTTGACTAATACGAAAACCACCCATAACATTTGTTTTTACCAATTCTGTCTCCACACTCAAACATTAAGGACAAATTTGCAAACTATAAACATTATTTATTTATTCATTTTTCTTTCTTTCTTTCTCTTTCCCCTCCTCCTTCCAGTCGGCAGCAGTCCCCACCCCCCCCCCCCCATTGATTCATTGACCTGCGATTAGGGCCGATTTTCATGCAATTGATATCACATATATGGTTACTAATCAATCACACGTTTAATCGTCGTTTTATCAAGGATTTTGACAGCTAACAAACACTAATCGCTTACTTAACGAATCGCGGATCAAACCGACACTAAAACACTATATATACTCAGCCTTAATGCAAATAGATTACTCCACACCATCTCTGCACCACGACGACACTAAACCATAACACAGTTTTACTAATCGAAGCCGTCCAAATCCAAATCGAGTTCAAGTTGAAGCCGTGAACCCTTGATTTCGTTCTCCCTTAATCCGGCATCCAAATTGGTAATTGAAATATGTTTTTTGTTCATTTTTAACTAATAATCGTAAACCCTAAATCAATTTTAATTAACAATAAGCATTAAACCCGATTTAAAATTCTAGGGTTTGTTAGTGTATTGGGGTTTATCTTGATACAGGTTATGTATTATCATTCTTGTTCCCCTACACAAGTTAGACACCAGCCCAGTTGGCTGTTGTACCCGTGTTCAATATCAAACCGGCCTGGGGTGCGGGTTCGAATCCCCCAGGTCCGGTTTTTGGTTTTTATTTCTTTAAAAATCATTTTTTACAAGTTTGGGTTACTATTATACATATACGTCATTAGTTCAACTTTTTCTAATAAACTAGATCTCGGTTTTTGCCATTTTTTTATTAATTACAACTCATAACTTTTTATAAACCTCCTTTTATATATAAACCTATTACAATAAGAAAATCTTTTACTATTCTCGCTTAATGAACTAAACTATATTCTCGTTTGATTTTTCTTCTCATATATATAAAAATCCGATTATATAATTGTTTTGGACAAAAATCTGCCAAGGATCAAGTATCCAAATCTGTTAAGTGAGGTAAGGTGCTAACTCGGTAAAGGCAAGTGTATGATTGTAATATTGGTGAACACAATGATTTGATCACGAGGAAAAAAGCCCTTAACCAAAATAGTCTTACTTCGGTCAAAACTTATCGAGGTAATCGTTGGTAAAATAGCTCCGGTCAATGATTAATAGGATAATCTTTTGTCGAAGTACTTTAGTCAATGATCAACAAGGTAACCTTTGGTCGATGAGTATATGGTTATCTTGGTCTCCGGCACAAAAAACCCCCGGGCGGTGAAACTATCACCGTCGAGTTTATTGATTAATAAAGAGTGATTACAAGTGTTTGTGGAGTATACGATCGAGATTACAAGGAAAGCTAGTGTGTAGAGAGAGTGTTTAGTTCTGCTCTAGTGTGTGTAAGTACATGTGTGTATCTAGCTCGATCATATCCCGTATATATAAGAAAAAGTAATTAACAAACTTAACAACTTCATCCTATAAATCCGCTAGTCTTCCATTCTTCACCAACGTGCTGTTTGACCACGTGCGGATAGCCATTCACTAGCGAATAAAGCGGTAGACAGGGTCTAGATACCATTGTTATTATTTAAATGTCAATCTTCTAGAGAGTTCGTCCATAATCAGCTATGTTGAATTAGGATCCTGGATCCATGCTCTAGCTAAAGGTTGTCTTGTGAGGATAATTGATGCAAGTTCGTCTTACATTTGATATACCTGTCTAACACATCACCATACTAAACACAATCATTAGTAAACAAACAATACCGAGGATCGTCGATCCTTTATATCCTGATGTATATTTCAAGGATAAACTATCTGTAAGACAGTCAAAGATAAAGGATCCTCAGTATAAAAATCGTGGCCTAACAATTTCCCCCAAAATGGCGGGTGACAGTGGAGCACAACTATCATTTTGAAATTCAAAATCACTGTGAAAACTGTATGATGGGACGGTTTTGCCAGAAATTTTACCATTTAGCCCCAAAGGTTATAACTGTCTATATATGCCGCCCTATATCTTTGATTATAAACACCTTCATCTGATGCATCAGGTATTCTTCTAACCCTTGTTTCTCATTTTCTTTTATCATGTCCGCCGCTTCTTCTTCTTCTCCGGCCCCTTCTAAACCTTCCGAACAGTCGTCCGGTGGTTCTGAACTAGTCGAAATGGAACCCCAAGGTCTGCTTTCCAACCCATCTTCTGACATTTGTAAGCTCACGGATCCCGAGGTCGACAGTTTTCATACATTATTTCCTCCAGACACCCTTTTCCGACCCTACGAATCTAGCATTAGATGCGATATTTACTCCAAGGTTTGGGTCTGCTTTCCGGCAACTCCCTTTCTTATCGGCTATAAATACCCCTTTCCGCCTTTTACCCAAAGTTTTTTTTATTCTACTGGCATATCTTACATACATGCCATGCCGATGATCTGGAGGGTTCTCAGCACCATCGAAAGAATCATCAATGAGGAAAAACTCAATTTTGGCCTTCCGGAGTTGTCGTATCTGTATACCCTTACTACCTTCGGTTCCGCCCGTTTTATCTTCAAATCCAAGCCCTGACAGCCCCATCCGATCTCCAAAGCCACGCTAAATGATTCCGTGTGGAGGAATCAATTCTTCTTTGTTAAACGCGACTCGATACCAGGGGGGACTGATCTTCCTTCAACGTGGGTCACGAAGGGTAGGATCCTGGATCCTTAAGGAATAGCAGGATCCTTTATTCTTCAACTTTAATCCTTACTGTTTCTTGTTATCTGCAGTTGAGAACTTCGCTTCATTGAGCAAATTACCTGGATCAAAAGAAAAGGCTAAACGGTTTCTGGAACTGGATACCACGGTCAGAACCTTTCAAGCTCCTTTTGTTGAAGAATTTTGTGATATCCCCTCGAGTTCAAGCATGTCAAGTAATTTAATAATTTTAAAGTAATTAGGATAAAATAGAATACTTATCTGTCAATTTTTCTTCCACAGGCACCAAGAAATCTGGAAAGTCTGCACTCAAGTTCTCTCTTGACGACATTGACTGTATGGTTACTTCTCCTGCTGTCAAGAAGGAGGCTTCAAAGGCTGGTACCAGCTCCGAGCCCAAGACCGCCACTACCAGGGCCAAATCTGCAGCTTCCAAGAGGAAGAGATCCTCTGATCCCGAGACTCACTGCGACATTGTCTGCTCCGTAAGTATACCGTATTTTCTACTTTGGTGATTTAGGATCCAGTATTGTCCCAATATTGACATGGAATTTATTGGTAGGCTGTGTTTGCTATGAGGGATTATTATGAGAAGACTATCCTTCAGATGAGTGAGAAGATGGCAGGGTTAAGGAAGGCTGTGGTTGCTAAGGATAAGGCTATGATCCAACTCACGAAACAATTGGAGGATCAAATATCCTCAGCTGAAGCCCAACGTCAAGAGGAAGTAGAGCAGGCAACTGATGAAGCCAAAGTGTGGGCTGCTAGGTCAATCTTCCAAGCGCGGATCAAGATGGCGACGGAGGCCGGTGATCCCGCATTCGACAAGTCGGCTTGGGATGTTGAGAAATGGAAGGCTGCTCTTGACGACCTTGGTGGTGAGGACGACGAGGAGATGCTTGAGAACACCGAGACTGGGACCAGTGGCGTTAAGGAAGCGGTTGAAGCTAGCAAGGGGGGAGATGATGCTGCGGTTGATGATGCAGCTTAAGTGGGCGATGAAGGATATTAAAGACAAGGCCCGGGCCCACTTTTTATTTGGTGTTGATGTTTTATGAACAATTTCTATGGTCTGTAATAAACAATAGTTTCTAGGATGAAGGATCTATGATCCTTAAGACAATTGGCGGGGGTGACAAAGGTGGAGGGATCCTCTATTTGTGGGGATGAAGCCTTTGTTGCCCCTGTTTTTAATTTCCTACACTTTATGAACTATTAGTAACTCCTACTTAACCCGGATGGATGGTCCATCTTTTCGTATGGTGAAGTCCGGGTTAGGTAATTTTGGATAAGTCGTTGGGGCTTATTCTAGTTAATATATAAATCTTTTGACTATCTATTTGTTTATTTATTTTCAAACCCTTATTAAATATAAATTTAACATTATTGATAATTTGGAAAATAATTTTAAGTACAAGACGTATAGGATAAAAGATCCATTAGAAAATCTTTTAGGATAAAATATCCTCAAAAAATAAACAGTAGGAAATCATATCTTTAATAATTGATAAAAATTTCATAAGAGAATTATTTCAAAGGGTAAATTCTAGGATAAAGTATCGTTAAAACAGGTTAACCAATTTTAATTATAAAACAATTTTAAAGGAATAGCCTTCTAAACTGATATGTTTAAAATCATTGAAATAAATATAACACAAAGGTTAATTAATAGAGATCATACCAGAAGGTCTAGATAGACCTAAGTTACCAGAAATGTTGAATTCTCAACTATCCTTGAAGGGATAGTTTTAGGATTCAGGATCCTTATGTGTTTGATATTCGTAGACAACTTAGTTATTCTGTTGCAAATATTTCATAATGTTAACTGGGATCAAACCCATTAAGCTGGGGACAAGCCCAAATAATAAACTGGGGACAAGACCAACAAATATTCTGGGGACAAGCCCAATAATAATCTGGGGACAAGCCCAACAAATATTCTAAGGACAAGCCCAATAATAATCTGGGGACAAGCCCAACAAATATTCTGGGGACAAGCCCAATAATAATCTGGGGACAAGCCCAATAATAATCTGGGGACAAGCCCAAGAAATTAAACTGGTGTTAAACTGGCGACATGGCCCTTGAGAAGAGGTGAAAACCCCTAAAACCTTAGAATTAATACCGGCGACAAGGCCCTTGGGAAGAGGTGAAAACCCCTAAAACCTTAGGAAATGGTACGTCTACCATATATCGTAGGATCCTCCATATAGCCGAAAGCAACGAAATTGTCAGCCACTAAGCGTGTACTGGTCCCGCTGCCCCGGACCATACGTTGGATAACGTGCGCTCCAGGCGAGAGTGTAGAAACTCTATCTATAAGAAAGGTGAAACCTTTAAACTTTAGAGGACATGACCATCGGGAGTCATATCCAAACGTGGGCTATGCCGAGAGAGATAGGATAGTACCTTGAATGCAAGGGAGAGGTGGCCAACCTGTTAGACATTGAACTTCTTATTGAAATCTGCATTATTACTTAAAAAACTTGGAAAAAATAAATGTTAAAAATACACTATCCTTAGAATAATAAGAATATAAAATGAATAAGTAATTAGATAGATATTACCGATTTTAGGATCCTTGATTCTCTAAGGATAATACATCCTCTCAGGATATGGGATCCTGATTAGAAAAAGTACTTCTTGAGGTGGACTGCATTCCATGCTCTCGGTAGTCTATTGCCTTCCATTGTGAGCAAATGATATGCGCCCTTTCCTGCTTCTGATCCAAACACCAAAGAGAAGGGTGTTTGGCCTGTTGCATTTTTGGCCGTAGTTCTGTCAGCCCAAAGAACATAAGGTAGTTCTTCAGCCCATTTTCCCTTTTTGGATCCTAGTTTCTTCTTTAGATTGTTGATGATGATCTTGTTGCTAGACTTTCCTTTTCTCAGACTTGTACAAACGCTTCTGCCTCAATCCATTTGGAGAAGTAATCGGTCATAGCAAGCATAAAGACCTTTCCACCTGGTGCTTTTGGCAGTTTGCCTACAATATCCATACCCCATTTCACGAAAGGCAATGAGGAGGATATATGATATAGAGGCTCTGCTGGTTGATGAAGGATATTCGCATGTCTTTGACAAGCATCACATTTCTTTGAATATTCCACCGCATCCTTCTTCATTGTTGGCCAGAAGTATCCAGTTCTAAGTATTTTGGAAAATAGTGCTCTCCCACATGTGTGATTGCCGCAATCTCCTTCATGGAAATCCTTGAGCACTTCTTGGATTTCAGGATCCTCGATGCATCTTAAATATGGACCAACAAGAGATTTTCTATATACCATATCATTTAACAAAATATATTGGGATACCTTGAGTTTGAAGGACTTGGGATTCTCTGTGGCTGGAATTTCTCCAGTCTGAATGTAGTTCTTGATTGGATGGATCCATGATCCTTTATTGTTTGAGGATAAAGGATCCTAGAGTACGATTTCTTTATCATTTGTTATCTCTCCCACTTCCTGTTCTTCTATTGCTGGCGAGAGAATGTGGATTATTGGGATTTTCAAATCTTCAGGAATCTTCAGAGATGAGGCTAAGTTTGCTAAGGCATCTGTCCCAGCGTTTTCTTCCCTCGGTACCTGTGTTATACTAAATATTTCGAAAGATTTTGACAATTCCTTCACAATATCTAAATATTTCATTAGTTTTTCACCTTTCACAGCATACGAGCCGTTAAAGTGGTTAGTTATCAATAAAAAATCTACATAAACTTGAAGATACCTGATCCTCACGCTTTTGGCTAATTGCAAACCTGCGATTAAAGCCTCGTATTCTGCTTCATTGTTTGTTGCCTGGAACTCACAAGCTATGGATTGGGGTAATATGTCCCCCTGTGGCGATTTCAGTAGGATCCCTAATCCTGTTCCCCTTACGTTAGATGCTCCATCTGTGAAAAGTATCCAAGGATACTTGGTCTTTTCTAATTGTTGGACTTCGAAGTCAACCTCTTTTTGTAGATCACTAGTGAAATCAACCACAAAGTCCGCTAGCGCTTGAGACTTGATTGCTGTTCTCGGCTCATATTGGATGTCATAAGCACTCAATTTTACAGCCCACTTAGCCATTCTACTTGACAACTCTGGTTTTCTAAGAACATTCTTTACAGGATAGTTAGTTCTCAAAATAATAGGGTGAGTTTCGAAATAATGTCTCAGTTTAGTGGAAGCCATAATAAGTGCAAGAATTAGTTTTTCTAAATAAGAATACCTGGACTCCGCATCTAGAAGACTTTTACTTACATAGTATACAGGATGTTGTTCACCTTCATGATCCTTTACCAAGACTGCACTCACTGCATTTCCTAAGACGGAAAGATATAAATACAAGGATTCTCCATCCACAGGCTTCATTAGGGCTGGAGCTGAGGATAAGTAATCCTTCAGTGCTGTAAGTGCAGCTTCATGCTTTGCAGTCCACTCAAATTTCTTGTTCTTTCTAAGAATATCATAGAAGTCTTTGCACTTCTCGGAGGATCTTGAGATGAATCTATTCAAGGCCGTTATTCTTCCGGTGAGTCTCTGGACGTCTTTGGCATTTGCAGGAGATTTGAGATTGACAATGGCTTCGATTTGCTCCGGACTTGCTTCAATCCCTCTCTTTGTGACCATATATCCCAGAAACTTTCCAGCCTTAACACCGAAGTGGCATTTGGATGGATTTAGTTTCATGTTATAGTGGTCAAGGATATTGAATGCTTCCTCGAGGTCTCTAAGGTGATCCTCGGCTTTCTTTGACTTCACTACCATGTCATCTATGTAGACTTCCATAGTCTTACCCAACTGATCCTTGAACATCATGTTGACTAATCTTTGGTATGTTTCCCCTCTTTTGAAATACCTGTCAAATCCGAGTGCTTGAAAGCAAAAGTGGATCTTCTTTGCGATAAGAAGGATACTATATCCTCCTCGATCTTACTGGGGATATTGGATCCTAGGAACATCTTTATTTCTGAATCTTCGGGGTCCAGTAATACTTCTTTAAGATCTTTCTCTCGAGCCTCCAGCACGTTCCTAGGATGTTGCTGTAATTGCTACGCTATGGTTGGCTTGGCTGTTGGCTTCATTGATGACGAATAGTAGTTCCTGGCCTCCACTTGATCACCCACTATCTTCACGACTCCCCAAGGGGTAGGTAACTTGATACGTTGGTGATATGTTGAGGCTACTGCTTTCATTCCATGGAGCCAGGGCCTACCTAAAATAACATTGCAACAGGAGAGGTTATCTATAACGCAAAATTTTTTATATGAATTTAACCCTTCGACATAGATTGGCAAGTTGATGTCCCCCAATGTCTTTTTAGTTTCGCCACTGAAGCCGACCAGCACCGACGTTCTAGGAACTATTTCTGAATCCGGGATGTTCATCTTCTTCAGGACATCATGTTGGATAATGTTGACCGAGCTGCCACCGTCCACTAGGATCCTGCGCACATAATGGTTAGAGATAAATAAAGTAATAATCAAACCGTCGTGATGAGGATCCTGGATGTTCAGCTTGTCTTCCTCATCGAAGAAGATTCTTTTGTCTGTTGTTAATGTTGTTGACATTATCGGATGATCCTCGTTATCCTTCTTGATCTCCTTGGCAAGTCTTTTTGCTGCGGAGAAAGAAGTTCCACATATGTCTGATCCTCCAGAGATGAAACTGACTGCTTGCATATCCAGCTTGTCCTGCTGAAGATCCTGGATCCTTGATTTGAAAAAGATTCTCTGATCAGTCACTCGAGTAGTGGGGATGAGCGGTCTTATTTCATCATCCAACTCGAACTTCTCTACGGAATTCTCTTTGATGGTACACGAATCTTTAAATAGATCATAGTCTCTGGAGACGAAGTTGATCACATGAGCATCTGGTGGTGGTGGTGTCGCTTTCTGTGTAAGATCTTCAGGATCCTGGATCTTGGATTTCTTTCTTCCCAAGAGTTCTTTAAAGTGACCTTTGCTCAGAAGGTACCCAATTTCTTTCCTTAAGGTGATGCACTCGTCTTTTGTGTGGCCAAAATCTTCGTGGAAAGCGCACCACTTAGACTTATCCTTGAAGCCGACAACCTTTTCATTCTTTTGGGGCCACCTTGCTTTTTCTCCCAAATCCTTCATGGCACAAATCAAGCCATAAGTATCTACAGAGAAACAATAGTCGGAGATGCAAGGATAGTCTTCGCTGTCTTCTCCTTCTTCAACTGCCTGTACGTTCTGATTGTTGAACTTGGCATACGGCTTCGCGTTGTTGTTCCTATTCCAGGATCCTTTATTCTTCTCAGGAGTTTCTTGTTTCGTCTGTCCACTGAAACAATCCTGGATCTTTTTATCTTCTTCTAAGCGGATGTATCTCAATGCTCTGCTTCTGACTTCATCTAATGTCCTGCATGGAGTCATCACTAAATCATCATAAAAAGGGGAGCTCTTTTGAATTCCCATCTTGAATGCTTCAACAGCAGTAGTCATATCAAGGTTTGGGATTTCTAGAGCTTCGTTTCCGAACCTCGTAACGAAATCCGTAAGGGATTCATCACTGGTTTGGATAACACGATACAAATCACTGGTCAACCTCTCAAATTTACGACTACAGGAAAATTGAGTGTTAAACAAATTAACTAAATGAGAGAAAGATGTAACCGAGAAAGGGGGAAGACTTAGCAGCCATTTTAGTGCAGCTCCCGTTAATGTGGCTCCAAATCCTTTACAAAGGCAAGCCTCTTTGATTTTCTCAGGTACAGGATTAATTTCCATTCTCTCCCGATATTAGGCAACATGTTCCTCAGGATCGGTGCTCCCATCATACGTCTTCATGTTGGGAGTTTGAAACCGCTTTGGAATTTCAGCATCACTTATGGGCGGAGCGAATCTGGATAATTTGTGACTCCCCTCCGGTATTTCAGGGATTGGACGTGTCACTCCTGGGACACTGGATATCATATCCTTTAGCTTCTGTAATTCTCTGGTCATGGACTGGTTGATACCTGAATCCTGCATGGGAACATGGTTAGTATCTAAAGATATAGGATCGTACCAGTTACCTCTCTGCTGGGTGGAGTTTGGTATTCCAGACGAGTATATGGGATAAGAGGAGTCAGCAATCGGAGTAGGTCCTCCAGAAGCTATGGTCTGCATGGGGATTATATCTCCTTCATGGACTTCGGAGGATCGTTGTTGTTGTACTCCTGAGGATCCTTGATTCTGAAAGAAGGATCCTTGCTGAGGATACGTCCCAGTAGATCCCGGTGGAAAGAAGGTTGACTCTTGTCGATAATATGAGGATCCTTGGCTTTGCTGACTCATGGATCCTTAATGGAAGTTAGATGACATTGGCTGATCTAACGAGAACCCTTGAGCTTGTTGACTCACGGGCCTCTGTTGAAGGATAGAGGATCCTGGCTGAAAGAGTGAGGATCCTTGAGCCTGGTGACCCATGAACCCTTGTTGAAGGATAGAGGATCCTGGCTGAAACATTGAGGATCCTTGAGCCTGTTGACCCATGGAACATGGTTGGAGAATGGATGATCCTTGCGAGAACTGTGCCATGGATTCTGGACAGCTGAAATCCAGCATCCTGGGCATCAAGGGGGTGAGATCCTCAGCTGGCCTCTTGTTCTTCCTGAGATCTTCTACCTCACGGAGGATCCTCTGGTTGGTCTTGTTCTGCTGCTCCATGTATGCTTTAACCTACGAAAACATAGATGAAACATCACTGTTAGTACTAACCACCGGGGCAGCAGCAACAGTTTTTGAGCTCTGGAAGACTGGTAGTTGCGTCTTGCTTCCAGCAGCAGCAGGTCGTTGCGTTCCCGCGATTAGCGGAGGCATCGGTGGCAAAGTCCTCGAAGAGAGAGGGACCGTATCCGGCATGGTTGATGAAGCAGAGGATTATTGAGAGGCTATTGATAGTGATATGGGTATAAAAAAGTTGAGAATGATAAGAATAATATGAATTATAGCACCAATTGCCCCACGGTGGGCGCCAAATTGTTTTGGACAAAAATCTGCCAAGGATCAAGTATCCAAATCTGTTAAGTGAGGTAAGGTGCTAACTCGGTAAAGGCAAGCGTATGATTGTAATATTGGTGAACACAATGATTTGATCACGAGGGAAAAAGCCCTTAACCAAAATAGTCTTACTTCGGTCAAAACTTATCGAGGTAATCGTTGGTAAAATAGCTCCGGTCAATGATTAATAGGATAATCTTTGGTCGAAGTACTTTAGTCAATGATCAACAAGGTAACCTTTGGTCGATGAGTATATGGTTATCTTGGTCTCCGGCACAAAAAACCCCCGGACGGTGAAAACTATCACCGTCGAGTTTATTGATTAACAAAGAGTGATTACAAGTGTTTGTGGAGTATACGATCGAGATTACAAGGAAAGCTAGTGTGTAGAGAGAGTGTTTAGTTCTGCTCTAGTGTGTGTAAGTACATGTGTGTATCTAGCTCGATCATATCCCGTATATATAAGAAAAAGTAATTAACAAACTTAACAACTTCATCCTATAAATCCGCTAGTCTTCCATTCTTCACCAACGTGCTGTTTGACCACGTGCGGATAGCCATTCACTAGCGAATAAAGCGGTAGACCGGGTCTAGATGCCATTGTTATTATTTAAATGTCAATCTTCTAGAGAGTTCGTCCATAATCAGCTATGTTGAATTAGGATCCTGGATCCATGCTCTAGCTAAAGGTTGTCTTGTGAGGATAATTGATGCAAGTTCGTCTTACATTTGATATACCTGTCTAACACATCACCATACTAAACACAATCATTACTAAACAAACAATACCGAGGATCGTCGATCCTTTATATCCTGATGTATATTTCAAGGATAAACTATCTGTAAGACAGCCAAGGATAAAGGATCCTCAGTATAAAAATCGTGGCCTAACAATAATGTTATTTTTATTTGTGACCCAACGTAAGATTTAATAATAATAATAAGAATAAGAATAACATTAATAGTAATAGTTTAAACCCTAAATGACTCCAAAATCCTTTTAAACGGATTTGTAACCGTTATGTCGTGTCATTTTTATTTTATTGGTTATACCCTCTAATTTATATTACTTAAAAAGTTGTTATAATAAACTAATAACAACTTTTGTTTTTATCAAAGAATGTACTTAAACCATATCAATTCCCAAATCCGTCATACACCTTTATTTCACTAATTTTATTTAGTTAATATTAATATCAACTATGAACCTTTGTTGACGTAAACCGAGGAGCTCGCCGCTTTTATCTTAAAATTTTCTTTATCGCCATCTCATTCTCATCAATTTCACACTCTAAGATGAGTTTACATACCCCATTTTTCATCTTTTAAATTTTGGGGGTGGCATGTATACCCTATTTAAATTACTCATTTTTATTTATTTATCTATTCATAATACAATTCAATATATGTTTATGTGTGATTATTGCATGATCTATGATAATGCTCTATGTGTTTAATTGTTTATTTTATGTTTGGCGGTTGGTATCTTATCCTCATCTATCCTCATCTAGTATGATCATACATTTACCCAAGTACTTTGATTTGTATCAATAAGAACGGGTCCATATCTATTTAGTTGTTTACATTTTCTGTAATACTCGTCATTTACATATGAATTGTGATTTATCTATATATATATATATATATATATATAACTAAAACTTATGCATTCTCACCAACATTCGTGTTGACAAACTCTATTTTCTTACATGTTACAGGTACAAGTAGTTGATATTATTCAAGATTAAAGACAATAGTTTGACCTTAGGATATCTATTCATATTACACAAAAGAATGATTTATTTGGTTTAATTATTGTAATTGTGTACTTGATTTAATGTTAATTAAATTAAATCAAAATTGCCACATTAGTTAGTGTCTTTTGAGCTACTATCCAATCAATACGTTACGCCCTGGTATGTTCCGCCGCCTTTGGTCGGGGTGTGACACCCACCACCAACACTCACCTCCAACAACCATTATCTCCCGTCGCCCTGCCACCACCTGTCACCGCCAACCACCGTCACCGCCCACCAATGTCACGACCACCACCTGCCTCCCACCACCACCGCCACTCACTACCATTTTAAATTTATTTTTTTCTACCTGCCAAATAACGCAATGTAATCGTTCATTTCATTCCCATGTGGTAACCAAACATCTCATTGGAATGGTAGTAACCCATTCCATTCCTTTGTCCATACCATTACCACATTCATTCATTTCTGTCGTCCATTCCATTACCTAATACCAAACAGACCCTAAGTATTTTTCTCCATACTAATCAAACAACCTACAAATAACATGAGAGTTTCGGGATACTGGCTTTTTAGATGTCGTCATGCAATCTGTTCCGGTTGACACCTATCTGAGTTATCTAATCTTTTGAACCATAATTATCATTAAAATAATTTCGTTTGATGATATAGATGTTTTGACTCGTGTTATCTTCGATTTTGAAATATACCCGTTATATAAGTATAGTCGTTCGATGGCTTAAAGATACATGACAAGTTTATTAGAAGTTGTAGGGTGATGAATTATTTAGCATGTTTAAAGCTTTCATCTCCAATTAATATATTTTTGCTATTATTATTGGCTCTTGTAATAACAAAAAACTTCGAATACATAAATAAGCAAAGTTATGTTAATCCATACGCGAAAATCAACCAAGCAACCAAACAAACATGTAATCATAAGAACCAAAACATAAGATCCAAAACATTAAGTCCATAATATAAGGTCCAAAACATAAAGTCCAAAATACATCAACATCTAAAATTCCGATAATAAAGCAATGACTGTTGTGGTGGGGGCTCTTGTGCCTCTGCGGTGGTGAACCAAGTATATCTGGATGTGTTGGAGCTGTACAACCCTTCTCCCTCGCTCCGGCTAATCACTCACTCCATCATCCACGCGACCCTTGCCTTTATATGATGAGTCGTATAGATCAGATGTTGTAAGTGAGCAAGTACGAGCCAGGAGGCCTATACAGCTCGTATAGGGGTTATATTGCTCGTATAGACTGAAAAAGTTGTCATCATGTCCCCTACGTACATTTGTCAGTCATATTAGGGCCATACGAATCGTGTAGCCCCTATACAAGCCGAATATCGTTGATAACACACCAGAGGGTGGTGTGTGTATATAACGACCCATTTTAGATTCATCGAGACTATTCAAGAGCTTCTGAAATTGAAGAGGTTAAATGAGTCTAGGAGGGGTGTTCATCGGTTCGGTTATAAGATTTTGTTTTCCCTAATCGAAAATCGAACCTAATCGAATTCGGAAAAAAGGATAACCGAATCGTAATCGAACGAATGTAAATGAACTACTCAATCAAACAAAAAAAAACGAACGGACGTAAATTAACATTGACGCATGTTAACGAGCGAACCTAAACGAACACATGACCGAAAATGTTGACGAACACATTTGAACGGACACAACATTTTTTTGTGTTCATTTAAGCTTTTACCAGACGAAGTTCTTTGTTAATGTTCCATTCATTTATTAAATGGACAAACGTAAACGAACTTTCTGCCAAGCGGTTCATGAACAGTACGCCGGAGTCGGTTCGTTTACAACTTAGATATGGCTGTGGCATCGGTAAAAGCTAGAGAAGGAGGAACTTGCCAAAATGTGGGGTCAAAATATGGCTATTTTAATCAACTGTTATAGACTTATAGGTCTTGGTCAAGCTCATCAAAAGCTACAACAAAGTTTACATGTTCACCCCTTCTGCAAGTTACAATTCTTTGTTTAATTTGGGTTAATGAAAGCTTTGTTTGTTGGTTAAAAAAGAAGAAGATTTGGTCATATAAACAATGATAATATAAGATGTATTTCGACTTCGATAGTTTTTAAAAAGAATCACAAGTGAGATCATTGATATCAAAAGGTTATGCTCAACGGTATATTGGGTATGTCTCGTTATTTATAGGTTTGTATTCAGTATTTTATTAATTATTAATAAAATATGAGGGTGAAAATGACTTTTATGTTCTCATATGCTTGTCAAGACTTAAGAAAATGAATGGTGGTTAGTGTAAACAACTAAAAGCAAGACAAGTTTATATAAAGGATGAACAATGAAAGTCATTTCTTCAAACGAATCTATTTTGTTGCTTGTAATAGTAAATTGGACAAGAATTATAATTTTATCTATAAACATTGATGTCTCCTATGTCATGTTCTCATAAAAAAAGATGCATAACATATGCATATGGACTTTTGTTTCACGCAATCTACTCTATAATGATTGACTACATACAGGGTCATTTACGAGTACTAAAAATGGAACTTTTTATATAAAAAAAATATATTTCAAAGATCAATGGGGCTAAATGCCATATTACTCAACCCATTATTACATCTCGACTAGTTATATGAAATTCAGGAAAGTGAAACTTAATGTTTAGAACCGTCCTAGATTCTAAGCACGGATGTATGTAACATATCGATGTCATGTATGCCAAGGATAATATTTAACAGTTCAACATCAAGACACCACATATGTTATACTGCATTTCATGGTTTGCTACTTTGCTTTGCTTTCAAATTTCACGATTTAATTCTGGTTTACAATTATCAAACACCAATACCAATGCACGAATACACGACACAAACCTACATGACTTAAACATGTTTCAGGTATGGCGGTAACAGGTTTCGTGTACTAAATAGGTAAAATACCCATTTACATGTTAATTACCTGATTAGATTTTTCATAAATGAAAATATATAATAATATAATATGTTATATACCCCATATAGTTAACCTTAATTTTTTATACCAAACAATTGAACACGACGCATATCATGAATTTCAATATAAAATCAACCAGACGACACACAAACTCTTCTCTGATTCTCCCTCTCCAAATCTCGGGTGGTTTGGTGGTTTCCCTCCACGTCTTTGGTAGTCGTAGCCCTTCGATTCTCTGGTCTACCTCTCCGCATCTCCGATTCTCCGACAATTTGGCCTCCTCGCAGTTGTAGCGACACAGACGGTATTAACATGTTCGTGCCTTATCGTGTATACCTGGTATTGACAGGTTCGTGTTTGGGTTTGTGATGAAGGTACACGATAAGTTTTGGTGTTGTGTACATGTATACATGTTTCGTGTTCGTGTATTATCATGTCTGTGCCTTATCGTGTACGAGCATACTTGATATGGCAACCCTAACACTTCATACTCACGCATGCTAAATTAAACTAATCCTTGTGGAAGCCATTTGACATAAAATAAAACACGCTTAAGAAACCATAAAATTATTATACTAGGTATATGTAATTTTCAATTTACATGTTTGGAATCGCAAACCCTTAAAGCCGGAGAATTGTATAAAGATTTTCAATGGTTGTTCCCTGAATTAGATTCTAATTACCACTAAGATGTTTTGAAGCTTAGTTTATTAACATTAAAAAAAAAACAAAAAGTATCACATGACTCAATCATGGATTCTAGTAACCTACAACCATCAGTTTTAGCACTCTCTTTTGTGATTAAATATACCATAACCATTTACATTTTATGTGCAATCAGCCATTACGATATGCAATGCTTTATAATATATCCCTCAAGATGACCCTTGCTTTGAAAAAGGCTTGGAATTGATAATCATATTTTGATATTCCATTAGGTACGCAACCCCGACCGGCGACCGCTTTACTACCAAAACCAATCCTGTTAATTAATTCATAATGATCTAGTTATTGGTTCATGTAATTATGGTTATGCATTCTTTGGTTCGGTATGGGTCAGATCACTATGTTTCATGTTTTAACCACTAAGATATTCCATACGCATTGATGACGGGGGTAGCCCAAGAAAATAATAAAATAGCTGGAAAACATTAACGCTAAAAAGGTTAAAAGGTTAAAAGCTTCATTTCCCGCCCAAACTTATGTAAACATATACCCACGTGCTACAGTACTATGTCAACTCAAGACTCACATCACTGTTCCCTCTGAGCAAAGGACATGCTCAGATAAAGTATTATTATTTTAATCACGGACCAACGGTCCAAAGCTTCCCGCCCACAAAGGTCAACTCTCTATGCAAACTGGAGCTAAATTAGTTTGTACAATGGACGAAAGGCTTGATCTCTTCTTCTATAAAAAGGAGACTTAGCCATAAATATAGACACAACAAGATCTGGGCAGATATCATACTCTCCCTTATCTTCTCTTCTTTCTTAAGAAATATGCTCTTAGCTTATTTCTTTCTTACTTCAATAATTTCATAGCTTCACCAAGAACATCATCAAAAGACCGATTCCAAACATCACAGTCTTGGGTCTTCGGTGAACTTCAACAATCAACAAACAAACTAGTAAACCTCCTTCTACGTTTTGCAAACGTAGAGGGACACCACGACCGACGTTAGGTTAACTTGAACCCTTAAAGCTTGTTAGCCTAACCGGTCCATTCACTATCACTGGTCTTATCTTTGTTGTAGCAACACTCATAAGAACAAAGAATATCACATGCCTCAATCATGGATTCTAGTGACCTACAACCATAATTTTTGGTACTCTCTTTTGTAATTAAAACGTACCAAACCATTTACTTTTATGTGAAATCTCCCATTACAAAATGTAATTCTTCATAACATATCCCTCAAGATGAGTCATGCTTTAAAAAAAGGCTTGAAACTGATATTCTTATTTTGATATTCCATTAGGTACGTAACCATGACCACTTTAAGACCAAAACCAACCCGTTAACTAGCTCATAACAATCTGGTTCTTGGTTCATGTAAATATAATTATGTGGTTTTTCGTTCAACATGGGTTAGATCACTCTGTCTCATGTTTTAACCCGTGCACATTCCTACAATTGACCACTTCCATCCTATAATGCTCATACATTACAATATACACATCAAATGAGTTAGAACACCAAAGAAAAGTCAACCCCTCAACACCATAAGAACTCCATCAAGGATAAACGTGAAGATCACATTCTGTCTATCACTTATATCTCTAATCTCTAATTTATGATATACTCCCTCACATTAGAGATTTGGCCAGGGGCGGCCCGGGGGGGTGTGCGGCCGGGGCACGCAAGTTTTGGGGGGCCGAACATCTCCTGTTAATCGGAGTTCTTAACCGAGAAGCATCTGTGTAGTTTGACCCTTTATATTATCATCTTTTTACCTAAATTAAGAAAGGAAATCGAAGATACAATCTAGATGCTTTTTTCCGGTGGCCAGCAAAGCTTGATTGTAAACTCTAAGAAGAAGAAGAAGAGATAAAGAGCAGAGGAGTCATATTTACTGTTACATATTATATATTATATTATGTTTTTATGTTCAGTTTTCGAGATAATGTAGCCTAGTTGTTAAGTGCAAATAGTCACCTAGGCTACCATGGTCCTTGGCAGGCTAAGTTTGCCAATTTTAAATAAATTTATATTATTTACAATATAGTTAAAACGAGATATGAATTTTGTTGTTCAAATATTAAGAGATCATTTATTAAGGTACGGTATATAATTCATGTCAGGTTCTTTATCTCTATCTTTATAATTACACTAAAAAACATTATATTTTCTCTCTCGTATACAATTAAATAATATTTTTATATCTTTATCATTATCTTTTCTATCTCCTTCACTCATAAAAACTTTCTAATATATTAAAATATAAAATAGAGATTGAACAGTATTCCTCCAAATTTACTCAAAATTACCTATCTCTTTAAAATTTTATATTTCCTCAACTCACAACCACTTAACACCTTCTAAAAAAATT
The DNA here is from genome assembly GCF_021521415.1 of Bidens hawaiensis. NCBI lineage: Eukaryota > Viridiplantae > Streptophyta > Magnoliopsida > Asterales > Asteraceae > Bidens > Bidens hawaiensis. Next base: position 7,734,851 of record NW_027491020.1, on the reverse strand, counting down.
TAAAGAACACCCTCACATAACTATAAAGGAGCTGATGAGAATGCTTTTATATAATAACTTGTTATCTTCTTTTATAGAACGATGAGTCTAAGTTATGAAACACAAAAATAGTTCATGTTGTTTATTTTAAATTAAATATATTAGTTTTATACTTATCCCTTTTTAGTTTTGTTTTAGTTATATTTCACCATTAACTTTTATTTCAACATGCCATTTAAAATCTTTTAAACAATTTTAAAAAATTGAGTTTATATTAAAATAACTATATTAATTTCAAAAATTTTGTATTAATAACTCGTATAAGCATTGAGTTTTAGGGTTTCGAAAGTTTGGTTATTATATTCATATTATATATTTTTTCTATTGTTATAACTTTAAGCATCGTTGAAAAAAATGAGCTTATATTTTTTGTTATTCGTCAAATCCTCAGAGACGGCCCTGGATTTGGCTAATACACACAACATGATTTGACATAAATTTAGCAAGCCAGTATTTAAGTGTTTAACGTAAAATAAGTTTGGTTCATAAGTGGGTCAACATGTTATTGGCATCAATAAAAACATGTCTAAATAGGTTCAGCCGCTTAACCCGTTTATAACACTCATAGTACATTTTACTTATCATGTCAAATAGGTTAATAAGCGGTAGTGGACTTGCAATGTTTATGGCGCGTTTATGAAATTACATAGTTTAGTATGTAATACAATATATTAAAAATAAACATGGATTGTGATCATCATAAGCATAGCTTGGTTGGGGCCAGGGGTGGCCCCATCCCTTTCTGTTTTTTCGCTTGATGGAGTAAATTTATTCTTTTTCGGCCGAAAAATTTTATAAATTGTGTAAATTGGTAAATTTTGATCCCGGCCCCCTCCGTTTTTCGCTCGGTTTTGTAGATTTTATCCTTTTTCGGCCGAAAATTTTTATACATAGTGTAAATTTACTCGTTTCCGACCGAAATTTTGAGTCCGGCCCTCCGTTTTTTCCGCTCGGTACTGTAAATTTATATTTTTCCGGCCGAAAATTTTTATATATAGTGTAAATTTACCCGTTTCTGACCGAAATTTTGAACCCACCCCGCTCTAGTTTATGAATTTTTTTATACATATTGAGGCCGACCCCTCGACGTATATGTCTAAGCTTCGCCACTAGTGACCTTCGGTAACTTTTATTTTATTATGTTAATTATGTCTTATTATTTCTTAACAATGTGTTAGTGAATTGTGTTATGCTGCTCATGTTATAAACCTCTTCATATTTAATATTGTAAAACACTTTTTGTCATTCATATTACTGAACTGATTATATTTAAGTGTGTCATGTCATGTATCTCATTTATTAAATATTAGGTTAGTTCCGTGTTACACACGGGTGGAAATATACGTGTGTGTATAAAACTTCATATATGTGTGTGTATGTTATACATTTTAACGAATTGTAAACATCGGATTATCTTACATTGTTAATACAAGGTATCACATTGTTGTTTTAATTAAAAAAATCTAACATACAAAGACAACAGAAAAACATAACAATTTAAAACATATCTCTAATTTATACAACATATTTCTAACTTATACCATGAAATAAAAAAAACATTTTAATTAGATCTTCATCATCTACTGAAATGATATGTTGTAAATTATGAAGCGTAAACATGTAGATGTTGTAACATAAGTTGTGTGTTATAAAAACTATTTTTATTGAAATTATAAAACATATAAATATACAACATAAAAAATGCTACAAATATGTATATAACAATGAGATATAACAATTATAATTTTGATTAAAACATTTAATAAAGCAAAAATAAAATCCAAACTTAATGACTTAAACCACCATTTCAATCCAAACATTCATACACTCAGTCCAAACGTTCATAAATAATTTCCCAAAATCCAAAAATAAAAAAATAAAAACAAAAAACAAAGTCTTAAAATTTTAAAAATAATAATGAAGACAATTAATTGCCTTTATTACTCAATAAATCGTGACTATAACAATTCATTTAGAGAACCTTCTCCAACTTAGGAGTTAATGTTCAAAATTAAATTGTTTATTAGGTGGATAATTTATTTATAAAAATTGTATACTTGGCATCATATGTGGATAACCTAGCTAAATGACATGTGTAAAAGATGTGTTGCTTTATGTGACATTCGTCATTTTCGGTTTAACTTGTATTTGCTTTTGTATGGTAAAATCGACCCTTTTTATGTTTCGAATTCTTTGAAATTAATAAAAATAGTGGTTTTTATGTTACAAATTTGTTTCACACTTGTTGGATCGCGAAACGTCTTTTTCGGAACCTTAAAACACCCTTTTATGGCTAAAAACGAGTTAAAACAAACTTAAGAGACTAAACTTGCCAAATATCAAAAGCTGGAAACAACCCCCCCCCCCTCCAAGGGGCGCCGCATAGCGTCTAGCCGTGTCTGCAGGTCACCAGGTCATTTTTCTTGTTGTTTTGTGCATTGTTTGACCTTTTAAACATATCCAAATGCATGTAAACCTTAAAAGCAACATTATACCCAAACCCTTCCTCTTTCCCTATATAAACATACTCTACTTGTTTCCATGGCTTTCCCTTCTCCGAGCATGGTCGGTTTAGGTGTATTGCTAGGCAAAGCTTCATGGAGGACTATTATAGTCCTTGTTAACACTTTAATTTATGCAAGCTTGTTAATATTTCTTAGCTCTTAATTATTTTACTTTCCAAATCATTTTAATAGTTCAATGGTATTTGGGTATGTAGTTACCATCTTCGGTTTTATTCCGAGTCAAGGACCGAACCAAAACCGAACTCTTGTTTAAATGCTTTATTATTAACATGTTGTATGTAAGACTTGAATATTATCATTTCTAAGTTTATTTTAATAGTTTAATGATATTGGGTATGTGGAAACCATCCTCGGTCTCATACCAGTCAAGGACCAAACCAAAACCGAACTCTCGTTTAACTCTTTATTTAATTGTTATAAAACAAGTTGTATGTAAGATTTAAGTGTTTAAGATCTTTATTTACATTTTTGTATTTGTTATTATAATGTGGATTTGTTGGACCCAAACTTGGTCACATACCAAGTCTTGAACCAACCAAACCGAACTAAACCGAGTTCACTCGCTTAAAACACACTAGTTGTGTTTCGGGCCACCGAATCTCACATTTTCTTTTTAAGATCTTTTACAGACTAATTATAAACGTTTTCTTAAAGTACTTAGTATGTCGGACCTAACTTGATCTTATAACAAGCTTGGACCGATAAAACCGAACACTCACTTGACATTGGTGTTTAGAGTTTCTCTTTAATAGAACTTCTAACACTAGTTAAGTTTTTGTTTTAAATAATTTATCTCCTGATATTTATCACTTTGGAATGTCGACTTCGAACTTGACAATTTATCAAGACCCGAACCGGCTAAACCGAACACTCGTTAAAATCCCATTTTGGTAATTATCTATCAAGGGGTCATGCACTATTGCATTAAACCTTTCCCCACACATTTACTTAACAAAGGTTAAGTAAAACTAATGAATAGAATACCGAGACCCGATTTCGAGTAAACCTACTTTTCAAAAACCATTACTTTAATTTTTTTTTATGTATTTACACTTTAACCCTCAAACTTTAATTATTTATCTTCCTTGTCATGATATTTTACATTAAAGCTTTTAAGATCATCTACTAACTCAAGACCCTCTCAATCTAGGTCTTGCTCGTTGAACTTACCTTTTATTTTTTACCGCAAACTAATCCTTCAGGTTACCTATTTCATATGAGTAATCACACTCCCCCTTTTTACGCTTTTATACTTTTGGGGGGTGGCATGCATACCATATTCACACTTATTTGTTTCATGATATCATTATCAAATCCACAATTCAACATTATGTGCTTGTATAAATATTTGCTCGATCTTTGTTTATGCCTCAAATTGATTATGTGCACGAGTGTTTATTTATATGTTGTTGTTGAGCCTCAATAAGTATGATCATACACACCCCTAACTACTTTTGCCTTGTGCTAGTAGAATATGGCCTCATTCTCAATGTATTTTGGTTGTTACCAAATAGAAAGGTGCCACAATTATTTATTTCATTTACAATGGTTGTTGCATTATTCTATTTACACATGTGTTGCTCACTAGTGTATTGCTCACCAACTTTCATGTCGCTAAAATCTATTTTAGCATGCTATAGGTTTACTTTTATGTTGCTCGTCACTTAGATTAAACCTTTAGGATACTTTAATAAATTTATTGTTGATGAAATTGTTTGTGTTTTATCTTGAACAAGTTGTATTTGTGATTACTGAATGAAATAATAGAGTTGAGTAAATATTATCACTTTAATAGTGTCATAATGTTCTTGAGCAATCCGTTGCACCCTGGCATGTTCTGTCGCCTTTGGTCGGGGTGTGAGAAATTGGTATTAGAGCCATGACTATAAGATAGGCGGTTAGACGTAACGGCTTAGTATAGTTCTTGCTTTAGGGTCCTTATACATGTTGCTTATACGTGATTGCCCTAATTGATTGTTCATTGAACATATTTACTTATCTACTTGTGTACTTCATTTAATCTCATATACACAACCACTCAAAACATTCTAAGATATCCTTAACTCACCTTCATTTAATCTCATATATACACATGCACACACTCTCATATTATACTAAGGTATCCTTACCTTACCACAAAAAGTTATCTTTATGATGTTTTATGGATAACAAACTAAATTTGGATCCCGTTATTTATCATCACCTTAAAGCTTGACTCTATAATGGGTTTGTAGCCACCATCGGGGGCGAAACACTAAGAAACGATCATTTGACAAAAAGATTCCAAGAATCGAAGGTGATTTACTTACCTGGGATGATTGAATTGAAGTGTTTTTCCCCTAGGCCAACAAACCATGTTATACATGTTAACAACTTTAAGTTGTCGAATGCAAGAGTTTCGGTTGCCTCATATTTTTGTTGGAAGCATAAGAGCCACGGTGATACATAGACTAATGTTTTCAACACCCCAAATAGCTTCATTGTTTACTTGTTATTGTTATTATTACGATATTTGGGACAAAACGTGTAAAACACGTTGAAACGTACACATGTTCAACTCCCCGTTTTATTACAGTTATATTTAAGATTTTATGATTTGAACAAGATTCATGGCGGTACATGAACGTTCTCAGTGTTAAATTTTAAATTTTTTTATATATGTTTGAAGGGCTTATTTATTCAAAGTATATATTTAGTCATTTCCTTTATATTGATTTCTCATTACGAATTTCTCATTCATATAAATTTATTACATAATTTCGCCTATTTGGATTTCTTTAATTTTATTTTGTACAATCTGAATTCTCATGATAACTTCCATTATATAATTTTTGTTCATTATGATTTCTCACAACAAAAATATTTTCATCATACAATTTCAATCATTTTAAATTTTCTGATGACAATTTTACTTAGATTTATGAAGTAATTCTCATTGTATAATTTTTAATTGTTTGATTTTTTTTTTCTCATACAACATTTTCATTAAAATTCTAGTTTGATGACAATCTTATTAATCTTGATTTCTCGTTTAACAAAATTGTTAATTTTAAATCCTCAAAATCATTTATTAATACACAAAATATTATATAACCATTATGGTAAAGTTTTTTTTACAAAATTTTGTTCACATAAGGATTTTCATTATATATCTTGATACCTCATTGTTGGGTGCAGATTTTTTATCCTCAGGATTTGTTATGATTCAGGGATTCCGAGCTATCCTACCAATGCAAATATTCTGAGGATGATATTTGACTAATTCAATTGTCCTATATTATTTTGGTTTATTTTGCAGATAAGACCACGTGTTTAATATGCTAATATGAACGTGGGTTTGCAACGGCTAGTGCTGAAACTTCGTCAACTCAAACGTGGGCAGCAACGAATCATGGAAGACTTAGTCTAGGGTTTATTCAGGATTTCTCGGAATTTCAGTTGTACTCTTTGCTTATTTAAACGAGCTGATAAGATCGATTAGAACACACACTTCACTGCTTTAGCTACTAGCACTCATTGTAACACTTAGCATTCGATTTATTATCAGCTCCACCACCTGTAACCACCTTTTTGTTATTAATAAAATTGACGGTGATAGTTTTCACCGTCCGGGGGTTTTTTGTGCCGGAGATTCTCACAATTAAGGGCTTTTTCCCTCGTAATCAAATCTTTGTGTTCACTCATTCTTCAATCAAGCACTCTACCTCACGTACTAATTTGATCAAAAGTTACTTTGTTAATTTTTGACCAAAACAATTTGGCGCCCACCGTGGGGCAAACGGTGCTTTGATCATTATTAACCCTCAATTTAAACCCTACTTTCAATATCCACAACATGTCTTCCCAACCGAAAAATGTTTCCTCTTCTGCCACAGCTTCAGACTCCTCTGTGAGGCCTTCTATGCCTCCTCCTCCTGCTGGTGGTATCCCGAAGAAACCTGACAACACTCAGAAGAAACCTGCTACTCCAGTGTTTTCAGATTCAAGACCGTCTCCCCAGGATCCCGTCATGGTATCCAACAATGACCTTCTGTCTATGTATAGACGGATACAAGAACAGATGGAACGCTAGAACAAGACCAACCATATGCTCGTGAGGGAACTGGAAGATCTCAAGAAAGCCAAGAAGCCGGCAAAAGAATTCACACCACTAGTCCCGAGATCTCTGGATTTCACTCCTCCAGGATCTTCAGGATTGGTGCGTCCAGAGTCTACCATGACATACAACTCTGGATCCTCATCTTTCTAGAACCCAGGGTCTGCGGGATTTCACTCATCTGGATCCCAAGGATACTTGTATGCATCCTCTGGTGGACCGTTTCAACATGCAGGATCCTCAGGATTATCCCAACAGGGAGGATCCTCATGATTGTTACAACAGTCCGGATCCTCAGGTTTATTCCACCAGACAGGATCGTCAGGTCCTTATCAGCAGGCGGTATCCTCAGGGTCTCAGCAACAGCCAGGATCCTCAGGAGTACCTCCATCAGGGTCCTTCAATCCTCAGCAGCCATTTGCTCAGACTCAGCAGTTTGCAGGGTCCTCTAAGGTGCACTAGGGAGACTTCATCCCGATGCAGGCTAACACTTCGGCAACCCCATTTGTCACCCCAGGAAACATTACGTTTGGGAATGCAAGCTACAACACCCAGACCACTCCTCAGAATATTTATCAGGGTAACACTATCAATACAATTCCATTTAATGCTAATCAAGGATTTTTTCAGGATGCAGGCATAAGTTTAAGTTTAGCCCGGGAATTACAGAAGCTTAAGGACATGATATCAAATATTGCTGGTGTAATCTGTCCCATAGCTGAAGTTCCCACTGGTAGTCACAGAATATCCCGATTTGTACCATTAATCGGTGACGTACAGATCCCTAAACGGTTTCAAACCCCAAATATGAAGCTATATTATGGTTCGACGGACCCCGAGGAACACGTTGCACAGTATAGAGAACGCATGGAAATCAACCCAATCCCTATGGAAATCAAGGAAGCATGTCTTTGCAAGGGGTTTGGGTCTACCTTGAATGGAGCAGCCATGAAATGGCTACTGAGTATTCCTCCTAATACTGTCACTTCCTTTTCTCATTTAATTAACTTGTTCAATAACCAGTTTTCTTGCAGTAGAACATTTGAGAAAATGACAGGTGATCTTTACATGGTTACCCAGAATCCTGGGGAATCCTTGAGAGATTTTATTACCAGGTTTAGCAAGGAGTCATTGGAGATTCCAAATCTAAATCCTGCTTCGGCAGTGGAAGCTCTTAACTTGGGGTTAGAGAAAGACTCCTCTTTCTATGATGATCTTGTTATGACTCCATGCAGGTCGTTAGATGAAGCAAGAAGCAGAGCCCTAAGGTTTATCATGCTAGAAGACGATAAGAAAAACTTTAAAAAGATCGATATACCGAAGTATGACCAGATGAACAGGAAGGCCGAATCCCCAGGAAAATCATATTGATCAAAGCCTTACTATAAGCCTGATAACCCTAGGAACAATGCAGTAGATGATAAAGATGATGAAGAATATCCTAAGGTCTCTGAATATTGTTTCTCTGTTTATATTGGTGGATTAATGTGTGCCATGCAGGATTTAGGTGAGAAAGCCAGGTGGCCAAAGAAGATGGAAAAACAAGGAGCCTGGAAAGAAAAATCAAAGTGGTATGCCTTCCACGAAGACTTTGGGCACTTGACCGATGATTGCATTGCACTCAGATAGGAGATCAGCTATCTTCTCAGCAGGGGCCACTTGAAAGAGCTATTTGGCAAGAAAAAAGGAAGAGAGCAAAATCCTGAAAAAGTTCCTGAAAGTTAGAAGTGGTTTACAGACCAACAAAGACATCCATTCTCACTCAAGCAAAGACCATATCCTTTGATGAAAGCGATAGAGTTAATATTCAGGATCCTCACCATGATAGTTTGGTAATAACATTATATGTAGCTAACCATTATGTGCGCAGGATCCTCATAGATGGTGGAAGCTCTGTCAACATTATTCAACTAGATGTGCCGAAAAAGATGAATATTCCTGAGGATGAGATTATCCCCAGTTCCTCAGTATTAGTTGGATTCAGTGGAGAAACTAAGAATACTATTGGGGATATCAAGCTCCCAGTATATGTCGAAGGGGTAAATAAAATGCAAAAGTTTTGTGTTATTGACTGTTTGTTTTGTTGCAATATTATATTAGGCAGGCCCTAGATACACGACATGGAAGCAGTCCCCTCCACTTATCACCAATGTGTGAAACTCCCAAGTCCGTGGGGAGTTATCAAAATCATCAGCGATCAACAAGATGCAAAGAATTGCTGCACCTCTTCTATGAAGTGTACTCCCAAACCCCATCAGGCGTAGCAAATACAGGACCAAGCACGAGACGTAATGGAGGCCAGGGAACAAGAAATTAAAGAAGTACTTCCTTATCCTAAGGATCCTGAAGTCAAAGTGCTGATAGGAACGTGCATTCCTGAGGATATTGAGTCGAAGTTGCTCGATTTCCTCAAGTCGAGACTGTCAACATTTGCATGGAAACACGAAGATATGACAGGTATTTCCAAAGATATTATAACACATAAACTTGGAATTGATAATTCTTTCAGGCCAATCCATCAAAAAAGAAGAAAGTTTGCACCTGAGAGAAACATAATCATCCAAGAAGAAGTTGAAAGACTCTTGAAGGCAAATATGATAAGGGAAGTCCAATATCCCCGATGGTTAGCAAATGTGGTGGTTGTGCAAAAAAAGAATGGAAAATGGAGAGTTTGTGTGGATTTCACACACTTGAATAAGGCATGCCCTAAGGATCCATTCCCTCTACCACACATGATTCAATGGTAGACGCTACAGCTAGCCACGAAATGCTGACATTTATGGATGCATCCTCAGGATTTCAGCAAATCCAAATGGAGCCCTCAGATCAATAAGACACAGCCTTCATGACCCCCATAGGTATTTATTGTTATATTTCTATGCCCTTTGGACTCAGAAATGCAGGTGCAACCTATCAGAGGTTAGTTAATATGATTCTCAAATAGAAATTGGGGGAAACGATGGAAGTTTATATCGATGATATGGTGGTGAAGTCCAAGAAAGCTGAGGATCACCTCCAGGATCTCAAGACTGCATTTGATATCCTCGACAAATATAACATGAATCTGAACCCTGCAAAGTGCCATTTCGGAGTGAAGGCTGGCAAATTCTTGGGATACATGGTCACCAAAAGGGGGATAGAGGTGAGTCCAGAGCAGATACAAGGTATCCTTAATCTGAAATCCTCAGCATCGGTCAAGGACGTTCAAAGGCTAACTGGCAGGATAGTGGCACTCAACAGATTCATATCCAAATCCTCAGAAAAGTGCAAAGAATTTTATGATATCCTTAGGAAAAATAAGAAGTTTGAATGGACCAGTAAGCATGCAGAAGCTTTGATGTCCTTAAAACCTTATCTTTCTTCTGCTCCTCTACTGGTAAAACCCGAAGAAGGTGAACCCCCATCTCTATATCTAGCTGTATCAAATAATGCTGTAAGTGCAGTTTTTGCCAAGGATCTCGAAGGTCAACAACATCCCATCTGTTATGTAAGTAAAAGTCTATTGGATGCCGAAACCAGGTATTCTTATCTTGAGAAATTAATTTTAGCACTTATTATGGCATCCACTAAACTTAGACACTATTTTGAAACTCACCCTATTCATGTTAAAACTAATTACCCTATTAAGTATGTTTTGAGAAAACCAGAAATGTCAGGTAGAATGGCAAAATGGGCTGTGAAACTAAGTGCATATGATATAACATATGAACCTAGGACTTCCATCAAAACCCAGGCATTGGCAGACTTTGTGGCTGATTTCACTAGTGAACTTAAGAAAAAGGCAGACTTGGAAGTCCAACAACTTGAAGAAACCAAAGATAAGTGGACTCTATACACTGATGGTGCTTCAAATGTTAGAGGAACAGGTCTCGGGATCCTTCTGAAATCGCCACAGGGGGACATTATACCTCAATCCATATCCTACGGATCAAGCCACAAATAATGAGGCAGAATATGAAGCTTTGATAGCAGGATTACAACTAGCAATCGATATGAAAATCAGGTTTATTCAAGTACATGTTGATTCATTATTATTAACTAATCATTTTAATGGTTCGTATACTGTTAGAGGAGAAAAACTAATGAAATATTTAGAGCTAGTAAAAAAACTAGCAAAGTGTTACGATATATTTGATATTTCACAGGTACCTAGAGAAGAGAACGTCGAAGCAGATGCCCTAGCGTATTTATCTTCATCCTTCAGGATACCAGAAGGTGTCAAGATTCCTATCATACATATCCTGAGCCCAGAAATAGGGGAGCAAGATGTCAATGAATTATCAGAAGATGATGAAGATATGAGAGTCAAAAATCCTGAAGATAACGAAAATTCTTGGATTATCCCAATCAGGAGATATATTCAGGATGGAATTATCCCCAAGGATGAAAACCCGAAGGCTTTTCGCACAAAGGTAATCCCATATACTATAATGAATGATATATTATACAGAAAATCTCTTGCAGGACCATATCTTAGGTGCTTGGAGAAGGCAGAAGCTCAAGAAGTTCTTCAGGATATCCATGAAAGAGACTGTGGGAATCACACTGGGGGCAGAGCACTATTCTCCAAAATCCTGAGGACCGGATTCTTTTGGCCAATGATGAAGAAGGATGCTATGAATTATTCCTAGAAATGTGATGCATGCCAGAGACATAGAAACATTTTGCACCAGCCAGCAGAACCCTTGTATCCTATTATATCCCATTGGTCTTTCATGAAGTGGGGTATGGATATTGTAGGGAAACTACCAACAGCTCCAGGAGAAAAAGTCTTTATGCTGGCCATGACGGATTATTTCTCGAAGTGGAATGAAGCGGACGCTTTTGTTCAAGTCAGAGAGAAAGAAGTTATCTCATTCATCAAGCGCAATATCCTGACAAGATTTGGAATCCCGGAAGAGATAGTGTGTGACAATGGCTCGCAGTTCATTGGCAAGACAACCACCAACTTCTGTGCCAGTTGGGGAATCAAGATGATCACCTCAACACCTGTTCATCCTCAGGCTAACGGTCAGGCCGAATCAAGCAACAAAATCATTATCAATAACCTGAGGAAAAAGTTGGGGTCTAAGAAAGGAAAGTGGGCCGAGGAACTACCTTTTGTTCTTTGGGCGGATAGAACCACTTCAAAGAATGCTACTGGTCAGACTCCTTTTTCATTGGTATTTGGAGCCGAAGTAGTTATCCCGACAGAGATGGTTATCCCTACAGCTAGAGTCAGTCATCAGAATCCTGAAGATAATACCCAAAGTCTACTTGAAGATCTAGATGAAGTAGAAGAACTTAGGGATTTAGCAAAGATCAGAATGGCCTCTTATCAGCAAAATATAGCAAAGTCCTACAACAAGAATATCAGGGTTCGTAGATTTCAAGAATGGGACTTGGTTCTCCTAAATGCCTTTTAAAATACTACAAATCCTGCGGATGGAAAGCTTGCACCAAAGTGGGAAGGTCCTTACTTGATTGAGTCAGAAGCAGGAAAGGGGGCATACAGATTGTCTACTTTGGATTGTGACTTATTACCAGGGGCTTGGAACGCTAGCCACCTCAAAAAATATTTTTTGTAAGACTTCTATCCCGAAGATAATTGCTATCCTGACAAATTTAACGGTGATGTTAAACAACTGAGGTATGTATTCTAATTTATATTTTTCATTTTCAATATTATTATTCTTTTATCATGATACTGACTTAAGCATCGAAGGGGTGTTAGCAAGGCTAATACCTACCCCTCACCTAGATTTGAGTGTTTTGTAGCCTGAAGACATGTGGTATCCCCACATGGAATGAAGTTAATTTGGGCCTTGTCGCCAGTTTCTTTGGGCCTTGCCGCCAGTTAAGGTATTATTCAATGCCTTATAAGGTTTAAGGGGTTTTCACCTCTTCTTAAGATCGCCTGTAGCGCACGTTTATTCAGCCGTAGTTCGAGAGACGGGGCCAACACATGAAATATAGTGACTTGTTACCTCGTTATCCTCACCTATTGGTTTGAATCTCAAGTTTATGGTAGACGTACCATTTCCTAATGTTTAAGGGGTTTTCACCTCTTCTAAGGGCCTTGTCGCCAGTTTATTCCTAAGGTTTAAGGGGTTTTCACCTCTTCTAAGGGCCTTGTCGCCAGTTTGTTTAGGTCTTGTCGCCAGTTTGTTTGGGCCTTGTCGCCAGTTTGTTTAGGCCTTGTCGCCAGTTTATTTGGGCCTTGTCGCCAGAATTTCTGAAATTATTTTCAGGATAATGTTAATATTGTAGGTCTATCAGAATATCCTTATGATTGGAGGAACATCCTGAAAGGTAATCTTATTACAAGGATGAAATGGTCTATACATTATTAGAGTTAGTTGTTACATGATTCTGGTATGATTTCATATTTGTAATTATCTTATATTTCATATTACTTGCCCTATTTATAAGATGAATTTTATGACTTAGTGTTGGTTTATTAAATTAAAACTAATTTGTTAAGAAACTTCACCTAGATTTCTAAATCCTAATGAAATCAATTTTATTTTGAAGATTTAATAACAAGATCGAAGATAAAATACCAACATAAGTCATAAAGAGTTGTTATACTAATATCATAGTGCAGGAAAAAATGATTCAGGTTTCACTCAAAAAGGAGCCCATCCACCTGAACCATCAGATTGTTCAAAAGCATGAAAAAAAAGTCAGTTTGGGCTTCGTCCTGAACCAGGATCCCTCCACCCAAACTATTATCCTAAGCATGTTATATTATCCTAACACAACCAAAATAAAAATTGTTCAAACAACCATCAGAAACATATCAAAACAACCTGAACACCAGGTTCAAACCTTGATACCATCACCATGATCACCCTCCTTCTTCTCTGATTATGTCACCTCACTAGCCTTCGTCTCCTTCATCTCCTCACTAGAACCCGTCTCCTTAATCACCTCAGAGGTACCTGCCACATCAACCTCTTCAACCTTCTCACCCATCAGCATCTTCAGCTTCTTCCTCCAAGCCATAGAATTCCAGGAATCCATCACATAGCCCTTCGCTTGCACCTCCTCTGACATCTTGAGCATTGACTCCAGGATACTGGTGGCTGCAGATTTCTTGGCCTCTTCAATATACTCAGTCTTCTCCAACTCAAATGAAGTTCTGAGGTCCACAATCTCTTTGTCCTTCTTTTTGAGAAGCTTGTTCTTTATGTCAGCTGCATGTAGAAGATCGGCAATCTTGACCTCAGCCTCTTTCAGAGCCAATTCAGCATCTTGGGATCTCTGATGGTAACCTTCAGTTCTCTGTTATCCTCAAATTAACATAAGTTTTTCTGCAGATTACTATTTTCAGGATAAACAAAGATACTTACTATTCCAAGAAAGTTGGCGAGAGCTTGAAACTTCTCTACAGCATCGGTAGTGCTCATGTCGGCAAAGGGCTCAGTTTCAGCTGAAGTGATGGCCTTCCTTTTCTTCTGGGCAACACTCTTTTGACGAGTCGTTGGAACCCTTACTTTCGGGGAGAGGGTCTTGGAGTGTTCCTGTTTCACCACGGTCCTGTCCTCGATGAGATCGTCCAGGTCAACTAAGCTGAAGGAAGATTTTGGCTTTGGCATCTCTGCACAATGATTTATCAAGTTATTCTCAAGAAAGTGAAATCCTAAGAATTTTATGAAATACCCAAGATACTTACCAAAAGACATACTTTCAAGAGACTTCGCAGTGGTCACGCTTGTTTCCCCTGTTTCTTCTTCTAACTAGAATTCCCTATCTTGTGCCGGAATTTTGAATAACGCCTTGAGCCTTCGATTCATATCTTTCATGTACCTTATTATATCCTCAAACACAACTGCAAAAAAGAAGCCGTATTAATACAAACTGTTTGCAAAAATAAATTCTATCATAAGAATTTCCTACCCTTGTGAACCCATTTAACAGGCAAGTTTACTCAGTCGGGAATAGAGTCACGGCGAACGAAAAAGAATTTCTTTTTCCAATCGTGATCGTTACCGAACACCTTGGGGACCATGTAAAGGCGGCTGGATTTGGATTGAAGGCAGTAACGGAGAGATCCGTGTGTACGAAGGTTATAGGTTGCGGCTATTTCAGGTATACCTATGGACAGTTCATGGGTTCTATTCAAGCGATCTATCGTAGACAAGACTCTCCACACCATTGGCATGACTTGGGAGTAAGAGAACCCGGTGATGTCAAAGAACTCCTTAATGAACGGAGAAAATGGATACGAAAGGCCAATCGAAAAGGGGTAATGGAAAAAAGCAAACCCAGGTTTTAGACGAGAAGTCAGCTTTGACTTTGGGGTCATATGGTCTAACGATGGCCTCAGCGGGTAACAAGCCTGAATCTTTCAGAAACCTAATGTCGAGATCTTTAAAAAGACACTGATACTCATCTGTGGCAGGGATGTGGCCCTGATCGGTGAAATCTTCCGAGGTTACGAATGAGTAAGGATTGGACGATCGAGGGGTTCTTTTCGTCATTGTTGTTCGAATTAAAAGCTTCAGAAAAATTAAGAAACGAGAGAAAGAGGAACTGGCCTGATTATGAAGCGGTGGAAAGATTATTATTTTTGAGATTTGGAAATGACTTGATTATAACCTAAAGGAATTGTTATAGGGTGTCCTCAATCCGCATGCACGTCCTTTCAAGTAACAAATGATATTTTTATTTTTTCGAAATTTGAAATTTTTACAGCTGTCACGCGCTATCTGTAAAAATTGGGGGCAATTGTTGGGTGCAGATTTTTTATCCTCAGGATTGTTATAATTCAGGGATTCCGAGCTATCCTACCAATGCAAATATTCTGAGGATGATATTTGACTAATTCAATTGTCTTATATTATTTTTGTTTGTTTTGTAGATAAGACCACGTGTTTAATATGCTAATATGAACGTGGGTTTGCAACGGCTAGTGCTAAAACTTCATCAACTCAAACGTGGGCAACAACGGATCATGGAAGACTTAGTCTAGGGTTTATTCAGGATTTCTCGGAATTTCAGTTGTACTCTTTGCTTATTTAAACGAGCTGATAAGATCGATTAGAACACACACTTCACTGCTTTAGCTACTAGCACTCATTGTAACACTTAGCAACCGATTTATTATCAGCTCCACCACTTGTAACCACCTTTTTGTTATTAATAAAATTGACGGTGATAGTTTTCACCTTCCGGGGGGGTTTTTTGTGCCGGAGATTCTCACAATCAAGGGCTTTTTCCCTCGTAATCAAATCGTTGTGTTCACTCATTTTTCAATCAAGCACTCTACCTCACATACTAATTTGATCAAAAGTTACTTTGTTAATTTTTACGGAAACACTCATAACAAATCATAATGCACGATATATTTATTTTGAACTCCCATAGTAAATTTTATTCCCATAAAGATTTTTGTTGATTTCTCATAACATAATTTGTTTTATTCTTTATGGTAATATTCAATATACAATTTTGTTCATTTTTTCTAGTTTTAATTTTATGATAAATTTCTCCCACATAATTTTATCAAATTCATGGACTATTTACATTAAAAGGATTCGTTTAATTCAAATTTTCTCTTATAAAATTATTTAAGACAAGGCAACCACGACCCGACATTTGGCAATACTTATATTAGTGTGAATTGTTGAAGCAAGGAAATTGTGGTGGTTCACTAACTTGTTTCTCAATCTTCCTATAAAACCTTAAGTTTTAAATTTTTTATCGATATATATATATGTATGTATATATATGTATGTATGCATGTATGTATGCATGCATGCATGCATGCATGCATGCATGTATGTATGTATGTATATTCCCTTGTCTATAACATTTATATCGAAATATTCACGTTGTTATTGAAATGCGAACAATCTATGGTGATTCACAAAGACTTTCCGGTTTCGCATAAAAAAATTTAATTTGTACTTTGGTCCACTAAATTTCATAAATGTTTTTACCTTTTCAATTTAAATTTAGTGGTTCATGAATTATAATACTTTCAATTTCAAACGTAATGTTGGTCAAGTTCCTATAAAAACGCAACCGCAAGTCACCGAACATCCTCACTCAAACCATCACTACAATCAACCTGTCGTTACCACTATTATCATCACTACAAATCCCTCCTTCCACTACCGTATCTTCACACGCTATCGATTTTTCCCCCACCTCGAAGAGAAACGAAACCTAACTAACCTAAGTTATGCCAGCACCAACTCAAACTCCATGCAAAACCAAGATGTACAAAATCAATCCAACAAAGAGCCCCAATACCGACACATTTACCCTAAATAACACCTACCCATTTCACTATCCTACTACTACGAAACGCCGACAAGCATCACATTAACTCATTCCTTGGACCCACACTAACCAAAGTTTGCCCAATTATGATTCAAACCTTTGACCCATACTATGTCGAGCTATAAACCATGTAGTCATACCATTACCACCCAACCTTCAAGTTTTAGTACCACAATAACCATCTGAAACATCTTCGCAAAATGCATATACGAACCATATCCAAGCCCAAGCTAATCAATCTCAACTTACCCAACCCGTCAAGCTTAAACAAACACCACAATTACCAAACCCAAGTAAACCAAGACACTCGAGAACCCACTCATTCCTCAAAAGGTACCCAAACCATCCACCAATAAAGCCTAAACCTCTACATACACACGCAAGCTCCATTTCCCTTATTAATTATTTTAAAGTAATGTATTTATAACGACTCCTCGTACTCAAATTTTCATTTTTTTATATAAATTTTTGTTTTCAAGATAACAATTTACGTATTCCGCTTAATCATAATACTCATTCTATGTAAATCCCTTCCATTTAAAAGTGATATTGTTATAACAACTAGACACACTCGAAATTTAATAACAGGTCTTGTTTTCAAAAAATTTCAACAACTATTTTACGCGTTTCGCGATATCGTCTTGCCACAATACTTATTACACTTATGATTCATTTTTACTTAAAGTAATAATACCATAATGACTTATACACACAAAGTTTAAACTCGAATGTTGTTTCGAGATTTATTCGATAACAATTTACAAATTTCATTATTTCGCGTTGCCTCAATGTTCCTTTTCATCTTGCGAATTACTTTTTTGATGTTCCCACGACAACCTTATATACTCGATATTTCAGTATTAAATTTGTTTTTCCTGGATTATTCAATAATACTTTATGTGTTTCATTACCTCACATTACCACGATGCTCAGTTATTATATTTCGTTTGTTGGATGGATATAACCACTTTACTCGAAGTTTTGTTTTAAATTTTATTTTTTGATGATTTACGATATGCAATTTATATACTTCACCATTATCCCAAGTCTCATTTCTTATGATGTTATTTACATTCTAATGATATTTCCATAACAACTCTATGTACTCTAGATTTCATTATTTTGCTTCGATTATTCATGACCGGGTCCAGATTATTCGACAACAATTTGTGTGTTTAGTATGCACTACTTCAAAGTTCAGTCTCACTATGATTTTGTTTCATTTTAAACGATATTTCTATCATGCTAATATTGTTCACTTTAAACGATATTTTATGCATTTCGTAGCATGATTTTATTTACGCAATTAACGGTCTACGCATCGCTGCCCATAAGCTTTGGCGCTATTGGAAACTGTTTCTATAATCATAATTATATGAAGTGTTTCACAATAGAAGCCGTATGCGCATTTTTTCACATTTCTTCGATGGTTTGTTTAGTTAAACGATTGGCATTTCATGTTTGATATATGGTTACGCTACCCCATAAAACACACCCCATCCTTGTGATAATTAATCGTATTTCACGCAATCATACCCTCAAATGCATATAATCTTAAGTTTGTTTCACGTATGAAACTCATCGTACGATGTTATTATTAATTCTATCGTTGTTTATCCCAACCGTATGTATTCAATTATCAGATTTCTCATTTTCACTTATCGGATTTCTCGTTTTCACTTATTGGAGTTCTCATTATCATGTTTCATTTACTAATTTTATAGTGATTTAGTGTCTCGACTAGCAACCATTGATTTTTCTTTTTTTGATGACCTTTGATTCCAAGTCTCATTTCATATTGTTTACCCTATAACCCTATTTATTCAACCGTCTATACTTATTTAACCAAATTGTTATTTTAACCACGGGCCATATCATGTGACTCCTTAATTTTTTTTAGTTGTTTCAATTATTTACCTCATTTTTTTCCTACTTATATAAAAGTCAGCCTCAAAATTTTCAACCGCTAGTATTGGTTTGTCAGTATTGGTAAAATTCAACAGATTTTTATTTAAGTTACAAATATTTATAATTTCAAAAAAAATATGTCTTTCAAAACCGCACGATGGAACGAACCATGTGGACTACACGATGATAAATAATTATGGGTGCACACTTAATTATCGAAATCCTCATACGGAAGTCATAGTAAGTGCGGTTGTGTGCGATAACTCGGACCCGAGATTTATATCAGAAAAACGGTATAAATGCAAGATGATAAAGGCATGGTAGATACGCCGCTGGTACATCCTATATATAAGTGCCCTTATTATGTTTCATATTGTGGCGTTTTTCGAGTCATGCAAGGATTTGACGTTATTTTTCTCACTAAAATTTTTTCTTCTTAGTATTCTAAAAACAACACCCGTTAGTAATTATCTCTTTTTTTCTAAGTTTATTTTAATTTCGGGACGGAATTTCTTGAAGTGGGGAAGACTATGACATTCATCGTTTTCGGTTTAACTCGTATTTACTTTTTTATGGTAAAACCGACCCATTTTATCTTCTGAATTCTTTGATATTAATAAAAATAGTGGTTTTTATGTTACAGATTTGTTTCACACTTGTTGGATCGCGAAATGTCCTTTTCGGTACCTTAAAACACCCTTTTATGGCTAAAAAGGAGTTAAAAAAATTTAAGAGAATAAATTTGCCAAATATCAAAAGCTGGAAACAACCCCACCCCCCTAGGGGCGCCGCGCAGTGCCTAGCCGTGTCTGCAGGCCACCAGCTCGTTTTTCTTGTTGTTTTGTGCATTGTTTGACCTTTTAAACATATCCAAATGCATGTAAACCATAAAAGTAACATTATACCCAAACCTTTACTCTTTCCCTAAATAAACAAGACCACTATCCTCATCTTTGGTTGCTCATTGACCTCAAACACTCTCCCCATCTAAGTTCTTAACTCATCTTTCAAACTCTTGATAGTTTGACTTCTCAAGGTCAAACTAATGCTAATCTTGTTTCTAACTAATTCTTGTTACTTATAGCTTGTTATTATAGTTTGTCTAAAACATACTACCCTTGTTACCTCGGCTTTCCCTTCTCCGGCCATGGTCCGTATAGGTGTATTGCTAGGCAAGGCTTCATGGAGTACTATTATAGTCCTTGTTAACACTTTAATTTATGCAAGCTTGTTAATATTGCTTAGCTCTTAATTCTTGTAGTTTCCAAATCATTTTAATAGTTCAATAGTATTTGGGTATGTGGTTACCATCTTCGTTTTCATTCCGAGTTAATGTCCGAACCAAAACCGAACTCTTGTTTAAATGCTTTATTATTAGTATGTTGTATGTAAGACTTTAATATTATCATTTCTAAGTTTATTTTAATAGTTCAATAGTATTGGGTATGTGGCAACCCTCCCGGGTCTCATACCGAGTCAAGGACCGAACCGAGACCGAACTCTCATTTAACTCTTTATTTAATTGTTTTAAAACAAGTTGTATGTAAGATTTAAGTGTTTAAGTTCTTTATTTATATTTTTGTATTTGTTATTATAATGTGGATTTGTTGGACGCAAACTTGAACCAACCAAACCAAACAAACCGAACTAAACCGAGTTCATTCGCTTAAAACACACTAGTTGTGTTTCGGGCCACCAAACTCACATTTTCTTTTTAAGATCTTTTACAAACTAATTATAAAGGTTTTCTTAACGTACTTGGTATGTTGGATCTAACTTGATCTTATAACAATCTTGGACCGATAAAACCGAACACTCGCTTAACATTGGTGTTTGGAGTTTTATTTAATAGAACATCAAACATTAGTTAAGTTTCTGTTTTTTATAATTTATCTCCTGATATTTATCACTTTGGAATGTCAAGTTCGGACTTGACAATTTATCAAGACCCGAACCGACTAAACCAAACACTCATTAAAATCCTATTTTGGTAATTATCTATCAAGGGGTCGTGCACTATTGCACTAAACCTTTCCCCATACATTTACTTAACAAATGTTAAGTAAAACTAATGAATAGAATACCGAGACCCGATTTTGAGTAAACTTATGTAAGGCCCCGTTGCCAGTGCCATACATGTGGTCGTTGGATTTACTCATAAACACAGTTCTAAATATTAGAGTTAACAAAAACATTCGCGGAATATTAAAACTTTCATAAAACATCACATATTAATCCATAACTTTGTCTTATCAAACACATTGTCTTTTAAATCAAAAAATTAATTATAAAACGTCTTGAGTGTTCAGAAGCCAACTTCTTATTCATTTGCTACGTGCCCCGCTCAAGCTAGCTGTCTCATTCTACTCACCTGTGAGCATACTAAAAGTCAGCTACGTTGAGTGAGTTCTAGTTAATCATACAACATACAATACATTCATATTTACATACTTTCATTCTACTTTTCATAGTTTTATCATACACCTACTTAGCTTCATAACTTACATTAAAAAGAGCATTACGCCCTACTTGCCTCGAGTATTATTAGGGCCCGGTTCCCTCTTACCTCGAATATTATTAGGGTTCGGTTCCCTCTTGCCTCGAGTATTATTAGGGCCCGGTTCCCTCTTGCCTCGAATATTATTAGGGTTCGGTTCCCTCTTGCCTCGAATATTATTAGGGTTCGGTTCACTCTTGCCTCGAGTATTATTATGGTCCAGTTCCCTTTTCGTTACCATACAACCATACACCATTTTACATTCATACAATATATACATACTGATCATTATCCATGCATACTTTATCTCATATACTTGTTCCATACTTACTACATTTACCTCCCTTAACAATACGTGCAATAAGGTCGTTCACGTATTGATAAGCATTCATTCATCATATAACATAAACATATCACATTCATCGTTAAGGCATACACTTACCAATTTAGGTAAGTGTATTAACATTCACGTTGAGTATGCACACAGCCCCGAAAACATAAAAAGGAAATGGGGCTAGAAACTCACCTGAACTCTGTTTCTTTCTCCGTTAATCGTTAATCCCTTCTTTAATTGAGCTCGGCTAACTGTATATAAGTTACACGTATCAATACTTATCTGATTTAATCTAATGGCCGAGTATTAGATTACTTTTACTTTGCATTTTTCTGGTTTTCCTTTATTTTAACATTCTAGTATTTTATCTCTTGGGTCCCTAAAATGCATACATCAAGTGTATACATGTATATGTATACATATACGGGTCACCATGTATCCAGGTCTCAATGTATCCGAACTTGAATGTAAGCGAACTTATATGTAAGCGAACATAATAGCGGCGAAACTATATGTAAGAGAACATATCAGCGGCGAACTTATATGTAAGCAAAAATAATCATCAGTCGAACTTATGTGTCAGCGAACATAACGTCAGGCGAACTTATGTGTCAGCGAACATAACATCAGCAACTACGGTTTGGTTCTAACAGCCGTAACCCCTTGATATGATATTAACAATTTCCGTAAACGTTCCCATGG
Source organism: Bidens hawaiensis (assembly GCF_021521415.1). Taxonomy (NCBI): domain Eukaryota; kingdom Viridiplantae; phylum Streptophyta; class Magnoliopsida; order Asterales; family Asteraceae; genus Bidens; species Bidens hawaiensis. The sequence goes on along the minus strand of NW_027491020.1, from coordinate 7,712,478 downwards.
TCATTTTCGGATAAGACTTGACCCGGGGAAATCATAAAGTTTGGACCTTTAAGCTAAAAAACGTTCAACACTAGATCGTCGTACATAGCCATAGGTTTGTTAAGTTCGTTTCTAACATTAAGTTTGCTACTTTATGGTTTGTTTCTACCCGATCTACTCTACGTTTAAGTTTCAAGGCTAACCGTTCATAAAAACGTAAACTTTAATATGAAGAACATACCTTTATGTGTTCGTTTGGTCTTGGTTAGCTTGATTATGAGCCTTAAACCTTGTATCTATCTTGCGTATGGAAGATCTATTAATATTCAGCGTTCGATCCCGCTTCTCTTTTCTTTCTTTCTCTCGGCCGCAAATAGAAAGTGTAGGTGTGTGTGTGTTTTGAGTGTGTAGAGAATATGGAAAGGTGGAATGAGAATTTAGGGTTTTAGGGTGGTTTAAGGGAGTATTTATACTCCTTAAAGTCCATGGACCTAAGACCCATCCCACCACCTTAATCCATTTTAATTATCCAAATCCATACTTATTTCTATATTTAATATTAATTAAATATTAACACACAATTCGAATCATAAACTTTCTTTTATTTATTTATAAATTTAGGATGCTACAAGTCTTCCCTCCTTAATGAGGTTTCGTCCCCGAAACCTAACTATTACTTAAACAGATTAAGGTAAAACTTGCGCATCTCATCCTCAGCTTCCCAAGTAGCATCTGATCCTTTGCGATGTTTCCCTATCACTTTTACTAAAGGTGTAACCTTGTGACGAAGCTGCTTCTCCTTGCGATCGACAATCTTTATCGGTTGTTCAATGTAGTTCAGTTGTTCATCAACCTCAATGTCCATCAATGGCACGTGAGACGTGTCATCAGCTAGACACTTTCTTAGATGAGAAACATGGAAGGTTGGATGAATTCCTTCTAACTCTTCAGGTAAATCCAGCTTATAAGGAACTTCACCCACACGATCCATAATCTTAAATGGTCCAATGTACATCGGACTCAACTTTCCCCTCTTCCTGAAACGAATGATTCCTTTCCAAGGCGAGACCTTGAGCATCACACTGGCACAAACATTGAACTCAATCGGTCGCGGCCACTTATCAGCATACGACTTTTGTTTGTCTTGAGCAGCTTTCATTCTTGCCTTGATTTGATCAAACTTTGAAGAAGTTTCTTGCACAACTTCTAAACTTCCCATCTCTTTCTGACCAATCTCACCCCAACATACCGGGGTTCTACATCGTCTACCATACAACATTTCAAACGGTGACATACCAATACTCGAATGTTAACTGTTGTTATAGGAGAACTCAGCCAGATGCAGATGATCATCCCAACTTCCACCAAAATCTAAAACACAAGCACGTAGCATATCCTCAAGGGTTTGGATCGTCCTTTTAGACCGCCCATCCGTTTGATGATGATATGTTGTACTGATGTTCAATATCGTTCCCATAGCTTCATGGAACTTCTTCCAAAACCTCGAAGTAAAACGTGTATCTCTATCAGACACGATCGATAGCGGTACTCCATGCTTAGTCAAAACCTCTTTTATGAACAAGCTTGTTAACGTTTCTGACGATATAGCCTCTCGTATAGGCAAAAGTGAGCACTCTTGGTCAAATGGTCCACAATCACCCAGATGGTATCATGATGCTTAGCTGTACGAGGTAGCTTAGTTATGAAGTCCATGGTGATGTGTTCCCATTTTCATTCAGGTATCTCAAGCGGTTGCATTTTCCCATAAGGTTTCTGATGGTCGGCTTTGACTTGTAAACAAGTTAAGCACTTACTAACATAACCCACTTCATAACTTTTCATTCCTGGCCACCGGTAATCTCTTTTCAAATCTTGGTACATCTTTGTAGCTCCTGGATGAATTGAGTACCTTGACTTATGAGCTTCATCTAAGATTTGACCTCTAAGATTCCCATGACGTGGAATCCACATACGGTCAAACCTAGTCTTAACACCATGAATGTTTTCCATCAACTCATCATGTTGGACGTGAATTCTTTATTTCTTCACTAACCCTTCATCTACTAACACCTCTGACTGCACTTTGATGATTTCTTCAAAAAGACTTGAATTCATAATCAGCTGGTATGACTTCACTGTTGCAATGACTTCCTCATTCTTGCGACTTAGCTCATCGGCGACCACATTATCTTTACCAGGATAGTACTTGATGTCGCAGTCATAATCTTTAATCAACTCCAACCATCTCCTCTGTCTCATGTTCAATTCCTTCTGTTCGAAGAAGTACTTTAAACTCTTATGATCTGTGTAAATGGTACACTTAGTACCATACAGATATTGCCTCCATATCTTGAGAGCATGCACTACTGCTGCTAGCTCTAAATCATGTGTCGGATAAGTACTCTCATGGACTTTCAACTGTCTAGACGCTTAAGCTATCACTCTCCCTCGTTGCATTAGCACGCAACCTAACCCACGATACGAACCATCAGTAAAAACAACCAAATCCTCGTCACCGTCGGGTAAAGCAAGGATTGGAGCTTGCGTGAGTCTTTTCTTTGATTCCTCAAAAGCTTCTTCTTGGAACGTTCCACAACTGAATAGTACCGACATTCGGGTCATACCGGTCAACGGTGTGGCTATCTTGGAGAAGCCTTCGATGAATCTCCTATAATAGCCAGCTAACCCTAAGAATCTTCATATATCAGTCAGATTCTGTGAAGTCTTCCAATTCGTTATCGCCTCAATCTTAGCTGGGTCTACGGGAATATCTTCAGGATTTATCACGTGACCTAGGAATTGCACTTCTCGTAACCAGCATGCGCACTTCGAAAACTTAGCGTATAACTTTTCTTTCTTCAGAGTCTCCAATACCTCTCTCAAATGCTCAGCATGATCAGACTCACTCTTTGAATAAATCAATATATCATCGATAAAGACGATAACTGACTTATCCAACATCGGCCGACATACCCTATTCATCATGTCCATAAATGTTGCGGGAGCATTCGTTAGACCGAAGGACATCATGAGAAACTCGTAGTGTCCATATCGCGTTCGAAACGTTGTTTTAGGGATGTCTGCCTCTATCACCTTCAGCTGATGATAGCCTGATCTGAAATCTATTCGTGAAAACCAACTTGAACCTTGCAGTTGCTGTTAGTGCATGGTTTGTGACTGGTGATTTGCAGTTAATGTATTCAAGGATAAAGTATTCGATAGCTACGGAAAAGGGGGAGTCTGTTAGTGCACGGTTTTGGTTTCCGTAGCGATCGAATAAGTTATAGGTTGTCTAGTATGTGTATTTAATGTATATTGTAAAATAGGCTATAAATAGGGAGCTCATGCTCATAATTAAGAAGAGAACTTGTGCATAGATCTAAATTATCCTCTCCATAAATTATTATGTATTTACTCTCCATAATGTATTCATCACATATTTATCAATAAACCGTATTTATATTATTCATTTCGTATTGTTTAAACGATGTATCGACGCGGCTAGATCCTTGGCGGGTACTCTCAATTGGTATCAGAGCGCGTGGCTGCTCTCGATGCATCAGTAATAAGGTATTGAATATGAGTTTTTCATGTTCTTCGTGTTCTTCGGTTTTTGGTCAGATCTGGAGTAAATTAGTGTGTTATTGGTGGATTTGATGGTGAATTCGTGTTTATTGATGGAAAATGAAGCTTCCTGTGTAATTTGGTGTTATGTTATGGTGTATTGAAGAATTCACCATGGAAGAGCATGTTAACTTTTGATTCGGTTTATGATGATTTAGTGATTGTTAAGTTAATTGGATGATAGATTTGTGTTTATGATTGAAATCCGCATGTTCTGTGGATTTTGGTGATTAATTATGGTATATTGAAGGTTTTGCCATGAAAGAGCATGGTTATGGGTTGATTTAATTGATGTTGAATAAATGAGTGTTACGTTAAACTGATTATGGATTCGGAATCGTGATGAAAATCCGGGTGTTCGGGTAGAATTTCATGATTTATGATGGTGTTTTGAAGATTTCACCATTGATGAAGTTCAAAAAATCCAGATTCCGGCCAGATCTACTTTTTCCGGCCATGTAACTGATTTTTCCGGCGAATCACGTTTTTCCGGCGAGCAGTTCAAATACAGCAAACTAATTCGTTATATTACTGTAGATGATTCGTTACAGAAATCTAACGAATTACTGTAGCAATTCGTTATGAAAAATTTATCGAATTAAGTTAATTCGTTAAGGTAATTCGTTAATGTAATGATAACAAATCAAGGTAATTCGTTAAGGTAAATGTAACGAATTAAGGTGATTCATGAAGTTAATTCGTTAAGGTATTTGTAACGAATTAAGGGAATTCGTTAAGTTAATTCGTTAAGGTATTTGTAACGAATTAAGGCAATTCGTTAAGTCGTTAAGTTAAAGGTTACGAATTAAGGTGATTCGTTATGTGTATAACGAAGTGAAATCTTAACGAATGGGAGGCCATTCGTGTAACTGTTATAACGAATTGGAGTTGGTAATTTATAACGAATTGAGTTAATTCGTTAAGTGTGTAACGAACCGGAGATTAAGTTAACGAATGGCGAACAAGAACTAAGATTGGATATTTATAACGAATGGATAGTTGATTCGTTAAAAAAAAGTAAAATGGCGGGAAAACTTTTCTTGCGCGAAATTTTTCCTGAATACTTCTCGTGATTGAGATTTCATTCTTGAAAATTTTGGCGAAAATATTATTTTTCGAAAATTTTCGGTGAATTTTTGGCGGGAAAATCGAGAAAAAATTTCTTAATCGAAATTTTTCTGGGATGTTCCTAATGTATTGGGGACTCTTCGTGTAACTTTCGGTAATATATTTTCCGGCCCACTTTTTACTTGTTCGACTGGCCGAGGGGGAGCCCGCAAGTAATTTAAAGAGGAGATTGTTAGTGAACTTTGAAGATTATTCAAGACCTTGCTGAATTTGTCAAGAAAATGGGGAGATAAAAAATTTCATTTTAGTTTATTTAAGCATGTCTCTTCCTACGTTTGCAAGGTTTCTTGAAAAATTACTGCAATTCGGGTAGGTAATTCATGCTTGCAAACCTACGTTTGACTGAGTTCAAGACTGCAAATGTTCTTCGATTGGTGATTGGTTTATTCAAAGATTGAAACCTGACTATGTGGGATACGATTGTCTGTCTGTTTACTTCTTTCTGAGGGACTTTGATCCTAACTATGTTGGCTACGAGTAAATGGCGGATTACATCTGTTGAGGGGGACGATTCTCGAATGGGTTGATCTTATTGAAGAATATACGATTCTTGTCATTTGATTGAAGAATTTGATCATTTGGGGTTTATTAATGGAGGTTGGAACTCTGAATCATATGCCCAAACATTAGTGCATCTTCGCCAACGAGACGTGGAAGAGCTTCAAAGAGTTATTTGGGATAAACGTTATCAAGAGAGGGAAAACTGAAACGAAAGATGTTGAATGATCAAGTTGTTCATGAAGATGTGTGACGAGGTTAAACGTAAAGATATGTTTTCTTTACCGGTGCTTACAGATAGCTGATGACTTGTTTCTGATTGTTAAAAGATTGAACCATATCATACGCCAGTGGATGATCGGGATGATCTCTAAGAGTTGCTCACTTTGAGGGGGAGATCTAACATGAGAAGCTACAAGTTATTGGTTTCCTGTAAAAGATTTAATGATTGTTTGTCTGCACAAGCCCGAAAATCATCAGTCAAGGGTGAGTCTGTTAGTGCACGGTTTGTGACTGGTGATTTGCAGCTAATGTATTCAAGGATAAAGTATTCGATAGCTAAGGAAAAGGGGGAGTCTATTAGTGCACGGTTTCGGTGTCCGTAGCGATAGAATAAGTTATAGGTTGTCTAGTATGTGTATTTAATGTGTATTGTAAAATAGGCTATATATAGGGAGCTCATGCTCATAATTTAGAAGAGAACTTGTACATAGATCTAAATTATCCTTTCCATAACTTATTATGTATTTACTCACCATAATGTATTCATCACATATTTATCAATAAACCGTATTTAAAGTATTCATTTCGTATTGTTTAATCGATGTATCGACGCGGCTAGATCCTTGGTGGGTTCTCTCAGTTGGTAAAATAGATCATCAATCCTTGGCAAAGGATATCTATTCTTTATTGTAAGCTTATTCAACTCGCGATAGTCTATGCACATTCTCATACTTCCATCCATCTTCTTCACAAAAAACACCGGTGCGCCCCACGGAGAAACACTCGGCCTTATAAAACCATTGTCGAGGAGTTCTTGCAATTGGGACATTAGCTCTTTCATCTCAGACGGCGCTAGACGGTAAGGTGCTTTCACGACAGGTTGGGCTCCTGGTACTAAATCTATCTAGAATTCTATCTCTCGCTCCGGTGGCACCCCCAGAAGATCCTCAGGGAATACTTCTGGGTAGTCGCGCACGATAGGAACACCTTTCATTTCTTTCGTCTCGGTCGTAGCGTTGACAACATACGTCAGGTAGGCACCGCACCCTCGCCTTAACAATCCCTCGACTTTTATCATCGAAATGACTCTAAGCCCAGAACTTTCCTTATCACCATAAACTGTCACCACACTACCATCAAAGGATAGGGGTGTTAATTGGGTCAACCCGATTGGTTTTCGGGTTAATCGGGTCGGGTTAGTCGGGTTTTCCTTAAAAAATATCTAACCCGCAACCCGACCCTATTAAGGTTCGAGTTAGTCGGGTTTGGGTTATTCGGGTTTCGAGTTTGTCGGGTCGGGTTAGTCGGGTTAATCGGGTTAACCATGTTGCTTTATAATTTGAAGTTGTTTTATGTGTTTGTAACTTGTAGGTTGCAAAATTTCTCATTTCACTTAATTTTCAATTTCTTTTACAGGTAATTATCTTATAATTTCACATACAAACCTGTAAATGAACTGAACGAACATGAACAAAGGCGTCCGTATTCTTTCATTTAACTTTTAACGAACACAAAAACTTAATCGAACAAATATTTGTGTTCATGATCATTCATATAAAATCTAAACAAAGAATTCACGAACATAAATGAACATAATTAAACAAAGATAAACGAACATGAAGGAACATATATGTACATACATTAACGAACACAAACATACATTAAAAAAACATAAATGAATGCATTTAAATAAACACAAACAAACAAATATAAAACATATTAGGGTGATATAATAACTAAATGCAAATAACATATAATAATTTTCTATTAATATGTAAACGAACATGAACGAACGTAAACAAACTTAAATGAGCGATCATAAACAAACATTCACAAACATAGATGAACGAGTGAAATATGTGTTCATGCTTGTTCGTTTATTTAAATGAACACAAAATAAATGAAACATTATTGCCTTTATAGTGCTTATTTCACATTTTAATCATTGTATATAAAGTTAAGTATCGCCACTAATCGGGTTATTCGGGTTAACCCAAAACCCGACTTTTTCCCAAAAATGAACCTGAAACCCAACCCTATTAACAATTTGGGATATTCGGGTTGACCCGAATAACCCGATTAATACTTTTTGACCCGATTTAACCCAACCCGAATTTGCTTATTCGGGTTCGAGTCAGGTTAATCGGGTTCGGGTATTTTGGACACCCATATCCAAGGACTTTAAGCTTATCATCCTACTCTTACACACTATCTGAGCCTCGTACTCAAACAACCAATCCATTCCCAAAACCACATTGAACCCTCCTAAGATCATAACATACAAAGTAACAGGGAACTCGTGTCCCTCTAACTCTATCTTACAGCCCTGAACCATTTTCATTATTTTAACCGAAGTGTCACTAGCAGTTTCTACTATAAAAGTTTCAGACGCTCGACAACATTTCATTTTAGCTAATTTACTAAATGGCGTGGCTACGAAACTTTTGTTCGCACCCGAATCAAATAATACCGAAGCGGAAACACCGTTTAGTGTAAACGTATCTTTGACGACATCCGGGATCTGCTTGGCTTGTTCTTGAGTTAGCATGTAGGCTCTAGTCTTTGGCCTTGCTTACTCAACATCCTTCTTCCCGCTTCCCCCTGCTCCACCATCGGTGCATTCCCTAGCAAAGTGACCTGTCTATCCGCACTTGTAACATGCGAGCTTTGCGCTACATTCATGAGCATAATGGCCTGCTTTTCCATACTTGTAGCAAACATTTGATCCAACTCTAAACTCCCTAGCATGCATCTTCCCGCACTTATGACACGTATTGGAACCAATACCCTCCCTACACTCTCCACCGTGCATCTTACCACAAGTCTTACACGACTTCTTCTCCCATACCCTCTACTTCTTGTCCTTGGAGTTCCACAATTGAGTACCGGGTCGTTTAACAGGAGCGACCCACTTCTTATCCTTCTTCTCTTCTCCCACCACAACACCATCCACAGCCAGGTCCTCATAAACCATCTCTACGAGTTCGACAGCAGAGTCAAAAGGACGAGGTTTATTCGCCCTGACTAGTATGCGAACATTCTGTGGCAATCCTCTCACATAGCACTTAATTCTTTTATCCTCGGTGTTGACCCTATCGGGTACCAACCTAGACATTCAGTTGAACCCTGTGGTATACTCACGATGTGTCATCATTCTAGCCTTCAAATTTAGAAACTTCATCTCCGCCCTCTCAACCTCGGCGTCAGCACAGAATCTTTTCATAACCAACTCTTTCAGATCCTCCCACCTCATAGCCTTAATCTCATATTGACTCTTCCTCTGCTCAATCGATTCCCACCAATACATCGCCTCATTACCAAACGATTGGGTGGCATAACCAAAAGCTTGGTCGGGACGGCACTCGCTAATGCGGATAACCTTGTCCATAGTGGTTATCCATTGGAGAGTAGCGATTGCGTCTCCCAAACCAGTCAGCTTCGTCTGGTCACAACCTTTATATGACTTGTAGTTGCACCCACCTCGTCCCCGTTTCCTATCATCAACCTTTACTGACTTAATCACACTCGAGGCCTCCTTCTCTCATTCATCATCTTTCTTACACTTCTCCCCAGACTTCTCAACTCTTTCCTGGCTTCTAGTAGTCCCTTCCAGAGTCAAATTCCTCACAGCAGTGGCTACAGCTTGAACAATAGCTGCTTGAATTGTAGGATCCAGTTGAACCCCTTCGTTGTTGCTTGGGTTTCGTCAAGATGCGTTTCCTTCATCTCCTGTGTTGGAAGTTGTCTCTACAGAAGGTGGTCGGACAGTACGTGGCCTGCCTCGACGCCCAGTGCGACCTCCAGTGCCAACAATCTCTCTTGCTTCATCCATCGTATTCTAAAGGGAAAACACAAACGTCATCACTCAAGGAACTATTTAGTACAAGTATAGTAAGGCTAACAGGTAATAACAGTGGCCAGCTGTTCCATGTCCTAGACACTTCCCTTTATGAGTCTATTTGTGCTGGTTCTATTTTCAAACAGTCAATCAAATCAAGTAATCAATTAATCATATCCCTATTATTCACATATCCTTTCTTTAACAATTAAGCTAACATTAGCATTCATTATTCAATCATACACTTTACCTTTACTGAGCTTGCTTGAGTGACACATGGCATTCTTGAACTGGCATCTTCTTTCTTTTCTTACTTAAATCCCATTCTTTGTTCGTGTCTAAGCATCTAGGATGCTTAAATCTCTCGAACTTTGCTCTGATACCAACTTTTAAGGCCCCGTTGCCGGTGCCCTACATTTGAATTTACTCATAAACACAGTTCTAAATATCAGAGTTAATAAAAACATTCGCAGAATATTAAAACTTTCATAAAACATTACATATTAATCCAAAACTTTGTCTTATCAAACACATTGTCTTTCAAATCAAAACATTAATTATAAAACGTCTTGAGTCTTCATATGCCAGCGTCTTATTCATTTGTCACGTGCCCCGCTCAAGCTAGCTGTCTCATCCTACTCACCTGCGTGCATACTAAAAGTCAGCTACGCTGAGTGAGTTCTAGTTAATCATACAACATACAATACATTAATATTTACATACTTTCGTTCATACTTTTCATACTTTTATCATACACCTACTTACCTTCATAACTTACATTATAAAGAGCATTACGCCCTACTTTCCTCGAGTATTATTAAGGCCCGGTTCCCTCTTATCTCGAATATTATTAGGGTTCGGTTCCCTGGTTCCCTCTTGCCTCGAATATTATAAGGGTTCGGTTCCCTCTTTCCTCGAGTATTATTAGGGCCCGGTTCCCTCTTCGTTACCATACAACCATACACCATTATACATTCATACATATATATACATACAGATCATTATCCATGCATACTTTATCTCGTATACTTGTTCCATACTTACTACATTTACCTCCCTTAACAATACGTGCAATACCCGAAGGTCGTTCACGTACTGATAAACATTCATTCATCATATAACATAAACATATCGCATTCATCGTTAAGGCATACACTTACCATTTAAGGTAAGTGTATTAACATTCACGTTGAGTATGCACACAGACCCGAAAACATAACAAGGAAATGGGGCTAGAAACTCACCTAAACTCTGTTTCTTTCTCCGTTATTCGTTAATCCCTTCTTTAATTGAGCTCGACTAACTGTATATAAGTTATACGTATCAATACTCATCGGATCTAATCTAATGGCTGAGTATTAGATTACTTTTACTTTGCATTTTTATGGTTTTCCTTTATTTTAACATTCTAGTATTTTATCTCTTGGGTCCCTACAATGCATACATTAAGTGTATACATATATATGTATACATATACGGGTCACCATGTATCCAGGTCTCAATGTATCCAAACTTGAATGTAAGCGAACTTATATGTAAGCGAACATAATAGCAGCGAACTTATATGTAAGCGAACATATCAGCCGCGAACGTATATGTAAGGGAACATAATCATCAGGCGAACTTATGTGTCAGCGAATAGGGTGTGCAGATTTAGGCCCGGACCGAAAAACCCGATATAACTGACCCAAAAATAACCGAACCCGAACCAACCCTACACTTCCCTGTTTTTTTTTCGATCTTGATATTTGCAGGTACTCGGTCTCGGGTCGTGTTTGGGCCCAGAACCGATGAAAACCCGACTAACCGAGAGAGACCGATATTAGAAAGTTGGATCTGGTTACATGGCTCTCGGTGACGGCGTTGGTGAGGTTTTACTCCGATGAGTTCATACTTTCATCTTACAAGGACAACATGATGACCTGAGATGCAAAATCACAAGCTTCCAGTTTTCAATTGTCAACTTTGTTCCATGGTGTATGAATGCATGAACGGAGAAGAAGATCTGGTTTTTTGTTTTGAAAAGTGAAAGATAAAATATATTATATATTATGAACATTAATAAAGAAAGAGAAAGTGAATTTAGTAGCATTTCATTACCCATAAAATTAAAGTCAAATATAATTGGTAATGAAAATAAAGAGTGCTTTGGGAATAACAAAGATGTATGCATGTAACTTTAATAGATGGTGAAAAAGAGTCTTTTATCTATACTAAAAGTTATGTTCCCAATAAACTCTATCTCTATTTAACTTAGTAGTCCATATATCATGAAGACGATAAGGTCGTATTGTTCCACCCCATCTTCTACCTCTAACTCCATTACAGCTAGCTGCTTGAAGATGATTCCCACCTTCGGGTCGGTCCTTTTTGGTCTACCCGGAGCGCCAAAACCGAGGGTACCCGATACCCGAAGTGAGCTAAGCGGGCCGGTCTTTGGTTCTTGTATATATGATTTTCGGGTATCGGTCCGGGTCGGTTATTTCACGGTTCGGGTTGATCCGACCAAGATGCACACCCCTATCAGCGAACATAACGTCAGGCGAACTTATGTGTCAGCGAACATAACATCAGCAACTACGGTTTGGTTTTAACAACCTGTAACCCCTTGATATGATATTAACAATTCCCGTAAACGTTCCCATGGTCAATTTCGGATAAGACTTAACCCGGGGAGATCATAAAGTTTGGACATTTAAGCTCAAAAACGTTCAATACTAGATTGATGTACATAGCCATAGGTTTGTTAAGTTCGTTTCTAACATCAAGTTTGCTACTTTATGGTTCGTTTCTACCCTATCTACTCTACGTTTAAGTTTCAAGGCTAACCGTTCATAAAAACGTAAACTTTAATATGAAGAACATACATTTATATGTTCGTTTGGTATTGGTTAGCTTGATTATGAACCTTAAACCTTGTATATATCTTGCGTATGGAAGATCTATTAATATTCAACGTTTGATCCCGGTTCTCTTTTCTTTCTTTCTCTCGGCCGCAAATAGCAAGTGTAGGTGTGTGTGTGTTTTGAGTGTGTAGAGAATATGGAAAGGTGGAATGAGAATTTAGGGTTTTAGGGTGGTTTAAGGGAGTATTTATACTCCTTAAAGTCCATGGACCTAAGACCCATCCCACCACCTTAATCCATTTTAATTATCCAAATCCATACTTCTTTCTATATTTAATATTAATTAGATATTAACACACGATTCGAATAATAAACTTTCTTTTATTTATTTATAAATTTAGGATGTTACAATTTACTTTTCAAAAATCATTACTTTAATTTTTTATGTATTTATACTTTAACCCTCAAACTTTAATTATTTATCTTACTTGTCATGATATTTTACTTTAAAGCTTTTAAGACCATCTACTAACTCAAGATCCTCTCAATCTAGGTCTTGCTAGTTGAACTTACATTTCCGTTTTACCGCAAACTAATCCTTCAAGTTACCTATTTCTTCTGAGTAATCACACTCCCCCTCTTTACGCTTTTATACTTTTGGAGGTGACATGCATACCATATTCAAACTTACTTGTTTTATGATCTCATTATCAAATCCACAATTCAACATTATGTGTTTGTACGAATATTTGCTCGATCTTTGTTTATGCCTCAAATTGATTATGTGAGTGTTTATTTATATGTTGTTGAGTCTCAATAAGTATGATCATACACACCCCTAACTACTTTAGCTTTGTGCTAGTAGAATAGGGCCTCATTCTCGAAGTATTTTGGTTGTTACCAAATAGAAAAGTGCCACAATTATATACTTTACATTTACAATGGTTGTGCCAGTAGAATAGGGCCTCATGTCGTTACATCCCGGCATGTTCCACCGTCTTTGGTCGGGGTGTGACACTTAATAGTATAGTAAGATGTTTGTAGTAGCGTTTAAGAAAAATGACATGTTTAACTACACATGTCATATTCAGCTTCACTAATTATCTGAAACATAATCTGTTTAACACATTACGACATGTTTTGTCTCTAGTTATAATTATAGCTTGATCGAGACTCAACATTAAGTTTTTGACCAAACACCTCCACTAAACTTTGTCAAACCACAATATGTTGTATCTTTAATATCTTTTTTAGGGTTACATGTTTTGCTTTAAAGGAAAGCAAAAATCCTTTTGAAGTCTGAGAAACATTCGACAATTCGTTACTTTTCCATTAAATAACTATGATTAAGGAAGGAATTTATACGTCTATTAAACATAAAGATCATGATAAACGCTCCAAAGGTTGAGATGTATTACATTGATTTAAGTACGAATATATTCTTTGTAAAAGACACATGTGATATATCACAATGAAAAGCCACTCTATTTTGGAAGGTAACAAATTAAAGCAAATTATTCCTTTCTTAATTATTATTGTTACCATTAGCAATAATAATAATAATAATAATAATAATAATTAACCAATGGGGTGGTCAAAGATAAAACTTTTAGGGCGCGTTCGTTTCGCATAATGAAATGGAATTGAAATTTGCATATGATTTGAAATTGAAAAGAATTGGATTTGAAATATGAACATTCCAATAGAAATTGAAATCGGAAGGAATTGAAATCTAATTTTATTCTTTATGTGTTCGTTTGACAAATGAATTGTAATCTATCACCAAAAAGAACTGAAATCGGGATTTTTTTAAAAAAACACGAGAATAACAACGGAAACATTTTACCTTTTTAAATTTTTTTGTTTATTTATTTATTTTTTGTGTTATGATTTTTTAATTATTTTTTTGAATTTTTTAGGGGTTTTCTATTAAGATCAAAAACCCCTAAAAATATTCAAAAATAATGATAAAAATTTCATAACTCAAAATATAAATAAAAAACAAAAAAAACTAAAAAAACTAAAATGTTTTATTCGTTGTCCTCATTCAAAAAAAAAAAAGAAAACTCTCAAGAAAAGATTCCAATGAATTTACTTGAATTTCTCCATATTTTGGAAAGATTTAGAATTTTAATTCCAATTCTTTGAACCAAACATACCAAAATAGAATTAAGATTATAATTTCAAGGAAACGAACACATCATGTCATGAAATTTGAATTCCAATTTCTTTGAATTTCCACGAATTATGTGAAACTATTGTGAACCATATATGTAATTTCTCAAAGTTAAAGACCAAACTTTCAGCATGAACATACCATAAAGATCTCTGTGTTATTTGTTTCGAACTACCAATAAATAAAACTCCATATGCTCACGATTCGCATATATCGTTGAGTATTCTAAGATCACCAACTCTTGTTTCGAGGAAAACCCGATGCCTAACGCGATCAAGGTTATCTTCAATTCCGAGGAAAGTCACTCGTCCGAAAATCCACCGTTGATAAAACCTATACGATTTCAGGAAAAACTAATAATAATAATAATAATAATAAAAAGGATTTGCAAAAAAAGCGCAAATATCATCCTAGATTAATGAGTTTGTTGAAATGACATACCGACGAATCTGCATAATAATATATACTAACATAACATGTTGTGCAAATCTCAGCCAACCATTTTATTTAATCTCTAAACCCTATCTTCCTTCCTTCCGTAATCAAAACTCAGTCATCACCGGTGAAGCAGCAACAGCAGAATATTATATTCTATCTGTTTTCGCCTCCCCCAATTTCACACCCTAATTTCATCTATTCTATTCAAACTCATATTCAATTCTATTTTATTCTATCCATCCAATATTATACTATATAACCAACAACACCACGCGGCTCCTTTTTTACCCAATTAAACTACAGTTTTTACATCAAATCTGGCTATAAAGAGGTTAGATCTCTGTTTAGTTTCTCTTTTGTGGTAATTGATTTGAATTACGTGTTTCTACGTTAGGTTTTTATGTGGCTTTTTACTTTTTAACTATCTTTTCTGCTTAATTTTCTTTTCTGATGATTACACTTGTGTGAATTCATAACCTGCCATGGTATTAGTTTGACTTTTTTTGGTTGATTTTGTTGTAATTGATTAATACCTTATTGTTTATGAACTGTGTGTTTTGATTAATTTGTTAATTTTTATTGTATTTCATGTGATTAATTTGACTTTTTATTATTTTTGGTTTATTTTGTTGCAATTGATTTGAATTCTGTGTGAATTATTGTTTGTTTATCATTTTCCGCAATGGTTTGTGCTTATTGATGATTAGAATTGTGAAAAGATTACATGAATATGATCTTGCATAGAGATTTAATTTCTTTTGTTAAATTATTATTATTGCTGTAATTCTGATAGAGAATAATATGTTTTTGATGCTGATTAGTTGATTCTATGGTTACACATCATTCGGCTAGCGTCTGCGTGTTTTGTTCTGAGTATACAACTTGATGCTTTTATAGAGACTTTTAGTTTCTTCGGTTGGATTATTGTTCTAAATTTGATTGAGAATTGTCTGTTTTTGATGTTGAATGTAAGTTAAATTGATCTTTTTTGAACCCTAAAATTCAATCCGATTGGTTTTTTTTTCAGGCATTTGTCTCTTACGCATGTCAAAAACTGGGATCCAATAGAACCAGAAAGAGTTGTTTCAGTCTGGCAGATACAACACATATAAACGGCTATCGCACCACTAAACCGGTGGTGGGTGATAATAATGAAGGAGTGATTCTCCTTTGTGTTTTGAGAAGATCAAGATCATCACATATATGGAGACTACGCCGTGTGTCTGTCGGCTTGTCGCTTGACTACGGCTAACGTCACCGTATTCGTTCTACAAGTTTTATTATCGCGATATAGACGTTTTGCTTCAAGTATTTTCAAAATTTCAATCTTCTAGATGTAGTTGATCAGCGAGTTTGTTCTTGTTACATTTCAAAGTCTGTAAAACACAACAGTTTGACTAAGATGTTTAGGTTCTCGTGCTTCCATTCTCCTACTCATACCCAGAAACCCAAGGTGAGCAATGTGATTTTATTTTGTGGTTCACCAGAGGTAGCAAATTGGACGGGTCGTGCTGGTTGTGTAACTGTGAAATTGGATTTTAAGTGAAAACTGATAACTTTTTTGATACGGGCCGAGTTGGTTTAATTTGATATGGAACTTTTTAGCTCCCAAATTCTGACATTTTTAAAAAAAAGTTTGTGCGTTTAAACATGATGGTGCAGATTTATACCTTCTTTAATAAATCGATATTAGAAGAGGATGTACGCATAAGAAAAAAAACTGTTTTTAGTTTTTATAGCTTTCTTTGATACCCTGTTTGATCCATTTAATCTGTTCTTTTTTAGCTCTCTTTAACTTTTTGGCCTGTTCACTTACGTATCAACTCCTCGTCTTTGATAATTTTAGTTTCTGAAATGCAGAAAACCGTCCACTTACCAACCGAAGCAATGCAAAAAGCATTGGAAGATTACACCACAAATAAACCTAGGAAAAATCCCGAATTGTCGAGAGAAGTTAACGAAGGCAAGAGTGCTAACAGGTCTCCGTCTTTAACGGGTCAAGATTGGAAATCTGAAGGACTTAAAAGCATGAATGACACAGACAGTGAGCGTGGCCATCAAGTCAGGGGAATGAGGAAGAGTGTGTCTTTAGGAAGTGGTCTCGCAGCCTATCAGGACATGACATCTGGCGAAGATTTGTCTTCTGGTATTCATAGCGGAGACGAGCATCATAAAGCCCAGGCTTCTATGTCTCCTCAAATAAGTTCCAACATGGTCAATCTTGCATCCGACTTGTCACCCGATAACCAACAGTCTGACAAAGAAGTTAGTGATAATTCTGAGACTCGGTTTTCTGCACCTAGAACTTTACACACTATTATGAAGTCAAACTCTTTGCCATATTTGCATTTGGCTCATGGTGATGCGATTCATCAGTCTCGATCTTCTGAGGATTTAAAGGGTTTAGACTCGAGATGGAACAATAAGTCAGGTGATGAAAACAATGGCGATGAAGTTTCACCTGAACATAAATTAGAAAATGACAGTGCAGATCATGTAGTAGACAAAGTTGATGGTGATTGTGATGATGGTAATGGTGATGATGGATATGATTATGCGGGTTTGTCAAAAGACTGGATCGTCCCCGTGGTGGAAGAAGTTGACAAGGGCAAAAGTGTCCTCGAAGATGATTCGATATGCCAGTGGGAGGAATTGCCTAACGAGGATTTCAAGATAAGGCGTATCGAGAAATGGGTTATGGATCTCAAGCATACTTCTTCACTTGAAGAAACCAACATGCTTCCCAACCTTGATCACCAAGGGCAAAACGATAAAAGCACCATTATGGATCCCTCGGCTGCTTCCAAAAACGATGCAAAGAGTATTCTCGGCATGGATGCTGCTAAAAAATACATTTCTTCTTTGAATGCTTCAGCCACCACAGCTCAACTTGCAAACCATGGGCTAGTTGTGATCCCGTTTCTGAGCGCGTTCTCCAGCCTCAGGGCGCTTAATTTGTCGGGAAATTCAATAGGTTTGATATCTTTTTATCTTCTGTTGGTTTCTTGATTTTGATATCATATTGTTTTCTTTATTGATACACTTGTATGCTTTATCAGTGAGAATTACCGCGGGTGCTCTACCTCGAGGTCTCCATATTTTGAATCTATCAAAGAACAGTATTTCTGTCATTGAAGGGCTTCGAGAGCTCACGAGGTTGCGTGTACTTGATGTTAGCTACAATCGGATTCTCAGAATTGGGCATGGTATGTGATTTATATTTTCTTTCTTCTGTTTTGTGTTTTTAATTAAAATTGAATTGTGAAATGTTTTTGAAGGTCTGGCATCGTGTTCATCATTGAAAGAACTGTATCTAGCAGGAAACAAAATAAGTGAGGTGGAGGGTCTGCACCGTCTCCTAAAACTGAACGTGTTGGATCTGCGTTTCAATAAGCTGTCCACCACAAAGAACCTGGGACAGCTTGCGGCCAACTACAACTCGCTACAAGCTATCAGCTTAGAAGGAAACCCCGCACAGAAGAACATAGGAGATGAACAACTGAAGAAGTTTCTTCTTGGTCTTCTTCCACATCTTGCTTACTACAACCGACAGTCAATCAAATCTGGTGGCATGAAAGACTCGGCTGACCGAGCTGCCCGCCTTGGGATCTCTGCACATCAGATTGACCGTGGGGTAAGGTCAGAATCGAAAAAATTAACACACGGTAGGAAAAGTCAAGGGACAGGTAGTCGTGGGCGGCACGTGAGGCTGCCACCAAGTGGGGTTAAGGTGGTGACGGGTGACAAGTATCAGTTTCAAGATGTGAGTAGCAAACTTGTGAGCTTCAGGCCGGATCTTGGTATGCGAAGAACTCACAGTGAAGGATTATTGAAAGCTGTTTGAGATGGAAGAATAAAGAAAACCTTATTTGTGATTTGGGATTATGTTTGTTTGGTATGAACTGATGATTTTTGTTTGGGAAGACATTGTTGTCTTGTTTGGGATTCTAAGCTTTCTGTGTGTTTTAAGAGACAATGATGGTTGGTAATTTTGGTTATTCCTCATGAAAAAACTGTGTGTTGAAAAATGAAAATGCCCATTTGTGTTAATGCAGTGCCAATGTGCAATTAATTACCTTTTCTATTTAAAACTATTTAAATGTTGATTTTTGGCCAAGCCCTTCTTGTATGCCTCCCATTTTGAAAGAAATCATTGAGTCATATACTTTATTATTATTAAAAAAAAAAAGAACAAGCTTGTCAAAGTCTTTATGTAAGCGGTGAATATGAGTCAATTATTATGCTTTTACATTTAACGTACTCATTATTTTTATGGGTTTTCTCTCCTCTTCATAGCACTTCATAGTGCTAATTGCAGCTCATATGCTCTGCATCAGTCCTTAAAGAGAGAAGTAGAAAATAATGGAAATTATTTGAGTTCTCATTTTTTATTATTTTTTAAATAAAAAGAAGTTGGATGAAGAGAGATTTTTTTTTTATAAATTTTTGTTTCCAATTCTTTTCTTAAAAATGGTTGAGAAAGTCCAAAAACAAATATAATATTCATTGTGCCATATATTTGAATTTACCATTCACTTAATAATAAATAAAAAAAAAGCTTATATATAAAATGTGTAAACTAAGGTTATCAAATGTAAATTCACTATGAAAATCCTTGTTTTTGAATGACTACCGAATAAAGTTTGATAATTCGTGGTAACCCAATGTCAAAAGGTGGCCTTATACGCTTGTAATCGCAGACATTGCTTGGTAGCCTAAGCCCACCATCTTTTGTTTCGGGGGAAAACCCGTCTTCTGAATGCCCACTACAGTAAAACCCGGTTTGGATTGGATTTGAACTTTAGACTATGTGATTTCCAACCCAAATCTTGACAATGTCAATTGAGTTAAAACTGGTTGAGAGTGTGAACCGATATATGAAGGAAAGGAATAGAGTAATAGTAATTTTAAACACCAAATTGAACCAAAGATTTGAATTTTGAAGGTGAAAACCCGCGTAAGCAACTAAACCCTAGAAAAATCCCCAAATAAATCAGAATTGAAAAATGGAGCAAGATGTGGGAAGGATGATATCGGTGGACCGTTGGGGTTCAGGTAGCGAGGTGTACCTGCTGACTCATTGTTAGATATAATTGTAAATAGAGGGACTAAGAATGTAAATGTAATAAGTCTAGGTACTGTTTGTGTCAATTGCTATAGTTGTGAAGTCAGTTAGTGGTTGAAGTTGTTAGTCGTTATATGTAACAGATTGTATCGCTAATGAGAGCAGCTATGATTGACGAATTCTCTCTCTAATTGCTTCTATTCCAATTTCTTAGCTAACAACTGGTATCAGAGTAATCGATTCTCGGTTCGCTCTTGATTCAACCCTAATTGATTCAACCCTAATTCGTTCCATTCGTTTCATTTTAGCCTGGATTGATCGATTGCTTGATCAATTCTTCCTCAAATTCGCTCATTCCATTCAATTTTGTTTTGTTTTACACTAAATTGATCGATTGCTCGATCAATTGCACCAAATCCCTAATTCCATGACGACCCGCAATCAGACATTGGAGCAGAGGGTCCAAGACCACGATGTATCGCTGCTACGAGTTGAATCGGCAGTAAGTAAGAATTTGACAGAGATTGAAGTCATTTACTGTAAAAATGGCGGAGAACATGGATGCTATGAAGACACAAGTGGAGTCACAGATGACGGAGATTCTCAAAAGTATACAAGCAATTGGTAACACTCAAACAAATAATGGTGGTTCAATGAATCATGAAGGTCCAGTCAACAATGGTGGATATAGTCATTTTGTTGAAGATTCTTACAATAGTTATAACAACATACTCACAAAATGGATTTTCCAAAGTTTAATGGTGAGAATGTAGAAGGATGGCTTTGTAAGGTTGAACACTTCTTCGCAATTGATGCAACTCCTGGTCATTTGAAGGTGAGATATGCTATTGTTCATATGGATGATGCAGCTTTACTATGGCATAAGTCGTTTGTCAAATCGAGAGGTAGTTCTATTGAAGGTATGCCTTGGTCTGAATATAAAATCTTTGTTAATGCAAGATTTGGTTTAACTGCTAACCTAGATGCCATGGGTGCCTTAGCTTCTTTAAGGCAAAATGGTCATTCATTACAAGATTTGTGTAAAGAGTTTGATTTGGAACTAACAAGGGTGACCTTGTGTGATGAGTATGCAGTGAGTTTGTTCCTTATAGCAGTTAGGCCTGAGGTGGGTAATGCCCTAAGATTACTCAGACCTAAAAGTTTGCCTGAGGCATATCAGTTGGCTAGGGTTAAAGAAGATACATTAGCAAATACACTAAATAGTTTAAATAAAAACTTCAAGAATTCTTATCCTTCAACATTCCACAGTAAACCTACAACCATACCTAATTCTTCCAATCTTTCTTTGTTACCTGCTCCTTCCATTAAACCAAAAAAATTTTAACTCTAGAAGATTGTCCCATAAAGAAATTGAGGAAAAAAGAGCTAGGGGTGAGTGTTTTGGTTGTAATGAGAAGTACACTCCAACTCATAATTGTAAAAATAAGCAATTATTCTCCATTGAGATAGTAGAAGTTGATGAAAGTGATATGAATGAGCCTCAAGAAATTTTTTGTCATGAGATGCAAGATCCTTGCATTTCATTGAATGCTATTATGGGGTGGCCTTATTTTCTACTATGAGGGTTAAAGGGTCAATTGGCACTAAACCGTTACATATTTTGATTGACTCTGGTTCAACACATAATTTCCTTAATTTGGAGTTGGCTTTAAAGATGAAGTGCCCTGTGAAAGACATTAGTGAACTGAAGATTACCATAGCTGATGGTAATAGATTAACCTGCACACAGTTATATTAGAACTTTCAATGGGTCATGCAGGGAAATTGGTTTACTACTGATGTTATGCTCATTCCTTTGAGCAACTATGATATGGTGCTGGGTGTATAATGGTTGCACACTTTGAATGATATAATGTGGAATTTTAAGGCAATGACTATGAAGTTTAAAGTTGGAAATCAAATTTTTGAGCTTCAAGGCATAGATTCAAATAGTATAGCTCTATGTTCTTCTGAGAAATTGGAGTATATGTTGCATAATACTAGAGGTATGGCTAACGTTCAGTTGTTTAGCTTGCAAACTATGGGAATTGGTTTTTTTCAACATGAAACCATTATATTTGAGTTTGGCACCTCTGCAGCCTTAGATACTCTACTTGCCACTTATGAAGATATATTTGTAGTTCCTAATACCTTACCACCTAAGAGAGATTGTGATCATAGAATCATGTTAAATGATGAAAATGTTACAATTAATCAGAAGGCATATAGGTATCCTTCGAATCAAAAGGATGTGTTAGAAAAACTTACCAAGGAACTAGTAGAGACTGGAGTTGTCAGAAATAGCAGGAGTGCTTTTGCATCTCCTGTTGTATTGGTAAAGAAGAAAGATGGAACTTAGCGTTTTTGTGTTGATTATAGGCAGCTCAATGATGCTACTATTAAAAATAGGTTTCCTATTCCTTTGATAGAGGAGCTACTAGATGAGCTTGGGGGTGCTACTGTTTTTTCCAAACTTGATTTGAGAGCTGGTTATCATCAAGTTCGGATGGATGAAGCAGATATACATAAAACAACATTTAGAACTCACCAAGGTCTATTTGAATTTGTGGTCATGCCTTTTGGGTTGATTAATGCCCCGACCACATTTCAATCCTTGATGAATTCTATTTTTAAAGATCAGCTAAGGAAAACTACACTTGTTTTTTTTTATGACATACTTGTATATAGTTCAACTATGGAACAACATCTTCATGATTTAGAACAAGTCCTGCTACTATTTAGGCAGAATTCATTGGTAGCAAAACGGTCTAAATGTATATTTGAAGGGGCTTCTGTGGAGTATTTGGGACATATTATTACCGGAAAAAGAGTTCAAACTGATCCTAATAAAATTGTAGCCATTCAACAATGGCCTATTCCTCAAAATCTCAAACAACTTAGGGGTTTTCTAGGATTGGCAGGCTATTATAGACGTTTTATTAAGTCATTTGGGGTGTTGGCAAGACCTTTAACTGATTTGTTAAAGAAAGAAGGGTTTACATGGAATGAGTCTGCACAAGAAGCCTTTGGTATGCTGAAACATGCTTTAATCACTGCTCCAGTTCTGGCTTTACCTGATTTTAACAAAAATTTCATAGTTGAAACTGATGCATCTTCTAAAGGATTGGGTGCAGTCCTTATGCAAGAGGGTCACCCAATTTCCTTCATTAGTAAAGCTTTATCCGTCAAACAACAAGCTTTATCGGTATATGAAAAAGAACTTTTGGCAATAATGATGGTTGTAAAACAATGCCATCATTATCTTATCACTATAAAGTTTTTGATCAAAACAGATCATAAAAGCTTAAAGTTTTTACTTTCACAAAAGATCACAACACCCTTGCAACAAACATGGTTGGTTAAATTGATGGGTTACACTTATGAAATAGCCTATAAAAAAGGATCTGAAAATTTGGTAGCTGATGGGTTGTCTAGAGTTCCTGGTTTAGCTTTGTTTGAACTAGGCATGAGTTCTATTGATCCTCTTTTGTTAGAAAGGATCAAAGCATCATGGTTTGGAGATGCTCATTTACAGGGCATCATTCAGACTCTGCAACAAGGACAGCAGGTGCATAACGTTACATGGATTGATGGATTATTAAGAAAGAAGAATAAATTGTGGGTGGGAAATGATGTGCAGCTAAAGCAAGATATTTTAGCCATTTTTCACTCATCTGCAGTTGGGGGACATTCTGGTTATTTACCTACACTAAAAAAGGTGAAAGATTTTTGTTATTGGAAGGGTTGTTCTAAGCAGGTCTACAACTATGTGAAAGAATGTCATCAATGTCAACAAGCTAAATATGAGACTGTGGCTACCCCTGGCTTATTGCAGCCTTTACCAGTTCCTGCGCATATCTTTATGGATATCTCTATGAACTTTATCTCAGGTCTCCCTAAAATTCAAGGTAAAGGTTGTATTTTAGTCATCATTGATAGAATGTCTAAGTATGGTCACTTTGTTCCATTGGCTCATCCTTACACTGCTCAACAAGTAGCTCAAATATTCATAGATACCGTTTTCAAGTTGCATGGTAATCCAGTGACCATTGTTTCTGATAGAGAACCAATATTTTTAAGTCACTTTTGGAAAGAATTTATGAGGTTACAAGGAATTCAGTTGGCTTATTCTACATCCTATCACCCTCAAAGTGATGGACAAACTGAAGTTTTGAATAGATGTTTGGAGACCTATTTGAGGTGTATATGTATGCAAAAGCTTGATCAATGGGTAAAGTGGCTGAGCTTAGCTGAATGGTGGTATAACACTACCCACCATTCTGCAATTAAAATGTCCCCTTTTCAAGCTTTGTACGGCTTCCCACCACCATTACACATTCATTATATTCCTCATGACACTTCTGTGGATGCGGTGGAGTTATTGCATAGAGACAGGGAGGCAATGGTCGTCACACTTAAAGATTCTTTGAATCTTGCTCGTAACAGGATGAAGCAATATGGAGACAAGTCCAGAAGTGAACGAGTATTTGATGTGGGTGAGTGGGTCTACTTAAAGTTGAGACCTTTTGTACAGACTTCACTCAGAACATAGAAACACACTAAATTGGGACCTAAGTATTTTGGTCCTTTTTTGATTTTAGACAAAATTGGTACTATGGCTTATAAATTGGATCTTCCATAGGATGCTCAAATACACCCTGTATTTCATGTTTCATTGCTCAAACGAGCTTATGGCCAGCATCAACCGAGTATTCCATTGCCCACCGGTCCACGTTTTATGCTTCAACCTCGTGCAGTGGTTGATCGCAGGTTAGTTCGTAAAGGTAATAAACAAGTGATGCAGCTTTTGGTTCATTGACAGGGTCTCACTCTAACAGATGCTACCTGGGAATTTGAAGACGAGTTTAAACTCAGGCTTCCCTCCTTTCATTCTTGAGGACAAGAATGTTTTGAAGATGGGGGTTTTGTTAGATATAATTGTAAATAGAGGGACTAAGAATGTAAATGTAATAAGTCTAGGTACTGTTTGTGTCAATTGCTATAGTTGTGAAGTCATTTAGTGGTTGAAATTGTTAGTCGTTATATGTAACAGATTGTATCGCTAATGAGAGCAGCTATGATTAACGAATTCTCTCTCTAATTGCTTCTATTCTAATTTCTTAGCTAACACTCATCTTCACGCTAATCACACCGTGGGTCTATCCCCTCGTTAGAGCAGAGGCCCTCTCTTGTGCTTTCACCTCACCGCCAGGCTCTTCCACCACAAGTTCCCCGGCTTCGACACCTCCTTGATTCGAACTCTCCGCATCGGAAAATGGCACCACTTACCTCTTCTGTCACAAACTAAGCTTCAAGTTATGCCCATTGAAGCCAACCACGGCCCTAGTATCATTTTCATTCATTTCAAACAAGCTCTATTATTCTATCTTATCTTTCCTTTGTTTTTGTGGTAGGGGCTGTTATGTATCTCTTCCGGGGTGCGTTTGGCGTCACACTTTACACGGGGGATTTCCGTTGGGAAGTAGCAAGCGAAGTTACACAAATGGTCAAAAACATGCTTCTTAATGCTCTCCGGAAAGATAGAGTTGACCCCTTTACATTGACAACATTTACTGCAACCCGTCCTACTCATTTCCTTCAAGGGAAGTTGCTGCTCTACAGGTGGTTCAGTTTATTCAGGCTTTATAATGTAACCAAGTAGGGAAATTCTTATCTTTTACTTTAATAAATCACCCTTTACCTGGTAGTTAATATCATCAATTCCCATCCTGAGCATGACATCATCATTGGCATAGACACCCGGAAAAGAGGATTTGTTACTCTACATCTCAAAGATGCTCAAAGTAAAGGTAATTCACTACCAACCGCTTTCTCTGTTAACTTCATCATTGATGTTCTGTTTATTATTTTTATTACAGATCTGGGTATGGCCTGAGCACTTACAAACATGCATCTTCTTGGGCTACATGACAATTTCACAACCAAAACAACTTTGACCAGAGTACGAGCTGTTCCTCGCTATAGTTTCTCTTTTGAAACACTAGAAGGATTAAATACCATGCGCCCAACCATTGGGATCATGCCATATGGACTTCCCAGGAAGCTAAAGAAAGCCGGATGCAAGGATAAATCGTGCGGTGTTTTTTTCATTGAAGAAAGAGACGGATAACGATTTTGATATGAATATGCGAAATAGATATACAAATAACATAGAAAAACACCATCACTATATCTACACGGTTCCGTATTCTGATCACTCCTGCTTTTCAGAGATAGTGGAGTTTGTTAAGTTTCTATGCTCGAAAAACATCAAAGGTATTGTGTCTTCATCAGTGTCTTATGTTGATCCGTGTTACCATCTTCGCAACATTTATGGAACATCGAGCTTATGCCAAAAACATGCGATCAAGGAAGAAAGGGCACCGGTTGAAGGTGATTGTAACTCTACCGTTGCTTGTAATAGTTTTACTGAGGTGAAGTTAAGGAGAAAAAGGATCAAACAGTATAGATTGTGTGTTCATAAAACCAGAGTTACTTTGTTAAGACAATTGAACCGTGGTGCGAAGCTAACGACTGAAGATTGCTCTGATGAGGTTAAAGAGAAAAAGGATCCGTCAGTTTGAATGAGAGAAGCATGAAATTCTTTGAGTTCTATAAAGATGGTGTCACTTGTATGCTCTTTGAACCAAATAACACGGAGTCGAGCAAGTTCACATGGATCATCTGAGCCACTAAATAAGAAGCTGGTAAGAAGATAAGGATAAACCAAAGAAATTAGTTTAAAGTGTGAATTAAATAGATTACGTTTATCAAGTATGATTTCTTAGTTTATTTAACTAAGTCAAGAGTTATATTAGGATTAGTAATTGTTTATTTTAAATGGGAGATCATTGTAAAAACCTTTTGGATGTATCGAGTTTATGGATTAATAAGAGAGTTGAGACGGGTTATCTCCGAAACCGAGTGTTTGTTTTTGTGTTATAACAAAATTTAAAACAAAAGAATTCTACTGTCACATATCTTATCCTATGACAGTGTTCTAGAATATAGATGTTTTCTTAAATCCATTGTTATTACAGTGGGTTATGACACTCATTCAATGTTCTGCGTTGGAGTAATAAGGTATGTGACTTGTCTAACGTAGTGTGGAATATAAATGGGTTATGAACCATTTACACTATCAAATTGTGCTTCTTTTTCCAAGCTGAATATAGTCCACAAGTCTTCCATGATAGCGAC
The DNA here is from genome assembly GCF_021521415.1 of Bidens hawaiensis. Lineage (NCBI taxonomy): Eukaryota > Viridiplantae > Streptophyta > Magnoliopsida > Asterales > Asteraceae > Bidens > Bidens hawaiensis. Next base: position 7,685,464 of record NW_027491020.1, on the reverse strand, counting down.
TGTTTTCTCAATGAATATTCAAAGAAAAATTGTTATTGATATAATTCTGTATATTTTTTCTTGTACAATTGAAGACAATAAATACAAAAAATAAGGTTTAACATTTGCAAGGAAATATAAAATAAAAGGAAAGTATAATCCTTGATTGTAGCCCAATGGTCCATGCTTGCTGTGAATTAGTTGGTGAAAGGGGAAAAAAGGAGGATGATCCCATTATATTTTTTTCCTTTTATAATTTTTTAACACTCACCCTCAAGTTGGAGTAGTGGGGTTTCCGATGCTCAACTTGTCAAGACAATAGCTGAATATTCTTTCGTTCACTGCCTTTGTTAATATATTTGCTAATTGGTCTTCGGATCTTACATACGGAAATTCAATAATCCCGGCATCAAGCTTTTCTTTGATGATGTTTCGGTCGACTTCTATGTGCTTTGTACGGTCATGTTGAATAGGATTCTCTGAAATTTGTATAGCTGCTTTGTTGTCAGACATAATCTTGCTTTCTTCAGTGGGAGGGAACCCTATCTCAGTAAGAAGTTTACGGATCCATATAACTTCTGCCAGTCCTCGTGCAATTCCTCGGAATTCGGCTTCAGCACTAGATAAGGCTACAACCTTTTGTTTCTTGCCTCTCAATGTTACCAAGTTTCCGCCAACCAGAGTGAAGTAACCTGATGTAGATCTACGGTCGTCTTGATCTCCTGCCCAGTCTGCATCAGTATATAGCTGGACTTTCAAATGTTTGTTTTGCTGAAAAAGAACTCCATGGCCCACCGTCCCTTTGAGATATCTTATAATCCTCAATACTGCCTCCATGTGGGTAACTTGAGGTTGGTGCATAAACTTGCTAACTACTCCAACTGCATATGCAATATCAGGACGAGTATGTGAAAGATATATTAGTTTACCTACCAAGAGTTGATATCTTTCTTTGTTTGTTAATTCCGCTTCTTCTTCCATATAGAGTTGATGGTTCACCCACATTGGTGTGTTGTCCGGCTTACAGTCAATCATTCATGTTTCGGCTAGCAGGTCGAGAATGTATTTTTTCTGGCATATAAAGATCCCCTTTTTAGATCCCAGCACCTCAATTCCTAAAAAATACTTATGCCTTCCCAAATCCTTCATTTCAAATTCGGTGAACAAGTTTGTCTTCAATTTCTTCACCTCTTCTTCATCGTTCCCTGTAATGATCATGTCATCAACATATATAATTAAACAAGTAACAAGTTTACCCCTTCGTTCAAGAAACAACGTATGATCGGAGTTGCTTTGTTGATAACCATATGTCTTCATTGCTAGAGTGAATTTGCCAAACCATGCTCGAGGTGATTGTTTAAGCCCGTACAAAGATTTTTTTAACCAACATACTTCTTTTTGTTTGAAGGTTTTTGTGAACCCGGGTGGAGCCTCCATATAAACTTCTTCTTCTAATTCACCATGAAGGAAGACATTCTTAACATCAAATTGATGAAGAGGCCATCCTTCATTTGCAGCAATCGAAAAAGAACCCGGATTGTGTCAAACTTGGCTACCGGAAAGAATGTTTCTGAGTAGTCAATCCCGTATCTGAGTGTAGCCTTTAGCCACTAATCGTGCTTTATATCTTTCAATAGTTCCATCTGGTTTGTGTTTGATTGTAAAGACCCAGCGACAACCCACTAGTTTCTTTCCCGTAGGAATGTCACATTTCTCCCATGTGTTGTTTTTTATTAATGCCTTCATCTCTGTATCCATTGCATCCTCCCAATTCTTTGATTCCAGTGCTTTTTCCACAGTATTTGAAATTTGTTCAGTGTAACGTGAGGAGTTAAAGGCTTTGGCTTCATTTGAAAGGTTCCCTTAGCTATGTTTGCTATGGGATATTTAGAAGATTTGGACTGTTAGTCTGGAGAGTATCGTTTTGCCGGAATACCCCTATTGACTCTTGGTGGAAGAACATATCTTTCGACGGTTTTTTTTTGCCTATCATCTTCTTGTATTGTTTCTTGTCTTTTTTCTTCTTGTACTGATGCTTCTTGTTCCACCTGCATTGTTTTTCTAATTCTATCTCATGGTTGTCAGTTATATTTTCACGAGTATCGTGAGATCCTTCAATTATTATATTTTCAAATGCTTTTTCACGAGTATCATGAGATCCTTCATTTATTATATTTTCAAATGTTTGAGAATTACTTACTTCAGACGTTAGGTCGGGAGGATTTGGGATTGTAGCACTTGGACCACCAGATTGGTGACTCATGTTGAGTACTATGATCAACTTCTTCTGATGATGGTACCCATTGTAACCAATTCAGTGTGTCATACTCTTTCTCCCCATTGTGTTGGGAGTTATAGAAAAATTCAGTTTCAAGGAAGTCACAATTCATTGTTGTATACATATGATACCTCTTTGGACTATAACATCTGTAGCCTTTCTGATTGATCCCATATCCCACAAAAACACATTTTTCAGCACACGGTCAAAGTTTGGTTCGGTTAGTTTTGGGTATGTGAACTAAAACGGAGCAACCAAAGATTTGTGGTTTTAAAGTGAGAGGGGCAGGTAGTTTAGTGAATTCAGATAGGGCTTGAATAGGGGTTTTTAGGTTAAGGGCTTTGGTTGGTAGACGATTGATAAGGTAAGTAGCGGTAGCAACGGCTTCAAGCCAAAATGATGTAGGAACTTGAGATTCAATTAGGAGGGCACGAGTTATTTCTAAAAGAATACGATTTTTCTGCTCGACGGTACCATTTTGTTCAGGCGTGTGTGAACATGAAGTCTGATGGATTAATCCTTTTTCTTGACCAAAAACCTTCATTGAGGTATTAACAAATTCACCCCCATTATCAGATCGAAGGATTTGGATATTCTTATTGAATTGAGTTTGAATCATGGTATAAAACATTTTAAATTTATCAGGGACTTCAGACTTGTGTTTTAAGAAGTAAATCCATGTCATTCGTGTACAATCGTCAACAAAGAGTAAAAAGAAACGAAATTTTTGCCCCCCAATGACCTCTGCAGGTCCCCAAACATCTGAATGAATCACGGAAAAGGGTAAATCGACTTTCGTGTTATTTGGGCTAAATGAGTGTATATGGCTTTTAGCCAAGGTGCAAACTTCACACGTAAATACTTTATTTGTAGGATGTAGTTTAGGAAATAAAAGATTTAAATACCCGATAGATGGGTGCCCCAAACGTCTATGCCACAACCAAGCTTCCCTATCAGTAGTTTCGTGAGCAAGCATCACAGTACCTCCTTGAGTCACTTCGTCCACATAGTACAATCCTTGGTGCTCAGTACCACGCCCAATAATCACTCCCGTTCTGATGTCTTGTAAGATACAAAAGGTAGGGTGCATTAGAACTGTACAATTTAGTTCTTTTGTTACATGGCTAATGAATAATAGTTTGTGTAACAATGATGGAACATAGAGGCAATTTGAGAGTTTTAAAGTGGATGAAATCTCAATTGTACCCCCTTTTTTCACATCCATTATCCCGTCGTTTGCTGTACGTATATAAGTTTTTGTGGGTTTGGATGATGAGATAAGATCCGATAGTTCATAAGTCATGGTGTCAGTTGCACCGCAATCGAATATCCATGATTTATCTTGTGTTCTATTAAAAGTTTGAGCCATATTTGCCCTTCCATTATGTTGAAGGACTGTTTTGTAATTACTGAAACTTTCTTTAATAAAACAATCAAAATTGTGTTTCAAGAGAAAAGGGTTGGAGGAGTTTCCCCCAAACCCGTTACCTATCGACGATCCATTACTACTCTGATTTCCGGTGGCCGTGCAACATAAACCTCCACCAAGCTGGTCATATTTGTTGTTGATGGTGGTGTTATCACTGTCCATGGCGGCGACGACGTTTTTTCCGATGTTGCTCCAGCGACGACTTTGTCTGTTCTCATCGGTTCTTTTCTTTGCTCGTCGTTGAAGATGATGGTGGCAGTAGTCCCGTCGGATCCTTCTTCTCGATTCGCCCGTCAATGATGGTGACAGTAGTGCCACCCATGGCGGCGGTTGTGTCTCCTGTATTTGGTTTGCTGGTTCGGTAGGTGGAAAATTTTAGTTTTTGAGGTTGGAAATTAAGGCTATCGGCAAGTTGGATCGATATATCCAAACCCGGGTTACCGTCCTCGGACATGGCAGCCCTTTTTTGTTTGGAAATCGTACAAGAAATAAAATGGTAGGGATGGAAGATGATGGCAGGTTGGTCCTAGAACCAAGAACTCTGCTTTGATACCATGTTTTCTCAATGAATATTCAAAGAAAAATTGTTATTGATATAATTCTGTATATTTTTTCTTGTACAATTGAAGACAATAAATACAAAAAAGAAGGTTTAACCTTTGCAAGGCAATATGAAATAAAAGGAAAGTATAATCTTGATTGTAGCCCAATGGTCCATGCTTGCTGTGAATTAGTTGGTGAAATTGGAGAAAAAAGGAGGATGATCCCATTATATTTTTTTCCTTTTATAATTTTCTAACAGCGAGTTCTATAGTTCATCTGTTAGTATACTTGCTGTTCAAATGCCAGTTCTGTAAAACCCAATGCTGGCAATGCAATATCTGTATCAGTCAAGTGGTTCACAAAGAGTAACAATTTGATCACTAATGTATTTTTTGCTTCTTTTGTGTTTGCCTCTCATCGTATCTTTCTCATCTGGAGCCGATACCATATCTGCAAATCAGTCTTTATCTGGAAACCGAACAATCATATCAAAAGGTGGAAACTTTGAGCTGGGCTTCTTCAAAGCAGGTAATTCTTTCAACTATTATATAGGCATATGGTATAAGAAGGTATCTTCCAATCCTCCTACAGTAGCCTGGGTAGCAAACCGAGAAACACCTATCTCTGATAGATTCATGTCAGAATTAAAAAATTGTAAATGGTAACTTACTGCTCTTAAATGAGTCCAAGATACCAAAGGTCACAAGCAATGATGTTGGTTAAGTATATGTGCTTAACTTGTATTTGATATTTGAGATCCAATTAGGAATAATTTGGATTATGTTAGAGCATTTGTTGTTAAAGCTTATGCTCAAATATTATAATTGTTGATTTTTCTTGGGGTTTTCAAGTATTAGGTTGTTATATAAACATGTGTAATGATAATCTGTTTAATATATGCTCTGAATACGTTTTCTTTTCTTAATCTTACGTTGTCATGTGTTTTAATCTTCGTTTAGACATATTATAGGATGTGCTTTAGATATAATATTTTGTGAGTTATTTATATAATATTATAAAAATAAAAAGGAGATTGTGATTGGATTATGCATTTTTTGTTTCATGTTTACATTTTCTTTTTAAGACGGAAACGAAGTTTTTATGGTCACATTTCTATGGTCACATCATGTGGTTTTGGTAGAGTACACATTTCAGTATTTCACTCTTCATCACATTTGATGTCTCTGAATTAAAAAAAGACAATTATTATTTTATGTATTTTAGATCGTCAAAACTATAGTTTTCTAGATAGTCTCTTATAATTTTGGTGGTTGTTTCTTCAGACTAATTTTTCGTAACTGTTTTGGGACAGCAGTTTAGATTATTTACATTCACTATTAATACTAAACAAGAAACATCAAATTTTTAGAAGCATCAAAGATTAAATGTCATACCAAAAGGTTTCGTGTCTTAAGTCCATATATTATAGTTGGATGGTTGTATATGACCACCAAAAACCTCCGCCAATGCAAAGCTATTCAATAGAGTTTAAATTTATGTTTCTCCAATTTTCAACTCCTCTCTTTAGTGTGGTTTATGGGTTTGTAAAGTATGTGGTTTATGGGTTTGTATCAAGTTTAAGAGAAGATATGCACTTTTAACTTAATATGGCAAGTAAGAGTGCATGTGGTTAGCTACTAACATTCATTAACAAGAAAACTGATTTTACACACTACGTTGTTTAATGTTTCTTACAGTGGCTGGAATTCGAGTTTGTACTAGAGCTGAGATATATAAACCTGAGTCGTAAGCTCATGAAATTTAATTGTATGTTTCTTTTAACAAAATTTCAAGTCTAAAAACATCTATTGTGACAGTTGAAATAAAGGGCAGGTTATTTGAAAATTAATATAGTGGGTCACAACATAGACTCAAATATTCAAAGTGGGACCAAGGAATGTGTTTGATACCAATTTTGCTAGAAGGATGTGACTTGCCTGACGTCATGTTGAAATAAGTTTGTACATGGCTTGACTTCTTTATTAATTGTTGTTCCAATAGGATCTGCAGGTAATACAATACTTGTATCAGTCACAAAAAGTAAGAGCTTAAAATAATCAGCAAGGCAAGAGCTAGGTACTATGATGAGGTTTTTGCTCCTTTTGTGTCTCTCTCTCATCTGGAGCTGACACCATATCCGCAGACCGGTCTTTATCTGGGGACCAAACAATCATATCCACAGGTGGAAACTTTGAGCTGGGGTTCTTCAGAGCAGGTAATTCTTCTAGCTATTACATAGGCGTATGGTATAAAAAGGTATCTTCCAATCCACCTACCGTAGTTTGGGTAGCAAATAGAGAAACACCCATCTCTGATAGATTCGCCTCAGAACTAAAAATCGTAAATGGTAACTTAGTGCTCTTAAATGAGTCCAAGGTACCTATTTGGTCCACAAATGTAACCACCACCGGCTTGAATCCTGTAACTGCTGTTCTTCTTGACGGTGCTAACTTAGTTTTGAGAGACAGAGTTGAACCTGTTTGGCAAAGTTTTGACCACCCGGTTCATACCTGGTTACCCGGGGCTAAATTTGGTTATGATAAAAGAACAAATAAAAGCCAACTTCTTACTTCATGGAGAAGCGATGAAGATCCCGGTGTAGGACTCTTCTCTTTTGAGCTTATCCCTACTAGTAAAGAATATGTAAGCAAGTGGAATGGGACCCAACAATACTGGACAAGTGGGCCATGGAATGGACAAATGTTTAGCTCAGTACCTGAAATGCGGTTAAATAACATAAACTACATTTATGATTTCAGCTTGTTTTCAAATGAAAACGAGACTTACTTCACTTACTCAGTGTATAATTCTTCCGTTATACCTGGATTTGCAATCGATGTTTCTGGTCAAATGCAGCAACTAACGACAGAAATGAATTTGTTTTGGGCTCAACCTAGAAGCAAGTGTACGGTATATGCTTTGTGTGGCGCTTTTGGTTCTTGCAGACAGACTGGATTGCCATTCTGTAACTGCTTGACTGGTTTCAAACCCACGTCAGAAAACGACTGGAATCAGAGTGATTTCTCTAGTGGGTGTATCCGAAAAACAGATTTGGAATGTGAGAATAACAAGGAAACCTCCATTTTGACGGTTAAAGTCGCTAATATCCCTCCAAATCCTTTATCTGTGGCGGTTGGGAGTGGCGAAGAATGTCGTACCACGTGTTTAAACAGTTGTCAGTGTAATGCTTACACTTTTTCAGACAATAAGTGCTCAGTTTGGGATGTAGAGCTGTTGAATCTTTCAGAAGGCGATGTTAATGGGAAAACAATCTACATCAAAGTTGCTGCTAAAGATCTTCCACCTAGGCTTAATAAAAAGAATAAGGTTGGCGTTACTATCGGGTTCATTGCAGGCGTGGTTTTTGTGTTGGGCTTAATAATATCTATAATCTATAGACATAAGAGTAAACTAGTTAGGAAAACAATAGTGGAGGGACCGTTGGTAGTGTTTGTGTACAGAGATTTACAAATAGAGACTAAAAATTTCATAGAGAAACTAGGGGGCGGTGGTTTTGGTTCGGTTTTCAAGGGGGTACTGCGTGATTCGTCTATTGTGGCAGTGAAAAAACTTGAAAGTGTTAGCCAAGGAGAGAAGCAATTCAGAAGCAAAGTCAGCACAACTAGGACTATCCAACATGTTAATCTAGTACGTCTTCGTGGGTTTTGTGGAGGCGGAACCATAAATTGTTGGTGTATGATTACATGCCAAATGGTTCTCTAGATTTCCATCTTTTCCATATGAAACAAGATAATGTTTTAGACTGGAAAACTAGGTATCAGATTGCACTTGGAACCGCAAGAGGGTTGGTTTATCTTCATGAGAAGTGCAGAGATTGTATAATTCATTGTGACATAAAGCCAGAAAACATTCTTTTGGATGCTGATTTCTGCCCAAAAGTTGCTGATTTTGGTCTAGCTAAGCTCGTGGGCCGAGACTTTAGTAGGGTTTTGACAACTATGAGAGGGACACGGGGGTATCTAGCTCCAGAATGGTTATCTGGGGTGCCTCACTCCCAAAGCCGATGTTTATAGCTATGGAATGCTGCTTTTTGAACTTGTACACGGTAAAAGAAATTTTGAACAATCTTGTGAAGGTTTGAGTTTTACATTCTTCCCTAGTTTGGCTGCAAATGCTGTTATGGAGGGAGGCAATATCCTTAGTCTTCTAGACGGTAGGTTAAATAGGGAAGCTAATGTTGAAGAAGTCACAAAAATTTGCAAAGTTGCATATTGGTGTATTCAAGATGAAGAAGAAAGCAGGCCATCAATGAGTGAGGTGGAACATATTCTTGAAGGGGTTGTGGATGTGAGCATGCCTCCATTCCCGCAATCTTTAAAGTTTTTTGTTGATGGCGCGGAGGATGTTCCATTCTTCAACGTGTCTTCCTCAATCTTCAACGGGTCTTCCTAATCGGGAGTTCACAAGTACATAGCAATTTAAGTGGTGATTCCTAGTCAAAGATGAATCTTCTTGAAAGGATTTGTCTTTTTTTTTCTTCTTCTTCTAATTGTTACAATGTGGACCTTAAAGACCAGTAATAATGATTATAGCATGTTAACAGTTTCTTGAGGTTTCCAATTGTAAGGTGTATTTGTGGTGCATGTAGTCCTATTGCTCAGGTAATTTAACATTTTCTTTTTATTATCCATCTGTGTGAATGAAGAGTAAATGGTTCTTGTTAGTCTAACTAAGCAAATCCAAATAGTTATAAGCATTGAAGCACAAACATACAAAGTTACAACTCAAGAACTAAGTGCGAGTCCCTATTCAATAAAAATTTGCGTCATTAAATTCAAATTAAGTCCAAGTTCAAGCAGTGATCATGTACAAGTACCAAGGCTAAATACAATCAGTAGATTCTTGCATTTGGGTTTAATTTTTATATTATTTCGGCATCCATAATTTGAAGATTCAATTTAGTTACCAAACTCTATTTGGCATTTCATCAAAAAGTTGTGTTCAAACAACAAATCTTTGAACTTTGGTTGCCATTAGGCCACAAAGATTCAACTCATCTCCTTCCTTTTCCTTCTTTAATGAGCAGTATGGTTGATTTGATATTCCATTTGGGTGAAGATTTGAGACTCTATTGGGTTGGATTTAATATAGTCAAGTTTATGGCTTTGACTCTTCTCCGGGATAGTAAGTCGCCAAGCCGGTGACTGTGAATTTCACAGTTGGCACGGCCATCAAACGAGACTTAGAAAGTCTGTCATGTGTTCGGCTTTACCGACCCATGGACTGGAAGTAACGGAGTTATGTCTTTTAGTTTCTTCTCATTGATGTTTTCTAAACCCACAACCATATGTTTTCCCATATATGTATTTCTTAATTTGTTATTGGTTTAATTATAGCTTAGATAATTTTTATTACGATCGTTGGAAATTTACCGTGGGATTCTAAAACGGTCCCTTTTGATTCGTACCTCTTTTTTGTCGAATTCCGGATGGCCATTTGCTAAATTCAAAGGCCACGCATGAGAATAAAAATAATATAGCAAAATGGATGGTAAAAATTAATTAGTAACATTTATAATGCAAAGTTGCATTATGCACACTGGTCATGTATGTTGTATACATGCTAAATGTTTCCAATAAGACTGAAAGCCCAAAATAGGTTATGCTAGAAGACAACAAGATAATAGTTTACTTTAATTACAACGATGTCTACATTAAATCACCAAACTTTCTGGCTCATCTTCAGAGCTACTGATAGAACTTTGACGATGAATTCACGTGTGAAACGCTTGACATCGGTGATGATAAAATAGAATCAAAGTCGAAATTCTGGCTAGCAAGGACTTTATCTTCTAAGTTGGATGGTAGAAAGCTCATGTTGTCTGAAGCTTGCTCTGTCAGTTGCTGATTGTGATCACCATTTGAGAATGGATGTACCACATTTTCTTGAATAGTTTGGCCACTAAAGTTTGCCAAGTGTTTGGAAAAGTATAACCCATCATATTCATGATTGAGGTTTGCTTTATCCAAAAGTTGACGGCTTTGAGGACTTAAATCCATTGAATTGCAATTTTGGGCTTGTTGATTAGGGATTTGGTTCATGTGGCTATTATTCAATAACATCTCTTGGTTATCTTGATTAGATAATGGTGAAGCCAAGAGGCTAACAAGCCTTAAAACATCCGGGTTAACAAGTGTTTGGAGGCTAATAAGGTTTGAGAGATTAAACTGAGCCGAGTTGAGTATATTTGAAAGATCTAAGAGGTCGAGACGTGGAGCATGAGTCACGGGATCAATTCCATTCCGCAGTAACTTTTTCCGGATGTGTGTGTTCCAGTAGTTCTTGATTTCGTTGTCAGTTCTTCCCTTCCAGGCAAGCAAGTAGCAATAGATGACCACCTATGTTTAATTGGCCAAATTAGTATCATGAGATGATTTAATTTACTATGCCATGTGCCAAATGCCAAATATATATACATACATATATATATATATATATATATAATTGTTTTTGTAATTATAATGTCAATCCTTGTAAAGGAAATTTAAATAAGATATAATCAAGGATTGTGAAGCAAAAGAAATAAAGAAAAACACACACTAAGCATTTCTTTTATATACTATCCAACTAGCTAGTCAACACTTGCTCCAATCCAACACTACTATATGATCCAAATTGGTTAAACAGTTTATATCAAATATAGTTATAGCAATTCAAATTATAAGAAAATGTAATCTTATTTGAGAGTTAAACATACTTATTCCCAAGAACACTATGTAGTTGGATAATAGTCTCTTCTTCTTCAGTTGAGAACCTTCCTCTCTTGATATCAGGCCTTAGGTAGTTTGTCCATCTTAGACGACAACTTTTTGAAGCCCTATATATTACAATATAACCATTACTAGGTGAAATTTAAAAACAATAGAAGCAACTAAGCTATACAACGTTGTTGGGAAGGAAAAGTACGTACCCGCGTTGTTGGGAAGGGTTCGCCAATTGCCAGGTCCATGTATTCTGATGTATTGTGAGTTTAAGATCCTCTTCTTGCGTCCATGGCCCTTTCTTGAGTCCGGTTTTATCACTAGATGGTGATCTACCCATAACGTTTTAGATGACCTTAAAGAACAAGCTAGATGCCCAAAGAGTACTAGGGAAATACAATTAAAGATTGATTGAGATGTGCTTTTTGCTAGAAAAAGTGTTAAGGAGTTGTAGGCCCAAAAGAGAAGATCACTACTTCCACATATATAGTTGAGTTAAACCACGTTTGTGATAGTTAAGTCAACTCGAGTTGGCAACCTTGTTGTTGTCTCTCTTCCTCTTCTTTTCTTGTACATAAGTGAAACGTTGAAATTAGGCCTCTATTTATATATGTTTTTTTGCTAGCCACGTAAAGTTGAAGGCCATTGGATTGTTTTGACACATGCTGGATGATTAAAGGGACTGACTTTTTGTTATGTTGACCTTGTGAAAAATGCAAAAATATGGTGGGTAGGGTTGTTAGATCTTCTACCAGTTGTGAGAAAATGTTTCCGTGCATTCCTTAATTCTTCTTCCTTCTTCAAATCATTTTGATATGATTAAGGATCAAAATGTTTTCTAAGTGTAGAGCGACCTTGAAAGTTACATGGGCGATTTAACTTCGTACTTTATCGATATATATATGGGTCCGTTAGTAAATAACATCAACTACTGAGAAAATAATAAAATAGACACTTTGATCAACAAAATTAGTAAAATAAACATTTACCTTTTACCTCCACTATAAATGACATGTTCAAAGTGGCCTAGGAGATGACACAAATAAGACGTTGGCGTCTAAGAAGGCTAAAAGTTAGCCAACACAAAAAAAAAAAAAACTTGAAACTACAATACTGTTCACAAAAACAACCAATCAAAATAATGTATGTGTAAAGTGGAGGGGATAAGGCTGACGGAAAAAGTGGAGGCTAAGTCTTAGCCGTTAGGAAAAAGTAGGGGCACTAACCCTTAGTCGACGGCAATAAGTGAGGCTAAGCCTTAACCGGCATGTACAAGCGGGGGCTAAGCTTTATTTGACAACAAAAGAGAGGGAATTAGCCTTTACGTTGCGTAACTATATATTAACATAGATTGCGTAACTAGCTTATTGTTTTGTAACTATTTTACATGTTGCGTAACGGTTATTCGTGATTGCCTATACCTCTGTAAGTTGCGTAATTATTGTATTCCGTGCGTAATAATAAAGCGAGTAAGTTTTTGCCTTCAATCCAGGTAAATATTCCTAGCTTAATTATTAGACGCATGATGAAAATCTAAAATACGATATGGATATGGTAGAGTGTTTGTTTTACACTCTTTGATTTATCTCCTCTTCTTCTAGTGAAACCTTATTTTTATGTATAATATTATTATTACAGAAACTGATTCCGGCTGTCGGAGAAATGAGAGATGAGATATGAGGCGTCATCTGAGCACGTGGCCCGTGATGAGACGACAGATTTCCCGGCGGCCGACCAGACACGATGCGTAAGCATTTGACAAATCAATTACTTTTGACCTAGCTAGCTACACGGATTGATTATGTTATAATTATTAATTAAATGGCTAGCTGTTGATCACCACCACCTGTCGTTTTTCTACCATTTACTCACACACATATATATATACATATACATATATATATATGCATGATATGATATGATTAATTAATTGGTATCTTCTGGAGGCCCCTTCCGATCCCTTCCTTCCAAATCAGCGTATCTATCACACCGGCCTATTCTATATAAATTATAATATTACGGAAACTTAACCTATTCACGTCTCTACGTGTAACTAATATGGCTATACGTACGTTCAGTCATGGTTTTGATGACTTGATCAAAACACAAAACTACGACTATATATAACCAACTGTAATGTCATGCTGTTTTGTTTAACGTTGACACCGTACCACGTGATGACAGCAAATTAACATTTAAGTTTGCTACAAACTAACCGGTGACATGTCAGAAGAAAGATAGACCACCAAGCTAGTCTGTCTTCAACCACGTACTACGTTTTGTTTAAAGTTCCCTTTGGACCCAATGATGACAATATATAATATATATTATGTGTTCATATACCAGTATCATAATTTTGTTTCATACATATATACAAGGATATATATGTTACTGTACGATGTAGATTAATTAGCATGCGTGCGTAGGTACAATTTGTATTATTTGCTACCATAGCACAACACATGCATGGCTTGGGAGAGGAGTATACGCGTACGCATAACTAATTAAGTACACGTACACAATCTTAATTAAAAAGACTCCATCTAGATGCATTTTCAAATTTGTTATTATTTGCTTCTTTTGTAATCTTAGGTAGTGTTTGGTATGCATGAATAAGAGACGGAATAGAATTGACCATTACGATGGAATGAAAAAAGATGTGTTTGGTTGGTCGATGGAATGGAATCACCCATTACCATGTCCATTCCATTTCTCCTAAAACACCCCAAATTCATTTCATCCACCCTCATGTTTTTTTTTCATTCCATCCATCTTTCACACTATATCATCTCCACCACCCTCCCACTACCACTACTCATTGCACTCTCACCACCACCACCTCCGCCGCCGACCACCACCCCGCCTCTGCCGCCTGTCACCACCACCACCACCCACCTCCGCCGCCGACCACCACTGTAAGGCCACGTTACCGGTGCCCTACATTTCATGTCGGATTTACTCATGAACACAGTTATACAAATCATAGTTAATTAAAACTTTTCGCGGAAATGTTAACTTCAATCATTCGTTAGAAACATACAACTTGTCTTTAAAAACGTATCATAATACATCACATTTAACACATCATTTCTTCCATATTCAGATGCAAGTCGTTCAATCCTTGCCATATGTCATCCTCATTCTAGCTCCTTATACATATTTACCTGCGTGCATACTAAAAGTCAGCTACGCTAAGTGAGTTCTAGTTAATCAGGCAACTTACCATACAATCATTTCATACATTTATATAGACATATGTGTTTGAAGACACATAGTCGTTCATTTAACCTGCTCACCTCACCGCTAACATCTTTACTGCCCCCTACATATTAGCCACTTAATTACGGAAGCACATTGAGGCTTGCCCTCCCACATACTTACGTATTGCCACTTATTTAACGAAAGCACGTAGAGGCTTTCCCTCCCACGTACTTACGTATTGCCACTTATTTAACGAAGACACGTATAGGCTTACCCTACCACGTATTATCGTTGTGCCACTTAATAACGAAGACATGTATAGGCTTACCATACCACGTACTATTGTCATGCCACTTACACCCTTACCAACTTGTTACCACTTCTACCACACTCTAACTCGACGTGCCTACAACACGCTTCTTAAAATAAACAAGTCACAACATAACATTCATACACACTGCTTATTACCAACCTTTCTCTAATAATCAGGTAAGCTTTCAAGCCCCTTGACTTTCTATTAGATTAGTTTAGTCAAGGGCGCTGTGAACTGTAATTGTGAAAAGGTTGGAAGATCTGGCCAAAGAAGGTGATAGCCCTGTAGATTCGTTCCCATGGTTCGATCCTTCCCAGTAAAACGCGGCGTGTTTGAATTCTGATCGCTTTTACGCGAGAAAGGGGGACCACCCTCTAAGCCTAAGTATTCCTCAATGACCGATAGCGTACAAGTACCGTGAGGGAAAGGTGAAAAGAACCCTAAATCATTCTCTTTGGCGATACGTGCAATATCCGAAGATCGTTCACGCATCGACAGACATCCATTGATAACATCTATATATATATATAGGTATTGGATCATTTCAGAAGTTTTTTTATAGCGAGAAGTGCGAGAAGTGAAGGTGTAACTCCATTAATCCCTAATTTTCACTCTCTTTCTTATGTGTAAGTGTGTTGTGTAGGTGCATATGTATGTGTGTAGGTACGTATGTTGGTATATGTGTACGTATGTTTGTATATGTGTAAGTATGTTTGTATATGTGTAGGTACATAGGTTTGAATGTGTCTCGGTACATTTATATGTTTGTAGGTAGGTTTGAATGTGTAATTAAGACATAAATACAACCAACCTACATATATGTATGTAACATCATATGAAATGGAGTGAAATTATGGATTAATGGAGTTATACCTTCACTTCTCGCACTTCTCGCTGTAATATTACTTCTCGCAAGATCCATCCCCTATATATATACACACACACACACCACATCAAACATTATAGCATACACTTACCACTAAAGGTAAGTGTATTCACACTTCACATCGAGTATGCACACAGCCCCGAAAACATAACAAGGGAGTGGGGCTAGAAACTCACCTGAGTCCTGTTACGTGCACCGTTAATGGTTATTCCCTTCTTTAGCTGCGCACGACTAACTGTATAACAATTACACATATCAATTAACTATTACTACCCATATCGCGTTTGTAGTCTTTTTATAACCCTCAACGAACGGGGGTCCGGGGGTAGCGCCTCTGGCAGCGTGGTTCTAGGGGCGGAAGCCCCTAGCAGGGTCCAAGGGGCAGAGCCCCTGGCTGGGGTCGAGCTGCCAGGTCAGCTTGGAAAAGAATTATTTCCATTAACTCTCTTAACAAATTTTTTCATTAGAATTCTAATTTATTATTTTATTTGCTAACTCATAAAGTTCGAGGGCTTCTTTGTAATTAATCCATTTTATTGTAAGTCCAGGGACCTTTATGTCATTCCTTCATAGTCTAATTCGTTATCCAGTTCTCAAATTCTAGTTCGTTATTCAGTTCTTTAACGAGTGTGGATCCTATAACGAACAGGTCTTTATAACGAACCGGCCTTTATAACGAACTGACTCTTATAACGAATTGGACTGTATAACGAATGACCCCTCTGTAATGAATGAGGGTTCATTCGCTATATATCCGTTAACGAATTACTTAACGAACTGCCTATAATTCGTTATCTCTTCTTAACGAATGTGCATAACGAATTGCTTGTTAATTCGTTATGTTTCCGCTAACGAACTAGGGTTAGGTCAGAGAATGTCAGCAACATTCTCTGACATTCCCTTATTCTCGTACGTCGCCTTTTCGGCACCGTCTTTCCGGCGCCGCCGTGCCGGAAAAACGGGCAGTGGCCGGAAAAGCGTATTTTCACACCGTTTTTTGTTCAGTTTGATCCAGACATAAGCTAGGGTGACCCCTAAGCTCATCTTTTGACCGGTTCATACCCGATTCCATCCAGATCTCGTGACTTTAACGGTTTAGGGTGTCGGATCGTCGTTTCGCGACTAGATCTAGCGGGTTTGGATCCATACAATATCATACTATCATTACCTCGGGTCGGGATCGGTTCTTCCCCTCTGTTTCGGCTAGAGAAAGAGAGAATAAGAAAAAGAGCTTAAGTGTGTGTTTTGAGTGGTGTATGGAATGGAGGAGAATGAATTAATTAATGGTAATTATGTGATTTATACCATGGGTCATGGGCTTAAGCCCACGGTCTTTTCCTCCTATTCTTATTAACCCAAGTCCATTACCCATATTACTCAACCCAACACAGGCTCGACTCATAATAACTCACCTTTTATTTTATTAACCGAAACAAGAAAATGGGATGTTACAACCACCACCCCGCCTCCACCGCCCGCAACCACCATCAACTGCCTCCGCCGACCACCACCACCCCGCCACCACCACCAACTGCCACCGCTGCTTACACCACCATCACCCACTTCCGCCGCCACCACCAACCACCCTACACCACCTATCAGCGCTGCATACTACCACCACCAACCGACCATCACCGCCCCCCACCACCCACTATCACCACAACCTACCACTACCAACAATCGCTCCCGTTTCCCACCCATCGCCACTGTAACATCCCGAAATTTCTAAAATAATATTAATTATATTATTTATTATCAGTGAGGAAGTTTACTCGGGTTAGCGGGAAATAATTAAATAAGTAGGAGTTAGTATGAGTCGGGCTAGTGTTGGGTAATGGATATGGGTTATGGACTTAGGAAAGAAGGAAGAGACCATGGGCCTCAGCCCATGATCCATAATTATATAAACCTTAAATTCCTATTTTCATTCATTTCACACATATTCCATACACCACCAAAACACACACTTAGCTCTCTCTCATCCTACTTTCTCTCTCTAGCCGAAACCAAGAAGAAGAATCGATCCCGACCCAAGGTAATGATAGTATGATATTGTAGAGATCCAAACCCATTAGATTTAGTCACGAAACGACGAGCCAACACCGTTAAACCGTTGAAGTCACAAGATCTGGGTGGAATCGGTTATAATACGAACCTAAGATGAGCTTAGGGATCACCCTAGCTCAGATCTGGATCGAACGGGACGAAAAACGGTGTAAACGGTGGTGAAACGAGCGAGATCTCGCTTTTCCGGCGAGATCCCGCTTTTCCGGCGAAGGCGGCGCCGCCTTAGTCGGATGGTACGAGGTTAGGGTTCATATCAGAGAATGTTCTACATTCTCTGACCTAAACCTAATTCGTTAGCGGGATCTTAATGAATGGGTCTTGATTCGTTAGCGGAAGTTTAACGAACTAGCCTTAGTTCGTTATGTCAATTTGTTAAGGAAAGGATGACGAACTAGCCCAATTCGTTAAAAAGTTTGTTAAGGGAGAACTGACGAATGAACCCCCGGTTCGTTAGGGGTTCAGTTCGTTAAAGGTTCAGTTTGTTAAAGTACCAGTTCGTTATAAAGGTCCAATTCATTATGAAAAGTGACGAACTAGTATAACGAATCAGCTAAGGAAGGATAACGAATCAGATCATGTGCTAGATAACGAATTAGACTGTGATCTGATAACGAATTAGGTTTAATTCATTATAGAAAATGTGATGGTGAATAAAATAATAATTTTAAATCTTAATGGAAAATGTGTTAAGACAGTTAATAGAAATAAAATTTTTCCAGCTCGACCCCAGCCAGGGGCTCTGCCCCTTGGACCCTGCTAGGGGCTGCCGCCCCTAGACCCCGCTGCCAAGGGCACTGCCCCCGGACCCCCATCCATTGAGGGATATAATTCAACTATTCGGTGAGTAGTGATAGTTAATTGATACATGTAATTATATACAGTTAGCCGTGCACAACTCAAGAAGGGAATAACCATAAACAGTGAACGTAACTGAGTTCAGGTGAGTTTCTAGCCCCACTTCCTTGTTATGTTTTCGGGGCTGTGTGCATACTCGATGTGAAGTGTGAATACACTTACCTTAAGTGGTAAGTGTATGCTATAATGTGTGATATATTTATATATGTTATGAATGGATGTCTGTTAGTGCGTGAACGATCTTCGGATATTGCACGCGTAGACAGGGAAGGCAACGTTAGTCGGTGTGCGAACGATCTTCGGATATTGCGCGTACCGTCATTCGGGAATGATCCCCAAGTGGTTATTAGTGTGTGTAAATGTGGTGATGTGACTTGGTTATTATGTAAATGATGTAATGATGTAAGTGTGTTGTAGACAAGTAGAGGTAGGGCGTGATAGAAGTAGCAAGGAACTAGTAAGGGTGTTAGTGGCATGACGATAGTACGTGGTAGGGTAAGCCTATGTGTGACTTCGTTATTAAAGTCGCAAAGTGGCATAATGTTATTCGTTATTAAAGTGGCATAACGTGATTCGTTATTAAAGTGGCAAGGTGGCATAACGTTATTCGTTATTAAAGTGACTAAGCTGTAGGGGTAAATAAGAGGTTAAGTGGTAAGGTGAGCAGGTTGGATAGTGGACTATGTGTGTTCGGATACGTATATAATGCATGTAGTGTTTGTATGATAAGTTGCTTCATTAACTAGAACTAACTCGGCGTAGCTGACTTTTAGTATGCACGCAGGTGAGGAAACTAAAGAGCTAGCATGAGGATGACACATGGCATGGATTAAGTGGCTGGCACCTGAAGATGAAAGAAACGATGTTTTAAATATAATGTTTTGTGTTATGGTATCAAAGAAAAGATTTAATGTTTTGTAACGAATGATTGTTGTTTTATATTCCGTGAAAAGTTTTAATAAACTCTGATTTGTAGAACTGTGTTTATGAGTAAATCCGACGCTAAAGTATGGCTACCGGGAACGGGGCCTTACAGCCACCGCCGCCCAGCACCACCACCGCCCGCCACCACCATTACTACTCGCCGCCCACCACCACCATCCCACCGCCACTCACTACCATGTTTGTTTTATTCCGGTTTTTTCTAGCTTACCAAAAAAAAAAACTAATAATTCATTTTATTCCCACATGGTAACCAAACATGTCAATGGAATGGTAATATATCATTCCCTTACCTTGCCCATTCCATTCCTTCGCTCATTCTATTCCAAAGCCCATTCCATTACCCCATACCAAACAGACCCTTAAGTTTAAATTAAAAGGAATCACTGGCCAGCCGGGTTGTAGTTTTCCCGGGTTGTAGTTTTGTTTTTCTATCATCAAATAAGGGAGATTACTGAGTAACAAAAACAAAAAACTTTTGTATATTAGATTTATAGACAGAAAAACATTTATTTCTTATGCATTATTTATTTCTTATGCATTGTAAAGTTATGATATTGAAGTATATATAATTTTTTTATAACGGTGACTTTCTTATATTTAGGCTATTGCACTCTTCAAATTTGGAGAGCCCCGATGCATCATTCTGGCTAGACTATGTTGTTTTAACTGGGCTCACGCTGGCTTTAGAGTTTGGCTTGGGCGTTCCCTCAGGAAACCATATATTGTCGACTGCCACTTGATAATTGTTGTGAAACCACAAGAGCAGAACTCTCTGCGTAACACAAGGTGGGACAAAAAGCCCGGTAGGCTCAAGGTTCGAACTGACAACCTTTGCACAAGTCCTTGTTCAAATCCTTCATCGCCAATATCCATCCGAAAGTGACACAAATGAGATTCGAACTTAAGAGATGGAGAACCCAAGCCTCTTATTATTAGGCCATAGACGGAGGATAATATTTAAGTATATATGAGTATTAGATTGTGTGTCTATGTCGAAAATCAGATATGCAATTGACTGAATAAATATTAGAGATTAACACACACAATGGTTTAATGGAAACAACCGATAAGACCTAATTAATGGCAACAAGATTTATAACCCGCATGTTGCCGTGAGTGGGTTATTTATAGTGCTAGTGTATGTGAAAAAAATTAGTCATATACATCGGATTATACATGTAGCATCAAGTTGTCAGATAAAGGTTCTATACAAAAGATGGGTTGTTGCTTGGCTACAATGTGCATATCATTCATCCATTCCATGTTGATGCCATCCTTTTTGTGTGGCGGATTCATTTATGTAGAAAGTCACGTCTGTTCTCCGCTAGATACGCTTCAATCTATAGCTGAACGAATGCCACTCGGTTCACTATTGTTGTAACACCTCAACCCAGAACAGGCTGACATGTCACTATTACAGATATCAAATCAAAACCACAACCCAAATTACAACAAACGTCAACACAACCTAAGTTATATTATTAAACCATAATGAATTAATCTTTTAAAAAGCTTGAACTTCATTAGTCTCTCTCATCACTAACTTCCCCGAGTCCCGCATACCGTAAACAAATAAAAAAAACACAACAAAGAAAATATGGCTGAGCAAAAAATTGCCCAGTAACGGAAAGAACAATAGTATAGGTAAGGACAAACGAAGGAAAAGTAAGTCTAAGAACTTTTATTCAAACTCGAAGCCAACCTTTTTACTGAAACATATAATCTGAATAAAATTCTGAGGTATGATCCGACATTTGGTCAGAACATAATCAAACGCATACAGAAGCATATCAGAAACATGTCATAACATATACACACATCAAACCACATGACTACACATTTCAAGAACTCAAAGTCACGTGAAACGGAAGCACCCACGAGCCTAAACAGAACAAATTGGTACACAGCTAGCTAGTCCATGCACCTATGAGACGGTGAGTCTGGCGTACACCCATTATTCCACCTCCCCAAAACAAACGCAAACTCAGAGCTAAGATCGATCTATTCGTCTCTAGGGGCAAAGTGCTACGCAAGCACAAGCTAGAGACGCCGTGAACTTTTATTACGCGCTGTCACGATAAGTGCATGCCGTTGACGCCTATACGACATTTCAGACATGCTCGGGTGACAGAGTACAAAAGCTAATTTCATATAATTATGAAACGAAAATGCTACTAATGGGAAATGCAATAATGAGTACAAAATACATAATCTATTGCATGCTACAAAAATCATTATAAGATATAATATGTGAATTAAACCGAACTCAAACTATAACTAAAAGATAATGAAACCTCCGCACTACAAAGTGACTGACACCAAATATAAATGGAATATAATTAATACTACGAGTACACAGAAACAGAAACCGCGAAGTAACGGAATATTTTATACTATGAGTGAAAGAAACCATAAACCGTACTACAAAGTAACAAAATATACATTATACTATGAGTAAAAGAAACCAGAAACCGTACTACAAAGTAACGGAATACACTATACAATGAGTGAAAGAAACCCGAAACCGTACCTTAATAGCCGACAAGTAGGCAAAACAACTCAATTCGTCGTTAATAACAAGGAGAACCTACAATTTAATTTCTTCCTTAAATATCGAGATTAATTAACTTCGTCATTCCGGCGACGGAAGGTTATTATTATTATTTTTATTTAGCGTAACCGTTTAGACATTGGTTAATGCCTAAACGAACAAAAATCATTAATTTCATTCTACAAATCAACTAACCTCCTAGTTACTTTATCTATTCTTATAAAATTACGTTTGAAAAATAGACTGCATATTTAACAAATAAGTGTTAGCTAAATAGGCAATTGTATGTATACGAAGATGACACTGATTATTTAGTGAGAAGTAAATACTTGGTTGCTTGTTAAACTTCTTATATATATATATATATGTGTGTTCTAAACAACTACTAGAAAAGATAGTGAAGCCATGAATGCATGCATGTGTAGGTACTTATAAACAAATATTATCAGTAAAAGATTGTCGGAGTAGATTCCCACTATACAAAACTATTAGTATGGTAACAATTAAATTCTAATTTAACAAGATTCGCATTGCCAGAACAGAACCGAACACGAGTGATTAACGTAGGATCTGAATTCTTACCTTGCGACAGCGGTCGAACACAAATAAACTCGAGGTAGCGCGGCGGGTAACACAGATAGCTACGGCTAGAAGAAACTAACCTCGCGTAGTTGACGGCGGCTCTAGTATTCTTGATGGCTTTACAAACTGTAACGAACAAAGGCTTCTTTTGCGATGGTGATTTCTCCAAGACTAGCGAGCTTATGCATGGTTTTCAAGAATCATGGGTTTGAAAGGGTATAAATTACCGAAAAGAAACGTGATTGATAAGATAAATCACGATGAATCCATGAGTTTATTGTAACTTATGTATTATATGGAGTTGGTGGGGATAAGGGTCAAAAGAAAAACATATATCCAGCAAGAATAGGATTAGGATGTTTCAAATATTTTGGATAATTATTTATTTATAAGCTTTTGATTTGCTTTTATTTTAACTTAAATATCACATTCGTTCAAAACACGAGCTATGCACAAAATTGTTATTAGCAGTAGTAGTTAGTAATATAATATTGACAAAATGGCAAAACAGGTCATTTATGTTTTCATGGTTTTTCAATAGTCGTCCTTTGGAAAACTTAATGACTCAAATCATATTCTGTGTTTCCAAAATGTTTCACGTTACGTCCTTTTACACTAATCCAGTTAGATTTTTTTGTTAACTCTGATCACATGACCTGCACGTGAGGGTAAATACGTAATTTCATTATCCAGCTCATTTCCCCCCTTTTATAACCCTCCCCCGTCGTTTCAGTCTCAGTTATAATCCTTCATCTTCTTCACTTCATCGTCTTCTCCCACAATCCTCTTCCACGATCTTTAATTATAAGCTATAAAAATGACCCAGCAAATACGGGAAAGTTGGGAAGATGAGGATGCCGACCTATTATACGGTAATGGCATACTTAAATTTAAGTTTTTTCTTTGATATTTAGGTTTTTTATTTTGGGCATTTAACTTACAAAATTATGGTATTTTGCAGCTAGTTATCCAAATATTTTTAGCTTAAAGATTCATCACGGTGGTCAGTTGACTAGTCCTCTGAATCGCACATATGTAGGAGGTACTTTTCATTTCGTGGACATGATTGACATTGATATGTTCTCAGTTCACGAAGTTAGTGAAATGATGGGTGAGTTAGGGTATTCCAGTGTTGATGTAATCTTATATCAGTTTTTACATCCTGGAAAAGGATTAGATGATGGTCTTGAAGACATGTGTAGCAACCAAGATGTGCCGAGGTTAGCTACACATGTGGAAGAGCATAAGCTCATTAATGTCTATACTCAACATGGGGTTAAAGATATTAAAGAGTTTTGGTCTTCACCTAAGACAAAAATAGGAAAATCATTGTCTATTGAAGAAATTGATGAGCCTGGACCTTATGCTATTGTCCCTGTTATGCAGTCAAGTGGTGTTGGGAGGTCAATTGATTTTGGGCAGTCAACTGGTGTTGGACTAGAGGTGGATGTTGGGTTAAAAGGTGATGATAGGCTAGATGTTGATTATAGGGTAGAATGTGATAGTGGACTAGATGTTGATGTAGATGTTGGGCCACATGTTGTTGGGCTAGATGGTGATATTGGGCTAGATATTGACGTAGATGTTGGGCTACAGGCTGTTGGGCTAGAGGGTGATGGTGGAGTAGATGGTGATATTGGGCCAGAGGGTAATTATGGGCTAGATGTTTATGCAAATGTTGGGCCGTAGGTTATTGGGCCAGTGGGTGATAGTGGGCAAGATGGTGATATTGGGCCAGAGGGTGAGGATGAGGATGTTGTGCTATAGAGTGAGGTTGATAGTGATAGTGAGGGTGGGGTTGAGAGTGATAGTGAGGGTGAGGATGATAGTGATGATAGTGACTTTAAAGCTAATTTATGCGAGGATGATAATGATAGTGATTATGACTTCAATGTGTAAACAAAGGTTGGGCATAAGGGTGAGAATGATAGTGATAGTGATTTTAGAGGTGATGAGTGCAAACTTACTGATGAACCTGAAGTTGATATGAGGGAGTACACTAATAATGTTGACTTATAAGTGAAAGAGAATAACCCTGACCCTAAAGATATAGATATACAAGATGAAATTTTAGACAATGACAAAATAACTAGTGGGTCAGAATCTGATGAGAATGAGACTAGTACTAGAAAACACCATTTGCATACTATTAGAAGGGCAAATGAAATAAGGATAAGGAATCTAGAGTCAACTTTTTTATAGGGCAAGAGTTTGGGACCAACAAGAGGTGAAGTTGTTGGTTAAAAGACATTCAATTGAAAGTAGGAGGAAGCTGTTTTTTGCAAAGGATGATAAAGTCAGATTAAGGGTACAATGTGGTGGTTCTTTACCAGATTTTGATATTGATGATCATGGAGTACATACTGACAGTCAACCAAAAGCCAAAGGACATGTTGGGAAAAGAAAGAGAAGTGAAGGGGCTTCTTTAGAAAAATGGAAACAAAAGGTTGGGGTAGGTAAGAGTAAGGGCCCTATTAATGTTGGTGGTAGGGGAAAAAAGACAGACCCAGACAAATTTCAATGTCCTTGGGCAATGTTAGTTTCAAAACCAAAAGGTGTTGAATCTTGGGTGTTGAGCAGATTGAATAGTGAGCATAAATGCCTTCAAACCAGGAAAGTTAATGCTTGCACATCCACCTTTTTATCATATCAACTGCTAGATCAAGTTCATTCAAACCCTAAAATACATGTCAAGTCTGTGCAAGAGCAATTTCAAAGAAAATATGAACTAGGAATTTCCATATTAAAAGCATACAAGGCTAGGGCTAAAGCCAAGAAAATGGTGCAATGGGATTACACAACACAGTATGGTATGCTTAGGGATCATGTGCTTGAATTAAAAAAACAAAATCCAGGTACCACTGTAAAAATTCAGGTTGAGGAGGACACAAACACAAATCTACCTACTAGAAGGTTCAAAAGGATCTATGTTTGTTTTAGTGCTTTAAAACAAGGGTTTAAGGCAATTGGGAGGGATCTACTGGGTCTAGATGGTGCATTCATGAAAGGACCATTCCCAAGTCAAATATTATCTGCAGTTGGAGTTGACCCAAATATTGGAATCTACCCAGTTTCCTTTGCAGTTTTAGAGACAAAAAATCTCAGCTCTTGGACCTGGTTCCTAGAAAACTTAGGAGATGATTTGGATTTGGGTCCTAATGTGCGTGTGCGTGGCTGTTTAAAATATTAATATGAATTGGAGATTTAAGCTTTGCACAAGATCGTGTTTTAAATTTATAAAAATGATTTCTATTAAAACTAAACACACACAAAATAGGCAAGTGTACCTATCGTATATGTAGGATAGTATTGGTAAGAACCAAGTATAGATCCGTAAAACATAAATGTTCCTAATAATGAATCTTCATTTTAATGTAATCGGAGAGTTTTAATCATTTTGGGTTGATTTTTGAAAATATAAATACTTATATATAATATATAGGTTACAAGAAGAGAAGTTCTAAACGAGTAGTTCAATTATATGAAGGTGACCATCTAAGATCAAGAATCCACTCCATTTATCTTTGATGATTACAAAGTAAACATGTGATAAACTTGTCGTAATAATAAATGATAGAATAGTCCCTTATTTGTAAGTGAGCATATCCTATGACATAAAAGAAAGTAGCATGCGCATTTTAAAGTCAACTTTTCCTAATGTCATGCTACCACGAGAATGTCAATTTAAGTTGGCAAGTAGTTTAGTAAAGTAGAAAGATTAGGATTGACTTCGATTTCTCAAATACCAATTCTAACAACTTGTGGTTACAGTTTAGTGACACAACCTCCCCTTGGTTGATTTAAGTAGGTTATAATTCCGTTAACATATGATTTCTTTAACTAGAATGATAACCTAAGAAATAATGTTAATGATGTTATTTCAGAATTACCAAAACTAGAGAAATAGATCATAACTTATATCTCATCATTTCTAAGTACAATATAAGGATCTATGTTTCGATAAATTATCAAAGTATTCTATCTTTCAAGAACATGAATCAATCACGAATGATTGTCAATATGATTGTCAATTACCAACTTTGAATTGTTAAATTAAGATAGTGAAACATTTCTCATCAAAAGATAATTGCAAAATAACCATGTACTTTACTAAACGAAATCACATGTTTTATATAATCATCAACTAAAACAAAGCTTCTCATAGATTTTAGTTGGTAAATGGAGTTAAGCTCATAATGAGCATTGTTATGGACATAAAAAGAGATGATAATAACAAACACATGATTAAACTAGAACAATCTACCCAAATGTGGATGAATCTCCCTTCTTAATGATGATGATGGATTATGATGATGGATTATGATGATGTTGATGATGATGGATGATGATGGTAACCTCCAAGCCTTCAAACTCCTCACAAGATCTTCAATATGAGTGTAATGTGGGTGTTTTTATAAGAGAAACCCGTTTAGAGATCTTCTTCAAGCACACCAAATGAGTGCAACATAAGCCTCTAGTTATAGGCTGTCTGGAGAGAGGGGCACGGCCCCGTGCCTTAAGAGGCACGGCCCCGTGTCCAGGTGTCCCAGTTTCATGTTGTCAGATCGTACATGATGACTCACCACGGGGGCGTGATTTTGAGGCGCGGCCCCATGATTTTTAACAACATGTGCTTAATTCCATTTAGACTTATCTGAAGGTGACCACGGCCTCGTGGTTGTGGGGCACGGGCCCGTGCTTTTGGTGTTCAGTATTTGTCTTTTCTTGTAGATTTTTGTCTTTTCTTGTGTTCAAAAGCATGGGGGCGTGGTTCATGGGGCACGGGGGCGTGGTTGAGGCTTTTCTTGGGGTTTCTTTTGTTTTTCTTCGTCTTTTCACTTGTTTCTTCGTTTAAGGCTTGGATTTACCTGAAATTTCATTTTAGTATGATAAGTAGCCTTCTGAGCTAGTTTATTTGATAGAAGTTGTCGTTTTTAGAGATTATTTGATGCTGAAAAGATTTATAATTTTATATACATCAAACATCCCCACACTTGAACCTTGCTTGTCCTCAAGCAAGTTACTTATAAATATTCTCTAAAATAGCAAGTTAGGACCATAGCTTCAGAAATCCCCAAAAGAGTTCTAAGAAAATGGGAACAAAATAACCAACCTTAAATTATAGTAATATATGTAGTGATGTATAAAAAGATGATTTTTTATGAGCTTCTGTTTATTGTAAGGCCCCGTTACCGATGCCTCACTTTGGGCGTTGGATTTACTCATAAACATAGTTCTACACAGCATAGTTAGTTAAAACATTCGCGGAACATTAAAAACTTCAACCAAATTATATTACATAACTTTCAGATCTTGTCATAAAAAACATTCAAAGTAGTTTAAACATAAAACATAGTCTTTAAAATAACATAACATTTCCTTGAGATGCCAGTATCTTCAATTCCATGCCATGTGTTCCCCTCAAGCGAGCTGCCTCATCCTACTCACCTGCATGCATACTAAAAGTCAGCTACGCTGAGTGAGATCTAGTTAATCAGGTAACGTACAATACATTCACATATTCCTACATACGCATCCGAAGATACATATTGTATAACCTGCTTACCTCTCTTTCATAGATACATTATGATATACTTTCTTTCTTTTATTCATTCTTTTCTTTTCTTACATTATTCCATTCTGCCTCGAGAATTATAAGGGCTCGGTTCCCTTTCTACCTCGAGTATTATTTGGGCTCGGTTCCCTTTTCTTCCTCAAGGATTATTAGGGCTCAATTCCCTTTTCTGCCTCGAGGATTATTAGGGATCAGTTCCCTTTCTGCCTCGAGAATTATTAGGGCTGGGTTCCCTTTCTTCTATACAACCATACGTACCTGTCTATGCATTCATATTCATAACTTTCATACATGCATTTATATATCATTCATACTATATATACATATCATTCATATCTTCAAACTAGCACCCGACGGTATATGCAATATTCGAAGATCGTTGACGCACCGTCAAGCACTATTCATACATAATAATATAAGGCATACACTTACCACTTAAGGTAAGTGTATTAACTAATCACATCGAGTATGCACACAGCCCCGAAAACATAACAAGGAATGGGGCTAGAAACTCACCTGGATCATGTTTCTTTCTCCGTTAACTGTTAATCCTTTCCTTAAATGAGTTCGGCTAAATGTATATTAATTACATGCATCAATACTTGTTCTATCATATTATTCAAATTTCAGCCAAAATGGCTAAGTCTGGTCTAATCTAATGGACATATTTTAGATTACATTTAACTTAGAATATTTCACTCGCTAAATCTTCATGTGTTAAAGTACTTTGTATTGTACGGTGTTCCCTTCTTTCTTTCTTTAGTATTCCTTTCTTTCTTTCTTTATTCTTTTGTGTTCATTTACTATGTCCCAAGTTGATCTTTCCTTCGTTCTGTTAATGCAACCTTGTATAAATCAAATGGGTCATCGTATTCGGGTCCTAGCATGCGATAGAACATATTGTAATCAAACATCAATTGTGATCGACCATAAGCTTGTAATTAGATACTTACAAGTAATCAACCCATGTAATAATCGGTCTTAAATGGATGCACATAATATAATGTATTCAATTTAAATATGTGATCGAACCATTATGAACTCGAGTCCATTGTGATCGATAGCTCAACGTAATCGAATATATGCATTGTGATCTATAGCCCAAAGTAATCGAATATATGCATTGTGATCGATATCTTGATTTGTAAGAGATAAGGCCAAGTAAGCGGACGTAACTTGTGATCGAATTCCAATGTAAGCGAACTTGAAAATTAAGCGAACATAAAAGTTGTATATTGTGAATAAGTTCATTCTGATCGAGCCCCTATTGTAATTTAATTCAATGTATCTGAGCATAAAGTGATTGATTTAGAGATTGTGATCGAGTTAATTGTATGCGACTGGTATTGTAAGCGACCATCATTGTAATCGATCCTATTGTATGCGACAAGTCCAAAGTAAGCGACTTTGGACATTGTAAGCGAACGAGCTGAGTTTTATTTGAATATTAAGTCACGGCTCGGTCCTTTATTATTGTTATCTTTACCCTTTTTATCCCTAACATCTTGCTAAAGCTCGGTATAGACTCATAATTGTTTCCCTAACCAATTTCGGCCAAAACTTGACCCGGTTAACCATAAAGTTTAGACCTTTATGGTTAAAACGTTCAAAACTAGATCTAGTGTTCATTTTATGAACCGTTCATAACCAATAGTTTGTTAAGTCCATTATAACATCAAGTTTGCTACTTTAGGGTTTGTATATACTAGATCTACTCGACGTTTAAGTTTCATGGCTAACTGTCCATAAAATCACCATCTTTAATTACAAAGAACATACCTTTAGACGTTGGTTATGTCGCGGTTTAGCTCGGTTGTAACTTAAATCTTGTATCTTGCTTGTATGTTCAAGATCTATCAAGGATCAACGTTTGTTTGGCCTTGGATCTCTCTCTTTCTCTCACAACCAAACGTGGTGTGTTGTTTGTGTGTGTTTTGAGTGTGTAGATAAATATGGAAAGATGGAATGAGGATTTAGGGTTTTAGGGAGGTTTAAGGGAGTATTTATACTCTCTTAAGCCCATGGACCTAAGACCCATCCCATCCTTTATTCCATCTTAATTATCCAAGTCCATACTTCTTTCTTTAATTTAATCTTAATTAAATATTAACACACGTTTCAAAACATAAACTTTCTTTTATTAATTATTTAAATTTAGGATGTTACAAGTCTTCCCTCCTTAAAGAGGTTTCGTCCATGAAACCTAACTATTACTTAAACAGATTAGGGTAAAACTTGTGCATCTCATCCTCAGCTTCCCAAGTGGCATCTGATCCCTTGCGATGCTTCCATATCACTTTCACTAAAGGTATGACCTTGTGACGAAGTTGTTTCTCCTTGCGATCAACAATATCTATCAGTTGCTCAATGTAATTCAATTGTTCATCAATCTCAATGTCCATCAATGGCCCTTGAGACGTGTCATCAGCTAGACATTTCTCAGATGAGAAGCAAGGAAGGTTGAATAAATTCCTTCTAACTCATTGGGTAAATCCAGCTTGTAAGCCACTTCACCCACACGATCCATAATATCAGATGATTCAATGTACCTCAGAATCAACTTTCCATTTTTACTAAAACGGATAATTCCTTTCCAAGGCGAGACCTTGAGCATCACATTGTCTCCAACGTTAAACTCAATCGGTCGTCGCTGCTTATCAGCATACGACTTATGTGTGTCTTGAGTAGCTTTCATTCTTGCCTTGATCTGATCGAACTTTGAAGAAGTTTCTTGCACGACTTCCAAACTTCCCATTTATTTTTTACCAATCTCTCCCCAACATACCGGGGTTCTACATCGTCTACCATAAAGTATTTCAAACGGCGGCATACCAATAATTGAGTGGTAACTGTTGTTATAGGAGAACTTTTCCAGATGCAGATGATCATCCCAACTCCCTCCAAAGTCTAAAACACAAGCACGTAGCATATCCTCAAGGGTTTGGATCGTCCTCTCATACTGTCCATCAGTATGAGGATGCTACGCCGTACTGATGTTCAATCTCATTCCCATAGCTTCATGGAATTTCTTCCAAAACCTCGAAGTAAACCGAGTATCTCTATAATACACGATCGATAACGGTACTCCATGTTTAGTTACAACCTCTTTTATGAAACAAGCTTGCTAACGTTTCTGACGAGATAGCCTCTCGTATAGGCAGAAAGTGAGTACTCTTGGTCAAACGGTCCACAATCACCCAGATGGTATGATGATGCTTAGCTGTACGAGGTAGCTTAGTTATGAAATCCATGGTGATGTGTTCCCATTTCCATTCAGGTATCTCTAGCGGTTGCATCTTTCCATAAGGCTTCTGGTGCTCTGCTTTTACTTGTAAACAAGTTAAGCACTTACTACATAATCCACCACATCATTTTTCATTCCTGGCCACCAGTAGCCTCTTTTTTTAAATCTTGGTACATCTTTATAGTTCATGGATGAATCGAATATCTCGACTTATGAGCTTCATCTAAGATTCGACCTCTAAGATCTCCATGACGTGGAATCCACATAATGTACAGCCAAACCTAGTTTTAACACCATGAGTGTTTTCCATCAAATCGTCTTGCTGACCAAAAATCTTTTCTTTCTTTATTAGCCCTTCATTTACCAGCACTTCTGACTGCACCTTGATGATTTCTTCAAATAAACTGGAGTTCATGATCAACTGGTATGACTTCACTGTTGAAATGACTTCCTCATTCTTACGGCTTAGCGCGTCGGCGACCACATTAGCTTTACCAGGATAGTACTTAATGTCGCAGTCATAATCCTTTAAATTCTAACCCCCTTCTCTGCCTCATGTTCAATTCTTTCTGCTTGATGAAGTACTTTAAACTTTTATGATCTATGTAAATAGTACACTTAGTACCATACAGATAATGCCTCCATATCTTGAGATCATGCACTACTTCTATTAGCTCTAAATCATGTGTCGGATAAGTACTCTTGTGGACTTTCAACTGTCGTGACGCGTAAGCTATCACTTTTCCTCGTCGCATCAACACACATCCTAACCCACGATGCGAAGCATCAGTACAAACAACCAAATCCTCATCGCCATCGGGCAAGGCAAGGATTGGAGCTTGCGCGAGTCTTTTCCTTATTTCCTCAAAAGCTTCCTCTTGAAACTTTCCCCAACTGAATACTACCGACTTTCGGGTCATACCGGTCAACAGTGCGGCTATCTTGGAGAAACCTTCGATGAATCTCCTATAGTAGCCAGCTAACTCTAAGAAGCTTCGTATATCAATCGGATTCTGCGGAGTCTTCCAATTCGTTATCGCCTCAATCTTAGCTGGGTCCACGGTGACTCCTTTAGGATTAATCACGTGACCTAGAAATTTCACTTCTCGCAACCAAAACGAGCATTTCGAAAACTTAGCATACAACTTCTCTTCTTTCAGAACTTCTAACACTTCTCTCAGATGCTCGGAATGATCAGACTCACTCTTTGAGTAAATCAATATATCATCAGTGAAGATGATAACTGACTTATCCAACATCGGCCGACACACCCTATTCATCATGTCCATAAATGCAGCGGGATCATTCGTTAAACCGAACGACATTACGAGGAACTCGTAGTGTCCATACCGCGTTCGAAACGATGTTTAAGGGATGTCTGACTCTTTCACTTTTAGCTGATGATAGCCTGATCTGAGATTTATCCGTGAGAACCAACTTGAACCTTGCAGTTGTCAAACAGATCATCAATCCTTGGGAAAGGATATCTATTCTTTTACCGTAAGCTTATTCAACTCGCGATAGTCTATGCACATTCTCATACTTCCATCTTTCTTCTTCATGAATAACACTGGTTCGCCCCACGGGGAAACACTTGGTCTTATAAAACCTTTTTCGATGAGTTCTTGCAGTTGGGACATCAATTCTTTCATCTCGGACGGCGCTAGACGGTAAGGCGCCTTCGCGACGGGTTGGGCTCCTGGTACTAAATGTATCTGAAATTCTATCTCTCGTTCCGGTGGAAACCCCGGAAGATCCTCAGGGAATATTTCTGGGTAGTCACGCACGATAGGAACATCTTTCATTTCTTTTGTCTCGGCTGAAGCGTTGACAACATACGCCAGGTAGGCACCGCACCCTCGCCTTAACAAATACTCGGCTTTTATCATCAAAATGACATAAAGCCTAGAACTTTTCTTATCACCATACACCGTCACCGCATTACCATCCAAGGACTTTAACCTTATTATTCTACTCTTACACACTATCTGAGCTTCATAATCAGATGACCAGTCCATTCCCAAAACCATATCGAACCCTCCTAAGGTCATAACATATAGAGTAACAGGAAACTCATGTCCCTCTAGCTCTATCTTACAGTCTTTAACCATTTTCATTATTTTAACCGAAGTGTCACTAGCGGTTTCTACAATTAAGCATGCTCAGGTGGGAGTAGTATGAGGATGGGTGACCACCTGGACAACCAAAAGCAAATCCGTGAGGCGATGGTGGTACGTCCCGGCCAAAGCGGACAATATTATGGTGTGGTGGTAGTTGGGTTGTTACATTTATGCAAAACATCGCGTTCTCACAATGTTCACTCTCACTCTGTTTATATATCTGATCATACATGTGATGTATGTATGTGAACACACTTAGTCATGATATAACCTGTGAAAAATAAGCTTGTAACACGTTGAAATCTCCACCTATGTGAAGGGTTGCATAGATCGGAAGGTAATTCGGGTTGGTTTTGTCTGAACCGGGATTGGGTGTCTTGTGGTGGTTCAAGGGTTTTGGTTAATGAGGATGGAAAATACAACTTCTTTTGATTTCTCTGGAATCTTAAGATGTCTTCAATGGTCAACTTTTCTCCCATTTGTGAATATATATATATATATATATATATATATATATATAAATCAAACTTAGTGACTCTTTTAAGGTCAGATCGTCAAGACCAGTTTCACCGAGGATGTGAATAAGTTCTTCCTCAATCCTGCTCTGAACATAACTCCCAACTCTAATGGATCCTTCGGCTTTGAGCCTAATAGCCCCACCCTCATTAGTTCGGTATATTCATGTTGAGACTGAGTTTGACTTTTTCTACATCTTCCTTTGTGGGACAGTTTCCGCATCCTAGGCATCGTTTATATCTTTTTGCTCTTCTTTTCATTGCGCTTTTGGAAACTTCACAAAATGGTGGCCTTTGTTCATTTTGGCGCCACTTTTTCCTCACCTCATTGCTTAAGAGAAAGATTCTCTCCCTAAGTTCTGGAGGAAACCTAGTTTTTTCAAAATGTATGCAGCAAAGGAAATTGAATCGAAAAAATACATTTCCAGTTCTTTAGGGTCTACCGGTAAAAGATCAGCGTTGCATTGTACCGGTTTATGAGGGGTAAAGTGGTAAGGTTTTGGTTTAGGGTTTTGTAATTTGGATAATGGTTTGAGAGGTTTGTAGTGATATTACCTTCTTCCTTACACAACGCTTCGTGCGGTCTTGAAATAACTATTTCTGACAAGTTCTAATTCACACGAAACATATGACTCACTCAAAGCTTCCGAAAAAATATTTATGTCATGAGGTTAATCTTACACTAACAGAGGAATTGGGTATAAACGCCATATTTTGCATAAATTTATTCTCAATATTACAAAACTGTTTTTTACTTTTTCACTTTTTGGTTATAACAGATTTTTAGTTGGTTATTTGAAAAAAAAAAAAAAAAAAAAAAATTCTTGAATACGCTTTTGGTTTTGTTAAAAATAGTCCTTGTTTGCTACAAAAATTTTGGTTATTAGAGAATTTTATAATTAGTTTAGCATGAAATTGGTCAAGTAATTACCCTCCCCACACTTGACTCTCACATTGTCCTCAATGTGAAAAGATTTAAACAGATTCATAATAAGATTCAAATGAAGTATGGTGGGTAAAATGGAAAGGAACTTCCCTACGGGCTAACGGAATTTTGACAGAGCGTCCCTTGTTTTTCGTCCGTTCTCCTGTAATGTACCTAAATTATAAAAAACTGCACACAACCAACAAACATCCAAAGCATAATAATACTGAAAATTATTATTATTATATTTATTTATTATATATATATATATTTTAACCTATTTTCAATGCCTAGTTTAATCAGAGTCTTGGCCAGACCCTTCTCCCAACATGTTCATTGATCTGGGTGGATGATAAGTACCTCTGAGACGGTCTTGAATGGTCCACCGATGTATGGTTTTAATCGATGTCCATTAAATTTGAACTTCTAGCTTTCAGAATTTGAGATCTCGACTGTCCCAACGAGAATTCAACTTTCCTGGAAAAAGACGTAAACGTGTGTTATATAACAGCACACGATATCCAACTTGAATTTTTTTGTTTCCTTTTAAATGGTCGTCGTGCAAACGTTTAGTATTTTCTTTGAAAGACTAGGAATTTTCATATGCCAATGCTCTCAGTTCATCTAGTTCGTGAATTTGATCTTCCCGGTTTTTATCGGCGAACATTAGATCAAAGTTTACTGCTCTAAGAGCCCAATAAGCTTTGTGTTTTAGTTCTACTAGTAGATGGCATTCTTTTCCATAAACGAGTTTGAAAGGTTATGTTCCTATGAGGGTTTTGTATGCTGTCCTAAGGGCCCACAAAACGTCATCTAACTTTTCCGCCCAATTCTTGCGATTCATTCCTATAGTTCTTTCAAAGATTCTCTTAATTCCCCGATTCGTGACTTCTACTTGCCAACTATTCTGAGGGTGATATGGTGTTGCCAGTCGTTGGTAGACTCCATATCTTGCTAAGATTTTGTCCATTAGTGCGTTACATAAGTGAGTACCTCTGTCGCTAATTAGGGCTTTCGGAGTACCGAAGAGTGAAAACAACTTTTTTCAGAAACCGTACAACTACTTAAGCATCGTTAGTGGGAAGAGCTTGTGCTTCTACCCATTTAGACACGTAGTCGACTGCTACAAGGATGTACTTATTCCCGAATGAGTTAGGAAATGGGCCCATGAAATCTATTCCCCATACATCAAAGACTTTACATATTTGAATGCCTTTTTGAGCCATCTCATTTTTGGCTGAGATGTTTCCGGCTATTTGATAGGCATTGCATGCTTTGATCAAAGCATGATATGGTGGGCCAGAAGAATCTTGCATCAAACAATTTTCTGGCCGTGGTGGCGGTATTGTGGTGTCCACCAATAGGTCCTTCATGGTAGTGTTTGAGAATATCTAAGGTTTCCTTTCCTGATACACACCTACAAACAAACTAATCGGCTCCTATCCTAAACAAGTATGGATTTTCCCAGAAGTAGAACTTAAGATCGGAGAAAAATTTCTTCCGTTGTTGATGAGTTATCCCTCTTCTTAAGATTCCACAAGCTAGATAGTTTGCGAAGTCGGAAAACAAAGGACTTTCATCTTCCTCTTTCATTAATATTTGGATATGTATGAGAACTTATTGTGGAAAATTATTATCAATAATTTCCTTGCGATGTTCTTTTAAAGCTGGGCATTCTAAGCGTGAAAGATGGTCTGCGGCTATATTATCTGCTCCTTTCTTGTTCTTGACTTCTATGTCGAATTCTTGGAGTAGTAGAATCCATCGGATAAGTATGGGTTTGGCATCTTATTTATTGAAGAGGTAGCATATTGCGACATGGTCGGTGTAAACAATTGTTTTGGAAAAAACTAGGTAGGATCTAAATTTTTCAAAGGCAAACACTACTGCCAATAACTCTTTTTCTGTTGTGGTGTAATTTTCTTATGCATCATTAAGAGTTTTACTAACATAGTAAATAAGGTGAAAATTTTTTTCTTTGCGTTGTCCGAGTACGGCTCCAACTGCAAAGTCACTTGCATCGCACATGATTTCGAATGGAAGGGTCCAATCGGGAGTAGTCATGATTAGTGCGTTGACAAGTTTGTCTTTTAATATGTTGAATGATTCAACACATTCTTCAGAGAAGACGAATGGTGTGTCTTTCTCAAGAAGTTTGGTCATAGGTCTAGCAATTTTGGAAAAGTCATTTATGAAGCGGCAGTAGAATCCCGCGTGACCTATAAACTTCTAATGGCTCTAACTGAAGTTGGTGGTGGAAGTTTAGAGATGATTTCTATTTTTGCCCTATCAACTTCTAATCCTGCTTGAGATATCTTATGACCGATAACAATGCCCTCTTTGACCATAAAGTGGCATTTTTCCTAGTTGAGTACTATATTCACTTCTTCACACCTAGTCAATATTTTGTCTAGGTTTTTCAGAAAATGATCGAAGAAGTCTCCAAAGACTGAGAAGTCGTCCATGAAAACTTCCATAGAGTGTTCGGTCATTTCATGAAAGATAGCAACCATGCAACGTTGGAAGGTGGTCGGAGCATTACATAGTCCAAATGGCATTCTTCGATAGGAGAAGGTTTCATACGGACATGTAAAGGTTGTTTTCTCCTGATCCACAGGAGCAATGGGAATTTGAAGGTATCCAGAAAATCCATTAAGAAAACAATAGAACATTTTTCCATATAGACGTTCAAGCATTTGATCGATAAAAGGAATTGGAAAATGATCTTTTCTTGTGGCGTCATTAAGCTTTCAGTAATCAATGCAAACTCGTCAGCCTGTGATGTTCCTCATTGGTATTAGCTCGTCCTTCTCATTCATCACTACTGTCATTCCTCCCTTCTTTGGTACTACTTGACTTGGACTAACCCAAGGTGAATCCGATATTGGGTAGATTAATCCGGCATAAAGGAGTTTGATTACTTCCTTCTTCACCACATCTTGCATGTTAGGATTGGGGCGTCTTTGATGTTGGACCACATGCTTGTATTCTTCTTCCATAAGGATTTTGTGAGTACAAAAGGAAGGACTGATGCCCTTGATATCCATGATCTTCCATGCGATAGCCTTCTTATTATTTTTAAGAACCTTAAGAAGTTCGTCTTTCTTTTCTTTAGAAAGGTGAGATGAAATCATTACTGGGAGTTGAGAGTCTTTTTCTAGAAAGGCATATTCGAGATGGTTTAGGAGTTCTTTTAACTTTAAGGTTGGTGGTTATTCGATTGATGGTTTTGATTTTTCATAAAAATTTGGTGATCTCACATACAACATCTGATGTTTCTTGATTGTTTTTGTTAGTATTGATATTTTTGTTTTCTAAAATGGGTATGGTGATGGTTTCGGTTAGGACTTGTGTTTCGAGTGGGTTAGTGATGGAGGAGTCTCGGACATAGCAACTCACGATAAAATCGATGATATCGACACAATATAATGTGTCATCGTTATGTTGCGGATATTGCATAGATTTTCCGATGTCAAAAGTGATTGCCTCGTCATTGAACCTGAGAGTGATTTTGCCAGTGCAAACATCAATAATAGCCTTTGCAGTGGCTAAGAAGGGTCTTCCTAAAATCGGAGATACACTTTTGTCTTCCTCCATGTCTAGAATCACAAAATCTACTAGGATAACAAACTTGTCAATTTTGACAAGCATGTTTTCAACAATTCCCCGAGGATATTTGACGGATCGGTCTTCTAACTGAATGCTCATGCGGGTGGGCTTTGGTTCTCTTATCTCTAGTTCTGCAAAAACCGCATAAGGCATTAAGTTAATACTAGCTCCTAGGTCAGCCAGGGCATTGCTAAAAGACAACTTTCCTATGAGACAAGGGATAGTAAAGCTCCCTGGATCAGTAATTTTAGGCGGCAACTTGCTTTGGAGGATAGCTGAACATTCTTTACTCAGGGTGACATGTGATAGCTCCTTCAGCTTCCTCTTGTTTGTCAGCACTTCTTTGAGAAACTTAGCATATTTTGGCATTTGAGCAATGGCTTCGACGAAAGGGATGTTGATGTGGAGTTGTTTGAAGAGTTCTAAAACCTTCCCGTACTGAGCTTCCAATCTCTCCTATTTCAGCCGTCCACAGTATGGAATACGTGCAACATAAGTTCGGACTGGTTCCTTAGGTTGTACGGTGCCTGTTGGGATCCGTCTTTGCTGCATTTTATCAGGGGATTCCTTCTCCATAACTGGTTATGAAGTAGGTGAGGCAACAGTGGTTGTGCCACTTCTTAATGTAACAAAGTTGGCTGCTGCATTTGGGTTTGTTATAGTGTATCTTGGAAGAGCGTCAGGTGGTCTTTCAGACAATTGTCGGGTAATCTATCTAATCTGAGTTTCTAGATTCTGCAATGATGGTTGTTGAATTTTCAGGCCATCTTCATGCTTTAACAATACTTCGCTGATATCAATAACTCTTGAGTCGGCCTTCATTTCTGCTTCATTTGTTTTGGTCATGATTTGGATCAACATTTCTTCGATTTTTGAGTAGATCGGATTCTGATGGCTACTGGAACTTTGGTCTTGGAATTGTGGTTTAGGCTGGAAGGATTGATTCATCAGTCTCTTTTCGAATCCAGATAGGGTTTGAGTGTTACCTCCGTCCTTCCAACTGAAATTCGGGTGGTTTCTCCATCCTGGATTGCAGTTGTTGCTGAAAGCGTTGTTTTGACGAGCGATGAAGTTGACTTCTTCCATGTCCATAACAACTTGTTTGCAATCACTTGTCTTATGAACTCCTCCACAGGTGTCACAGGTGATTCTGGTTTTTGAAAATTCGGCTTGAAGTTGTTCGAATTTTTTAGAAAGAGCTTCAAGCTGTGCAGTGACAAGAGTGTTGGAATCTATGTGGTGCATTCATTTGTGTTTTGGTGTAGATCTTGGTGGGTTATAAGCGAAACTCTTCTTTTCTGCCTTCTCCGTGATTTCAAATGCTTCGTTAGGTGATTTGGATCCCAGTTCTCCATCGACGACTTGGTCGATGCTCTGTTTGTTTTGACTGGATTGTGCGTCAAAGAAAGTTTGTACTTGTAACCATACGCTCAGTCCATGAAGTGGGCATCTTATCATAAGACTTATGTAGCTCTCCCATGCTGCGTGTAACGACTCATCATCATCGGTCCGGAATCCGGTGTTGCTGGCTCGGTATTTGGCAGTTTTATCAAACAGAAAGTATTTGAGGAGAAACTGTTCAACCATCTGGTCCCAGGTAGTGATGGAGCCAGAGGTAAGAGATTCTATCCATTCTAAGGCTTGACCCCTTAGAGAGAAAGGAAAGATATTGAGTTTTCTCTGATCTTTTGAACAGTTTTGAATTTTAAAGGATCCGCAGATTCGTAAGAATTGGGATATATGAGAAAGAGGGTCTTCATCGAGGAGACCATGAAATTGAACTGAATTTTCCACCATATGAATGGTGCTTCATTTGATTTCGAAATGTTCGGTGATATCGAGTGGAGCCACTCCAGTGTCGTAGCCTTCGAGAGTTGGCTTGGCATACCGGCTCATGTTTGGTTCATTGTTTTGTGCTTCCATCATTTCTTCGGTTTTGTTTCCTCTTGATGTCATGGCGTCTACTGACTCGTCTTTGATTGTTTTGGCGGATTCTGCAGCCCGTTTACGCGTTCGTCGATGAAAGAGTCGTTCCGGTTCAGAAATTGGAGAAACAAGCTCAGGTCCGAATGTAGAGGACATACATGGGATTAAATCAAGATTTAAACTATTTAGATTAAACTAAAGGCTAGGTTAAGGTTAAGCTAAAAGTTAGTATAAGCTATTCTAAAACTAAACTAAGGTATAAGCTAATTAAACTAGATTAAAGGTCAAGGTAATTAAAGGTAAAGGTTAGGCTAGCCTTAAAATAATTAATTCTAATATAGTAATAAGTGAAAGAAAATAAAATAAAAGTTACAAATTTTTACAGTTATAAACAATGATTAAATTAAAACTTGGAACGTTCTTAGAAACGTACCGTGTCCCCGGCAACGGCACCAAAAACTTGATGTGCGTGCGCGTGGCTGTTTGAAATATTAATATGAATTGGAGATTTAAGCTTTGCACAAGATCGTGTTTTAAATTTATAAAAGTGATTTCTACTAAAACTAAATACACACAAAATAGGCAAGTGTACCTGTCGTATATGTAAGATAGTATTGGTAAGAACCAAGTATCGATCCGTGGACACAAATGTTTCTAATAATGAATCTTCGTTTTAATGTAATCGGAGAGTTTTAATCATTTTGGGTTGATTTTTGAAAATATAAATACTTATAATATATATATATGTGTGTGTGTGTGTGTGTGTGTGTGTGACAATAAGAGAAGTTCTAAATGAGTAGTTCAATTATATGAAGGTTACCATCTAAGATCAAAAATCCACTCCATTTATCCTTGATGATTATAAAGTAAACATGTGATAAACTTGTCGTAATAATATATGATAGAATAGCCCCTCATTTCTAAGTGAGCATATCCTATGACATAAAATAAAGTAGCATGCGCATTTTAAAGTCAACCCTTTCCTAATGTCATGCTACCACGAGAATGTCAATTTAAGTTGGCAAGTAGTTTAGTAAAGTAGAAAGATTAGGATTGACTTCGATTTCTCAAATACCAATTCTAACAACTTTGGGTGGTTATAGTTTAGTCACACAACATCCCCTTGGTTGATTTAAGTAAGTTATAATTACACATTCCGTTAACATATGATTTCTTTTACTAGCATGATAACCTAAGAAATCGTGTTAACGATGTTATTTCAGAATTACCAAAACTAGAGAAATAGATCATAACTTATATCTCATCATTTCTGAGTACAATATAAGGATCTATGTTTCGATAAATTATCAAAGTATTCTATCTTTCAAGAACATGAATCAATCACGAATGATTGTCAATATGATTGTCAATTACCAACTTTGAATTGTTGATATAAGATAGTGAAACATTTATCATCAAAAGATAATTGCCAAATAACCATGTACTTTACTAAACTAAATCACATGTTTTTTATAATCATCAAGTAAAACAAAGCTTCTTCATAGATTTTAGATGGTAAATGGAGTTTAGCTCATAATGAGCATTGATATGGATATAAAAAGAGATGATAATAACAAACACATGATTAAACTAGGACAATCTAACCAAATGTGGATGAATCTCCCTTCTTAATGATGATGATGGATTATGATGATGTTGATGATGATGGATGATGATGGTAACCTCCAATCCTTCAAACTCCTCATAAGATCTTCAATATGAGTGTAATGTTGGTGTTTTTATAAGAGAAACACGTTTAGAGATCTTCTTCAAACACATCAAATGAGTGAAACTTAAGCCTCTATTTATAGGCTGTCTGGAGAGAGGGGCATGGCCCGTGCCTTAAGAGGCACGAACCCGTGTCCAGGTGTCCCAGTTGCATGTTGTTAGATCGTACATGATGACTCACCACGGGTGCGTGCTTTTGAGGCACAACCCCATGCTTTTTAACATGTGCTTAATTCCATTTTGTCTTATCTGAAGGTTACCACAACCTCGTGGTTGTGGGGCACGGCCCCGTGTTTTTGGTCTTCAGTATGTGTCTTTTCTTGTAGATTCTTGTCTTTTCTTGTGCTTAAAGTCATGGGGCATGGTTGAGGCTTTTCTTTCGTTTTTCTTCATCTTTTCACTTTTTTCTTCGTTTAAGGCTTGGATTTACCTGAAATTGCATTTTAGTGTGATAAGTAGCCTTCTGAGCTAGTTTATGTGATAGAAGTTGTTGTTTTTAGAGATTATTTGATGCTTAAAAGATGTATAATTTTATATACATAAGGTCCAAACCCATGTTTCACTTTCATGAGTGATAGGCAAAAGGTATGTTCTTTAGTTTGTGTTTGTTTTTAAGTTATAACTTTCTTGTACATTGCACTAGATCTGGATTTAAGTTGTAACTTTCTTGAACAGGGCCTTCATCCTGCTATTGAAAATTTGTTTCCATGTGCTGAGCACAAATTTTGTGTTAGGCATATTCATGAGAACTTTAAAGCAAGTTTCAGAGGGAAATTGTACAAAGATCTTCTATATAAGTGTGCTTATGCAACAATCATTCCTGAATTTGAGGCAACAATGGATGAGTTGAAAGCATTCAACCAGGATGCCCACTTGTGGTTGTCCAACATTCATCCTAAACACTGGTCTAAGTCACACTTCTCTGGTATGTACTTTATCTCTTTAATGTGTCAACTGTCATCTTTAGCTCTGTGATTAACAACTTCTTTGATTTGTTCATAGGGAGAGCGGTGTCTGATATGTTGATTAACAACATGTGTGAGGTTTTTAATGGTAAGATTGTGGAAGGCAGAGACAAGCCAATCGGATCAGCACTTGAATACATAAGGGAATACTTAATGAGAAGGATAGTGAATGTTTTGGAGGTTATAGACAAGAGTAAAGGGTTGCTTACACCCACTGCCACCATTGAGTTGCAAAAAATCAGGACAAATTCAGCACATTATACTGTTTAGTGGAATGAGGGAGATCTATATCATGTTAGTGGCAGACTAGGTAAGCAAAGAGTTGTTGATTTGGTTAAGAGGACATGTACATGCAGAAGGTGGGAGCTGACAGGTATGCAATTGTCTATTGTATAAATTTTGTATTATGTATTTTATTATGTAGTTAGTTGGGTAGTGTTTGAACTATGTTATATATGCAACCCATGTATTCCTTGTGAACATGTGGTTGTAGCAATTTGGTACAAGGCTCTTAGTGGTCGAAGGGTTGGTGCAGTAGAAAGCTGGGTTCATCCGGTGCATAGAATGGACACATGGAGACAAGTTTATTCTTTCAGGATCAATCCAATCAATGGCAGGCCCTTATGGCCAAAGTCTCAAGTTCCTACAGCTCTTACTCCTCCCAAACATAACAAACAAGTTGGTAGACCAAAGAAGTCTAGGAAGAGATCAACATTTGAGTTAGAGGACTTGATTCAAGGTGGTAAGTTGTCAAAGAAAGAAACCAAATGAGCCTGTTCAAAGTGTGACTCCACAAGATACAACATAAGGACAAGCAAGCAGGCAAGATGATTGGTCTTATGGAAGATTGGGCAGTATGTAAGGATGATTTGTCTTTTGGAATGTGTTTAGTTTATGTATGTGTTAATGTATGTTTTGATGTTGGTAATTTGGTGTTTTGAACTTGGTTTAATGACTTTAGGATGCTAATTTGGTGTTTTGAATTTGGTTATGTAATGACTGTGGTTGAATGGTTGATCTAATGACTTTATTTGAATGGTTTATGTAATCTCTTTGGTTAAATGATTAATGTAATGACTTTGGTTGATGTTTTTGACTTTGTTTTAGTGAATATTTTGACTACTG
Source organism: Bidens hawaiensis (assembly GCF_021521415.1). Classification (NCBI taxonomy): domain Eukaryota; kingdom Viridiplantae; phylum Streptophyta; class Magnoliopsida; order Asterales; family Asteraceae; genus Bidens; species Bidens hawaiensis. The sequence goes on along the minus strand of NW_027491020.1, from coordinate 7,641,381 downwards.
CAGTCAACATATGCCTAGTGCAGTCACATTTTGATTATTGCATTCAACATATGTCTAGTGTAGTCATAATTGGTTATTCCAGTCAACATATGTCTAGTGCAGTCAAAATTGGTTAATGCAGTCAACATATGCCTAGTGCAATGCACATTTGGTTTCCGCATACACAAACTCATTGTCAAATGCAAATGTGTAGTCAAAATGAACAATTGTTTTCTTTGCATTGTCTAATGCACATTAGTGTAGTCAATTGAAACTTAAAAACAACCAATACACATCTTTTCACTACCAATACATGCAATCAAAATACACAAACTAACATGCATAGTGGATTTGAAACATGATTTGAAAACATATTACATCAACCTTGAAAACTTACATTAGGAAGGTGTCATAAGTCAACAACAACAGTCAACACTACAAGACAACATAAACACCTTATGATGTGCTTGAAGTAGTTATAAAACAAATAACTAAAAATAAGCTAATCTAGACACTAAGTAATACTCTAGACCCTTAAACTTAACTTAAACTACTAACCGGCAAGTGAACCGGTCGACTCTAGTACAGCTAAGTAAGTCCGGATATCGAACCCACGAGACTCTTTAAATTACGAAACTAGCAAATTAGACTCAACTACAAGACACGACTATTTATTAATAATATTTGAGGGGGATTTAAACTAATTATTAAAACTCTAATAATAATTAACTAATGATTACTTAACTATTAAACTAATAAATAAACTAATTAAACCTAACCCTAATTAATATAATAATAATAAAACATAATCATTACTTATTAATTAACTAATAAAACTTAAACCCTAATTAGTTTTAACTAATAAAAAATTTAGAAAACTTGGATTGATTCAGATGATTAAAATAACTACCCAGGCCGGAATCCCCAAAGTTACGGTTATTAATTTAAATGGAAAAACGAAAGTTATGGAACCGGGATCATAAAATAGACCCTTGACAGAAATCCCGAACAGGACCCTTGAACTTCAAGAAGACGCCTATGGATTTCTAACAAGTTTTAAGACTCACCAGTTTTATATTAAACTTCCTTACGGTTATTTAATGGCTTAAGTCTAAGTATCTTTTATGACGAAAACCTACCTTACCGCGCGGAATTCAAAAGATAGGAAAGCAGACTCAATTAATTTAATAGACTAAGCTGACAATCAAACCTAGACGGACTCCTTACGAAGAACTAAATCTAGCAATCCCGACAAGCAAAGATCTATCAACAACCTAACACCTTACAACTTTCTAGGCTGGCAGTTCACTTTTATCTATTTACTTGATTTTATTGTTTCTATGATTTTATTGCATATTAATCACAAACTAGTCAAGAACACACAGTAAATGACCTAACAAAAGCCTATCCTATGAAACAATCAACAAGGGCAATGTGAAAAAATAAATTCAAGTAAACAAAACCAAGTAATCATACGCATTAATCGAATCAACTCAACCGTTTACTTAAAACATAAAATCCATAACGAAATAAAAATCCAAATAAAAATCAAACCGAACTAAGGTTCATCACGACCTAGGTAGTTTATAAGTTTAGCCTAGCATCATATAGTCTAAATCAAACGAAACAATCAAAACTGAAAACTTGGTGAAATAATATAGAACGAAAGATTAAATGCGGTAAAACCCGTATTTTTCGATCTTAAACGTCTAGCTCTTCACCGGATGTTCTCTTGCCTTCAAAATCACCACAAGGCTCGAAAATATCCTTCCAAGAACTCCAAAATCGGCTGGCTGCTTAAGGTTATGTCAGGATTAAGTTAAAGTTGTTTAAATACCCAAAACAAGGCCCGACAAGAAGCAAAAACGAAAATAATCTAGCCCAGCTGTGCCTAGGCGCCGCGCCAAGGGCTTTTAGCCTTCTGCCTTCACGCGGCGCGGCGTGCTCCTCCATGGGGGCCGGTCAGACCGGCCCAGTTTGACCGGTTCCTTCCTGATGCGTTCCGGATCTCCGTTTTGGCTCGTTTTAGCTCGTTTTTCATCACGATCAAACCCCGGAACCTACGAAACATAAAAGCGTTATTAGTATACAAATCTCGACTAAAAACGAACAAAAACTATTACAATATTAATTAAAATATACACGGGAAACATAAATATTTAGCATTATATCACCTTATTAACCTAAACAAAAGCTATATTCATCTAGAACAAAAGAAGCTACATTCATCTAGAACAAAAGTACATAGATTATGAAACATATCCAACTAGCAATCAACATCCTTTTTCATTTTTCTTGCTTTGTATCCAAGATTCTTGTTTGCTTCCTCAGGCTTGTTCTTAGCTTCTTCAAGACTATTATTAGCTTTCTCAAGACTGTTCTTAGCTCTGAGCAGACCTGGTATGATTTCCATGCACCTTTGACACTTTTTATGATCAAACCATCCAATAAATTTACAATTTGAACCCTAATTTCAAGCAAAATCATATAATTACTCGTGTTAAGCACATTCACATAACCTTAATTCAAGAAGAGAAATAGAAATTTATACCTGGACAGGGATGAATAGATACGACAACCTGGGTTTTATCCGTCCAAGAGGTTTAATCATGGCTTCTTTACCACATTCACACATAACACCATCCTTCACAAATTGATTACGGCTTCCCAATTTCCCCAATTAGATAACGGCTCGTAACCCTAATTTCTAATTGAATGAGGGAAACGACAGGGGAGGGTTATAAAAGGGGGGAAATGAGCTGGATAGTGAAATTACGTATTTAACCTCATGTGCAGGTCATGTGATAAGAGTTAACGAAAAAATCTAACTGAGTTAGTGGAAAAGGACGTAACGTGAAACATTTTGAAAACACATAATATGATTTCGGTTATTAAGTTTTCCTAAGGATAACTAATGAAAAACCATGAAAACATAAAGGACCTGTTTTGCCATTTTACCTATAATATGTCATATCTAAAATGTTTGATTATTTGTCATTAACGTTCCATTGGTTTAATGAGATAGTAACACTTTTAATACTAGACATCATAATTCGAAAAAAATTATTTACCATATTATCGTTTCAAAGTTTCATGCATTACAATTGTTGAAACCTACAAAGTGAAAACCAAAAATTATCATCATATTGATTCATTTTTTAACTAAAGCATAAAATAAATTACAACAACGCTGTTGAAAACATGTTTTCAACTCGGTTCAGTCTTTTTGACCCTGAAACCTGCAAAGTGAAAACCAAAAATTATCATTATATTGATTCATTTTTTAACTAAAGCATAAAATAAATTACAACAAAGTTGTTGAAAACATGTTTTCAACGTCTAACCATTAATCCATGCATGTTTCTGATTGTCAAAAATTAACATATCATAGCAAATATAGTTTATTCAAATCAATCACATATACAGTTTTATGTAAAAAAAATGTTAAATAACCTTAATGTTCTCTTTCTCAGTTATCCAATAAACATCATCCACTCCAAAGTGTTATACTAAGTGCATTACAGTTTTAATAAAAGAGAAAACCGATCACATAAGCTATTAAACAAACAATACACCCCTGCATAAAAGAATAACTTTCATCTAATGTAGAGTCTCTTACAAAAATTAATTACCATAACCTAATAAGCCCAGTTTGGAGTTTTATATGACTCTTGTTCGTAAGTTGGCAAGGCCGAGACGAACCCGAAAACAGACACAACGGAAAACCAAATATCTATCCTAAGTAAATTATTGAGCAATGATGCAGCGTGGTCACAGTTCAAAATCAGAAGAGTGACACTTTTTTAACTTTAAACGGCAATCATAAAATTAACGACAATTAGATTCAAAAAAACAGAAAGCTACACTATGTCACTATCCAAGCAAACACATGCTCTAACATTAGATTGCTACTCAGATTCCTAAAACCAAAAGCTCCCTTATCCAAGCACGCATAGGAACATGCAGGGAAATAAATAAGCTACAGGCTTTAACATTAAGTTGCTAATCTTAGACGTATACACAATTTTTTAAAGAGTGTATCGTTTAATAATGTTTGAACATGAACACGTTGATTAGTTGATTTAAAAATTAGTCACAAATAGTAACATTATAAGGCCTCAAAAACCTCAATCGGATACTGAAATCCTGTAACGGTAAAGTGAAAAAGAAAATTACATACTGCAAGCAATTGAGGCTGTCCCGATATTCCGAGCAAGTGTTGAACCTGCACAAATTAGAAAACAGTTAACAAATCTGCACATTTTCTTGAATTCCAAAATAAAATTTATAAAATTCCCTTAAATATCAATTTCAATACATTGCTTATATACACCCTTTGACTATTACGTGAAATTCATCAGTAACAACAGCAAGTGAACACAATCAGTGTCAGCGCATCAATGCTCCAATACTAAGTGTGTTTTCTTTAACACACAAATAGTCATATACAAACTAATGAGAATCATCTATGTAGCTGCATAATAATAAGTTAATAACCCAAAGTTAACCCTAATCAATAGCTAAAAGAAACCAAAATAAATTTATGAACCGAAATTAGTATAAAACACTTACCCAAATAATCAATCATATATATGTTGAATCAATTGGTGATTAAAACAGAGTTTCCTGCAACACAAACAAACAATGGTCAACAAATGAGTCTTATAACACAAAGATTACAGAGTTACAGTAGGTTAGAGCACGATAATTTAAATAGAGTAAAACCCTAATCCGAAACAACATAGAAATTGTTACCTGGATGGTGCACGACTTAGGGCTCATAGTCGTTTTCATACATCTCTTTCATTGTCACTGTTAGTTTGAAAAGTGAGAGAGAAGTAGAGGATAACACGTATGCATCTCCGAAGAGAAGCTATGTTCATCCGGTGAGTTGGTAGATGGGGAAGGTTAATTAGGGTTTTTTTAGGGTGTGATTGAGAAGAAGTGAGCTGTGTCTTGTATGGTTGAGGATAAATGAGTTTGTTGTGTTCACGAGTTCATTTATGAAGAGAAAGGCAAGATAAAGAAATTGTTATTCTTTTGGTATCTCCTATTTCTCTTCAACTTATTTTCCTTTCAAATATTTTTAATTTGAAAAGATAGAAATTTTTTTATTTTACTCGTCATTATCTCTTCTCTCCCCTCATTTTTCTTTCTTTTAATGAAACTTAGGAACACCTATTTTAACTTTTCCTTCCTTTTCCATTCTTAAATGAAACTCGGGAACACAACATATTTTTTTCATCCTTCATTTTCGTTCCCTTTCCTTGGTTAAATGAAACTCGGGAACACAGAGAGAAAGAAAACGGTATACACGTGTGCGGCTGAAAGTGAAGGGTATTTTAATATATATATATATATATATATATATATATATATATATATATATATATATATATATATATATATATAATAGTTTACATTAACCCTTCCTAAATACCACATACAACTTCGACAAATATACATTTTTTAAATAACCAAATGTCTATTTAACCGATCAAAGCCATAATTTTGTCAATCAGCATCGGATCTTCCTAAAATTGTCCATCCTAAATCTCATTAGGCCACTAAATTAATAATTATTATCTGACTAGCTAGATTTTCAACCACCTAGCTAGTCACGCCATATGCCAAAAATCTAGTCGTGACACCCCGGGTATTTTAGAATCTAGATGGACGCCTAGAGTGCAACGTCCCCGAAATTTCGATCCAAAAATGACAAGTTAGTAAAACTAAAGTGATTTAAAAATAAAAATAAAAATCTTGATTTATTGACCCATCGCAATACGCGATGGGCATAGCCAAAGAGGCCATCGCGATACGCGATGGTCCTTGATGACACATCACACACGTGTCACCCGGAGGTGACACGTGGCAGACGTCGCGACACATGGCAGGCCACGTGTCAACACGTGGCAGAGGGTGTTTCAGAATGTGACACGTGTTCGCCACGTGGCGACACGTGGCACTCTCTGAATAATGTGTGTCATCGCGATACGCGATGACCAAGAGAAAGGTTCCATCGCGTATCGCGATGGGACCAGATTTCAGCTCTAAATAGGGCGGCTCATGGCTTATTTCCATCACACAAACCCACTCTCTCTCTAGAAATACTTTCTCTCTCTACCTCGGTTTCCGTGCCACCGACCCGACAAATCATAACCTCGTAATCCGTACCATACACCAATGACACCTCGAAGTTCGTACCAACAAACCCGACGACCGGCGCACCTCGTTTTGCGTGCGCACCTCGTAACGCGTGACGACCTCGTAGACCGTGCCGACCCGAGACGACCCGACATTCTGTCTCGAAGTACGTGCAAGACCCGGCAACCCCCGAACGTTGCCTCGATTTGCGTACCGAGGAGTTGTTGATCAAGATTCTCAAAGTACGTGGAAGCGTCAAAGTGCTGCCCGAGAATCTAGAAAATAATAACCTAAGCAAGGTATGGGTTCTGCCTAAATAAAATATTATTATTTCAAAGGCTTAGACCCTAGTCGGGGGTATAACCTAGACCTTGATCAAAGTATAACAACTAAATAAAATTACTTTATAATTAAGAAATATAAGATGGTCTAAACAAAGATTATAGTTTCTTTATGAATGAGAAATTTAAGGTTATAGTTAAGATAGTGTTTCTTTATTTTTAAAGAAACATAAGACTTAACAAACAAAGGCTATAGATAAATGACGTTTCTCCTTAAAGAAGAAACATATCATAGACATTTCTTCTTGAAGAAGAAACGTAGCACATGGTTAGAAAATAAAGAGAAAGAATTCATATCAAACATATTTTATTCAAACAAAAGATCAATCAAGTTTAAGCTGTCAAAACCAGACTAAAGGTCTGTAGCCGGATTAAGAGACGATCCGGGTATTTACATAAACCTATTTTATTATTATAGGTCAATCATACAATCATTCATCCATTCACAAAGGTTTTCAAACGAGATCACCAATTCATTCATAACAGACAATCACAGGTAAATACGTTAAACCTTGTTCAGTCAAGATAAACGGGTTGTTTATCTTAAACAAAGACAGTCAAATAAAGATTTATGGAATTACGTGTTCCCTATTAAAAATACAAGATAGAAAATAAAAACAACTCAGACCGAGTACACATGTGTTTGGATCCAAACATAATCAATCTAGTCTATCAGTCAAGGCTACGTGGCCGCAGACTAGAGGTCATAATAAAAGTTCTCCAAAGGGTGTCAATTCCCGGAGAACCGTAATTGTGTGTGTATGGCAGTGGCACAATCCCAGAAAAAATAGACGTTTCTGCTGAGATTGTTTCATGAAAACTATCTTGTCAGTCAAAGAAAGATTTATAAAAATGTTTCTAAAGTCAACGATTCACGAGCATATCGCTGACGTATTCCCCCCCCCATCCCCCCCCCCCCCCGGATACAAAGTTAGTACATGTAGCAAGGAATTAGAGCCATTCAAGGAGATAGACGCTCGCAAGGTAGAGATGACTCAGTTTTAAAATTATTAAAATATTGCAAACAATATTTAAACAAGTTTTATAAATCAAACGAGGTTTACAAATTAAACTCACGAATATTTATTATTCGAAAAGCTTTATAATAAATCAAATATTATTATTGTTATAAATAAAGATTTTACAAATAAACTAATATTAATAAATATAAATTAATATTTTATTATTAAAAAGACTTCCGCTAAATAAAAATATATTTTAAACACTTCCGTTAAAACTCTGATATATTTTCAAAACAGGTACCAACTATTGGTCACACGCCTAGGCCCTAAGTGCAGGTGTGACAGGTTGGTATCAGAGCCATCGATCTTAGCAAATTAGGTATTTAATCATACCTAGGCTTCGATCAGAAATAAGTTTATAATAATCATTAGTATTCAAGAAAGGATATCAAATAAATAATTGAATGATTAAAAATACGAATAAAATATAACAAGTACGGATAAGATAAGAAAACGCGCTCTTATCCCCAATATAACCTCATACAGATGTGCGATCGTCAATCTAGCGAAGAATCCGTTCAGCTTCGACCCGGTAAAGGGAAAGGCTATATGGGAACATCTTTTCTCCCAATTCCTATATCTAGTGATGAGAGTTCATATCAAACAGCAATGGAAGAAGATTCAGATTCGTTTGATTCTAACATTCCGCTAGCTTGGATTATTCCAAATCGGAATACATATGGAGACGTATCAAGTAGATCCAAGAAACCAATGGTGTCGAAAGGAAAGGAAGTAATGACTTATTCAAAAGAAAAATCCTCAGGGACAGGAATATTATTCAACGATGCAAGATCTATACTTAACCAACATTGAAGGTGAAGGTCAGAACATGGAGATGTATGACATTGAAGATGATCCGACTCATTATGAGGTCAATGTCACCAAACTAACCAAAGCAATGGATGCTAAGGAAAGGCGAAGAGAAAAAGAGAAAGTAAAAAAAATACCAAGAATGACAACCAGATCAAGAAGCTGATTATTCAATGGAGGAAATAAGAATTCTTAGTAGTTGTAAACAATGCAATTGTAATAAATGTCGTGCAATCTTGTAACAACATAAATAAGAGATGTATTTAAATTTCCTCGAAATTTGTAATGTATCTTTTAAGGAAATATGTCAAGAAAAGATTGCACAAACTCTTAAGTACATCTGGAAGTATGAGAGTTATAGCTATAATTGAAGGAAAAGTCCAGGTGGACAAATTAAGCAAAGATTAAAAGGATCAGACCTAGAAAGAGAAGTATAGAAATTCTCGTGGTCTATTTGTACACAAGATTTGTACTAACCACTTCAATAATACACAACTAGAAAATATTGATGTCTCTCAAAGGACCCCATCGACTATCATCGTTAAAATACTTTGAAAATAATTATCGTTTCATACAATTATCTCAAACATCAAATTCTCAAATAAAGAATAATAAGAATTGCGTCATTACAATACAAACAATATCAAGAAAGATTAGAAAGAATCCTCTCGAAATGCGATAAGCGTAATTAAATATTTCATAAACAAATCAATCTTTTGCACTAACATCAAATGTCACACATCCGTTGAAAACATTCAATCATTAGTATATAAATAAAGAATTTCTATTCTGTTTACAGAATGTCGAATCCAAACAATCAAGGAAATGATGATGAAGCTTCAACTCATAGAAGCAACAAGGATATGACAAAACCTGCACAGGAGATTCCTGAGTAGTATCTGGTCAAAATCCAAGACATGATTCATAATGCAATGACTCCCTTCATCAATGCAATGAAAGAAGGGTCACACAAACATAAAATAGAACATTCAAATAAATCATCAAGAACTCATCCGTATAAGAAACCTTCTCATCATGAAGAAAGTGTTCATAGCTCCAACGCTGGGAGCAAACTCAATCTAAATTCAAGAAACAACTAGTAATTCAATGCAGTAGTTTTAAGAACTTCAAGGAATTTGGACCAAAAGAATTCTATGGCGATAAAGGTGCCATATCAGCTGTACGATGGCTTGAAGAAATCGAGTCCATTGTTATCATCAGCAATTGTACTGATATTCAAAAGATTCAATACTCCTCTCAATACTTTAAAGGTGAGGCTTTGGAGTGGTGGAATACCCTGATCATGTCAAAGGGTAGAGAAACTATGTACCAATTGAAGTGGGAAGAATTCAGAGAACTGGTGTTACGAAAGTTCTCTCCCATGCATGAAATCGATCTTATTCAAAATAAGTTTTTGAACCTCAAGGTGGAAGATACTAATCTCAGAGAATACAATACTAAGTTTAATGAGTATTGTAGATTGGTACCACATTTGGTAATACCCGAATCCAACAAAGTAACCCGCTACATATGGGGTTTACCTCGGGAAATTAGAGAAATGGTAAGATCTCATTTGCCTCAAACCGCTGATTTAGCCATGGAATTAGCCGGTTATCTTATGAATGGTCTTATTAGAAATCAAGAAGAAGATGAGAATGACAAAGGAAAGAGAGAAGAAATCGAGGAAAAGAAAACAAAGAAAAGCAAAGAAAAGGAGGAAGGGTCTTTTAAATATACAAGACCAATATGCCAAAGCTGTGGCAAGAGACATCACGAGAAATGTTTAAGACCAACAAACTTCCCCAAAAATATTCCATTAATCACATGCAACTTTTGCAATAAACTCGGTCATTCGGAAGACGATTGCAAAAGGAAAACAGTTGTATGTTTTAGTTGTGGAGAAAACGGACACTTCAGCTCAGAATGTCCGAATAAGACAAACAACGTTATTGGAAGTGGTGCCAAGAAAGGAAAGGCTGATATGTTAAACATACAAGATGCATCCAACCAAGAATAGAAGTAGACAAGAGTATGCCAACGAATGTCAAGATCTAAAGGCGTTAGAAATAACTAATAGTTTAGTTAGCTCTTGTAAAGTGTTTGTAATCTCATTTAAACGAGATATTTTGTAATCGTATAAGGGTATTTAAATCCCTAATGTATATAAAGAAAAATATTAGCATACAGATCGTGTCTTTACATAAGAATGCTAATACCTATGAAAAGAAATAATATCATACTTCATCATCTATAGAAAGATGAATTAAAGATGAAACAAATGAATTAAATTAAGACATAAGAATATGTCTACTCAAGAAAAATCAGTTATCCGAACAATTAAAGTTCAAGAGTATAATTGATAGAAATAAACGAAAGTAATCCATCAAGATCAAGAAGTAAAGGAATATTATTACTCAAGTATGAATATCTTGAAAGGTATCAAGACGAGTAAGATTAAAAGGATTCGATAGACTGAATCCAAGAAGCAATATTGTTAACATCAGTAAATGTTTAGAATACAAAAGGTAAGGTAAATAGTTAAACACAACTGGCCACTGTGCTTAACAATTTACAATTACTTATGATATTCTCAACTATTGACTGAATATGTCACCCAAAGATATAAGTTAACAACAAATCATAGATTGCAAACCATGCAAATGGTTCAAGTTAAGATCAAGTAGCAGATTAGAAAGAGTCTAATTGTAAATCGATAAGCAGGAAATCACTCACCACGAATCTCGAGGACGAGATTCATTCCAAGGTGGGGAGGATGTAACGTCCCCGAAATTTCGATCCAAAAATGACAAGTTAGTAAAACTAAAGTGATTTAAAAATAAAAATAAAAATCTTGATTTATTGACCCATCGCAATACGCGATGGGCATAGCCAAAGAGGCCATCGCGATACGCGATGGTCCTTGATGACACATCACACACGTGTCACCCGGAGGTGACACGTGGCAGACGTCGCGACACATAGCAGGCCACGTGTCAACACGTGGCAGAGGGTGTTTCAAAATGTGACACGTGTTCGCCACGTGGCAACACGTGGCACTCTCTGAATAATGTGTGTCATCGCGATACGCGATGACCAAGAGAAAGGTTCCATCGCGTATCGCGATGGGACCAGATTTCAGCTCTAAATAGGGCGGCTCATGGCTTATTTCCATCACACAAACCCACTCTCTCTCTAGAAATACTTTCTCTCTCTACCTCGGTTTCCGTGCCACCGACCCGACAAATCATAACCTCGTAATCCGTACCATACACCAACGACACCTCGAAGTTCGTACCAACAAACCCGACGACCGGCGCACCTCGTTTTGCGTGTCGACCTCGTAACGCGTGACGACCTCGTAGACCGTGCCGACCCTAGACGACCCGACATTCTGTCTCGAAGTACGTGCACGACCCGGCAACCCCGGATCGTTGCCTCGATTTGCGTGCCGAGGAGTTGTTGATCAAGATTCTCAAAGTACGTGCAAGCGTCAAAGTGCTGCCCGAGAATCTAGAAAATAATAACCTAAGCAAGGTATGGGTTCTGCCCAAATAAAATATTATTATTTCAAAGGCTTAGACCCTAGTCGGGGGTATAGCCTAGACCTTGATCAAAGTATAACAACTAAATAAAATTTCTTTATAATTAAGAAATATAAAATGGTCTAAACAAAGATTATAGTTTCTTTATGAATGAGAAACTTAAGGTTATAGTTAAGATAGTGTTTCTTGATTTTTAAAGAAACATAAGACTTAACAAACAAAGGTTATAGATAAATGACGTTTCTCCTTAAAGAAGAAACATATCATAGACATTTCTTCTTGAAGAAGAAGCGTAGCACATGGTTAGAAAATAAAGAGAAGGAATTCATATCAAACATATTTTATTCAAACAAAAGATCAATCAAGGTTTAAGCTGAAACCAGACTAAATGTCAGTAGCCGGATTAAGAGACGATCCGGGTATTTACATAAACCTATTTTATTATTATAGGTCAATCATACAATCATTCATCCTTTCACAAAGGTTTTCAAACGAGATCACCACATCATTCAGAACAGACAATCACAGGTAAATACGTTAAACCTTGTTCAGTCAAGATAAATGGGTTGTTTATCTTAAACAAAGACAGTCAAATAAAGGTTTATGGAATTACGTGTTCCCTATTAAAAATACAAGATAGAAAATAAAAACAACTCAGACCGAGTACACATGTGTTTGGATCCAAACATAATCAATCTAGTCTATCAGTCAAGGCTACGTGGCCGCAGACTAGAGGTCATAATAAAAGTTCTCCAAAGGGTGTCAATTCCCGGAGAACCGTAATTGTGTGTGTATGGCAGTGGCACAATCCCAGAAAAAATAGACGTTTCTGCTGAGATTGTTTCATGAAAACTATCTTGTCAGTCAAAGAAAGATTTATAAAAATGTTTCTAGAGTCAACGATTCACGAGCATATCGCTGACGTATTCCCCCCCCCCCCCCATCCCCCCCCATGATTACAGGATACAAAGTTAGTACATGTAGCAAGGAATTAGAGCCATTCAAGGAGATAGACGTTCGCAAGGTAGAGATGACTCAGTTTTAAAATTATTAAAATATTGCAAACAATATTTAAACAAGTTTTATAAATCAAACGAGGTTTACAAATTAAACTCACGAATATTTATTATTCGAAAAGCTTTATAATAAATCAAATATTATTATTGTTATAAATAAAGATTTTACAAATAAACTAATATTAATAAATATAAATTAATATTTTATTATTAAAAAGACTTCCGCTAAATAAAAATATATTTTAAAGACTTCCGTTAAAACTCTGATATATTTTCAAAACAGGTACCAACTATTGGTCACACGCCTAGGCCTTAAGTGCAGGTGTGACATAGAGAATCTAGTAGGCACCTAAAAAATCTAAGCGGGCGCTTAGAAAATCTAGGTAAGCCGTCATAATTTTTATTTACTTAAAAAACCTAGTAGGCTGCTTAATTAAGTTTTAGACAAAATTACAAAAATTGTCCTTTATGTTTACACCAAATTTCACTTATTGTCCTTTATCTTCAAAATTAACATGCTTTATCCTTTACGTTTATGAATCCAACAGCGTTTGTCCTTTGACCATAACCTAGTTAATTATTCTCGTTAAGTCAGTTCATGTGTCTTGCACATGGGGACAAATTGGTTATTCTACTCATTTAATTAAATAAAAAAGCCTTTAATAATTAAATTAAAATTTCTTAAATGATTAAAAACAAAATACAGTTTATTTTGTTAAATCAAATTTAATTAAAACTATATTGTAATTATTATATAACCCAACCCATTATCACCGTCTCCAAAAGTACCACAACTTTACTACCACCTGCAACCACCTACCACCTTCCAACACCTACTCCCACCCTAAACCCCCATAATTGTTGTTGAACTTTAACCAATGTTAGGTTATACAATGAACTTCGCCTAGATGATATCCATCCAATATAAACCTCCACCGTTCGATCCCATCGATTGAGTTCCCATACAAACCCTAGTTATCAATAATCTCACAAATAAAACTCCAATATCAACAATCAAACCACAAATCATTACTGATATCCACATTTCCCTTAGTCTATTTTCTACAGGCAACTCTAACACAACATTGCTATGCTGATATGAATAGATTCAATAGACTTGGCCAGATACTCGTGGGTGCAGAGGTCCAACTTCGAATCAGGATTTTATTCAAATGCTTATGAGAATCAAATCTCCCGGTCCCCATCTCAATCGGACACCGCCATCGCCTATCAACACCACATATCTGAAATAGACGGTGGGTGGTAGCTTCAGTCGGAGAACCTAGTACTATGATTTGGGCTATTTTTAGAGAGAGATTCATGAGAGAGAATGAGGGGGTTTTGCTTTATTGCCGAAAAAAGGTGCTTTCGCTGCCGTGGTCGAGGATGGTGACAGGTCATGGTGCCACCTATGGCTGGTTGTGGCAATGGCAGGTAGAGGAAATGAAGGGATGTGGTTGGGCATGTTTAAAAGGAGGAGAAGGAGAAAGGATAATATAAATAATTAGACATAATATATAATTTGTTTATGAATATTTTAATTAAGCATAATACATAATTTATTTATGAATTTTTTTATTACATAGGTAGAATGACCAATTTGTCCTCATATGCAAGGCACATGATCTAACTTAACAAGAAAAAAACTAACTGGGTTAGGGCAAAATGACGAACACTGTTGATTCATAAACATAAATGATAATGCATGTTAATTTTGAAAATAAAGGAAAATGAGTGAAATTTGGTGTAAACAAACATAAAGGACAATTTCTATAATTTTTTCTAATTTTATTAACCATCATATGCTAAGAAACAAAAACTATTCTTACTTATATAATTAATGGTAAGTGTTTCGGTATATAAATATTTTTAATAAATGTTGAGTAAATTAAAATCCTAGCGTCTCACATAGATCTTAAAATCTCCTGTGTCTAGACGAAACTTTTAAATATGATGTTACCTGGTTGGTTGAAAATCTTGTCAGATATTGATTTGTAACTTGGTAGGCTGATTGGATTTAAGGTAAGACAATTTCGGGAGAGAAAAATTTGATAAACAAAATGGTGACTTTGACAAGTCAATGGTTATTTTGGTCATTTTCCTCTAAACGACAAATAATGTTATATTTACTCTAGTTTGCACCAATAATTCAAATACTTTGACCACCGCCTCCACCAACAACAACCATAGTCACATGGTTCACTCACTTGGCCACGATTTTCGATCTGGATCGTTCGTACCAAAACGCGGTACGAAAACGATCCTGGAACGCTCTGGACCGCGATTCCAAGCCTGCAATTGGCGTTCCAGATAATCGACCAATGTTACCGGATGCTTTTGGGAGTGCGAACATAGATGAAGTTGCAGAGACGGGAGGCTGCTGAAATTAGGTTTTGAGGGAAGATACCACGATCTTTTTGTTTCTTTTTAACCAAATTTACATTTATATCCTTGAAGTCATAGTCATTATTTAAAATATACCCTAAACTTTTTATAATGTGTAAATATTAACAAATTGAAAAATTACTTATAAAAATTCAATCAAATTTATTGCGATTAATCTTGATTAACTGGTGCATTGTACCACACTATATGGTACACCGTACCGAAGCGATCCGAAATAAGGCTACCCTCCCTCGTACCGAATTTTAGAGACCTAGCGAATTGCAATCCCATTCCACGTTCCCGTACCGGAGCGTACCACGAACCATGTGACTATGACAACAACCATAACATCAACAACAATACTGTAAGTTTTTATTTTAAAGTTATAAAACTATACGGTTCATTCAACAAATCTATGTAATTTACAATACATCTCGTAAGCTATATGGAACGATTAAACTCTATACTATTTTGAATGTCTAAGTTAAACATGCTGCAGTAGCTTTCTCTCTCATCCTCGGTGCTGCTATTGTTGATGAACATCGATGACGAAATTAATGGTGTCGCACTTGACATGGGTGAGTCTAAGACCGACTCGTAGTTGAACTTTTGGCTACTGGAAATGATATTATCCGTACATGAAGGCCGAAAACTGGACGTAGATTGATTGTTGTCATTTGGGACACTAAAACAATCACTTGTCAAGCATGCACGCATCAAAATATCTTCACTAGTTTCGCCGCTCATGTTTACCGAGTCTTCTGGAAAGTTTTGCATAGCATTTGCATGCATGGGGTGTCTTTGATTCAAAAGGGTGCTTTGGAGATTAGAAGGGGTGAAACTGAAATTTGTATTTTGATGATTTTGATATGGATTTGTAGGGTATATGTGGTTATTGAATAACAACTCTTGGTTTACATTTTTTGATGATGATGCTAAGATGGTGAGAAGCTTTAGAACTTGAGGATTTACTAGAGTTTGGAGGCTAACAGAATTAAATATGGACGAAAATTCGAAGAAGTCTACACGAGGAGTGTGAGTCACCGGATCAATTCCATTCTGGAGTAGCTTTTTACGGATGTGGGTGTTCCAGTAGTTCTTAATTTCGTTATCAGTTCTTCCAGGTAAACGAGCGGCAATTGCTGACCATCTGTATTCAATCAAATTGAAAACGGAAAAGATGAGTCCTTAAAACTTTTGAGACAAAAAATGGCATTTCTCATTGAAAAATCTTAATGGTTAAAGAACATCTCTTTTATAGACTGTTATACTAGGTATTTTGTGATTAGTATAGTAGGCGTTTTTGGATTCAAATAAGTATTTTAAGGTGTTTATTTAAAGTTTTTCTACACTTCTATACAAGTGAACTCCATAGAGTATGATGAGAAACTTTAAGCGAAAAGTTAAGTTTGGTAAAAAAAACTATTATGGAAACAAACTCCAACAAAAAAAAAAAAGAAAAGAAAAGAAATTCTCAAATTAGTTAAGTATAGAAATACCTAATGTACTTAGCTGAATCGTAAACCACCTAGTAATCTAAAAAATTCTCCAATTAGTGAAAATACTGTATGTTCTAATGATTCATATTTTAAATCACTGGTGATCGAAATGGACAAATATTTTCATATAGTCTTTAGTTATGTGACAATTGGAAACTTTGAAGTAAATATTTTTTAGAAAGGTCTAGAGTAGAGTGTGTGTGTTCATCAATAAAAAACAGAAAAAAGAAAATAAAAGAATTTACTTATTTCCAAGAACACTATGAAGTTGGATGATAGTCTCTTCTTCTTCACAAGAAAATCTTCCTCTCTTCATACCAGGCCTCAAGTAATTTATCCACCGAAGCCGACAACTCTTTCCACATCTTTGAAGCCCTATTATACATTTATAATCAAAGGTTAGCTACATATATATAACACGATTCAATAATAACCGAAGGTAAGTATGCAGGCGATCGAGAGGCTAATTACCGGCTTTCTTGGGAAGGTTACGCCATTGGCCAGGTCCATGTTTTTGAACATGCTGGATGAGTATGAGATCTTCTTCCTCAGTCCAAGGCCCTTTCTTGAGCTCATTTTCAGATTGTAATAACTTTCTCATTTCTTACTGTTTTTTTTCAGTAAATGTTTCCTTATTGATATATCCTAACGAATATATATATATATAGACTTTATCTTAATGACTAATTAATATAATTAAGGACGACTTTTACAAGAAAACCTGAAAGTGGTAGGTCCAAGAGGGAGATGACTATTTACATGTATATATAGGAAAGATATACATATATGTTGCAATTGTTGTGAAGTGAAAAGGATCTGTTTTAATTTGATTATACACAACGTAACACATAGCACACGTTGATGGGATTGACTTTTATATTGTTTGACCTTATGAATAGTTGAAAAGAGGGGGTAAAGAAAGGTTGTTAGGTTGTCTACCGGAAATGTTTATGTAATTTCTTCATCTTTTTACATATATACACAAATACTCCGTGATCTTATGTCACATCGTTGATTAATGTTGTTTTCCTTGTACTTGAAGTGGAAGGATCTTATAAGCTTCGTTTGTCTATCAATGATGCAACTCCAACGTATGCATGTCATATGGCAATCCAATAACTTTTTATCAATAAATGAACTTGTAAACAAATAATATATGTATGTGTAATGGTTCTGCTACTGAAATTTAAACATATAAATCACATATATACTTTTAGCATCAAGGAGTACTTTCTGAGAGGAAAATCCTATTTAATTAAATTTACACGCATATAAAGTCTCTTACATATTTATTTTTTTTTTTTTTTGACATGCTTATAATTAAACATTTTAACTAGTTTAAAATAAATAGTATTATAACAAACCATGTTACATGATCTAGCCCGTCAAAATGATTAGCCTGATATTTAGGCTTTTAATTTGTCTAAACATGTTTTGCATTGCATGCTTTCCAGTATTGCCTAAATGCTTATGTGTTTTAATGTTAAATATGTTGTAGTATTTATTTTGTTTTCTCAGATTTATAAAAGTAATTAATAACTCACTACAAGTGTAAGAGAATCAAGTATTATATACGCATTATCATCGACGAATGGTGTCTGTTGGTAATATGCGATGATACCCCAAAACAGAGGTGCACAAACAACCAGAACCCGGAATCGGACCAGAAAAAAATACCTGGAATTGGTTTTTCTAATACTCGGGTTTTTAATACCCGAACCTGCACATGACCCTACCCATAGGGTAAGAATAAGGTATGCATTTCAGTGCCAAAATCCGTACTCGGAACCGGGTTTCTCCATTACCCGAAACCGGGTTTTTCAAATACCCGATCTATACCCAAATTACCCGAAACATAATTGAAAAATATCCGAAAATCCCCTTATAAAGTGCAACCCCTTAAAACATCCGATCTATACCCGGAAAAAACCCGGAATTGGGTTTTTACAATACCCGGAAATAGGGTATTCAAATACCCGATTCTATACCCGTCCTGAACCCAATGCATAGGATATGGTTTTTAGAAACAATATCCGGACTTGAACCCAACCCGGGTATTACCAATATCCGGTCATATTCAAACACGGTTTCATACCCGAAACCGGGTATTTAGAAAACCCGATTTGTGCACCTCTACCCCAAAAAACAAAACCCTAAAAAAAAGGAATGACAACTAAATATGTAAATATGTTGTCGCATGCCAGTAATATCCTACGATGGATAGCCTAAACTGGAAAGAATGAGATTTTTTCTGATGAATAACCGAGAGACCATTGATGCGTGAAAGTCCAAATGTTGTGGTTGCTTGTTTAAACAAACTTTTGATTGGCACTCCCTCGTCGGTAATCCTTCATATAACTTAGAGTTAAGACTAATAAGATTCACATAATGCTCCGTCAGATGTCCATAGGTGGGAATAGTTTTCTATAGATGAATATATCATCGATAATATATGTCGCTAATCTTAAAGATAAAGATTTCAAATAAAACTCTCTTCTAACCTTTTCAGATGCTTGTCACTAGGAAGACACCCCATGTATATGTCACGATTTTCTTTCTAGCTTTATGTATATATATATCAGTGCATACACATTTTTTGTATTTAGTATTACAGTATATTCATTACCGCGTGCATTGTATTATACGCGTAACAACTCGGGTTTTCCACTTAATATGTTATATGTGTTACCCGACCCGTTTTATGTTCGGGAAATTTTATTAACAAAAATATCGCGTTTATCGAGTAATTATTTTTTTAAAATTCTTTATTATATATAAATATAATAACTTAGGTTTATATACAATTTTTCCCCTAAACTATAATTTAATCTATTTTTTGTTTCCACACCTAAACTAGAGGGACCAGTTTGCAAATTCTGAATATTATAAACTCTTAACCCGTTTACCCATTTACCCAACCCATATTCATGATCCAAACCCGCAACCTGTATATCCATTTGATTTCATGAGCCACAATTGTCGTTCTATAGTTGGAATTAGATCAATAATATTATTCTTCTTACCTTAATCGGCTCCCCGACGATATGAATTAAGAAACGGGATCGTTTCTGTTATGTATTGATTATATTAACGATCTGTCTTAACCCGTTCTTCAATATACAAGATACCAATCACCATAATACAATTAAAGCTGCAGAAACAACCGTCATAGCATCACAAATCTTACTCCCAACAATAATTAGAGTAACTCAGATTGCTTGTGCATGCCCGTTCTTAATCAACTCATCGTCGGCTATTTTTTGTTCTAATTAGGCAGTCAGTTAACTTTGGTTAAGGTAATTGATTATACCAACTTCATCGTATTTATTCATAAATCGTTAACCCTATGGTTAATTAATCAAATACATACGAGATTAATCAATTAGGAATCTAGGGTTCATATGGTTTGGTTTGGGTTGGAGCAGGTCTGTTTATAAATTTTCCATTTTAGATTTTAATTTTCTAAACCCCTAGCCCAGTTGGCTAGGGTGGTGCATCTTAAGACTAGGAGTGGTTGGGGGGCGTGGGTTCGAGTCATCCCAACCCGTCTTTTTAGCTGTTTTTGATTAATTCATTTAATTTAGGAAAATTGGTTTTAAATAATTCTAACTATGTACTATTGGCAAATAACAGTTCAAACTTTATATTTGGCTGGTAGCGGTCCCAACTAAAGGTGTATTTGTTTACAACGGTCCATGACTAACAGAACCTTAACGTCGTTAGTTGCAGGCCGCCGGAAAAACCTTTTTGCTCGAAAAACTCATTTTTTTTCATTGGCAAACTCAACCTGAACACCACCACCACTAACTGACTCACCACCACCACTTGATCACCTCCAATTGACTCCGGCGGTGGTTTTAAGGTTCCGGTGACCTCAATAACCGAGGATTTTACTAGAAAAAATGTTCATAATGGGTTCGATATAACGCTATTAAAAGGTTTCAGTCGAAAATATTGAGTTTTCCGGCAAAAAATGTGATTTTCTGGCAAAAAAACGTTTTTTCGGCGACCTGCAACTAACGACGTTAAGGTTCTGTTAGTCGCAAGAATTGCAAGAATTGTTAGACAGGGGTTTTATCCGACCTAGTTACTCGCCGTGGGGAGCACCGGTGTTATTCGTGAAAAAGAAGGACGTAAGTTTTCGGATGTGTATTGATTAACGGGAATTGAATAAAGTAACTATAAAGAATAGATACCCCTTACCCCGAATTGATGACTTGTTTGATCAGCTCCAGGGTGCGAAGTATTTTTCGAAAATTGATCTCAGATCGGGTTATCATCAAGTAAGAATTCAGGAAGAAGATATCCCAAAAACAGCATTTCGAACTCGGTATGGTCATTATGAATTTTTGGTTATGCCGTTTGGGTTGACAAATGCACCTGCAGTGTTTATGGATCTCATGAACCGAGTTTGCAAACCTTACCTTGACAAGTTCGTGATAGTGTTTATCGATGACATTTTGATATATTCGAGAAGTAAGGAGGAACCCGAACAACATTTGCGGGAAGTCTTAGAATTATTGAGGCAAGAGAAGTTATACGCAAAGTTGTCCAAATGTGAATTTTGGCTACAAGAAGTACAGTTTTTGGGGCACATTGTGAACCATCAAGGGATCCAAGTAGACCCAAGTAAAATTGAGGCCATTAAAAATTGGCAAGTGCCTAAGTCACCAAGAGAAATTCGCCAATTCTTAGGACTAGCCGGGTATTATAGAAGATTCATCTAAAACTTTTCAAGTATTGCCCAACCTCTAACCCTCCTAACTCAAAAAGATCTAGCGTATGAATGGGGAGAAGAACAAGAAATGGCCTTCCAAACGTTAAAACAGAAGTTATGTGAGGCTCCAATATTAAGCCTTCCAGATGGAACTGATGAATTGGTGGTATATTGTGACGCGTCTCGTAAAGGTTTAGGATGCGTGCTGATGCAAGGAAAGAAAGTAATAGCATATGCCTCCCGACAATTAAAGATACACGAGAAGAACTATACAACCCACGATTTGGAATTGGGAGCGGTTATTTTTGCATTGATGATCTGGAGACACTACTTGTACGGCACAAAATGTACTATCTATACTGATCACAAAAGCCTACAACACATATTTGATCAGAAAGAGCTAAATATGAGAAAAAGGAGATGGGTAGAACTGTTAAATGATTATGATTGTGAGATTAAATACCATCCGGGTAAGGCCAACGTAGTAGCTGATGCTTTAAGCCGAAAAGACAGAGTCAAACCATTAAGGGTACGAGCACTCGAAATGATTGTTCAAAGTAGCCTAACCGAACAAGTTCGTGTTGCACAAGATGAGGCTTCGAAGGCAGATCAGCTAGAAAAAGAAGAACTACATGGGAATGAAAGGAATTTTGAGAAGAAAATTGATGAAGTATATTATTACAAAAACCGGGTCTGGATTCCAACACTTCATAAACTCCGAAAGTTGATTCTTGATGAAGCACATAAGTCCAAATATTCTATTCATCCAGGTACTGATAAGATGTATAAGGATGTTAAAGAATTTTACTGGTGGCCTGGCATGAAAAAGGATATAGCCGTGTATGTAAGTAAATGTGCAACGTGTGCAAGAGTTAAAGCCGAATATCAAAAACCTTCGGGAATGTTACAACAGCCCGAAATCCCACAACGGAAATGGGAACAAATTACCATGGACTTTGTGACGCACCTTCCTAAAACCTCCCGAGGACACAACGCTATCTAGGTAATTGTTGACCGATTAACCAAATCCGCACACTTTATTCCCATCCGTAACAACTACACCACCGAAAAACTCGCTCAAATTTACATCGATGAAATTGTATCCCGACACGGAGTACCTCTTTCAATTATTTCAGATCGAGACAGTCACTTTACTTCACATTTCTGGCAAGCAGTACAAGAATCTTTGGGAACTCGAATAGATTTGAGTACCGCCTACCATCCCCAAACCGACGGCCAATCTGAGCGAACCATTCAAACCTTAGAAGATCTACTTCGTGCTTGTGTACTTGATTTCAAAGGAAACTGGGATCAACATCTCTCGCTTATTGAGTTTTCCTATAATAATAGCTACCACAGTAGTATAAAAGTTGCACCTTATGAAGCTCTATACGGGCGAAAATGTAGATCACCACTATGTTGGACGGAAGTGGGTGATACCCAAATCTCAAGGTCAGATTTAATTCAGGAAACCACCGATAAGATTCACCAGATTAAGCAAAAATTGAAAGCTGCCCGCGATCGACAAAAGAGTTATGCCGATGTTCGCAGAAAACCGTTATCTTTTGAAATAGGTGATAAGGTGTTTTTAAAAGTATCGCCGTGGAAAGGTGTTATAAGATTTGGAAAGACTGGTAAACTAGCCCCGAGATACATCGGACCTTTCGAGATTATTGAAAAAATTGGTCCCGTAGCTTACCGATTAAAACTACCCTTAGAACTGAGCACTATTCACGACGTGTTTCATGTATCGAATCTGAAAAAGTGTTTGACTGATGAAACGACAATAGTGCCACTGGAAGATGCTCAGATCAACGAAAATCTCAACTTCGTAGAGGAACCGGTAGAAATTGTGGACGGGAAAACCAAACATTTACGACACAATAAAATTTCATTGGTAAAAGTTCGGTGGAATTCAAAACAAGGACCCGAATATACTTGGGAACGAAAGGACGAATTCCAAAAGAAATACCCACACCTGTTCCCTAAAAAAAACCGATGACACATTAAATTTCGAGGACAAAATTTCTTAACGGGGGGAGAATGTGACATTCGTGACAAAACGAGGTATATTATATTCACTATGTAGCAAGTAAACGATAAATCGGTTAATTCGTAGTGCTTAAACGAGTAACCGACCGATACTAATTATGACCCGTATACATACTGAGGGGTCATATACGAGTTATAGATATATTATAGAGGCTAACATATTGATATTTAGGCCCCAATACGTTTAAAACTCTTTAAACGAAAAGGGTTTCGTTTATCGATACGCTATAAGCTTAAACGCAATTGTTAATATCAAAACGAGCATTGTAGTATCCGTTAAGCCGAAAAAGATTTATAAAACACTTATATGACATGTTATAAGCAATCCGTGAAAATATTTTGGAATTTTACAACTAGTCAGTACGTTTTTCTTATTTTACAAAAAGAAGCTGAAAAACACTCGTTTTCGCGCTGGTTTTCGCACTCAAACTAGTTTTCTTGCAAAAAACCAAACCCGAATTAAATTTTGGACCGAAGTTTACGTATGGCACAAATACCAACGCATCATTGGGCCAAAATGGAGGCCCAATGGGCCTTATACATTGGCGGCCGCAAAGGGGGCAGCCCACCCCTCCTTCTAGTATTTTCTATATAAAAACATTTAGAGATATTTTGGACCAACTTTTCAAGAAAATACTTACCCTTGCTGTTCTTCTTCATCCTCCAGCCCAAACACTAAGGTAAATATTGATTTTTACATTGATTTTAACCATGATTAACATAGTTTAACCATGAAAAATTAATCCTTGATTAGTTTTAAACATGTTTAACCATCCGAAAAGCATAAAAATCAAGTAAAATCATGTTTTGATGTTAAACATGTTTACAAACCAGGAACATATACTTTTTTGATCAAAAACGCGGATTAGAACATGAATACAACGTTTTTACTGTTTGAAAGTTCGGTTTGAACCCAAAACCGAAACCCTAATTATCAAGGCTTTTACATGGATGATTTATGCTTGATTTGATGTTATATGATATGTAGATACACTGAGTTTACAACCCGAGACCCGGAAAGTCGTTTAAGCTAGCAAAACTCATCGAAAACCGACAAGGTAAACTCGTAACACTCGTTTAAGGGCTGTTTAGTATTAGGTTGTGACGTGCTTGTTGTTATCTTGTGAAAATTTTCAGGGACATTAGAAATCATATAAATGAGTCCCTATTCAAATTTGGTAATTTTTCGATAAACGGAGAATATTTGGTGAATTTATTTCCATTTATGAGCGTTTATTTGGGAAAAATAGCTAAACATATTGAAAAATTATGAAATTTGGTTTTGGAGATTAATATGTGATTGTAAGATCACTGGTAAAGTTTGTGGATCATTGGAAATGCCTAAGTATGGTTTGTGCAATTATGATTTAACCGAATTTTAACAGCCGAAAAACGCATAAAAAGGCATTTTGTAAAAAGAGTTAGGTTCTGGAGATTTTTCAGGGGCTATTTAATAACATTGAGGCCATTTTTAAAAATTATCGGATTTTTCGGAGGTCGTTTGATATAAACAGGCCATTTATTACACGATTATAACCTATTAAATGAATTTTTATAAATAAATAATTAATCATAAAATTTCTGAAAATATTTTTATAAAATTATCCATATTTTAATGTATTTTTACAAAAATTTACATAATTTATATATAAGTACATATTTAGTTATGATTAATCAAAGATTTAAATTATTATTGTTTTAACGAAACTGGCAGTTTGATGTTTAACGGACTGACTGGTACGTCAAAATATCAAAAGTGATCAAATATTTTATTTTTGGATTAAATTGATAAAAGCGAACTTTTTACGAGAATTCCGGACAATTTGGGTGGATTGTACGCGTCTTGTATAATCAAACCCCGTGTGAAAAAGGAAACGAACCCTGCGATCAATCCAGATACCGAAATCTTAAAATTCTTTTATAAATTAAATCATTTTATCAATCAATATGTTTACTTAAGTTTTTATGATCTTACCTATTCCCGAAACGCGTAAAAGATCAACTTGGCTAGGCTCGGAAAACGGTGAAACTGAGCCAAATCTGATTTTAAGTATTTCATAATATACAACGTCACAATCTAAGACTATGGTCATGTTTTGGGCCTAACAACTATAACCAAACTAGTTATACAGCCCAATTTGGTTTAAACACTGTACTAGTATTAACAGTACGATACCGATTATAGGATACAAGCTATAATCGAGGCATAACATATATTGACGTATATTACCTGCTCGAACTACAATAAGGTAAGTTTCACGACCCCACTTTCTAAACTGTTTGATGAACTTTTGGGGTGTAAAGCATGTTTACATATACTTATATACTTGAAAACGTGATGATGTGAATTATCTAAGTACTAACACTTGAAAGTCCCCACAAACACAAGTGATTAACTTCGTGCCGGTGACGTGTGGATAGTACTATCGGTTTGACAAACCCAACTGACAGAGCCGGTGGGGTATGCCGGAACATGTTAACCCAGTTGCACATTGTCATTTAAACTTATTACATACTGCAATGTGGTGTTAGACATAGTACATACTTGGGGCAAAGTGGCTGTTAAATGCCAACGGGAGTGCATGGGCAGGGGTGGCCATGTGTTTTAGCTCGTTTCGGTTTCACTTGTGGCTTAGTATAATACATCATACACATACATGTATACATACACACTGTAAACTTTACTAACTCGTATACTGATTTCGTTGGTACTCATGAAACTTGAAACTCACTAACTAGACGTAGTTGACCCGTTTTAACATGCTTTTCAGGTAAAGCAAAGGTGGAATGATTTGCTTAAGTTCTTGGTGTTAGGAATGAAGTTGAATAGCTGTGAATAGACGCAGATATATAATATTGAATAAGAAGCTCGTAAACCGGTTATGTGATTCTCATCTAGTTTGTAAACATAGTACCAACCCATGTAATATGATGTAAATTAATTTGTGAATTTCTTTATAAACAATGTTGTTGATACCAGTATTATCTGTTACATTCTCGTTTTACGCTTCCGCAACTACCTAGTCGGGGTGTGACATTTAGTTGGGACCGCTACCAGCCAAATGTAAAGTTGGGACTGTTATTTGCCAATAGGGCATGGTTGAGATTATTTAAAACCAATTTTCCTTTAATTTATTATATTAACATATTTAGTTATTTAAACTATATTATAAATACAATAACTAATCAATATTATTTTTTTCAAAACCGACACATTAACTAGTTGTTTTCCGATCCTTTGTTGAAACCATATATATACAGCCCGTCTTTTTAGCTGTTTTTGATTAATTTATTTAATTTATTATATTAACATATTTAGTTATTTAAACTATATTATAAATACAATAACTAATCAATATTTTTTTTTCAAAACCGACACATTAACTAGTTGTTTTCCGATCCTTTGTTGAAACCATATATATATATATATATACATATATATATATATATATATATGTATATATATATATATATATATAGGGTTGGTATCATTTAAGAACTCTAAAAAAGTTAAGA
Source organism: Bidens hawaiensis (assembly GCF_021521415.1). NCBI lineage: Eukaryota > Viridiplantae > Streptophyta > Magnoliopsida > Asterales > Asteraceae > Bidens > Bidens hawaiensis. The sequence continues at coordinate 7,614,355 of NW_027491020.1, read as the reverse complement.
ACCCTTAGGAACCATTAACAACCAAACATTTTTAAATTTGTTTTTATATATTAACATTATTTAAGAGTAGTTTTATCATATTTTATATAAATATTTTTTTTATTACATATATTAATCACAAGTTTACATATATGTAAAATTTATGTACTAACAAATTTACATAGGTGTCAAACAAAACATAGATATGTATAAAACTAATTTTCAAAAATGTAGATATAGATATAAAAAATGATAAAACTAATCTCAATGAACATTAACATACAAATTTTTGTATAAAAAATATTAATTTTTAAGGGTTTCTTCAAGTTCTTAAATAATTTTACAGTTTTGTAATGATATTCATCCTATATATATATATATATTTATATATATATATATATATAGGATTAGTATCATTACAGAACTCTTACATTATTTAAGAACTTAAAGGAACCTTTGAAAATTAACGTTTTTTACAAAATTTTTGGTATGTTAGTGTTATTTGAGTGTAGTTTTATCATTTTTTATATCTATAATTACGATTACAATTATGAAAATTAGTTTTTACACATATCTAAACTTTTTTCTGCATATATGTAAATTTGTTATCACATAAATTTTACACATATGTAAACTTGTGATTTATATATGTAATAACAAATTTATATATAAAATATGGTAAAACTAGTCTTAAACAATGTTAATATATGAAAAAAATTAAAAAAAATGTTTGTTTCTTATGAGTTCCTAAAAGTTCTTAACTTTTTTGAAGTTCTCAAATGATACTAACCATATATATATATATATATATATATATATATATATTCCTAGAAGTTCTTAACTTTTTTGAAGTTCTCAAATGATACTAACCATATATGTATATATATATATAGGATTGATTTCTTTTGAGAGCCACTTTGAGTTTCAAGAACTCGAAAAAACTCAACGTAACAATTTTTTTTTTCGAATTTTTTTTACACATGTGTAATACATAAGTGTAAGTGATGTACAAAAAATTACGGTATTTTTTTACACACCGAATCGACTTTTTACACATGTGTAACTAACGTTTAAACTTGTGTAATTATCAAAAATACTTATTCTCTCTCCTGCTTTATTTTTTAATTAAATTTAATCTCAACCAAATATTTCATATCATTTAATTAAATGTGTGGTTCAAAATTGAGTTTTTAAAGTTCTTAAAACTCACCATGGTTCTCAAAATAACCCTCCCCTATATATATATGATTATCAAAATTGATTAAGGGTTTTAAAGTAAAATATAGATTTAATACTTATTATTGATGAATATAGTAAAACAAAGTTCAAGTATTTTATAAATTGGTAAAGATATAAATAATAATATTTTGAAACAAATAAAAGTAATTATAAATACACTAAATATATTTTATTTAAAATAAAATAAATGTATTTATAAATACACTAAATATATTTTATTTAAAATAAAATAAATGGATAAAACAATCTATTTATATATCCTGTAAAAAAATTATAAGTATTTATTTATAATTATAATGTTACATAACTGAAATACATTTTATTAATTAACATTTTTGAAATAATTATTTGTACAAATACTGTATAAACAAATGTATTTTAATATATTATTATTTACTCACAATTTTTAAGATAACCATTCTAAATAAATAATAATACTTAATTAAGTTATAATTTCAAATACTCGTTTATGTCTTAATTCTCTACTAGTCCATCTTTTGATCCGTACTTATTTCTCCGATTATTATTACTACTTAGGGTTTTCCCGTTGCTTCATCTCGAAGAGGGTGACACTTGTTTTCTACCATTCTTATCGCATTCATTTACCTTTGCTTGTTTACTAAAATGAGTAACCACTCCCCTATTTTACTCATTTTAATCGTTTGGGGACATATACGTATTTATAGTACTTTCTTATTATGATCATCCACATTAGCAACTGTTATCCTTGTGTGTATATCAGTTTATGCCTAACTTGCTAGTTGCTGCATTCGGAGAAGTCCATCATTATAGTATGATCATACGACTGTCGTAGTGGTCGGTGTCCAATCTCATGACAATGGTTTCATAGACAACTCGTTTTTGGTAACCAATGCTCAATTCGCATGGCAACGGTTTAATCCTTTTTTTATTATTGGTTTGAATTGTGTTAATGCTATGACTTAATTGTTATCTCACATGAACAGTTTGCGTTTTCCTTTAAATATTATGTTGTATCTCAATTAACTGGTGTTTTACTCACTCAACCTTGTGTTGACAAAATTATTTCTATTTTATACGCATATGCAGGCTATCATTTGAACTAGTTACAAGATTTGGTGAAGAATTTAGGATTGCTTATGTTAGAACTTAGAAGAAACGTATTTAAGATTAATCAAGACTTAGTATAACTTAGATTATAAAATATCTTGTTTATAAATGTACTTTGTATTTGATTTATTTGGAAAATTAATTAAATAAATAGATATTGTCATTTTTAAATATTGCATGATAGTACCTTGAGAGCTGTGAGCAATCAGCTCACGCATTGACATTTCCGCCTTAGGTTGAAGTGTGACATATATTGTTTTATGTTATCATACATGTGTGGTTTTTTCTCTTTTTTTATTATTCGATGTTCGTCAATTTATTTTTGTCGTTTGATTTTCTATGTTTAGAACGTTTACACCTGGTGCGTTGTGCCGTGCTGATGGTGTAGTAAGTGAAAATAAATTTCTCAATGTCCAAATACAACAAGTTAACATATTTTAAAAAAATAAAAATCATGCGTTGCGGTGGCACTAGGGATGAGCAAAATCGGGACCGGTACCGAAATCGGTACCGATTTGGTACCGTCGGTACCGAATCGGTACCAAAGTTTTAAGTTTCGGGATCGGTACGGTACCGGTACGGTACCGGTATTTCCCGATTTTTACCTCGGGGAATATTTCAGTACCGGTACCAAGAATTAGGGATTTTCGGGATCGGGACCAGTCGGTACCGGTCCGGTACCATGCTCATCCCTAGGTGGCACATCGAAAACGAATTCACCGGTACTGTTTTAATTACGACACCGAAAATAAACCAAAAAATAAGTTAGCAACAAAACTCGTTGCGAAAAAAACTGCGCTTTGCGGTTGAAACCAACGCAATTTTAGTTAGTGTTGAATGTGATGGCATTATAAAAAAATGGAAGAAAAAACGTGTTGTGAGCGTAAATCAACAAGAACTCAAGCCCAAATACAACAAAGTAACATGTTTATATATTATAAACCCACAATGAACCAAAAATAGTAATAATAACCAACACGTTACAACCGCAAATTGACACAAATATGGCTAATAACAGCGGTGAAATAATAATAAAATAATAATAATAATAATAATATAATAATAAAGAGAGAAAAATATAAATTATAAAAAAAATAAAATAAGAAAAAGGTGGTCCGCCAAGTAATCCAATGAACCATTTGCAGCATCAAACCACCATTTATTTTTATCTATTACTAGCTTTAGAAACCCGTGTATTACACGGGATAAGTTAATATATAAATTACAATGAATAACTTAATACAAATAAAAAAATGATAATTAATTCTCTTTATATTATTTAATTTTTAAGACTTATTAAACATTGAATATTTGTAAAAAATAAAATAAAATAATTTATTATAGTTTTCAATTTCTCAAAAATTGAATGAAAGTGTATTTTTTTAAACATAAACTCTTTTATATACATTTTATTTTTAGAGAAAATATCTTTTGTGACATGTAATTATTATATTAGTATTTTTATATATTAAGTATGTTTACAATATAATTTATGACATTAATAATTCAATTAATGAAGATTAACCAATTAATACGGTATGTTGAATTTATAATCAATACTATATATTAAAAGATATATTTTTTTATTTTTTTCCATCAATAGAAGAGAATTGATTTTGAAGAGAATTTGATAATGAAAATAATCTTAGAATAATACGTGTCCAGAATTATTTTCTTTTATTAGTATAGGTAGATAGACATATAATAATGTTATGTTCGATTTTATATCATTTCATTTACTTTATCTTTTCAAGTTTGATTAAGTTATTTTTAGTAAGATATCTATTTAATCGTTTTTGTTTGATTTTGATTTGTTCTCTATCAATATGTACGTTTATATACACTGATCCAACGAATTCACCCCTTTTAGTACTAAAATAAAGGTGTAGCTACATTAACAATTATGTCTTCTATAAAGGACACAAAGACTGTTCTAACTTTTAAGAGAAGTTTTGTTTGATCAATATAAAAAATATATTTTTTATATCATTTATTCTAACTTAAAGGTAGCTAGTTAGTTAACTAACTTATAAACAAACACAAATACAATTGGATCAAGTAATCTTGATGTTGTGTTTTCTTGGAGTACAAGATTAAGATGTGATCAGTGACTACAACGAGTAACAGAAGTCAAAAGTCGTTGAAGTTCAGACTTATCAACCATATTGTATGCACTCATCACGTCTTTAGAAAATCTATTTGACACCAAGATCCATGCACATCTTGCTTGCCATTACACGTTAACGTTTTTAAATGTTTTTCTAATTTGTTTCTAGAAGACATTCAGTCACACCTTGGCATCATACCTCTGGTTCTTGCTATGACAATATATTTCTTATTTGACATTAGAAAATAGTAAGTCAATACATCTGACGACATCAACAGATATGCATAAAAGTTTCTATCTTTTCCACTCGTATATTTGGGAAATGGAGACTTCTAGGGCTGTAAACGAACCGAACGAACACTAACAAGGTCTTGTTCATGTTTGTTCGTTAAGGAAATAACGTGTTCACGAACGGTTCACGAACACTTACCGAACGAGATTTTATGTTCATGTTTGTTCATTAAGGAAATGAATGTGTTCACGAACAGTTCACGAACACAAATAAAATCAACAGAGCCTAGAAATTGAGACTGATGTATTCATCAATGTGAATAATGAAAGCATGTAAACGAATCGAACAAACACAAACATGGGCATATTTGTGTTCGTTCATTTAACTTTAAACGAATACGAACACTTAATCGAACAAATAATAATGTTCCTTTCCGTTTATTTAAAAAAAGAACATTTGTGTTCGTTTATATTCATTTGTTTATAATCTAATCTAATGAAACATAACTGAACAAAGATAAACGAACATAAAATGAATATAGATGAACAAATGTAAGTTAACACAATAAATATAAACGAACATAAATGAAAACACTTCAATGGACACAAATTAAAAAAATATAAAACCTTTATAGATGATTCATCCAGATAATAATTAATTATTTTATATTGATACATATACGAACATAAATAAACGAACATAAATGAACGTTTATGAAAATAAATGAACGAACGGAACATGTGTTCATGTTCGTTTGTTTAATTAAACGTACACAAATTTTTTGTTCGTGTTCGTTCGTTTAATAAATAAACGAATATAAACGAACTTCCCGCCGAACGATTTACGAACAGTTCACCGAACGTTCAGTTCGTTTAAAGGCAAAAAGACTTCTAAGAAATATAAAATATGTACCTAGCAAGATATAGCTTAGATATTTTAGGTGAAGAAACTACCTAACAAATGATATATTGAATACTTTCTAATATATACACTAATGGTGTCCCATTTGTTATCCAAATATTATACCCCTCCTTTATATTATTATTATTATAAGATTTAATTACTAGTTAATTAAAGACTGATCCTGTCCTTTGTGTGCTGTTACATAGGCAACTCAATCACAATTTCACACTGTCATATACAAGGTTTTTTTGTGAGCAGATAAACATGTACCGATGGATATATATACTAATACACATGGATTGAATATATCATTAATTTAAGGAAAATTAGTTTTAAATGCTCCTAACTATACATTATTGGCAAATAACATGCTCAACTTTACACCTGACTGGTGGCAGTCCCAACTAAAGGGATATTTATTTTTAACAATCCGCGACTAACGGATGACTAACTCCGTTAGTCTGATGATTACGTGGCATGATTTGTTGTCAAAACCTTAATTACGTGACGTAATACGTGGCAACTAGGCATAACAATAATAATAATAATAATAATATAATAGATAGGTGTAGATCCACATCATCCGTTCACCGTCTTCTACATCCCCACTTCACCATCTTCTCCGGCGGCAATTTCGCTGCCACCTCACCATCATCTGGCGAGTCATAATATGCCGCTATCTTCCTCCTCCCTGTTCATTCTCTAAGAGCCACCACTGCACCACTGTGCCATTGCCACTAGCAGCCGCCGCCATCGTCATCACCTGCAACTGCCATCATTTGGCTCCTCCCTCCCATAGAATATCCCTACATGCACCCATGTTTTCCGACGAATAAACGAATCACCACCACCACCACCAGTGGATTGTTTGAATCCAAAAAATCAGAATCGTTTTTCCGGTGGGTTGTTTGAATTCCGGCAAGGCTCCGCGGGCTATTAATTTGAACACCGTTTGAGGTAATAAATGCATCATTCAACTCGTTTTTATAAACCAAGTTAAAGCCCTAAGATTTTAATTGCAATACGTAATAAACTAACATGAATTTTGGGTTCGAATTGGAGTCTGTTTCTAGAGTTGTAATGAAAAACCCCAGCGTTGGACCAGAACTTCATCGTGAAGCATGGAGATGACAAATTAGCAGCAACAGTGGTGGCCGCGAATGGTGGTGGCCGGCGTATATAAAGACGTTAGTCCATGAGAGAGAGAGAGAGAGAGAGAGAGAGAATGAAGATACTATGCCATGTAAGCTGCCACATAAGCAATATTTTGACAACTAGGCTTGCCAACTCAGCAACAAACTAACGGAGTTAGTCATTCGTTAGTCGTGGACTGTTAAAAACAAATACCCTTTTAGTTGGGACCGCCACCAGCCAAGTGCAAAATTGTGCCTGTTATTTGCCAAGAGAGCATAGTTGGGAGTATTTAAAACTAGTTTTCCTTAATTTAACTAATATAAATTAGAAATTTCAACCCTGTTGTATTAATCCAGGGGGACTAATGTCTAACACAACCTAGTGTTTTAACTAAGATAAAACCGAAAGTATGACACAATTAAGCGGAAATGATTACTAAATAAAAGCCGTTTTATCAACCAAATAAAAGCCCTAAGATTTTAATTGCAATATGTAATAAACTAACATGAATTTTGGATTCGAATTGGAGTCAGTTTCTGGAGTTGTAATGAAAAACCCCACCGTTGGACCAAAACTTCATCGTGAAGCATGGCGATGACTAATTAGCGGCAACAATGATGGCCGCGAATGGTGGTGGCCGGCGTATATAAAGACGTTAGTCCATGAGAGAGAGAGAGAGAGAATGAAGATACTATGCCATGTAAGCTGCCACATAAGCAATATTTTGACAACTAGGCTTGCCAACTTAGCAATAAAATAACGGAGTTAGTCATCCGGTAGTCGTGGACTGTTAAAAACAAATACCCCTTTAGTCGGGACCGCCACCAGCCAAGTGCAAAATTGGGGCTGTTATTTGCCAATAGAGCATAGTTGGTAGGGATGGCACTGGGTCGGGTTTGGTTCGGGTTTAGGTAATCCCAAAACCATACCGGTTATGAAAGTCCGTCCCAAACCCGTCGGGTTTTACTCGGGTAATTACCCGTCGGGTTTCGGGTTTTCCCATCGGGTTTCGGGTTTTGATAAAATACCGGTCGGGTATACCCGACTCAAAACCTGCTAGGCTTCTACCGGGTTTTGACAAAATATAACTAATCGATTACAAAGATCGTTACCATAATGATAAAATGTCTCAAATAATCGACATAAAGAAGGTACGACATATATATATATATATATATATATATAATAAGTTATATCGGGTAAATGGGTTTATGTTATCGGGTAATCGGGTATATTAAAAATCCCATACCCGCGAAAAATTTCAAAACTAATCCCAAACCCTAATGGGTCGGGTATTACCCGTCCCATTTATGTCGGGTTGCGGGTTTTCCCATCAGATTCGGGTTTCATTGTCATCCCTAATAATTAGAAGTATTTAAAACCAATTTTCCTTAATTTAACTAATATAAATTAGAAATTTCAACCCTGTTGTATTAATCCAGGGGGACTAATGTCTAACACAACCTAGTGTTTTAACTAAGATAAACCTGAAAGTATGACACAATTAAGCAGAAATCATTACTTTTATTATAACTATGTTTCAGGATAGAACATGAACACTGTTACGCTTAATATTATCCAGTTTCTAAGAAAAAATAATGAGTTATGTTTGTTATAAAATTTATAAACTGTTTGAAAATATTTTGGTTTCCTTCTCTAATGATATTTTTATGCTATTCTCAAATAATAAGTTTTATTTAAAGTGACTAATTTTTCTTTTTTTCTTTGAAGACAAGCAAGAAATGAAATGATAAATGGATATTTGACAAGTTATAGCCTAAAGGAATTTTGTCACGTCTTAATACTTTACAAGTTAAAAAGACATATCTTATCAAGATTTTTGATGGTTGGTATCAGAGTTGCAATTGCAAAGGATCCCATTACGGGGTTAACTACGTTCTGACTCTTGCAAATATTCAATTCTTCTATTTTGTGGTACTAATATGAGAGAGAGAGAGAGAGAAAGAGAGAGAGAGAAAGAGAGAGAGGGATGTAAATGTGAAAAGCATACTAAACAACTCCATTCCCTTTATTTACTAGAAAATATAAGCAATTAAAAAGAGAAGATGAGGTGTAGTAGTTAGGTTATTTGGTTACATCACCATTTTTCATGTCATTCTTTTCATCCCCAACACATTGTGTGTAAATATAGAGTATATCCTTCCCATTTTGCATATCCCTAAACCATTTTTCAACTACTAATTTAAAAAAATATCATCAAGACCAAATAATAGTTATACGACTCGTATAGTTACTAGTCAACGTCACTTGACACCACTTGACACTTATACGACTCATATCATAATGTTCAGTGGAGCTCGGTAGAAAATGGAAAAAATGTGTACGTTTGAATTTAATTGAATATAGTACTCTAACAACTTGATAAATACCCATGACACTCACTCTATGTTAATTTTTATTTGTTTCAATTGAAATATAAACTTAGATGGGTATATTCATCTTCTAAATAGTACAAGTTTTGCAGGTCAATGCCAGTAAATAAATAGTTATTTTATCAGTTAAAACTTGCATCTGGTATCAATGGAGCAGTTGATCCAATATATGAGATTGTGAGGGCCCAAGCAAAAATCTAACATTTACCTGAAGAGTTTATGGCTATCTTTTCACGTGATGGAAGGCACACATACCTGAAGTACCTGTCGAGTCACGAGCTTGAATATGTATAACGAGTGCTTGTCGTCTTGTTCACAACAAATATATCAAAAAACATAAGGAAATATAATGGCTCAACTTACACTTAACAAAGCTTCAAAAGTTTCTGTTAACTACTTTCTGATGTATAAGTTTTCCGCTAAACAGTTGTTAACTGCTTCATTAGCCTTTTGAGGTTCGCTTCTTTCTTCTCCCTAAAAATAAAAGGTATAAATTATAATTTATAATAGCTCAATCATTAATAATTTAAGTGTTCACACAATCATAAAATAAAATTATGTACCTCTCAACATATTCTTTTTACAATTCTTTTGCTTGAACAAGCTTTGTGAATAGGTTGCGATAAACATCAAGGTCCCGATCAACACTCATTTTGTTTATGTTTAATGTTGCACTAAGCTGTAATCCCAATAACAAGTTATAAACATGGTTTCTCAGATAATAATCGATAAAAATGTGTATTACCTTCTCCAATTGGTGGGGTCGGTTGCATTTGCCAATTCCAAAAGGCGAAACAAACCAACAGCAAAGAACCGACTGTAACTAAAACTTCCATCACCCCCGGCTCTCTCTGAAACGTCCTTCAAAATATCCTCCTGTTTTTTTATGAAAATTCGACCAGAACTAGAGTTTTGAGCGCGGGCCCATGTTTCCAGTTTGTGTGCATCAGCCATGCATTTTGCTCAGTCTTAATGTACAAAATCATTCAAATATGAAAGCCCTTTAGTGATGGACCTGTATTGTTGCGGATCCTCGTTTAGTGCCTTAATGTATGCTTGAAATATGGCCTCTCGATCATCTTCACTCGGGAATCCGTCCATAAGTTGATCATAAACGGTAACGAATCACAAAGCGAATACTTCATCGTAACGGTGTGTCTTTTTGTGTTTCATTAAATGTTACTGCTTGGTATTGGCCGTTTGTAAGCATTCAGAAATTTCAACTTCGTCTCTGAAACTGGTGGCAGATCTGAAGGGAAACAAACCTAAATATTAGTCATTTGAACCCTAAACAAAAGGAAAATGACCAAAATTTCCATTTTACGGGTCAAAATCAACATTCTCAGTTGACCAACTTTTTCCAAAAATGTCCATGCTAAATCATGGCGCATCTATGGCTTTTAATCATTAAGTTGATGGGAATTTTAGCCAACCAGTTTATGCCGCCTACCATATTATCGCCAAATCGACACCCTTTTTTCTAACAGTTTATATTCTTTTAAAAGCATCAGATGCTACTGTGTTTTTTAAAAATGTTGGACGCCGGGATTTCATTGTTGACTCGCTCAGATTTTTAAAAATGTACAAAATGGAGCGTTCGACGGGAAAAGCATAGCTTCCGACATTTTTCAAAAACCCAGTGAGTCGAGGATGAAATCACACCTTCTGACATTTGTAAAAAATCACAGCGGCCATCAATTTTAAAAACAAACATAAACTGATGTATAAAAGCACATCGGGTCGACGATAACACACCTTCAGTCTGCCTGAATCCCGTCGGCTAAAATTTAAATTTGCTTTTTCCTAAAAAAGTGTGGATTGGACGATAATAGGAGACGTGGCATAATCTGGTTGGTTAAACCTCCTGTAGAGTTAATGGTAAACGTTAATGATTTAGCATGGACATTTTAGTCATTTTCACCTAAAGAAACCTAGGCCTGTAAACGAACCGAACGTTCGGTGAACTGTTCGGCGGGAAGTTTGTGTATTTAATAAAACAAACATGAACAAAAAATTTGTGCTCGTTTAATTAAACAAACGAACATGTCACATGTTCTGTTCGCTCATTTACGTTCATAAACGTTCGTTTATATATTAATAGAAACTAATTAAGTATTATATATGGATGAGTCATCTACTTAAAGGTTTTTATATTTGTTAACTTGTGTTCATTTAAATTTAAATGTTTTCAATTATGTTTGTTTGTGTTCATTTACATTTGTTCATTCGTGTTCGTTTGTCTTTGTTTAGTTTAGATTTTAAACAAACAAACACAAATGTTCATTTTTTAAATAAAGAACATCAACAAAATAAATATTTGTTCGATTAAGTGTTTGTGAACACGTTCATTTCCTTAGAACATAAACTCTTGTTTTCCTTAAGAAAGCTACAAAGCCTAGATATTAGAAATAATTAGGCTACTACTAATGATAATAATTGTTTCGGTAAAAAATTAGCAAACAAATGATGTGCGAAACACGTTCTATTAAAACCTAACACAACTTAGACACTCTAGTTTTAAATTTATAAATCTAGACTCTCCTAATGCTAGACCACTAGACATGCAAGTGTACCTATCGACTGTAGTAAAGCCTAATGAAGTCCGGATATCGAACCCAAAGGACACTAGCGACACCTAAACTAGACTCTGACTAATAACTTAAATAAATTGACATAATTGATTTTTTTGTGTTTTTTTATTACTAACTATAAACTAAAAAAATGCTTAAACAAAAACTGACACGAATAAATAAGGGTGGAACTCAAATAGGGGAAACAACTACCTAGGTAAGGAATCCTACTAGTCAACTCGTAAACTCTCAGAATTTGATTTATGATTGGTACCGTATTCTAAAAATAAGAAATTTAAGGAATAACTGAAGTATGCTAGATCACCTCCCGGTCTGACCAACAATACCTAAGAACCCTAAATATCATGTAAACTCAACAGTTTAATGGTTCGGATCACCTCCCGGTCTCACCTTACCTAAATATGCTAAGGTACCAAAAGATTAAATCACCTCTCGGTCTCTCTAATCACAATACACCCTGAGGCGTGAAGAGGTAATTTATTGAATTCGGTTATAATTCGGATTTGTAAGAATCTAAAGGAATCTAGGGTAACTCACTCTCGTGCAATCACTACCCAAACCCGCAAAGACCAAAACAGACGACACTCAATTACCTCCCGGTCTCACAAGTGGCTGAATAAAAAGTATCTCTAAACTCTCAATTACCGTTCCTATGGAATACGTTAACAGTATACCATAAACTAGTTACAAACACACAGTAAGCAACCTAATATGCATTCATACATGAAAGACGTTCACAAAGACACATATGGAACAAAAATTGATTATAAATTAATACCAAATACGCAAATGCATCACAACCAAATAAAATAAAAACTTTACCAAGACATGAACCAATCAATAATAATCCAACACCAAAATAAAATGAGTCTAAAAAGTTTTCATCCAAATCCAGGCAGTCTAATAGTTTGGCCAATCATAATTACGAATGAAACAAAGATAAAATATATATTGCAGTTCATCGTAAAAAGAAATAAATATGATTGAGCTACTAGCCTGTGAGCTTAAATTAATTGAGCCGTGTGCCTGGTAGCTTAAATTAATTCTCCTGCTTGCTAGCCTGCTTCTTTGTTTTTTAGCCGTGAACTTTTTGTTTGAGCAGCTTGTCTTGTTGCTTCTTTAAAATCAATTATTTGAATTGATAATAACCACAGCCGCCAACAACCGAGGGGTGGCCCCCCCAATTACGTCACAATCTTCCAATCTAATAATTGCCTTTATTTATACACTATTGCTCTTTCTTCTTTTGCTGACATACGAGAACCAACTAATTCCAACCTTGTTTCTTCTCTGGGTCATAACAACTGGCCCAAAGCCTAATCAATATTTTCTTTCAAGCCCGTAACATACTTTGGACACTTAACCTACATAATTTAATTTGAAACCCAATAACTCTTGGCTCCTGTGACACAAAACCTACACAACAAATAATTTCTTTTAAATTCTTTATAATTTATTATTATTAGTTTGTGTCACAACTAATTTGATGTGAGTCGATTTACATTGTTAAATAGAATGCATGTATATTAATATAATGTGTTTGAATATTTACTCAGTCTCAAGTTTAGTTAAAATACTTTAAGCTCTTTTATTCATGAAATTATTAAAAACTAAATATGAGTCAATTGAGAGTCATAATAAATAAAAATAACCCTAAAGTTACTCAAAAGTGTGAGAAATACTTATATTATTTATATATAATTTAGCCCATATCAAATATCCGCACAGTTAAACCTTTTTCGTCCCTGAAAAAGTATTTTGCAATGGAATCATAATTTGAAACTGATTTTTAAAACATATAGGTTATCTTTTAAGCACAGATAAACGCAAAAACCGCGATTGCCGATTTTTTTATCCACTTAAACCCAGCCACTAGTCTATCAAGCCCCCAATTTTATTTAGCGTTTTAAGTTCAAAAACCACGGCTACACCTACCCCATCTCAGACAAAGAGAGCTACAAAAACTAGAGTCAAAACAGAATGGTTTGACAAATCACCATAAGCCAATGACTCGTTGATGGTACTAAGTAGATGCACTCGGTGAAATTTGGTGGATGAATGGTCTTGTGGAGGTCGTACGAGCTATTCCTAAATATTATTGGACTTTGTCCTATAAATTCCTCATTTGATATTTATTGACTAAGAACCTTCGAGCCCCAATAGTGTATCCTCAGAGTCACTATCCCCTTGGTAACACGTAAACTCTAAGTCCCGTCTAGTATGTGCACATTAGCCTCTTTTTCTATTTTTGAGAATGCTTATTTGGCAATTTTCATTACATAACTTTCTCTTTCTTTTGATTTTCGGACAAATTTTTGGAATACTCATAACTTTCATAACATACTTTTTTTTTTCTTTTCTTTTTCAATCTTTTTTTTTCTTTTTTTTTTTCATTTTTTTATATCACCCTAAAGTATGTAACTATTTCTAAGCTCGTAAAAAGATGGACATGTGGTGGTGTGCTGGTTTGAGTGCATCTAAGTCTTGCCATCTCAAAGTTTTTAGATTATGGTAATCCTCCCTAAGCATCGAAATTCGTTTCACCATTTTTCAAATTATTAGATATATGAAATATGCTAAAGAGGACTATCAAAGCTAGTTGGGCCTACCGACACATCCCAAGCTTAGTGCGTTATCTTTTATTTAATCTCATATATAATAGTAGTTTTAAAAACCAATCTCAAATTTTTCTATCATTTTCCATTATTTTGCAAAAAATTTCGGTAAGTATTCGGGACAAATTTTTTCAACTTTTTTTTATTATTATTTTTAAACTTTTTTTTATTATTTTTATTTTTTTTTAAATTTTGAATTTTTTTTAAATATAAAAACGTCAGTTTCCCATCCCCACACTTAAATGTCACATGGTCCTCAATGAGACAGGAAAAAGACAAAAATTAAAGCACATTCAAATATAAGTAAAGTGGAACAGACTCCCCTGGTTAATATGACAAATTGCCTCGCGAGTCGTGTCCTGTGCCCTCCAATTCGAACGAAAGCCTCATACTCCAATGCTCTCTACCAAGCTGTCACTTATGGACGAAAGCAGCAATCAATCAGCAAATAATCTCCCCACACTTGAATCAAACCATGTATCATCAATCATCCAATAACATCCACAGCAACCTGAAAGCAAACTAAGAAACAACCAATACAAGAAAATAAGAAAAACCCAAAACAAAAATAAAAGTAAAACATAAACATTCTATCGGGTTGCCTCCCGGGAAGCGCTAAGTTTACAGAAGAGTCTTCAGCCAGACTCGCTCCCGAAATCTCAATCAAGAGGCTTTTCTTTTATCCAACCCCGGTCTAACCCGTTTAGTTTCACCCGTCCAACATTTTTAATCAAATAACACATAGTGAAACTAAAAAGCATTTTAAAACATTCAAACGGGTCGGACCACCAATACTTAAACTTACCCGGACCAAACCTAATACGTAAAATATAATGAGGAAAATGGTTATAATTGCATTTTAGTGCTCTCCTATAACTCTTAATGTACCATTTTTGAACCCTCAAAAAGTGCTGATCCGAGCATTTTCGCTCCCTCTTCTGTGGCTTTGTCGATTTCGGTGGCGATCCACTATCTAGTTCCTCCACAAACTTTCTAATCTTCATAGGATGTAACGACTCAACTAACTCTAATGACTCCACATCCTCTGTTACAACTTCCTCTGTTTTTTCTTCTTCTGGTGACAATTTGATCTAGATTGTTGGCTTCCCCATGATTAGTTTTTCTAAATAGATAAGATCGCCAACATGGTCAAATTCTTCATGTTCTTCATATACTGGTAAGCCCACTAACTCATCACCAAACTCATCCTCCCAATATGGTACATGCTCCTTCTCTTCGTCATCTTCCATCTGGTTAAGTGGCTCCTCAACGACATCTTCACTCGAATTCATGTAATCAGGTAGCTCCAACTCCATCTCTTTTATCACTCCCTCATCATCATTATTCCAGAAGTCATCATCTGTTTCATAGAAGGCTTCCTGCTCCTTGTAAGAAAAACTCTCATTTTGAATTCTAGCACTTATCTCTTCTAACCTAGCTTCGAGTTCCTCTATCTTACGGAGTCTTTCTCTTTCGATCAACTTATCAATCCTGGCTTCCAATTCCTTAATCTTTTGGAATCTTTCACGTTCCTCTTGTTCGGCTCTTTCCAACATCATCTCTTTCCAACATCTTCTATATAAAATACTCCTAAACTGACTCAATCTATTAAACATATTAACTAGACTCGAAAAAATAAAACACAAACTAAATTAACCTAAACACAACTAGCCGCGCTAAATTTAAGACACTCACAACTAAAAAAAACAAAAAGACCAATTAATCAATTAAGTTCAATCAAAACTAGTTTCGCTATCGCCTAAGTATCCCCGGCAACGGCGCCAAAAACATGATGTGCGAAACACGGTCTATTAAAACCTAACCTAACTTATCTAGTTTTAAATTTATAAATCTAGACTCTCCTAATGCTAGACCACTAGACATACAAGTGTACCTATCGACTGTAGTAAAGCCTAATGAAGTCCGGATATCGAACCCAAAGGACACTAGCGACACCTAAACTAGACTCTGACTAATAACTTAAATAAATTGACATAATTGATTTTTTTGTGTTTTTTTATTACTAACTATAAACTAAAAAAATGCTTAAACAAAAACTGACACGAATAAATAAGGGTGGAACTCAAATAGGGGAAACAACTACCTAGGTAAGGAATCCTACTAGTCAACTTGTAAACTCTCAGAATTGGATTTATGATTGGTACCATATTCTAAAAATATGAAATTTAAGGAATAACTGAAGTATGCTAGATCACCTCCCGGTCTGACCAACAATACCTAAGAACCCTAAATATCATGTAAACTCAACAGTTTAATGGTTCGGATCACCTCCCGGTCTCACCTTACCTAAATATGCTAAGGTACCCAAAGATTAAATCACCTCTCGGTCTCTCTAATCACAATACACCCTGAGGTGTGAAGAGGTATTTTTATTGAATTCGGTTATAATTCGGATTTGTAAGAATCTAAAGGAATCTAGGATAACTCACTCTCGTGCAATCACTACCCAACCCCGCAAAGACCAAAACAAACGACACTCAATTACCTCCCGGTCTCTCAAGTGGCTGAATAAAAAGTATCTCTAAACTCTCAATTACCGTTCCTATGGAATACGTTAACAGTATACCATAAACTAGTTACAAACACACAGTAAGCAACCTAATATGCATCCATACATGAAAGACGTTCACAAAGACACATATGGAACAAAAATTGATTATAAATTAATACCAAATACGCAAATGCATCACAACCAAATAAAATAAAAACTTTACCAAAACATGAACCAATCAATAATAATCCAACACCAAAAATAAAATGAGTCTAAAAAGTTTTCATCCAAATCCAGGCAGTCTAATAGTTTAGCCAATCATAATTACGAATGAAACAAAGATAAAATATATATTGCAGTTCATCGTAAAAAGAAATAAATATGATTGAGCTACTAGTCTGTGAGCTTAAATTAATTGAGCGGTGTGTCTGGTAACTTAAATTAATTCTCCTGCTTGCTAGCCTGCTTCTTTTTTTTTTTGAGCCGTGAACTTTTTGTTTGAGCAGCTTGTCTTGTTGCTTCTTTAAAATTAATTCTTTGAATCGATTATAACCACAGCCGCCAACAACCTAGGGGTGCCCCCCCCCCAATTACGTCACAATATTCCAATCTAATAATTGCCTTTATTTATACACTATTGCTCTTTCTTCTTTTGCTGACATACGAGAACCAACTAATTCCAACCATGTTTCTTCTCTGGGTCATAACAACTGGCCCAAAGCCTAATCAATATTTTCTTTCAAGCCCGTAACATACTTTGGAAACTTAACCTACATAATTTAATTTGAAACCCAATAACTCTTGGCTCCTGTGACACAAAACCTACACAATAAATAACTAACTCATTTTTTCATGAAATCATTAAAAACTAAATATGAGTCAATTGAGAGTCATAATAAATAAAAATAACCCTAAAGTTACTCAAAAGTGTAAGAAATACTTATATTATTTATATATAATTTAGCCTATATCAACTAACTTTTGATCAGATTAGTGCGTGAGGTGGGCTGCTTAATGGTTAAATGATTGAACACAATGATGTGATTACGAGGGAAAAAACCTTGATTATGATAATATTGTCTCAGTCAAAAATTAACAACGTAATCTTTGGTCGAATTGCTTCGGTCAAAGATTAACAACGTAATCTTTGGTCGAATTGGTACGTGATTATAATAATCACCGGCACAAAAAACCCCGGACGGTGAAAACTATCACCGTCACTTTTATTAATAATAAAATGGTGGTTACAAGTGGTGGAGCTGATAAGTGATCGTAAACTATGTGTTACAGTATATGCTAGTAGTGTAACATCCTAAAATTTTTATATTGATAAATAAAAGAAAGTTATGTTTAGTAATTTCACGTTTTAGTTATTTAATGTCGAGTAAGGAACGGGTCTTGGGCTTAGTTATTTTATGAACTCGGCCTGTCTCGACCCGTAGGAAGCCAACCCGAGCCTAACCAAACCCGTAGTATATAAACGAAAGTTCTTGACACTTCCACCATTTTCACCATCTTCCTTCACTTACACCCACCCAAACACTCTCAATTCTAGAGAGAGAAGCTAGAGAGAGAAAGTTCTCAAATCACAAATCCGAGTCCACAATCTTGTTCCTAATCGTTTTTGGTAAGTCCCTCTCGAAAATCATCCGTTTTCATAACCATTTCGGCCTCAAATCGGGCAAAAACGTAACTTGAGTTTTCGGGTCAAAAACCGCCTTGTTTTGGTGTCAAAATGCAAGCTTTTGTGTTTAAAAGTACTAGGAATCGATAGCCCTTTCAATCCCGAGCATTTCCATGTCAAAAACTTCGATTTTGGGTCAAAAATCTGGAAAATCTGGAAAACCCGTAGTTTTCTCCGTCGCCCAGCTTGAAGGAGTCGAATCAGACTCATTCGATCGAATCAGTCGATCGAATCAGTCCATTCGATCGAATGTGTAGATCGAACAAGTCCAGTCGACCGAATAGGGAAGCAACCGAACGGTCTCCATCTTATTCGACCGAATGAGCTTCATATCCGACCGAACGAGTTCCTATTCGATCGAACAAGTGCCATGTCCGACCGAACGAGTTTTCCCAACTGGTTCGATCGAGTGTGTGTCTAGTTCGATCGAGTGTGCCTCAGATTCGATCGAATATGTCCCTATTCGACCGAATCAAGCCAGAACCAAGCCGAACGAGTTTTCCCAACTGGTTCGATCGAGTGTGTGTCTAGTTCGATCGAGTGTGTCTCAGATTCGATCGAATATGTCCCTATTCGATCGAATCAAGCCAGAACCAAGTTGTTTCCAAGATTCGCCTGAAGTGAAGTTCGTTTATGAAATAAATTAAAAACCTAATGGAAAATGTGTTAAGGCGGTTATCGAAAATGAGTAGTGGTAATAGTAGTAGTAGTAATTGATATGTGTAAATATTATACAGTTAGCCGAGCCCAGTTAAAGAAAGGAATTACAATCAACGGCGAGCGTAACAGGATCCAGGTGAGTTTCTAGCCCCACTTATGTGTTATGTTTTCGGGGCTGTGTGCATACTCAATATGTTTGTTAATACGCTTATCCTAAGAGATAAGTGTATGCCTTATGTGAATAATATGTAAGTACGAATGATTGCTTGATGGTGCGTGAACGATCTTCGGATATTGCACGTACTGTCAGGTTGTAAAGTTATGTATAAGGTAGGTATGTTATGCACGAATGATTGCTTGATGGTGCGTGAACGATCTTCGGATATTGCACGTACTGCCAAGTTGTACGCTAGCAGGAATGTAGATATGATATGTATGCTTATGTGTATGAATGTGATAATGTTAATAAAAGAAGGAAAGGACGGTTGTATGGTTACGAAAAGGGTACCGAGCCCTAATAATACTCGAAGTATGATGTATGGTTGTATGGTAACGAAGAGGGAATCGAACCCTACTAATATTCGAAAACATGGGACCAGACCCTAATAATATCTGCGATGTTAGGGACCAGACCCTAATAATATCTGTGATGTTAGGGACCAGACCCTTATAATATCTGTGATGTTAGGGACCAGACCCTTATAATATCTGTGATGTTAGGGACCAGACCCTTATAATATCTGTGATGTTAGGGACCAGACCCTTATAATATCTGTGATGTTAGGGACCAGACCCTTATAATATCTGTGAGGTTATAGGGCGAAAGGCTCTTTAAAACGTATGATTATGAATGTAAAGAAAGTATGTAAGTAAGAAAGAAAGTATGTAAGTAAGAAAGAAAGTATGTAAGTAAGAAAGAAAGTATGTAAGTAAGAATGAAGGTATGAGTACTTATGTGTGTATGAAAGAAAGTTATGAGGTTAAGTACGTATGTATGTAACAAGATATTGTATGGTAGTGTATGATAACTAGAACTCACTCAGCGTAGCTGACTTTTAGTATGCACGCAGGTGAGTAGGATGAGACAGCTGGCTTGAGTGGAGGACACATGGCAGAAGACTAAAGCCTGGCATCTGAAGATCCGATATGTTTTATAAGTTACGTTTTGATTTTGAAAGACAAGAGGAATGTTTAAAGACATGATTATGAATTGATATGTAATGTTTTATGAAAGTTTTATATTCCGCGTAAAGTTTTTAATTAACTCTGATATTTAGAACGGTGTTCATGAGTAAATCCAACATGAAAGTAGGGTTACCGGTAACGGGGCCTTACAAGTAGCTAGGTAAGTGAAGGTGTGTGTTCTAATGATATTATCAGCTCGTTTATATAAGAGAAAGTTACAACTGTTATCCCAAATAATCCGAAAACCCTAGACTATTTATTCCATATTCCGTTGCTTGCCCACGTTCCAATTGACGAAGTCCAAGCATTAGCCGTTGTAAGTCCACGTTCAAATTAGCATATTTAGCACGTGATCTTATCTGCAAAACAAATATAAGTAATATAGGATAATTGAATTAGTCATATATCATCCTAGGAATATTAGCGTTGACAGGATAGCTCAAAATCCTTGAATCGTAGCTCATTCTGAGGATAAAAAATCTACACCCAACAATTGCCCCCAATTTTTGTAGATTGCGTGTGACAGCTGTAAAAATTTCAAATTTTAAAAAGTAAAAATATCTTCTGTTAACTGAAAGGACATGCACGCGGATTGAGGAGACCCTAAAAACCGTCCTTTTAGGTTATAATCAACTCATTTCCCAATCTCAAAATAATAATAATCTCTCCATCGGTTCGCCATAAGGTCAGTTCTTCTTTCTTTTCTTCTTAATTTCTTGAAATTTTTCTTCCGATTCGAACAATAATGAGGAAGAGAACCCCTCGAGCGCCCAATCCTTTCTCCTTCATAACCTCAGAAGATTTCGTTGACCAAGCTCACATTCCCGCCACCGATGAAGACCAGTGTCTTTTCAGAGATCTAGATATTATATTTCTGAAAGACTCAGGCTTACTACCTGCTGAAGCAATTATTAGGCCGTATGACCCCAAAGTAAAGGCTGACTTTTCTTCCAAAACCTGGGTTTGCTTCTTTTATTATCCCTTTTCGATCGGCCTTTCATATCCGTTTTCTTCGCTTATCAAAGAGTTCTTTGATGTCACCGGGTTCTCTTACTCCTAAGTCATGCCAATGGTGTGGAGAGTCTTGGCTACTGTAGATCGATTGAATAAAACCCATAGGTAGTCGATAGGCATACCTGAGATAGCCGCGACCTATAACCTCTGTACCCACGGATATTTCCGCTACTGTCTTCAATCCAAATCAAGCCGACTTTATATGATTCCCAAGGTGTCCGGTAGTGACCCTGATTGGAAGAAAAGATTCTTTTTCGTGCGCCGCGACTCTATTCCCGACAGAATGAGCTTGCCTATTAAATGGGTTCACAAGGGTAGGAAATTCTTAGGATAAGATTTCTTTTTGCAAATAATTTGTGTTAATACGGTTTCTTTTTTGGCAGTTGTGTTTGAAGATTTGATAAAGTATATGAAGGATACGAATAGAATGCTTAAAGCATTGTTTAAGGTTCCGCTGGAGGATAGAGAGTTCTGGGTAGAAGAAGAAACAGGGGAAACAAGTGTGACCACTACGAAGTCTGTTGAGAGTATGTCTTCTGGTAAGTTTTTCCAGGTTTTTTTTATGAAATTCTTAGGATTTCACTTTCTTGGGAATAACTTGATAAATTGTTGTATAGGGATACCAAAGCCAAAGTCTTCTTTCAGCTTAGTCCACCTGGATGACCTTATCGAGGATAGGACCGTGGTTAAACAAGAACACTCCAAAATCCTCTCCCCGGTAGTGAGAGTTCCGACGACTCGCTAGAAAAGCGCTTCACAGAAAAAGAGGAAAGCCACTACTTCAGCTGAGACCGAGCCTTTTGCCGATATGAGCACTACTGATGCTGTGTTGAAGCTACAAGCTCTTGCCAACTTTCTTGGAACAGTAAGTATTTTTGTTTATCCTGAAAATAGTAAGCTGCAGAAATACTTATGTTAATTTGGGGATAACAGAAAGCTGAAGGTTACCGTCAGAGATCCCAAGATGCTGAATCAGCTCAGAGAGAGGCTGAGTCAAGTTTGCCGATCTTCTACATGCTGTTGACATAAAGGATAAGTTACTCAAAAAGAAGGATAAAGAGATTGTGGATCTCAGAGCTTCATTTGAGTTGGAGAAGACTGAATTCCTTGAAGAAGCCAAGAAGTGTGCAACCACCAATATCCTGGAGTTGATGCTCAAGATGTTGGAGGAAGTGCAAGCGAAGGGTTACACGATGGACTCCTGGAACTCCACTACTTGGAAGAAGAAGCTGAAAATGCTAAGGGTGGAGAAGTTTGAAGAAGATGATGTGGCAGGTACTTCTGAAGTGATCAAGGATGCTGGTGCTAGTGAAAAGGTGAAGGAAACCAAGGCTGGTGATGTGACGGAGTCGGAAAAGAAGGAGGGTGATCATGGTGAAGGTGAAAAGGCTTGAACCGGGTGTTCCAGTTGTGTTAATGTGTTCGTGATGGTTGTCGAAACTATTTATTTTGGTTGTGTAAGGATAATACAATATGCTAAGGATAATGATTTGGGTGGAGGGATCCTGGTTCAGTACGAAGCCCAAATCGTCTTTTATTTCCTGCTTTTAGAACAATATGATGGTTCGGGTGGTGGGCTCCGTTTTGAGTGAAACCCGAATAATCTTTTCCTGCATGATAATATTAGTATAACGTTTTATGACTTATATTGGTATCCTTTCCCTTTTTCTGTTTAGAGAAAAATTTAAGTTTGTTAGAAATGAAAAATTTCTTAGTAACAGCTTAAGTTTTATTCAACAAACCAATACCAAGTCATAAACTTTATCTTGTAAATAATACGAAAGATGAAATATTCACAAATAGGAAATCATACCGGAATCGCATATCAATTAACCTGGATAATGTCTAGACCATCTTATTTTTCCAATAAGACCATTGTTTAGGATGCTCCTCTAATCCTGGGGATATAGTGATGAGATTGCAATATCAACATTATCCTGAAAATAATTTCATAAATTCTGGCGACAAGGCCTCAACAATCTGGCGACAAGGCCTAAATAAACTGGCGAAAAGACCCTTAGAAGAGGTGAAAACCCCTTAAACCTTAGGAATAAACTGGCGACAAGGCCCTTAAGAAGAGGTGAAAACCCCTTAAACCTTAGGAATAAACTGGCGACAAGGCCCTTAAGAAGAGGTGAAAACCCCTTAAACCTTAGGAAATGGTACGTCTACCATAAACTTTGAGATTCAAACCAATAGCTGAGGATAACGAGGTAACAAGTCACTATATTTCATGTGCTGGCCCCGTCTCTCAAACTACGGCCGAATAAACGTGCGCTACAGGCAATCTTAAGAAGAAGTGAAAACCCCTTAAACCTTAGAAACAAACTGGCGACAAAGCCCTTAAGAAGAGGTGAAAACCCCTTAAACCATAGGAAATGGTACATCTACCATAAACTTTTAGATTCAAACCAATAGCTGAAGATAACGAGGTAACACGTCACTATATTTCATGTGCTGGCCCCGTCTCTCAAACTACGGCCAAATAAACGAGCGATACAGGCGATCTTAAGAAGAGTTGAAAACCCCTTAAACCTTAGAAGGCATTAAATAATACCTTAACTTGCGACAAAGGCCGAAGAAACTGGCGACAAGGCCCAAGAAGACAGGCGACAAGGCCACATATACTGGCGACAGGCCCAAATATACTTCATCCCATGTGGGGATACCATATGTCTTCAGGCTACAAAACAGTTAACTCTAAGTGAGGGGTGGGTGTTAGCCTTGCTAACACCCCTCCGATGCTTAAGTCAGTACCATGATAAAGGAATAATAATATTGAAAAAATGAATAAAAATGTAAATTCGAATACATACCTTAGTTGTTTAACATTATTGTTACATTCCTCATGATAGAAATTATCTTCGGGATAGAAGTCTTACATAAAATATTTTTTGAGGTGGATAGCGTTCCAATCCCTTGGCAATGAGTCACCATCCAAAGTAGACAATCTATATGCCCCCTTTCCTGCTTCTGACTCAATCAAGTAAGGACCTTCCCATTTTGGTGCGAGCTTTCCATCTGCAAGATTTGTAGTATTCTGAAAGGCTTTTCAGAGAACCAAATCCCCTTCTTGGAATCTACGAACCCTGATATTCTTGTTGTAGGACTTTGCTATCTTTTGCTGATAAGAGGCCATTCTGATCTTTGCTAAATTCCTGAGTTCTTCTGTTGCATCTAGATCTTCAAGTAGACTTTGAGTGTTATTTTCGGGATTTTGATGACTGACTCTAGCTGTAGGGATAACCATTTCTGTCGGGATAACTGCTTCAGCTCCAAATACCAATGAGAAAGGAGTCTGACCAGTAGTATTCTTTGAAGTGGTCCTATCTGCCCAAAGAATAAAAGGTAGTTCTTCGGCCCACTTTCCTTTCTTAGACCCCAACTTTTTCTTCAGATTATTGATGATGATTTTGTTGCTTGATTCGGCCTGTCCATTAGCCTGAGGATGGACAGGTGTTGAAGTGATCATTTTGATTCCCCAACTGGCACAGAACTTGGTGGTTCTCTTGCTGATGAACTGCGAGCCATTATCACACACTATCTCTGCCGGGATTCCAAATCTTATCAGAATATTGCTCTTGATGAATGAGATAACTTCTTTCTCTCTGACTTGAACAAAATACTCAGCCTCAATCCACTTCGAGAAATAATTTGTCATTGCCAGTATAAAGACTTTTCCTCCCGGAGCTCTTGGTAGCTTTCCCACAATATCCATACCCCACTTCATGAAAGACCAAGGGGATACAATAGGATACAATGGTTCTGCTGGTTGGTGCAGAATGTTGCTATGTCTTTGGCATGCATCACATTTCTGAGAATAATTTATAGCATCTCTCTTCATCGTTGGCCAGAAATATCATATTCTCAGGATTTTGGAGAATAGTGCTCTGCCCCCCCAGTGTGATTCCCACAGTCTCCTTCATGGATATCCTGAATTACTTCTTGAGCTTCTGCCTTCTCCAAGCACTTAAGATATGGTCCTGCAAGAGATTTTCTGTATAATATATCATTCATTATAGTATATGGGATTACCTTCGTGAGAAAATATCTTGGGTTTTCATTCTCGGGGATAACTCCATCCTGAATATATCTCCTGATCGGGATAATCCAAGAATTTTCATTATCTTCAGAGTTCTTGACTCTCATATCTTCATTGTCTTCTGATATTTCATTGACACCTTGCTCTTCTATTGCTGGGCTTAGGATATGTATGATGGGAATCTTGACACCTTCCGGTATTTTGAAAGATGAAGCTAAGTATGCTAGGGCATCTGCTTCAACATTCTCTTCTCTAGGTACCTGTGAAATATCAAACATTTTGAAACATTTTGCTAGTTTTTTTACTAGGTCTAAGTATTTCATTAGTTTTTCTCCTTTAACAGTATACGAACCATTAAAACAATTAGTTAATAATAGTGAATCAACATGTACTTGAATAAACCTGATTTTGATGTCGATTGCTGTAAGGCCCCGAACCCGGTAGCCCTACTTTAGCGTCGGATTTACTCATAAACACAGTTCGTACAAATCAGAGTTCATTAAAACTTTCGCGGAATATAAAAACTTTCATAAAACATTTCATAACAAAACACGTCTTGTCTTAAAACATCATTTTGTCTTACAAAATAATCGAAACATTTAACTTAAACGTCTTGAGTCTTCTGATGCCAGCCTCTTATTCAGTGCCACGTGTCTCCTCAAGCGAGCTGCCTCATCCTACTCACCTGCGTGCATACTAAAAGTCAGCTACGCTGAGTGAGTTCTAGTTAATCGGACGCCACACAATACATACACATACATACATATCCGAAGATACATATCCATACTTAACTAGTTACCCTTCTGTTCTACATACATACTTGCTACCATACATACATACATATCTACAATCACTAACCTCAGTCTACCGAGAGTACGTTCATAGTCCGCCGTCTATACCTGTACTCACGATCGTGAACACGTAAAAGGTCCGCAGTCCTTACCTATGTTCACCATTCATGGTACGTACAAGGTCCGCGATCCTTCCCTATACCATCATACATCCGCAACACGTACAAGGTCCACGATCCTTCCCTATTTTGCAACCTAATTCATAGCACGTACGAGGTCCGCAATCCTCCCCCATGCTAAAGCACGTATAAGGTCCACAGTCCTTTCCTGTGCTGACGCCTATCTACATTACGTATAAGGTCCGCAGTCCTTATCTACGTTACGTATAAGGTCCGCCGTCCTTATCTACGTTGGCGTCTATCTCCTATAACACGTATAAGGCCTACCGTCTCTATCTACGTTTATATCTTTCATCTACATCACGTATAAGGCTCGCACTCCTTAACTACGCCATCACCAGCCGAGTCGATGTCCGACAGAAGCTAGAGGGATTTGCCATCCTAACTTACTATGTCGAACGTAGAACTCACATACCATTCGTGTACCTGTATACACATACTTCACATATACAATAATTACATTATAGCATAAGGACACTCTAGGCGTTCTTTACATCATTCATTTAACAACCATACCCCTTGTCGATACGTGCAATATCCGAAGATCGTTCACGCCCCGACAAGTATTCATTTGTAATGTTCATAAATCTTCGATATATAATATTCGTACCTTTATTTTTAACCTGACAGTACGCGCAATATCCGAAGATCGTTCGCGTACCGGCAAGCAATCATTCATATCCATCACATACATCACATATGGCATACACTTATCACTTAGGATAAATGTATTAACAACACATCGAGTATGTACACAGCCCCGAAAACATAACAAGGAATGGGGCTAGAAACTCACCTGAACTCTGCTTCTTCCTCTGATAGTTGTAAATCCCTTCTTTAACTGTGCTCGGCTGACTGTATAAGTTACACGTATCAGTACTCGTCTGATCTAATCTGGTGGCCTAGTATTAGCTTACTTTTACTTATCGTTTTAATCTATTCTCTATTCGAACTTGACTTTAGGCGAAGTTAAACCTTAGGCGAACTTAGCTTTAGGCGAAGTTAAACCTTAGGCGAACTTAGCTTTAGGCGAAGTTGTCATCAGGCGAACTTGGCATTAGGCGAAGTTGTCATCAGGCGAACTTGGCTTTAGGCGAAGTTGTCATCAGGCGAACTTGGCTTTAGGCGAAGTTGTCATCAGGCGAACTTAGCTTGCAGGCGAAGTTCAACCTTAAGCGAACTTAGCTTGCAGGCGAAGTTGTCATCAGGCGAACTTGGCTGTAGGCGAAGTTGTCATCAGGCGAACTTAGCTTGCAGGCGAAGTTCATCAGGCGAACTTAGCTTGCAGGCGAAGTTGTCGTCTGCAGCTACTGTTCATTCTTAAATCCCTTAATCACCTTCGTTTCTTAACCAAATAACTCGATTTAGGTACCCACGGGATCGTCTGACCAGCGCCTACAAACCCCAACCATCAAATCGACCTAACATCGATGTTTAAAGGGTGCGATTTAGGCATATAGGTTACGGGTTCTTTTTATCAATCGATTAACCCATCAAATCATAACCATTTTCAGTAAGATTAGCTTTGTTGGATTCGTTTTTACCATACAAACTTAGATCTATCATTTCTCAAATCAACCCGAACCTACACGAACGATTTCTAACTATAAACGTACCTTGAACGAGTCGAACTGCGAACACGGTTAAGCCTTGATGTTGTTTTGGTCCGTCACAATGTTCCAGCACCGACAAGCTCGGGTTTTCGCCTTCGGATCTTGGTTTGGGTCGTGTGTGTTTTGGGTGTGTGTGTATGGAATATGTGAGAATGAGGATTAAATGGTGGTTAATGGTATTTATATTTAGGGATCATGGGCTTAAGCCCATGGACTCTCCTTCCTTCTTTCATAACCCAAGTCCATAACCCATATCCATTACCCAACACTAGCCGGACCCATACCAACTCCTACTCCATTTATTTATTTCCCGATAACCCGAGTAAACTTTCCCTATATTATTAAGTAATATAATTAATATCATTTTGGAAATTTCGGGATGTTACAAGTCTTCCCCCCTTAAAGAGGTTTCGTCCCCGAAACCAAACTTATTCCCTATAAAAGGAAAACTTCTTATATTTACACACTTTATCGAATCGCTTTTGCCTTCTGGGTTATCCTTCTTACTCCCGACTTTGCAGCCATCGAATGGTGGTCATGTGTTTTAGCTATTTAAGGTAGCTCGTCCATTAGACCCTCGATGTACCAAGACTCATCTCATCCTTCCAAGGCTTCGATTTGTACTTTTAACACTATTGTCTAAAACAACCTTTCATCATAGCATAATAATCATTCATAACCAAACTCAATATATTACACGTCACTGATAAACATAAGTTTTAAACCTTAACACAAACAAGTCCTTAAGCAAAAGTAACTTAATAAAACCATTGCATGAGCAATTATTCCTTCATCAAGTGTTCCTCTCTGCAGTTTCCCCAAGTCTTTATCCTTTCGCACCTCCCGCCCCTGATTCCTTGCAATCCCTAGCCATGTGGTCAGCTTTTCCGCATTTGAAGCACTTTGGACGATCAGGGCATTCTCGAGAATAATGCCCACTCTTTCCACACCGATAGCACCTGTCTGTCCCAGTCCTGCATTCTCCCCGGTGCACTTGCCCACACGTCTTACATGCATCCTTGTTCCCAACCTTGGCCTTCCTCTCATCAGTTGTTGTCACCATCTCGCCAGACCGCTTAACAGAGGTAGCCCATTTCTTCTCCTTCTTTTCCTCCACCACCACATCGTCCTCAGCCAGGTCAGCGTAAACCACTTCTGCAAGTTCAACAGCAGAGTCAAAAGTAGCAGGTTTATTTGCCCTGACTAACATGCGGACTTTTTGTGGCAATCCCCTCACATAACATTTGATTCTCTGGACCTCAGTGTCAACCATATCAGGCACCAACCTAGATAGTCGGTTGAATTCAGTAGTATACTCACGATGCGTCATCATACCGGCCTTTAAATTCAGGAACTTCATCTCCGTCCTTTCAACCTCGGCATCTGCACAAAACTTCTTCATCACCAACTCTTTCAGATCGTCCCATCTCAATGCCTTGATCTCATCCCTAGTCTTTCTCTGCTCCACACTTTCCCAACAATACATAGCTTCTTCCTCAAACGACTGAGTAGCATAACCCACAGCTTGGTCGGGACGGCATTCGCTAATGCGGATAATCTTGTCCATAGTGGTTATCCATTGGAGAGTAGCGATTGCGTCTCCCAACCCAGTCAGCTTTGGCGGGTCGCATCCTTTGAAGGACTTATAGTTGCACCCATCTTGGCCTCTTTTCCTGTCATCGACCTTCACAGACTTATCCTCACTCGAGGCCTCTCTTTCTCCTCCCCCATCCTTCCTACCATCACCACCTGCCCCTTCAGCAGTTCGTTCACGGCTTCCAACAGATCTTTCGGGATTTAGGTTCTTCACAGCAGCAACTACAGCTTGAACAATGGCTGCTTGAACTGCAGGGCTAAGTTGAACCTCTTCGTTGTTGTTCTGGTCTCCTCTAGCTGCGCTTCCTTCATCTTCGGTGTGGGAAGATTCTTCTACCGAGGGTTGCCGGACAAGACGAGGCCTGCCACGACGTCCAGTGCGACCCCCAGTTCCAACAAATTCTCCAGCTCCAGCCATTAGTATTCTAAAAGGGAAAACACAAACATCATCACTCAAGGAACTCTTTAGTACAAGGATAGCAAGGCTAACAGGTAATAACAGTGGCCAGCTGTGACTAGCTGATCACGTTGCTTTCCGTGTCCTATACACTTCCCTTTATGAGTCTCTTTGTGCTGGTTCTACTTAAGCAGTTAGTCAAATCAAACAATCAATTATTCCTATCCCTAACCTGCACTCATTCTTCATTTAGCAAATAAGCCAACATTAACATACACCATTTACCAAACACTTTACCTTTACTGAGCTTGCTTGAGTGACATATGGCTATCTTGAACTGGAATCTTCTTTCTTTCTCATTTTAAATCTCATTCTCTGTTCGAGTCTAAGCATGTAGGATGCTTAAATCTCTCGAACTTATGCTATGATACCAACTTGTAAGGCCCCGAACCCGGTAGCCTTACTTTAGCGTCGGCTTTACTCATAAACACAGTTCGTACAAATCAGAGTTCATTAAAACTTTCGCGGAATATAAAAACTTTCATAAAACATTTCATAACAAAACACGTCTTGTCTTAAAACATCATTTTGTCTTTCAAAATAATCGAAACATTTAACTTAAACGTCTTGAGTCTTCCGATGCCAGCCTCTTATTCAGTGCCACGTGTCTCCTCAAGCGAGCTGCCTCATCCTACTCACCTGCGTGCATACTAAAAGTCAGCTACGCTGAGTGAGTTCTAGTTAATCGGACGCCACACAATACATACACATACATACATATCCGAAGATACATATCCATACTTAACTAGTTACCCTTCTGTTCTACATACATACTTGCTACCATACATACATACATATCTACAATCACTAACCTCAGTCTACCGAGAGTACGTTCATAGTCCGCCGTCTATACCTGTACTCATGATCGTGAACACGTAAAAAGTCCGCAGTCCTTACCTATGTTCACCATTGATGGTACGTACGAGGTCCGCGATCCTTCCCTATACCATCATACATCCGCAACATGTACAAGGTCCACGATCCTTCCCTATGTTGCAACCTAATTCATAGCACGTACGAGGTCTGCAATCCTCCCCCATGCTAAAGCACGTATAAGATCCACAGTCCTTTCCTGTGCTAACGCCTATCTACATTACGTATAAGGTCCGCAGTCCTTATCTACGTTACGTATAAGGTCCGCCGTCCTTATCTACGTTGGAGTCTATCTCCTATAACACGTATAAGGCCTACCGTCTCTATCTACGTTTATATCTATCATCTACATCACGTAAAAGGCTCGCAGTCCTTAACTACGCCATCACCAGCCGAGTCTATGTCCGACAGAAGCTAGAGGGATTTGCCATCCTAACTTACTATGTCGAACGTAGAACTCACATACCATTCGTGTACCTGTATACACATACTTCACATATACAATAATTACATTATAGCATAAGGACACTCTAGGCGTTCTTTACATTATTCATTTAACAACCATACCCCTTGTCGATACGTGCAATATCCGAAGATCGTTCACGCCCCGACAAGTATTCATTTGTAATGTTCATACATCTTCGATATATAATATTCGTACCTTTATTTTTAACCTGACAGTACGCGCAATATCCGAAGATTGTTCGCGTACCGGCAAGCAATCATTCATATCCATCACATACATCACATATGGCATACACTTATCACTTAGGATAAATGTATTAACAACACATCGAGTATGCACACAGCCCCGAAAACATAACAAGGAATGGGGCTAGAAACTCACCTGAACTCTGCTTCTTCCTCTGATAGTTGTAAATCCCTTCTTTAACTGTGCTCGGCTGACTGTATAAGTTACACGTATCAATACTCGTCTGATCTAATCTGGTGGCCTAGTATTAGCTTACTTTTACTTATCGTTTTAATCTATTCTCTAATCGAACTTGACTTTAGGCGAAGTTAAACCTTAGGCGAACTTAGCTTTAGGCGAAGTTGTCATCAGGCGAACTTGGCTTTAGGCGAAGTTGTCATCAGGCGAACTTGGCTTTAGGCGAAGTTGTCATCAGGCGAACTTGGCTTTAGGCGAAGTTGTCATCAGGCGAACTTAGCTTGCAGGCGAAGTTCAACCTTAAGCGAACTTAGCTTGCAGGCGAAGTTGTCATCAGGCGAACTTGGCTGTAGGCGAAGTTGTCATCAGGCGAACTTAGCTTGCAGGCGAAGTTCATCAGGCGAACTTAGCTTGCAGGCGAAGTTGTCGTCTGCAGCTACTGTTCGTTCTTAAATCCCTTAATCACCTTCGTTTCTTAACCAAATAACTCGATTTAGGTACCCACGGGATCGTCTGACCAGCGCCTGCAAACCCCAACCATCAAATCAACCTAACATCGATGTTTAAAGGGTGCGATTTAGGCATATAGGTTACGAGTTCTTTTTATCAATCGATTAACCCATCAAATCATAACCATTTTCAGTAAGATTAGCTTTGTTGGATTCGTTTTTACCATACAAACTCAGATCTATCATTTCTCAAATCAACCCGAACCTACACGAATGATTTTTAACTATAAACTTACCTTGAACGAGTCGAACTACGAACACGGTTAAGCCTTGATGTTGTTTTGGTCCGTCACAACGTTCCAGCACCGACAAGCTCGGGTTTTCGCCTTCGGATCTTGGTTCGGGTCGTGTGTGTTTTGGGTGTGTGTGTATGGAATATGTGAGAATGAGGATTAAATGGTGGTTAATGGTATTTATATTTAGGGATCATGGGCTTAAGCCCATGGACTCTCCTTCCTTCTTTCATAACCCAAGTCCATAACCCATATCCATTACCCAACACTAGCCCGACCCATACCAACTCCTACTCCATTTATTTATTTCCCGATAACCCGAGTAAACTTTCCCTATATTATTAAGTAATATAATTAATATCATTTTGGAAATTTCGGGATGTTACAATTGCTAGTTGTAATCCAGCTATCAAAGCTTCATATTCTGCCTCATTATTTGTGGCTTGAAATCCGCAGGATATAGATTGAGGTATAATGTCCCCCTGTGGCGATTTCAGCAGGATCCCGAGACCAGTTCCTCTAAATTTTGAAGCATCATCAGTGTATAAAGTCCACTTGTCTTTGGTTTCTTCAAGTTGTTGGACCTCCAAGTCTGCTTCTTCTTTAAGTTCACTGGTGAAATCAGCCACAAAGTCTGCTAATGTCTGGGATTTGACGGCAGTCCTTGGTTCATATGCTATATCATATGCATTCAGCTTCACAGCCATTTTTCCATCCTACCTGACATTTCTGGTTTTCTCAAAACAGACTTAATAGGGTAATTAGTTTTAACAAGAATAGGATGAGTTTCAAAATAATGTCTAAGTTTAGTAGATGCCATAATAAGTGCTAAAATTAATTTCTCAAGATAAGAATACCTGGTTTCAGCATCCAATAAACTCTTACTTACATAATAGATGGGATGCTGTTGACCTTCGAGATCCTTAGCTAAAACTGCACTCACAACATTATTTGATACAAATAGATATAGAGATAGAGGTTCACCTTCTTTGGGTTTTACCAGTAGAGGAGCAGAGGAGAGATAAGCTTTTAAGGACGTTAAAGCTTCCTCATGCTTACTGGTCCACTCGAACCTTTTGTTTTTCCTCAAGATATCATAAAATTTTTTGCACTTTTCTGAGGATTTGGATATGAATCTGCCGAGTGCCGCTATCCTGCCAGTTAGCCTTTGAACATCTTTGACTGATGCTGGGGATTTCAGATTCAGGATAGCTTGTATCTGCTCTGGACTAGCCTCTATTCCCCTTTTGGTGACCAAATATACCAAGAATTTGTCAGCTTTCACTTCGAAATGGCAATTTGTAGGATTCAGCTTCATGTTATATTTTTCGAGGATATCAAATGCAGTCTTGAGATCCTGGAGGTGATCCTCAGCTTTCTTGGACTTCACCACCATATCAACAATATAGACCTCCATCGTGTCCCCCAGTTGCTCTTTGAACATCACGTTAACTAACCTCTGATAGGTTGCACCTGCATTTCTAAGTCCAAAGGGCATAGTAATATAACAATAAATACCTGTGGGAGTCATGAAGGCTGTGTCTTCTTGATATGAGGGCTCCATTTGGATTTGCTGAAATCCTGAGGATGCATCCATGAATGTCAGCATCTCGTGGCCGGCTGTAGCATCTACCATTGAATCGATGTGTGGAAGAGGGAATGGATCTTTAGGACAAGCCTTATTCAAGTCTGTGAAATCTAAATAAACTCTCCATTTTCCATTCTTTTTCTGCATAACTACTACATTTGCTAACCATCGTTGATATTGAACTTCCCTAATCATATATGCCTTCAAAAGTCTTTCAACTTCTTCTTGGATAATTGTGTTTCTCTCAGGTGCAAACTTTCTTCTCTTTTGATGGATTGGCCTGAAAGAATTATCAATTCCAAGTTTATGTGTTATGATATCTTTGGAAATACCTATCATATCTTCATGTTTCCACGCAAATGTTGATAGTCTCGACTTGAGGAAATCAAGCAATTTTGACTCAATATCCTCAGGAATGCTCGTTCCCATCAGCACTTTGACTTCAGGATCCTTGGGATAAGGAAGTACTTCTTTAATTTCTTAGGTTATTTTCAGGATTTTGTTCCTCTCCCTTCTTCCGGACAAGTAGTTCTTTCAAGTGGCCTTTGCTGAGAAGATAGCTAATCTCTCTTCTGAGTGCAATGCAATCATCAGTCAAGTGCCCAAAGTCTTCGTGGAAGGTACACCACTTTGATTTGTCTCTGTAGGCTCCTTGTTTTTCCCTCTTCTTTGGCCACCTGGCTTTCTCACCTAAATCCTGCATGGCACACATTAATCCACCAATATCAACAGAAAAACAATATTCAGAAATTTTAGGATATTCTTCATCATACTCATCATCTACTGCATTGATCTTGGGGTTATCAGGCTTGTAGTAAGGCTTTGACCGATATGATTTTCCAGGGGATTCGGATTTCCTGTTCGTCTGGTCATACTTCGGGATACCGGTCTTATAGTTTTTCTTATCATCTTCTAGCCTGATAAACCTCAGAGCTCTGCTTCTTGCTTCATCTAATGACCTGCATGGAGTCATAACAAGATCAACATAGAAAGATGAGCATTTTTCTAACCCCAGCTTAAGAGCTTCCACTGCTGAAGCCGGGTTTAGATCTGGAATTTCCAACGACTCCTTGCTAAACCTGGTAAAAAAATCTCTCAAGGATTCCCTAGGATTCTAGGTAATCCTGTAAAGATCACCTGTCATTTTCTCAAATGTTCTACTGCAAGAAAACTGGTTATTAAACAAGTTAATTACATGAGAAAAGGAAGTGATAGTATTAGGAGGAATACTCAGTAGCCATTTCATGGCTGCTCCGGTCAAGGTAGACCCAAATCCTTTGCAAAGACATGCTTCTTTGATTTCCATAGGGATTGGGTTGATCTCCATACGCTCTCTATACTGTGCGACGTGTTCCTCAGGCTCCGTTGAACCGTCGTACAATTTCATATTTGGGGTTTGAAATCGTTTTGGGATCTTTACGTCACCAATTGATGGCACAAATCGGGATATTCTGTGACTATCAGTGGGAACTTCAGCTATAGGATGGGTAATAACAGGAACATTTGATATCATGTCCTTAAGCTTCTGTAATTCTTGGGCTAAACTTGAACTTATGCCTACATCCGGCAAAAATCCTTGATTAGCATTAAAAGGAATTATATTGAAAGTGTTACCCTGATTGATATTCTGAGGAACGGTTTGGGTGTTGTAGCTGGTATTCCCGAACATAGTATTTCCTGGAGTGACAAATGGAGTGGCCAAAGTGTTAGCCTGAATCGGGATGAAGTCTCCCTGGTGCACCTCATAGGACCCTGCAAACTGCTGAGTCTGAGCAAATGGCTGTTAAGGGTTGAAGGGTCCTGATGGAGGCACTCCTGAGAATCCTGCCTGTTGCGAAAATCCTGAGGATACCACCTGCTGATAAGGACATGAGGATCCTCCCTGCTGCGACAATCCTGAAGGTCCGGACTGCTGGAACGGTCCTGTGACTCCTCCTTGCTGCGATAATCCTGAGGATAACGCCTGCTGATAAGGACCTGAGGATCCTCCCTGTTGCGACAATCCTGAGGATCCTGCATGTTGGAACGGCCCAGCAAAGGATGCATGCAAGTATCCTTGGGATCCGGATGAGTGCAGTCCTGCAGACCCAGAGTGCTGGAAGAGTGAGGATCCGGGGTTGTACACCGTGATTGACTCTGGACGCACCAATCCTGAGGATCCTGGAGGAGTGAAATCCAGAGATCTCGGGATTAATGGTGTGAATTCCTCCGACGGCTTCTTGGCTTTTCTGATATCTTCCAGTTCATTTACCAGCATCTGGTTGGTCTTATTCTGGCAATCCATCTATTCCTGTAATCTCTTATATATAGACAATAGTTCATTATTAGATACCATAACGGGATCTTGGGGAGATGGCCTTGATCCCGAGAACACGGGAGTAGCAGGTTTCTTGTGAGTGGTGTCCGGTTTCTTTGGGATACCACCAGCAGGAGGAGGAGGCATAGAAGGCCTCACAGAGGAATCCGAAGCCGCGACAGAAGAAGAAACAATTTTCGGTTGGGTAGACATGTTGTGGTTATTGAGAGTAGGGTTTAGTTTGAGAGTTGATAATGATCAAAGCACCGATTGCCCCACGGTGGGCGCCAAATTGTTTCCGTCAAAAATTAGCAAACTAACTTTTGATCAAATTAGTGCGTGAGGTGGGGTGCTTAATGGTAAAATGATTGAACACAATGATGTGATTACAAGGGAAAAAACCCTTGATTATGATAATATTGTCTCGGTCAAAAATTAACAACGTAATCTTTGATCGAATTGCTTCGGTCAAAGATTAACAACGTAATCTTTGATCGAATTGGTACGTGATTATAATAATCTCCGGCACAAAAAACCCCGGACGGTGAAAACTATCACCGTCACTTTTATTAATAATAAAATGGTGGTTACAAGTGGTGGAGTTGATAAGTATCGGAAACTATGTGTTACAGTATATGCTAGTGGCTAGGTAAGTGAAGGTGTGTGTTCTAATGATATTACCAGCTCGTTTATATAAGAAGAAAGTTACAACTGTTATCTCGAATAATCCGGAAAACATAGACTATTTCTTCCATAATCTGTAGCTTGCCCACATTCCAATTGACGAAGTCCAAGCATTAGCCGTTGTAAGTCCACATTCAAATTAGCATATTTAGCACGTGATCTTATCTGCAAAACAAATATAAGTAATATAGGACAATTGAATTAGTCAAATATCATCCTCGGAATATTAGCGTTAACATGATAGCTCAGAATCTTTGAATCGTAGCTCATCCTGAGGATAAAAAATCTACACCCAACAATTGCCCCCAATTTTTGTAGATTGCGTGTGACGGCTGTAAAAATTTCAAATTTTAAAAAGTAAAAATATCTTCTGTTAACTGAAAGGACATGTACGCGGATTGAGGAGACCCTAAAAACCGTCCTTTTAGGTTATAATCAACTCACTTCCCAATCTAAAAAACATAATAATCTAACAAAGTAACTTTTGATCAAATTAGTACATGAGGTAGAGTGATTGATGGTAAAACGAATGAACATAGTGATTTGATTATGAGGGAAAAAGTCCTTGATTATGATAATCTCCGGCACAAAAAACCCTCGCACGGTGAAAACTATCACCGTCACTTTTATTAATCATAAAAGTGTGGTTACAATTGCTGGAGCTGATATGATATCGAGAGCTAAGTGTTACAATAGTTGCTAGTAGCTAAACCAGTGTAGTGTGTGTTCCAAATGATTCTATCAGCTCATTTAAATAGAGAAAGTTACAACTGAAATCCCGAATAATCCGGAAAACCTAGACTAATTCTTTGAGTATCCCGGAACTGAAAGATTCTTCCAATATATCCGTTGGGGCACTCTTCTTTTGAGTCTATCCACGTTCATAAATGTTCATCCCACGTATTTGACCGATTCTTTTGGGAGTTACTCATCAAATATGGTCCCACACGTGCTAATATTAATTATAAGTGCGAGATTTCAGCATAATAGTCAATATTTGACCATTAACCATTACTTGGCCCTTAATCCTAGAGGTTATA
The DNA here is from genome assembly GCF_021521415.1 of Bidens hawaiensis. NCBI lineage: Eukaryota > Viridiplantae > Streptophyta > Magnoliopsida > Asterales > Asteraceae > Bidens > Bidens hawaiensis. The sequence goes on along the minus strand of NW_027491020.1, from coordinate 7,576,228 downwards.
ACTCATTCCACACGTATTATGTGACCACCAACCGTGTATTTCGCATGGACTTAATCAACAATTAATATCTGCAATTATAAATAAACACCAAGAGGGAAATATCTATTTATTAGCATTAATACTCAGGATACTAAACTTATCTGAGAATCCTGAACATATTTGGGATCCCGAGCATAGTTAGGATCCTGAGCTGATCCAGGATCCTGAGTTGACCACAGATCCGACTATAAAATTTGGGCCCTAACAACTATATGAATAAGATAAATGTGATGAAAAGCAAGTTGCCTGATCGAGTAGACATGCAATGGAGAGGTTGTTGAAGTTATGGAATGCATAGGATTGAAGAGAAGGTGATATTATTTTTCTATTTCTATCGGATGATGATATTAATTGAGTACTGACTCCACCGAATGAAACTGAAGCCATCATGGGATTAGTTAGGACTTAGGACCCTTCCAATGAATGAATTATGGGTGGTTATCTGCAAGTTGTAGGAGATTGATTATACACGTACCATGCTGACTTCACATCCATTAATATTATTATTATTATTATTTTCTTTTGACTTTGGATGAATGAAGCCAAAGTATCAACCTCCGATTATTTTTCTTCATCTTTTTTCCTCTCTTTCTTTCTAGTAAAATTGGATATCAATAATCCAAACTATTGAGTATTGATCAATAATAATCCCTACTAACAATCTTACTATTAATACTCCCAACTTTTAGTTTTGTTACCGATAGCAATCTCAATCTAACTAATCTTTAACTCCGTTAAATCTTTGATGACATGGCGTGTTATTTGTCAATAACTAAATTTTATTTTTAGTAAAATACTCACTCACTTCACTTCTTCAACCTACAAACCATAAACCCATCACCACCCAACTTCTCCTTTATCCCCGTGGGAGCCACCTCTAAACCGCCACATCAACACCGCCGGAAACCACCGTTATTTACTTCTGAATATTAAAACCTCGAGCCTTCTCCCTAATCTAGATCTGTGCTTTTTTGCTTACCGTACAGTCATGGTAGTCACCGACATCCTGTTTGTATCTTCAACCTAGAGGAAAGGGTCCCACACGTAATCAGCACCTGTAAAGCTTTCATCCTTCCTTCCATTGTGTTGATCCTCATTGTCGGTTTAACATATCTTGCTTCGGTCATGCAATCAGAACTCGAAATTGACGGCGGCGGAGACAAGATCTCTTCCGTCGCAGCACCACCACGACGTGTCCCGTTGCTCCGCATCAGCGGAAAAATTCTCCGCCAATTCTCTGTTTAATTCGCATTCCACAACCATGTATTTCTGTGGATTATCAAACAAATTCCATGAATGATTTCTTCATTGAATCATCATTGTTGCGGAGGTCCAATTGCCGCCAGATGTGGTTGAAGAAGCTATGAACCTTTCAGTTCGTAATCGTGGCCGTTTGTTACTTCAGTCAATTCGTCTTCTAATAAATTATGCCATACGTAACCGTTTTTGTAGCTCCTGTTTTGGATTCATGAAATTTAGCCAAAATTATAATAATGTAATCAACACGAAGCAATATTTGATTTGAAATTAGGCGATTAAATTGATTTTTTTCCGGTGGTGGCGGTGGCGGTGATGATGATGGCTTCTGGCGGTAGAGAGGTGGCTGCCATGTGGATAAAGAAGAAGTTGGGTGGTAATTGGGTTATGGTTTTGTGGGGTTGTGGGTTGAAGAAGATAAAGTAAATGGCTATTTTATCAAGAATAAATTTTAATTGTTAAATAGTTAAGTAATTAACACCTAACACGTCATATCATCACAGATTTAACGGAGTTAACGGTTAGTTAGATTGGGATTGCTATTGGTAAAAAACTAAAAGTTGGGATTATTAATAGTAAGATTGTTAGTATAATAGTAAGACTGTTAGTAGGGATTATTATTGGCCAATACTCAATAGTTTGGTTTGATGATATCCAATTTTCCTTCTTTTTTATCAATATCCCTTTATTATAAACTAGGTTATAAACCCGTGTATTACATGGGTTTGAAAAATTGAAACTCATTCATTATCTTATTATATGATTCTGGTTATTTAAGTTGCAATAATTATGTAGAAAAAACACATCAAAACTCTTGAAAAGTCTTAAGAGCTGAAAAATCTAAAAAAAAAACTAATTCTAAGTATATTGTTGTGTTAGTTTCAACATATCTTGCTACTAAACTAACAGTTGCATGAGTTTCTATCGGTAAAAAATATCAAAGGATTCAAATTGAGGGTTTAATGATATTAAATTATTCACCCTCCATAACCAACAAAAAATAACATGTGTGACTTCATGTCTTTTAATTTTTTCTAATTCATGCATTATGTTATAAATTGGAAGTAAGAGCAACTGCATATTTGGTAATATCGGCAAAAAAGTGTAATACTAATAAAGTTATAGGCATTTTATCACATTTTTTTCGGTTTCAAACATGTCATCTTATTAAACTTTTAATTTAGATGATCTTGACATGTTTTACTCAACTCCAATGACATAGAAGAAACTAAACAAATATAGTGAGTTTTATATTTGTGTGTAAATGTAAAAAATAAATAAATTATAAGATAACATGTTTGGATCCAAAAGTAATATTTTTCTTAAAATAACCAGTTTGAACCTAATTTGAACCGACCAACCCGGTTCTTATGCATTGTGCCGACTGACACGACTCGTCCTTTTTTCCAGCTATAAGAGAACACGAGCAGCAAATTTGTCCCATATACTTAAATGGTCGAATACAAGTTGAATATGCCCGAAATGTTCCAAGTCATACTAAAAGTGGGCATATTTCAAGTGAAACTTGTTATGACCCATTACATAAATCAGAGTAGAAAAACTATTACAAAGATTTTATTCACAACAAATAAGTATCACATTGAAAACTTATCATTCCTCTCATATATCAAACAATTTTGAGATTCTTATATAGAAGATAGAACACAAACAAATCATAATAATAAACAACCAATTTAAAAGAAACAAATTAGTATTTTGAATACTCTACTCATGATCTTACTCCTTACAATGATTTTGTATAAAATCGGTTTGCAACACCCATAATTACAACCATTTTCCTATCATTTATAATAGTCAAGTATACTTTATGGCATTAACTTGTAAGATATATATATATATATATATATATATATATATATATATATATATATATATATATATATATATATATATATATATATATGTGCCTATAACAGACAACAAAATGTCATCACCACCAGGATACTCTTCCAAGAAGATATGAAGTTTGCTTCATAAATAAAAATTGATATAATCAAGGAAACAAACCTCACCACGACACCACTGTATTTTAGGGATCAAAACAACTCGTTTTCTATATCAGCTTCGCCCGAAACTCTAGACGATGCAAGTTAATGACAATGAATTTCACAATCAGTTAACATATGACAAAATAAAATTCACATAATTATTATATCTGAAAGAAAACGTACTGGTATGCACCATCATCAATCTACCATTCTCATTGAGTGCTGAATTATGTCACTTTAGCAAAAATATCAATACATATAAAAAAAGTTTATTATATAGAATTAAGACAAAATTACAAATTTTATCCTTTAAGTATATGCGATTTATAGATCAAATCATTTAAAAAGTTTATTTGCGGGCGGTGTCATTATATGACAAAATACATTTGCTTTTGTTCTTTACATTGACTGTCATCCAAAAACTCAGTTAAATCCAAACATGCTAAGACTTAACGGGGGTTTTTGTTTAACATATTGTATTTAGTTTCTTTTTCTAATAATATATTTAATTTGTTTTTTAATTATAAATACTTAAATTGTATGCGTAAAAAGACTTAAATGTCCTCACATGCCAAGACTTAACGGGGTTTTTAGATACCAGTTAGCGAAAAGGACGAAAATAAAAAAAACATGTCATGTAAAGGACACCGTCTACAATAAACTTTTTAAATGGCGTGATCCATAAATTGCATGTTTAAATGACAAAATTTGCAATTCTGTCTAGAATTAATAGTAAAAAACAACCAAATGAGATGAACCATTTTCGTATTGCTCAGAGTAAAGACGAATCGTGGCACATTCTGAATCGATCACTAATAAATTAAAAACATACAACACAAATTTGCACACACTAAAGTGAGTTTCAAAAGTTCTACATACGTTCCTTTATTTTTATTTTGTTTTACCTTATTTACTATTATAAATTATAGATAAATCATTAATATGGAATGTTTAATATATTTATGAATTGTTTTAATTAGATAGTTATGGCTTTGAAAGTTGAATAATAGTGATGTCACTTAGCAAAAAATGGGACAATCATTAATATGGAATGTTTAATATATTTATGAATGGTTTTTGTTTATTATAGTAGTAGATTGACGCCAAATTGTGTTGTTGTATGAATCTTATATTCTATTTATACAAGTGTCGTTTAGAATTCCATTAAATCTAATCTGTCCTATACGCATTTTAAACACGATTAAAGTTGATTATGCACCAACTCGAACATAGTTTATCCAAATCTTTGAAACGATTGTTTGTCAACTACCTAAATCAAGCATGATAAACATCGTCATTTAGAAAGCAAGATGTCATCTACCAAAAGACTTCAAGATTCAAGATGTAACAACTGTTAAAGACTTCGTTTGGTAGATTGATCAGTGTTGATCGAATACCTGGTCAACAATAAACTTTGCTTACAACTTACAATCTTTCATAATAGAATAGAATTAAAATCAATTTAAGGAGAAACTAATAAATGAATATAACAAAATAAATCTAAAAACATAACAGAAAAAAAAAAATGATTCAAGCCATATGTGTTATGTTAGTGCACGGTTTTGCGTCTAGAGTCTTTGTAATTATCATTAATGTTTATTTAATATTTAAATTTAATATTTAATGTTTATTTAGACAAATTCGTTATGTTTGAGTCTAGTTCGCTAGGAATGTTAGCGAACTAAGACTAATTCGTTAAGGTTAAGTCTAGTTCGCTAGGAATGTTAGCGAACTAGGACATTATATTGTATTCCCTCCTGATTCGTTAGGGGATGTTAACGAATCAGGGGGTGGTTCGTTAAGTTAATTTATTTAACAAAGGGGATGCTGGTTCGCTAGGGGATGTTAGCGAACCAGATCGTCTTTTATAAATAGTGAACCACTGTTCACTTGTACAAGTTGAAGTTTTGAGAGAAATAACATTATTCAGAAAAATTTAAAGTATTCTCTCTCTCTCTCTGTCAAGCTTCACAATAAACATACTGATAATATATACTACATACTAATAGCAATCAAACTAACGTATTAGAGAGTTAGATCCGGATAATTAATATTAACATATAGATCTGGATTAGATCTAAGTTATTATATATATTGATTAGAACGATTATAAACGGGATCAAACAAGTGGTATCAGAGCTTTCGGGGCTCAATTCGCTTGGTTTGATTGTTATTGTTATATTTTTTTGTGTTTATTTTCTGTTTGGATTGATTTTGAATCGATTTGAGTTGATTTGAATTGAATTTGGATGGATTAGAGTGAATCTGGTTTGGTTAAGGTATTAATGATGTTCAATTGAGTGGAATTGGATTGTGGATTGGATTTGTAAGGTTATTGTGTTTTCGGTTTGAGTCCGTAAACAGGGGATTAGTTTTGATTGAAATTGGTTCGTGTATTGTGATAATGGGTTACGAGATGTGTTGAGTTGAATTGGCGTTGTGATTACGAAGATTTTGGTATATTATTTGTTAAGTTTGGTTAAGAATTGAGTGAGTATTACGAATCTGGAATTGATAAGTTTCTGGGTTTGATCTTCATATTTCTGGAAAATTGTTCTTGAATGTTTGAAGATTTGAAGATGAATGCGATTCGTTATAAAGTTTCAAGCGATTCGCTATGTCTTTAATTTGATTCGCTATCAGTTCTTGCCATTCGCTAATTAGTTCGCTAACTGATTCGTGTGAGTTAATCAATTCGTGTTATCTAGTTCGTTAACTAGATAACTGATTCGTTTGACACGTGTTTGTCTTGGAATTTGTGCCATATCAACTTTTTGCCACGTGGCAGAAAGGAATCAAGTTTGTTACAAACGGTTGTAACAACCTGATTCGTTATAGTATAATTCGCTATAGTGTTGATTCGCTATCAACTGTAGCTGATTCGTTATCTTAATTCGCTAAGAACTCCTTAGTAATTCCTAAGTTTACTTGGTCAATTCGTGTGATCAATTCGTTAAGTTGACTTGGTCAATTCGTTAAGTTGACTTGTGATTCGTTAAACCTTCATCACATTCGTTATCTGTTTCGCCATTTGGGTGATTCGTTAACTTTATTTGTGATTCGTTAAGTTGACTCGCTAGGTTGACTTTTGATTCGCTAACACACTCACCTCATTCGTTAAGACTTGATTCGTTAAGACACAGTTCGCTACAACTGTTCACAGTTCGCTACAACTGTTCCAATTCGTTATTGTTGTTCACTGATTCGTTAAGAGATTTCATTATTTGATTCGTTTTCAAAAATGGCTGGTATGTATGCTTTGGCATCTCAAAATATGTTGATGCAACAGATGTTGCAACTTGATACCGAGATAGGTTCACATTCTAAATGTCCAAGATTGATGAAGTTCAGTGATTTCGCCAAATGGGAACCTCGGTTTCGTGCACATTTGGGATCTGTTCATCCTGACTGTTCATATTGTCTTGATGAGGTTTATGTTGCACCAATGATTGGTGATGATACTATTGGGTATACTCCTAAAGCTGTCTCTCAATACTCACAAGAAGAGAAGAAAGCTTTAGAAATCGAGATAAAAAGAATATTCTAATTTGACTATGGCTTTACCAGAGAATATTTTTCATCAAGTTGGAAGAATCAAGAGATGTGCATCTTTGTTTCAACATCTGCATATGAGAAGCATGGGAAACACAGCTGAGAGTAAGAAAGTGATGCTCAAGTTTCAATTTCGAAACTTTAATTTATTGAAAGGAGAAACAGTTGAAGAGATGACTACAAGATTTAGTCACTTAATTGCTGAAATGGATAAAATGAAAATGGAAATTTCTGAAAGAGATAAAATTGACACTATCAAGAGTGTGCTTCCAAGTTCCTACTCAACATTTCTCATGGTTTTGAAAGAAAATGATTATTTTCTGAATGAAGATTTGACAGCACTTGAATTTCTACAAAAGATCGAAGCTAGAGAATATGATCTTAAGTGTCAAAAATCTTTCAAAGAAAATCAAGATCCAGCTTTCTATGGTGGAAGTATGCCTCTTAGTTCAACAATCTCACCAATCACTGCTTTTCTTACTCATGCCGCAAGTGAAAAAGAATCTGCAATATTTAATGATCCAAAAGTTTGTTTCTACTCTGCTGGTAATTCAGGTGGTTCTGGAAGTTGTACTAGTACCAATCCATTTGCTACACCACCTAGTGTGAATATGAAGGAAGCTGAGCAAAACTTTGCTTTTCTGACGGCATTTATGTCTTCATATGAAAACTTGGTGAGTAGTAAAATTGCCACAAATGAGTTAACTGATGAGGATTATAATCAGATAGATCCGGATGATCTAGAGATCATGGATTTGAAATGGAATATGGCTATGATTGTTCGTAAAGTTAAAAGATTCATGCAGAGAACTGGAAAAGATCTTCCAGCGTTAAACAAGAAGTTGGGTTTTGACAAATTAAAGGTGAAGTGTTATAATTGTCAAGAATTCGGGCATTTTGCGAAGGAATGTGACAAACCAAGAAAAGAATACACTGGACCTCGTGGTCAAAGTCAAAATGTTTCTTCACCACGGGGAAGTGATGCTAAAAAGAAACCATCTTCTTCAACAACACAAGCAATGTTAGCAGACGGGACTGATTGGTCACAACGCCTACTATACAATGATGTTCAAGCAAATTTAGCTATGTTTGGGTTACAAGAAGATTGTCAAGATGCTACTGCTAGTGTGATGTCTTCAGATAATGATTCTGGATCTGATTCTGACGATTCTTGCGACAAGTCTTCTGAATCAATGTTTGCTTGCATGGCTAAGATCAATGAGGTTAGTAATTCTACCTCTTCTACTTCATTTGTTAAAGCATCATGTGTTGATTGTGAATCTAAGTTAGAAGCTTTGAAAAATCAAAATGATAATCTTATAAGAGAAATTGCTTCTCTTAAAGACACTTATCGACAATCTCTTGAGTCTCAAATGAAATCTCGAGAAAAGATTGAAGCATTGTCAATAAGTAATCATGATCTCAAAGCCGAGTTATCTGTGAAAATGACCATTAATGACCAAAAGTTTCAGGAAATCTTAAAACATCGTTCTAAGATAACTGAGCTTGAGAATGAGGTTCTTGAGTTGAAGAACAAATTGGGTAAATTTCGAAATTCTTCATTTTTATTGAATGAAATTATTTATGTTTCTGGAAAACAAAAAGATTCTAAGAAAGGTATTGGTTTTGTTGAAATTCCACCACCCTTTCATAATGATTATAAAATTAATCCTTTTGCAAGAAAAGAAGAGGATTTGATTCAAAAGGAATCTGTGATTTCTGAAAAATCTAAAATGGTTAAACCTGAAATTGTCAAACCCCAAGTTGCTCCTCAAAAATCTCATGTCCAAAGCAAAAAGGTGTTTGTTGAACAAAATGACGAGGTCTTTATCGAGGATGTGTTTGAATCAGAGATTATACACAAGAATAAAAACATTCCCAGTTCCAATCATATTCTGTGCAAACCTCACGAATTTGAGGAAGCAGTGTATGGTACACACAAATCTCAAGAGAAAAAGGATAATTCAAAGAAAGTGAATTCTATGAAGGCAAAGAAGTCAGTTAAACCGAAAATTTCTGATGAGGATCTAATGCGTTTCATTAATCCTTCTAATTCTAAGCCATCTGCTGCTAGAGTTTTTAAGTTAAAGGGAATGGACACAATGTTCACTGAAAAAGATATTCCAATTAGTATCATTAAGCCTGAGCTAATTGAGAGTGTTTTTGTCAATGAAACTTCAAAAATTCAAGAACTTGAACGTGTGTATGCTCAAACAAAAACATCAGTTCAATCTGATCCATTGACTATGGCAAAACAATTTTTAAAACAAGCTAAGAAGATTAACTTTGTTAAGTCAACTGGAACAGATACACTAAAAAGCTTTTCGAACAGTTCTAATTTAGATTTTTATTTAAAGAAGAAATCTAAATTATCTGATGAGTTTGCTAAGAGCATGACTAAAAATGTGAGTCATCATCAACCATCTATTCCAATTTCTTCTAAACATCACCATGTGGACATGCGAACGTGTTTTTTATGCGGTCAACAAGGTCATGTTGTGAAGAATTGTAATCAACAGAACTTTCAAAATCTTCATCCTTTTATCAAGGACAAATCTAAACCAATTCCAGTGGTTAAGGAGATTCTGAAAAGATCTGTGTCATATGCTGATGATACTCATATTCTGTTCTCTGATGTGAATCCTCGGAAGGTATTTCATATCAATGAGACACATGGTCAAGTGAAACCAAAATTGATTCCAACTGAACCTATATGTCAAAACAGGAATTCAAACATTGTTCAGGCAGCTTATTTAAGACGAAAGTCAAAGAAGCCGGTAACTTATTCACAAGTGGCTGAACAACAATTGAAAACTGTTAAAGTTAATGATCAAAGAGAAAACCAAAAGGTGCCCAAGACTGAGGCCTGGGCTGTTTTTGAACTAATCACTTTTGTTTATGTGTAGGGTTCATTCAAGACCATTTCTTGTGAAAACTGGATCATGGATAGCGGATGTTCTCGTCATATCACCGGAAATCTCGACCTATTGACCAACGTAAGAAATATTCAAGGGGGTTATGTAGCGTTTGCTGGGAATTCTGGGGGCATGATCACACAAGAGGGTGATGTTTCAAATGGTCATATTACATTTGAAAAAGAAAATTATTGTGACAAGGTTGATCATAACTTATTGAGTGTATCGCAGATATGTGATAAAAAGTACACTACAATATTTACTGACAAAGAGTGTCTTATCTTGAAACCGGGTTTTATTATTTCCGAGGACATGGTTGTCATGCGATCACCACGATCAAATGATATTTATGTCTTAAACATGAGTTCTAAGATATCGACATCGATCGAAACATGTTTTGTCTCGAAAGCAACCGAGAAAGACTCGATTCTATGGCATCGAAGAATGGGTCACATTCATGTTAGAAAGATGAATTATTTAATGGCAAATAATTTAGTTGAGGGTGTTTCGTTAAAGAACTTTAAGTTATCTGATCACTGTGTTGCATGCAAGAAGGGCAAACAGAAGAAGAAGACACATCCTTCTAAGTTATTGAATTCCATTAATACTCCTCTTGAACGACTTCATATGGATTTGTTTGGTCCAGTGAATCGTGCGAGTATTTCTGGAGACTGGTATTGTCTGGTAGTGACAGATGATTATTCAAGATATTCATGGGTGTTATTTATGAGTTCAAAAGATCAAACACCTGTTTTGGTACAAAACCTTATTACTAAGATAGAATCACTGTACAAACAAAAGGTGAGGAGAATCCGAAGTGATAATGGTACTGAATTCAAAAACACTATTTTGGATTTCTTTTGTATTCAAAAGGGAATTCACCGAGAATATAGTGCACCTTATGTACCACAACAAAACGGTGTTGCTGAAAGGAAAAATAGAACTCTGATTGAAGCTGCATGTACAATGCTTGCTGATTAAAAGCTTCCTATTCAATTTTGGAATGAAGCAGTGAACACAGCTTGTTATACACTTAATCGGGTTCTAACAGTAAAGCGTCTCAAGAAGACAAGCTATGAAATATTAAATAACAGAAAACCTAATTTAAAGTACCTGGAACCATTTGGGTGTCCGTGTACAATGTTGAAGAAGGATTCGGGTAAATTTGATGAAAAGGCTATCGAAGGATATTTCTTGGGATATGCGTCTCCAAAGAAAAGAGTATTTAATTATACATCTGGCTGTGTTGAAGAATGGTACCATGTGGACTGTCAAAAGTACACAACTCCTTCTCAAGGGAAAGGTCCAGACTGGATGTTTGACTATGATAGTTTATTTAACACTTTTACTCCTTCAGCTGAACACATCGATGAAGATCTGGTTAGAGCATACTTTGAAGAACACTTGAACATTCCAAGCTCTTCAATTTCAAATGCAGTTGAAGTTCAACCAGATGCTACAACTAAAGAATCTCAAGTTGTTCCTCCAATTGTTCTTGACAGTGCTTCTACTTCTTCCGATGATGATCAAGCTGAGATTCAAGTTATTGATCTTGATAGTGATAATGCTTCATCTCCCGAATTGGGTGAACATTACACTAATTTATTTGATAATGTTGTTGTTCCTGAAAATCCTACTCTTCGGATTCATGGATATCATCCACAGGACAATATCATTGGAGAACTTGATGTGGGCGTTCGTACACGTAATCAAGTTGCTTCGTCAAGCGACAATAATGTATTGTGTGCTTACATTAATTTACAATCCTCGAGAATTGTGAATATTGCTAAATTCAATTGCTTTCTATCTCAAGTTGAGCCAACGACAGCTCGCAAGGCACTTGATAATTCTTCTTGGGTAGAAGCTATGCAAGAGGAATTACAGCAGTTTGCACGATTGGGTGTTTGGGATTTAATAGACAAGCCTGCTAGAGTCAAGAAAGCTATTCCGACTAAGTGGGTATTTAAATGTAAAAAGGACGATCAAGGGGTGATTGTCAGAAACAAAGCACGTTTAGTGGTGCAAGGTTTTCATCAGCAAGAGGGTATTGATTATACTGAGGTATATGCTCCAGTTGCAAGATTAGAGTCGATTCGAATCTTCCTGGCTTATGCTGCTTACAAGAGTATCAAGGTTTATCAAATGGATGTTAAAAGTGCTTTTCTCAATGGTGAATTACATGAGGAAGTGTTTGTTCAACAACCACCTGGTTTTGAAGATCCTGATTATCCAGACCGTGTTTACCGTTTAAACAAGGCCCTGTATGGTCTACATCAAGCCCCGAGAGCTTGGTATGGCACGCTCGTCGACCATCTGACTGATAATGGATTCAAACGAGGAACTGTTGACTGCACTTTATTTCATAAAACTGTTGGTGATGATCTTCTTCTAGTCCAGATTTATGTTGATGATATTATATTTGGGTCTACAAACGACACTTTATGTAAGGAATTCGAGAAGTCCATGCAAACAAAGTTCGAAATGAGCTCGATGGGAGAGATGAATTTCTTTTTAGGGCTGCAGGTTCATCAATCTGATAAAGGAATCTTCATTCATCAGACTAAATATGTGAACGACGTCTTGAGCCGATTCAAGATAACTGCCGGAAAAATCCCTTCAACTCCTCTTCCAGTGGGTCACAATTTATCTCCGGATGAATTGGAGGATACCGTTGATCCGACCCTTTATCGTGCTATGATTGGTTCTCTAATGTATTTAACTGCTTCTCGACCCGACATAATGTTTGCTGTTTGTGTGTGTGCTAGGTACCAAGCTAGTCCCCGAGTGACTCGCCTGGCAGCGGTCAAGCGTATTTTGCAATATCTACGGGGAAATCCTGACATGGTACCAATACTTTCGATTTTACCGCCTACTCAGACTCAGATTATGGAGGATGCAAGATCAATTTCAAATCAACGACTGCAGGATGTCAATTCTTAGGAAACCGGCTTGTTTCCTGGCAGTGTAAGAAGCAGACAACGGTCTCTATTTCAACCGCCGAAGCTGAATATGTTGCAGTCACGAGTTGCTGTTCCCAGGTTCTGTGGATACAACAACATCTTCGCGACTACAGTTTGAAGTTTCTTACTACTCCCATCTTGATTGATAATTCTGCTACTATAAGTATCACCAAGAATCCCGTACAACATTCTAAAATTAAACATATCGAGATTCGATATCATTTTATATGGGATTGTTATAAAAAGAAATTAATTGATCTTGAGAAAGTACACACAGATTTTCAAAAAGCCGATCTATTTACCAAAGCGTTCGATAAAACCCGTTTTACTTTTTTGCTTGGTTTAAATGGATTGAAGAACCTTGCTGAGATTTTAAAATTAGGATAATTATCTTTTAATTGCTTTATTGATTTAGTCTTATTTTATGTTTTAGGTTTTAGGGGGAGAAATCTAGAAAATACAAAAAGAATGTGTTTTCGTTTGTATAGATAAAATCCAAAAACATTAAAAATTAAGGAAAAATTCAAAAATATTGTGATTTCTGTTCTTTAAGTTTTTCCTTTAAAATTTAGAAAAATCAAAAAAAATTTAAATTTTGAAAAACCAAAAAGAATGTGATTTATGTTTTTGTACAGAAAAATCCGAAAATCCAAAAAGATTGTGAAGTTTATTTTGTTTATAGGAAATTTGAAAAAGACAAAAATATTGTGTTTTTAAAGTTTGTACAGAGAAAAACCAAAAAGATTTTTAGATTATTTTCTCGCTGAAAATTATGTCGGTTATTTAAGTTTATGAAGCATGCTTGCATGTCTTGGTCCTATGATTCACTTGTGGATTGAAGGTTAGCCATTTATTTATTAACTTAAGTTAACTGGGGCGATTAAATTTATCTTTATTTTATTTTTATACTCCTCAAAATTTTGAGTTTTTGAAGCAAAAAGAGAAAATGATAGTACATTGATTTTCTTGACCCCAAGTTCAGCAAAAAGTAAGCTTAAAAGACTGCGTGCTTAATTGCATTGGTGCATTGGTGGGTCTTAAAATAACCCAGTAGAGTAAAGTATGTGATATAAACATAAAGAAACACCAAATTGAAAGGGGTGTTAGTCTCTAGCAAAAGTCTTGGTGAGGATGGCAGAAATGTAATAACCAGTCATACTCAAGCCTTATATTTGTTGATCACCCAAAAATCAAATAAAGCAAATAACAAGCGTTAAGATTCTGGACATTGTGAGTCTTTATGCGACTTAACCATCTGGGTATTCATATGCATGAATATTTCACTCGCTTTCTAGAGCAAACCCAAAGTCATTAAACTTGATCACCGCTGTACCTCGTACAATTTAAATTACTGACTTGATCAAAATCCGCTGTTAGTCATACAATTGTTCCTCCCTTGAGTGCGTCTTAATACCATTAAGAAATGGACCCCAGGGGATACAATGTATGTAAGCCGACAGATGGACTCATGCATACTCATTCACAGTAAAGGAAACTTGATGCATTGCTCAAAATTTCTACAATTGGTATCAAAAGTTTGATCAACAATATAATGGTTTAAGTCAAGTTGGGGTGATTTGGCAAAAATCAAATTAAGCTTGAACTGAGATTAGAGGCTGATAATTTCTGATATTCTGTGCTCTAATTGAACTATTTAATCATATCACAAAAATACTTGAATGTGTGTTATTAGACTTATGTGGACAACAATACCAATGACCGACTTATCGCCAGTCATAATATCGCTGAAATATAAAACTGTGATGGAATGGCAATTTGGTCAATATGATTCTCTGCTCAAACTCAACAAAAATTCAAAAATATGTACTGCTTTTGATAAAATCTTTGAAAAACACAAAAAGATTGTCTATTTTTTAATAGTTCGGATATTCTTCTGTAAATACATTCTTTAATTTTTAAAAATTTTTACAAAATTCCAAAAATATTTTCGTCTTCTTTATACTATATACTTAAATAAATTTTTTAAGTTAAGTTTCGGTAATCTGAAACAATTTTAACGTATTAGGTTGTCGGGATATAAGGGTTTCTCGATAATTTAACTTATTGATTTATTTCATTAATTTATTCATTTATTTATTTAACTTAAAATTAAATAAAAGGGTTTAATTCGCTAAACTCCCATTCGTTATTTATGGATAACGAACTAGGTGATTCCTTAGCGAACTAGCATCTAATTCGCTTCCGCACTCTGTAACGAATCATCCCTTCGTTATACATATTTAACGAATCATGACATGAATCATGTCTTGATTCGCTATATTTAATTTAACGAATCACATTGTGATTTGCTAACATAAGGTAACGAATTGAGTTAGCGAATGGGCTAATTCGCTAAATTTAAGTTAAACGAATCGTCTGATTCGTGCAAGTTGTGCCTAGGGTTTCGTGTATCGCTATATAAGACAAGATAACGAATAGTATTCCACTATTCGTCTTCTTTCTTCATCTTTCAGAAACTATTCAAATTCTCTCTGATATTTTCGATCTTTAAGTTTGAACATTTCAAAGATCAATTTGAGTGTCTAAGGTATAAATGTTCTTGGCGATATCATTTTCGTCAAAAATGACAATGAATTAACTGTTGAATTATGTGATTTTAGGGATTTAAGGGTTTGAACCTTTGAAACTCTTTTGAGTATAATTTATGTTCTTAAATTGTCTGATTTTGATATAATTATGATCGGAATCACTTTTCGATACCCTTGGTGGACTCTAATCAATATTTGATTATTGTTTGCTGGGTTAATTATTGTTATGTGTTCTTGATATTCACTGTTGGTTCGTTTGATGATTAACACATTTGGGTAATGAGTCTCAATCTCATTCACCTACATTAACGAGTGTGTTTCCGAGCTTAACAAGATGATTATCGTGATAGTTCAACGATGATTATGGCCGAATTGAATCTGGGTTAAGATGTTGACTATTATTGTTCTTGATAATTTTGACCTTGACTTTGTGAAGTCAAAGAAAAAGTCTTACTTTTGACCATTCGTTAGTCTTAGCGAATTGGAACTGTTTCGTGTCTAATTCGTTAAGATTTTACACGAACTAGCTTAACGAATAAGACGTCACACGAATCAGATTTTGATTCGCTTAAAATATAATGAACTAGAGTTTAGTTCGTTAACTTAATTAATGATTCGCTAAGTCCAGTTCGTTAAGTTATTTACTTGATAGCGAATCGCCTGATTCGTTATCTTTGTATAACGAATCAGTGTGATTGTTAACGAATGACATTTAAAAAAAATTAATTAGTTTACTAAATTTAATATTCAATTAATTTAATTAAAGATTATAAATCGTCTAATACGAGTAACTAGATTAATTACACATATTTTTTTGGATATACTGTGTGTTATCTATTCTTATGTACGGTTCAAGCTACAATTAATCAGCTTTCAATCACGATTGATGTTGAGGTCATTCGTCGGGTACTTCAATTTGACGATAGTGATGATTACCTGAGTGAATTTGACAGGACGTTGGTTAGGGGGCTATTCACAAGATTAAATTATGGGGGTGATATTCGTCGATCAATGTTGAACAAGAATGGGCTGTGTCCACCTTACAAGTATTTGCTGCATGTCTTGCTTCATTGCTTGAGTGGACGTCACGGTGGTTTCGATGAATGTAGACTGAGCTTACAATCGGCATTTGTTGCTTTAATCCTGAACAAGCCATTCAACTATTCAGAATTCATCTTTGATCATTTGAAAGAGCAAGTTCAGCAAACTCTACCGTCAAAGAAGTTCTTGATGTATCCACGCTTTCTACAATTAATTATTCAAGATCTGATACCGGATTTGGTGATTGATCGATCATTGGTGAACGATGTTCTTGATATGGAACATATGAAAGCTGAAACGGTGCATCGGATGTTGATTTATCGAAAGGATAAGCCACAGGACAAAAGGATGATTGGTCATATAATCAATCCAGATTATGTATGTCCTCCTAATGAACGCTGGATCCATGATGATTCGGATTCCGAGTGTGAAGGGGGAGAAGGTGGGAACAATGATGGTGGGGATGATGATGGTAATAATGGTGATGATGATGGTGGAGCTGGTGAGCGAGCTCTGAAAGAACAACAAGATGCAGTCGATGCTGCTCTAGCTGCCACCATGAAAGCTCAGCAAGAAAGAAAACGAAAGGGTAAGGCTGTAGCTACTGGTGAGCCACCGAAGAAGCCCCGTGTATCTTCTGGGGCTGGTGTAATTATTGGAACACCACCACCTCGTCAATCAACTACTCAAAGCTCGGCGGTGCCGCTAACTACTAGCACTCCGATGCTTACTTTGACCATGACGATGGTGTCACATGAAGGCTCGGTTTAATTCCTCAAATGGCGTTGACCGAGATACCGAGGCCTCCTGCTGTGCTGTCTACTGTCTCTTCAACAACTTCAATGAGACCTCCTCCTCTGCCTACAACTACTCTTCCTCCACCTCTGCCTAGTGATGTCTCATTCATGAGAATCACTCGGCCTCAAGGACCTGTTCAACCTGTTCATCCATCTGTATACAACTTACCACCAGGTCGACAAACGGAAATGCTGCTTAATCTGCTACATTTATATGAAAATCAAATGGCAGCTGACAGACAAACTCAAGAACGACTCATTGAGAATCAACGAAAGATGATGAGTTATATTTCTTTTTGTCAAAAGGAGACCAAGGCAACGTACGATTGTTGAGTCTCAGGGGGTGAAATTAAAAGAACAAGATGAGTTAATTTTACAATTAACTTGTAAAGAAGATGCCCTCAAGAAACTCAAAAATGATGATAATGATCCTGACGAGTCTGATGCAGGAGGTGAGCCTAAACAATCGCACGGTTCATCCTCTGGTGCTGATGTTAGTGGCGCTGATGATTCGAACAAGCAGATAATTTCATTTCAAGATCCAACAGCTGCCAAACCAATAGAAATGATTGAGGCAACACGGTGATATTTATTGATGAATTGGGGATGGTTAGAAGTGTGGTGAACAGAGATGAGATACAGATCGGTGAGTTTGTGGTTAGATCTTTGACAAGGGAGCAGATCTCGATTCTACTTGGGCTAAATGACGATCAGCTGACTGTATTAGAGACTGAGCCCGATGTCGAAGTGATCAATGAGGATGAAATGGAAGTTGATCCGATATTTATGGATACGGATTTTATTTATGAGAAAGAGGAGATTGAGATGGAGGATGTTACAGCTGAAGAGTACCCGGACTTGTATCAACATGCAAATGTTGATCAAGGTGCTCCGGTATTTCATGAAGACGTAATTAAAGAGACTGAGGATGATTTGGAGAAGATTGTGCAGCGAACGGTTCCTTCACTCAAAGAAGTGACTGATGATGACATTGAAAGATGGTTCAAACGCCAGAAAGTGGGTAAGATCATCAGTGCTTTTCGGTATGTAGATAAAGAAAGAAAGGATACCGCTGCTGCTTGGATTGAGGCAAATCAGATGACTACCTTCAAGACTGTTTCTAAGGTACATGGTGATATTGTCTCCTGGCTCTATGATTCAGACCTTAAGGTATGTATTGTGAAATGGGAAAAGGATGTCCAATATTACGAGAGGATAATGGATGTTTTAACATTACCGCGTTGGGATGTACGCACCCTCGCGAGACGTCCATTTATCAATCGTGGGGGTAACCGAATGGCTGAGTGGTTCCATCAACACTTACTGTTCGAGGTCAATCATGGCTTCAAATTCTTCAAGCCCCAGGTCCCATGACGTAAACTTACTGATGAGATTGATCCAAGGACCGGCTGGAAGAAACTTGTCTTGAAAGTGAAGCCACTAAAGACAATGAAAAGGGTTCCTGTGAAGACAATGCCTCAAGATATTCATCTGTCTTTCAACCGTTGGTACTATGACAATCGTACTGGCGAGGCCGTTATTGTTCGTGGTCGAGGACTACAGACTGAGCTCATCAAGATAATCGATCCGATGTGGTTGGTTAATTTATCAGAGACAGACAATGACGTGCTACACAAGAAGCAGATTTTGTTTGAACGCCAAGAAGATTACGACCTGGCTATGCAATTCCAACGTGTTGTTCGTGTATGCCATGAACATGGGACTCATAGTTGCAGAGATTGGCAGACAAAGCGTTTCAAATAAGTTAAAGACAAAGATCTCAAGACGAGGGGGTGTCTGTTAGTGCACGGTTTTGCGTCTAGAGTCTTTGTAATTATCATTAATGTTTATTTAATATTTAAATGTAATATTTAATGTTTATTTAGACTAATTCGTTATGTTTGAGTCTAGTTCGCTAGGAATGTTAGCGAACTAAGACTAGTTCGTTAAGGTTAAGTCTAGTTCGCTAGGAATGTTAGCGAACTAGGACATTATATTGTATTCCCTCCTGATTCGTTAGGGGGTGTTAACAAATCAGGGGGTGGTTCATTAAGTTAATTTATTTAACGAAGGGGATGCTGGTTCGCTAGGGGATGTTAGCGAACCAGATCGTCTTCTATAAATAGTGAACCACTGTTCACTTGTACAAGTTGAAGTTTTGAGAGAAATAACATTATTCAGAAAAATTTAAAGTATTCTCTCTCTCTCTCTCTCAAGCTTCACAATAAACATAATGATAATATATACTACATACTAATAGCAATCAAACTAACGTATTAGAGAGTTAGATCCGGATAATTAATATTAACATATAGATCTGGATTAGATCTAAGTTATTATATATATTGATTAGAACGATTATAAACGGGATCAAACATGTTATAATTTAACAAGAATTAACACAAGATTAGTGCTAAGACTTGAGAACTTTGAGAGAATTTGACAAAGAGAGAAAGTAGTGAAATGTATCACTAATGAATATGTATGTATGAGGTGCATTTTCTCCTTTACATTGAGCTAGTATTTATACTACAAAAAATTAACTTTTTCTCTAGACAAGATTAACTATTTGATGGCCATGGAGTATGGTACATTATCAATAAGTTTGACAAAGAGCTCATCCACTTGCTTGGCAGATATGGATGGTAAATCTTGATCATGTAAAAATAGATATTCATAACACTCCCCCTTGGATGACACTTTGCAAACTTTGGGGTCTTGAAGTACTGCCTCGTTAAAAACCATGCTAAACAAAAACCCAGTGGGAAAAAAACTTTAGTCAAGGGAAAAAGAGTGCAGTTTGTAGCTCCCCCTCAAGTTGCGATATATAAAGTGTTACATTCTCTGTACATGGCGCATGCCAATGTCATGAACGTGTTTCCTGAATGTTGTTGTAGGAAGTGCTTTTGTGAAAAGATCAGCTGAGTTGTTGCTGGATTGGATGTATCTCATCTCGACCTGATTGTCTTTATTAAGGTTCTGAGTATACTCAAAGTATCTTGGTGGTATGTGCTTTGTTATGTCACTTTTGATATACCCTTGCTTCATCTGAGAGACACAAGCTGCATTATCTTCATAGAGAGGAGTTTGACTTTGATATTTCTCTAGTCCACAAGAAGTCAATATGTGTCGTGACATAGATCTTAACCATACGCATTCTCTTGAAGCTTCATTCAGTGCAATAACTTCGGCGTTGTCACACCCTCAAAATCGACTAACGGAGTTTTACCGTCAGAGGGTGTGAACTAAATATATAATATATATTTACAGATCGTGTATGGTTTACGCTCGTATGAGTGAATGAGGTAAAGAGATAAAGAAAACGAATAACTAAATATATATTATATATTTATATATGCATTGCGTAACATTATAACTAATGGGTCGTTGCGATTATAGACTAGTATGAATGCATTTCCAGTTCACTATAACCTGGCTCTGATACCAATCTGTCACACCCTCAAATACACTAACGGAGTTTTATCGTCAGAGGGTGTGAACTAACAGGATCGGAATCATTAGTTATATCAAACACCACAATTAAAGTTTTAAAAACAACCAAGACATCATGTCTTAAGTATAAAGTGCAGAAGCGTAAATTGTAAAGCATAAAGTTGCGCCACACAGGACGACTTAAAAACACAGTTTTCACAATAAAACTCACAAGAAGTGTAAAGCATAATAGTTCAATGAATGCGTGTCCTATACCGCCCGCCCGCCTCGGCTACCTGAGATAAACATACTAAAAGTGTCAACACAGGGTTGGTGAGTTCACAGGTTTATATAAATAAGCGTTGCGTTTTAGCGTTACCAGATAGTGTTATGTCAATTATATATCAATAGGTAGCTAACCTATCAAACATGTATTACTAAGTGTTCGACACCGAAGCTGACTGTTTATCAATTGCCTTGCCACCATGTCAACCAAGACCATGGTAATGTGTTAGCCAAGATTACACCCACTCAACCTACAGTCGAGTTTAGAGTTGGGTGGGGTTTGTCAAACGCAGTAGTACTACTCAACAGTTACTCGCTATTATCCAAATATTAACCGGTTCGATGTTATGAAGGACTTAAGTTGGTTTGTTTGCCACTTAGCCTTACAAGTGATATATAATAAAGTAACAAAATCTACATTGTTGGAGTATTTTATCTCCCCCTAATAAAAGCGTTTAAAAAGAGTAAAAGGGGCCGTGATACTCACTGTTTGCGAAGATAACCAAAAAGGATCCGAGAGAGGTGTGCGTCACAGAAAATCCTCACTAGTGCTCTAAAAACAAAAATGAGATTTTCTAAGTATTTATACTACGAGTGAGTCCCTAGACTCAACACATAAAACTTATGCATGAGATACGTTTCGTGTTTCGTTTGTGAAATAAGTGTGACTCGACAAACACGTTGGTGATAAGCTACATGCGTGAAAAAAAATCGTGTCAAGTGTTACTATTGTACATTACTATTAAACTAACTCCCACAAGGGCAATTAAGTCATACACATAGCAAACATCGATCAACTATGCACTTTTCATGTTAACTTAAGTAATTCAGCAACTATTTTATCCAGACAGATTTTCATTCGACAAGATTACTCTCTTTAATCAATCAATACACTACCAATAAATCACCAAAAATCATCACAGAAGAACACTTGAGTTAGGTTTCTAAAAATATATTATTATATTTTTATCTTATACGGTTTTCTCAAAATGATCAAAATATCACAGTAAACACACATCAGTCATTATCATGCGCAATAGAATGTTATTTATTATTACCTTTACATGGTAATTCCAATTAATGCAAGACAAATTGGGTTAGATTTCTAACTCAAAATATTAACTTACAGAAGTAGAACCAACCCCATTGGTTTTTTTGTTTATGAGATATCTTAATCGCAAAACAGTCTACCAGCAGGCCCCAGAATCAGACTTGCACAACAGATTTGTAAAATAATAAACACTAACTTTTACTCGTCCAAAAATTACAAACTCAAACTCCTTAGAAACTAGACTCGACCTACTACATCATAGAATCAATAATCACTTCCATATACCACATTAACATCGAGTTACAGTCGTTTCAACATGCAATTAAGAATCTGTCCAGAATCAGTTTTCATCAAAACTCAACATACAAATAACCTATGAACAAGATATCATGCATACAACCATAACTAATCAACAATCAACATTTTTAGAATTTAGGGTTTATGATTAATGTGTTCAATGATGCCAAAAATAGATAGAATAGGTTACATATAGTCGTTAGTTTACCTCGTTAACTCCTTAAGCCTTCAACAAGTTGCAAGGATTGTATGTGTGTGTGTTGTGTGTTTCGGTTGATCCAAGGGGGAGGGGGGGCTGCCGTCGCAGGTGGGAGAGGGAGAGGGAGAAGAGGGTTAGAGTTTATGGTTAAGATTGTTTATATATTAATTAAATAAATGACAAGTTACAACTAGCACCCTCAACTTCGATTTTGTATAATTCTAGCATAAAACATCAATCACCTCCATAATATAATGACATGCATACAAGCACACATTTATACATATAAACGTAACACATAATTATATCAAGTACTTGTTTATAATATTTATTGTTTGTATATCAACGGTTTGAATCGACTCGTGTGTGTTTCGGTGAAATCCCGAAAGACTACTTGTGTAATGATTGTTATGCGTCATTTAAACCCTAATTAAATGTAATGAGATATGCGTTAACTGGAATAACATAGTTCAAGTGATCTTGAGTTTAAATTAACGGAGTTCGGATTAACAGAGTTAACCTGAAATTGACGAGTGTCACAGGCGTGATTTCAAGATATTGCAACGAGTGTTTGTTTCTGAGAATGCCATGAAATCGCAGTTCCTCCATTCTTAAATACGTGTCCAATTTGAGATTTTGCTTTAGGGGGGCCGGATAAATAACCTGCATCTGCATAACCAACCAACCCTTCTTTTGAATCGTTAGGATGAAACAAGCCTACATCAACAGTAACTCGAAGGTATCGAAAAGTGTGTTTAATCCCATTCCCATGCCTTTAGTAGGGGCTGAACTAAATCTTGCTAACAAATTAACTGCAAAAGAAATGTCTGGCCTTGTACAATTAGTAAGATACATAAGAGCTCCAATTGCACTAAGGTATGGAATCTCTGGACCAATAATCTCTTTGTTATCTTCTGTAAAACCCCGTTACCGGTGCCTCATATTTTGACGTTGGATTTACTCATAAACACAGTTTTAAATATCAGAGTTAATTAAAACTTTGCGCGGAATATAAAACTTTCAGTTACATAACAATAATAAACCATAAATTGTCTTAAAACATTCTTTTCTTTCAAATTTAAACAATAAGTATAAAACATCATCGGTCTTCAGATGCCAGACTCTTATTCTTCTGCCATGTGTCCCCGCTCAAGCCAGCTGTCTCATTCTACTCACCTGCGTGCATACTAAAAGTCAGCTACGCTGAGTGAGTTCTAGTTAATCATATATCATATAATACATACTCTAACCTTTAATCATGCATCCGAAGATACATAATCATTACCTTACTAACTTACTTTCATTACATAATTTCATACATACGTTCATACTTTATTACTTTCATACTATATAATTATTGTTCATTCTATCTTAGATATTATTAGGGTCTGATCTCTCTTTCCTTTGACTATCTCATATATTATTAGAGTCTGATCACTTTCTTGTCTATCTCAAATATTATTAGGATCTGATCCCTCTTTCATTTGTCTATCTCAGATATTATTAGGATCTGATCCTTTTCTTGTCTATCTCAGATATTATTAGGGTCTGATCCCTTTTTTACTTCTCTATCTCAGATATTATTAGGGTCTGATCCCTTTCTTCTCTATCTCAGTCCTCAGATATTATTAGGGTCTGATCCCTTACTTCTTCATCTTCGAGCATACTATCTTTGCATACCCGTAACATACATATACTTTCTTTAATCATTCATGCATATTCATATGTTGCACATTTATCTATCATACACAGTCAACTATCATACACATACCTCCCTTGTCAATACGTGCAATATCCGAAGATCGTTCACGTACCGACAAGCTTTCAGTCACATTCAAGATATACATAAATAACATATAAATCATACATGGCATACACTTACCATTTAAGGTAAGTGTATTAACTATCACATAGAGTATGCACACAGCCCCGAAAACATAACAAGGAAAATGGGGCTAGAAACTCACCTGATCTCGGTTGCGTCCGCCGTTAAGGTTATTCCCTTCCTTTGTTGTGCGCGACTAACTGTTTGATAGATACCATATTAAATATTGTTCTAGCCCTTCTTACTGCTTACTTAACTAATCTTAAGTGTCTAAGCAGATGTTACTCCATTGAGTCATTACCCGGTTAGTTAATCGTTACACGTTAACCTTTAAAGGTATCTTTCACAAATTAGTAAAGTCTAGGGGCTAATATGTAATTAAACCATTCTATATCAAGTCCAGGGGCCATTCTGTAATTATTTCAAAGTCTAATTCGTTATTCAGAGTACAGCCTAGTTCGTTATCTGAACATAGCGAATCGGTGAATAACGAATCACCTGATTCGTTATCTTAACGTAACGAATTGGTGAGTAGCGAATCTCCTGATTAGTTATCTTGACATAACGAACTGGATGAGTAATGAATCACTTGATTCGTCATCTTAACATAGCGAACTGGCTTTCTATAACGAACTGGCTTTAACGAATGATCATCACGAACTGCTTAACGCATTGAAGCTAGTTCGTTACTCTTCCTTAGCGAATTGACATAACGGATTGACACGCGAATTGCTTAACGAACGAGGCTAGTTCGTTAATGTTCCGTAACGAATTAGGGTTAGGGTTCGTCAGATGTCAGATGTCACATCAGAACATTCCTTGATGTGACTTAACCTCCGGCGCCGCCTTTCCGACGCCGCACTTGCCGAAATAACGGGATCTCGCCGGAAAAGCGAGATCTCACTTGTTTTACCACTGTTTTACATTCGTTATCAGCCCATCATCAAGAATCAACCTTATTCTAGCATAAAGCTTGAACCTTTATGGCTAAAACATTCAAAACTGGATCTAGGGTTCATTTAAACGAGCCGTTCATAAACATGAGTTCGTTAAGTCCATTTTAAATCTTCAAGTTTGCAACTTTAAGATTTGTCTAGACCCGATCTATCATCCTACCAATTTTCATGTAAATCCTTTCATGTAAAGTAAACATTTTTAACAAAAACGTACCTTTGAGGGTTTTGTATGAAATCACTCGAGATGCTCAAAACATATCAAACGAACTCCGATTTGAGTGATTCAAGCGGCCACGGAACTGTATCTCCCCGATCTACAAACCCATCAGCTCACCTTCGCCGGAAACCGCCGCTACAGTAGCTGGAAAAGCTGAACAATCGCCGAAAACTTCACTTTTGTGCTTCTGTGGTTTTACTGATAAAAACTGGACTTCCCGACATCTGATCGAAGATCTTTTCGGTGGAAAACTTCATTTATATGTCAGGAATACTCGGTTAAATTTTGAGATCGATCCGACGGCTAGATCTCCAGGAATCTTTGTGTCTTTGTGGGTGGTTTTCTCAAAAACGGGAATTGAGTTAAGTGGTGTTTTGATTGTGTAGGCTATGGTGTGGAGATGTATGAAAATGGAAAGGATTAGGGTTTTAAGGGGTGTTTATACTCCCTTAAGCCCATGGACCTTAGGCCCATATTTTCTTTTAGGTCCATAATTAATTACATCTAATTAGCCTACTTATCCTTCTATCTTTATTACTTTATTATTTCTCTACTAACTCAAGTAACTTCTCCAACAAAATTAAATAATATATTAATTATTAATTCTTAGAAATTTCGGGATGTTACAAGTCTACCCTCCTTATAAGAGGTTTCGTCCTCGAAACCTGCTTAGTCCCTATAAAAGGAATACTTCCTGTATTCACATTCTTTCTCGAACCGGCTTAGCTTCCTAACTTACCGGTTTATCCTTGTCCCACAATCATAGAGTGATGTTAATTAGTTTTAGCTTTCTAGGTAGCTTGTCATGAAGTCCTTGATGATACGTTTCCTTATCCAGACTTTGCTAGCGCATATCACTTCCACAAGCATACTCTTCTTTCTTGTCCTTTAAATAGAAACATTGCACTTACTATCATTACACTGAGCACTGTATGACCAATCTGTCCAATTGCAACCTTTAGCAAATATACCGTTTGCAATGCGTTCAAAACGTAAGGAAGCACTCCCAGTTCCTCCTTAATGATTATTTCTTGAAATCCCTTTGTCCATCCCTTAAGGTAGAACACTTCTTGCAATCCTTGAGTACATCCATTGCATAACTTGTTGGTAAACTCCTTAAGTTACCACTTAAACCTTCTTTCATTCTCAGCTCTGTATCAACACGTAGGGTTCATGAGTTATAACTGTCTAAGGTAGCTTGATCATGAAATCCATGGTGATACATCTTCCTTTTCTTGACTAATCTAGTCTCACATTGTCCGATGAATCCATTGTTGTTTGCTGCTGCATATCAGGCCGTTTCATATATCAAAACCTATCGTCTTATCCGACTTCCTTTCCGAGCATGTCTTGACCTTCTTTTATAATACCATTCTATCCCTTCCGTTCCAGAGGACTTCCCTTCCATGATCACATGTAACACCCCGTAACCGCAGCGGAAACATAAACGGGATGCAACAGACACGTCTGATATTAACAGCATTGCTTATAAAGAAAACACCACTACATTAATTCACATCATATTACATTGTTCCGAGTTTAGTTACCGTATAGGCGTTAACACATTGGTTTTACTAACAGTACATTAACATATTTAATACAAAATGATCACTAAGCTTCCACAAAAAGCACGCATCATCAAGCATGTAGCACTTATTCCAGTTTGGGAGTACCTAGAAAGCATGTAAAGAAAACGGGTCAACTACGAATAGTTGGTGAGTTTCACTAATTTAAACAACTGTGACAAATCATTATAATAATCATATATTAGCGATGTAATTATACTTCTACGGACATCTGGGGACACTGTTAACCCAGTACAGTACCCATTCCGGGGGCAATGTTAACCCAGAAACACTTCTAGGGACCTCTGGGGACACTGTTAACCTAGTACAGTACCCATTCCGGGGGCAATGTTAACCCAGAAACACTTCTAGGGACATCTGGGGGCACTGTTAACCCAGTACTGTACACATTCCGTACGATTCCCGTACAATCAAATATTTATAAATACACGCAATTCCATGTGTTCAGTATGTACTTAAACATTTCAATAATAACATGCTTTCCGCCCCGGGAAAATATTTAAAAACAATTCAGAAAAAAAAGGGGCTCGTGAAACTCACCTTATCGCAACAAGTAGGTATCACAGTACACCAGCTATTAATCCTGATCTGTAATACGATCCCTAAGTTCGTTACTATACAATCATTATTAATATAACTCTAACCGTGTTAACCGGTACATCTGGGGACACTGTTAACCCAGTACTGTAACCGTTCCGGGGGAAATGTTAACCCAGAAACACTTCTCAGGACTCAGATTGTGATATCGTTTAGAGTTCAACCGTCAAAATTACTAATAGTTTGTTTTCCCCGTTTTGCGTGCCTAGCACGGTTACCCGTTTTTATGTTTCAAATATGAGTTTGGTCACACACGACCCGAAAATAGTTGTTAACTGACAATTTAATTAAAGTTGTGAATTTAGAGCTCGGTTTAGACGCCCCGATTGGCCGCGGGACCCGTTTCCGTCCGTGGCGTTACGGAAACTGTTAAATCGGTTAAAAATTACTCAAATCATCCGAATTATTTTCGGATGATTCATTTTTACTTGTTTAACTCAATTATAAGAAAATAGTTCATTTTTAGGGTTTTTATACACCAGTCAGCTCGCTTATGCGAACTTTACCGGTTTACGCGTTTTAAGCTTTAAAAGTTTGTTTTTATATTCTTTTTAGCACAAATAATTATCCGTTTAGTCTCAGATCTTGAAATTTTTCACCAATCACTTTTTTACAGTGGGGAATTTTATAAAAATATTTCCAGAATTAATTTTTATATTTAAAATTTATTTATCTATTTTTAAACACCATTTAAACACTAAATATGTCGTAAATACCAAACGATCTTAGAAAAATCCCAAATTTTTCCTGAATGACCCCTGTCATCCCCATAATCCCCTGTAATTTTTCCAGAACAAAAATCTTCTTTAACATGCCATTTTTACTAAAACCGAGCTAGAAAACCCTAGAATTCGTTTAACTGAAAAGCCTACTTAGACTTCTTCAACGGACCTAAAATTTTGTGTGTAACTTTTACATGATATTAAAAGCTTATCTGGAATTTTCTAGAATTTTTCATGATATTTAACTATTTTTCACCATTTTTGGCCAAAACCGAGCATTAAATTCACCAAATATTCATCCTTTGTCCAAAAATTACCAAATATTCACAAAACTCATATTTTCATATATCTAACACCTCTGTAAAATTTCATGACCTAACTCTAAATACATCACAATCTGTCCAAATCTCAAACATCATACAAAAACCGAACTACCTTGTGTTTCTAGCTTCAAACCGCAAGGATCTCGCTTTTTAGCCTTTGCTATCAACTAGATACAACACCTACGATCACAATAACACCACACCAAGCAAGTTACACCCACAATAAAGCCATTTCTTTCATGGTTTCGGTTATGATATAAAAACAAAGATTTAACCGTAAAAATTCGTTTTTGGTTCGTTTAACTCCTTTCTTGGACCAAGATCCCTTGAATAACCCGTATACATCACTTGATCATGCAAGAATCGGTTTCATCTCGGGTTTTCACCCTTTTTCACTTGAAACTTCATTTTCTTGTAATTAAACTCGAGAAAGGAAGATGAACACGTAATTAACTCGGTTTTTACCTCGTTGTTCTTGCTAAAACTTTGGAATTTTGGATCTTAAGGTGGAGAGGAGATGGAGATCATGGAGTGTTTTGGTAAAAAAAATAACAAGGATAAAGGGATAAATCCCTTTAATCCGATCGGAATGAGGGGGGAGTGGGGTGGGGCCCACTTCTCCATTCTTAGCCACATATTTGGATTCTCGAAATCCGGATAATGTTTTGGATAATCTGGTTCAGTTCGTTTTTCGGTTAAATGTTTAATTCGGCTTAAAACGAGGCTAAAACGGTCGTTTTTCGGCTTAAAAATGAAATTTATATAAAACCGATTTAAAAACTTTAAAAACTTAAACCATGGCTTTTATTATCTTAGAACATCGTATTATTAGTAATTGCGTATCTTTTTCGGCTTGATCGATCGTCTCTTGCTCGGTTTGGTATTAAAGGTTTCGTTTAATGTACCGACGTACCATTAAATCGAAAATTCTTTTATGTGCTTTAATTCACTTATCCCGAGGCTTTAATACTTCGTAAACATCACTAAATATCCTATATCTCGTCTATAATGTATCCTTGATTCGTTCGGGCTTCAATAACCGTTAATCGGTTAATCGTATTTCCAATACGATTAACTGTATAATCGAGTATAATCCGTACTATGAATCATACATACTCGTATAAACGCTTTATAATTCACATATTCATTGTTAAATATCACATAAATAGTATATACCGGTTAGGGTATACCTGATTTTGCCGGAATCGTTACATTCTCTCCCCGTAAAAGAAATTTCGTCCTAGAAATTTTTACGCGTCGACTACTTCCTTTTGAGGAAATAGATAGGGGTATTTCTTCCGGAATTCGTCCTTTCGTTCCCATGTATATTCTGGGCCTCGTTGCGAATTCCATTTAACTTTAACCAACGAAATTTTATTGTGTCTAAGTTGCTTGATTTTCCCGTCTACTATTTCTATGGGTTCCTCTACGAAATTGAGCTTATCACTTATTTGGACACCCTCTAAAGGTAACACCGATGTCTCATCCGCCAGACATCTTTTCAAGTTCGATACGTGAAACACGTTGTGAACTGCACTCAGTTCATCGAGTAGTTCTAATCGGTATGCTACGGGACCGATTTTTGCAGTAATATTAAATGGTCCAATATATCTCGGGGCTAACTTCCTCGCCATTCCAAATCTGACTACACCCTTCCAAGGTGATACCTTCAAATACACTTTATCACCTTTGTCAAACGACAACGGTTTTCTACGGGTATCGGCATAACTCTTCTGCCGATCCCGCGCGGCCTTCAGATTGTTCCTAATTTCAAGGATTTTGCTGGTCGTTTCCTGAACCAGGTCTGATCTAATAACCTGAGTGTCGCCCACTTCAGTCCAGCAGAGTGGTGATCGGCACTTCCGACCATACAATGCTTCGTAAGGCGCTGCATTTATACTGCTATGGTAACTGTTATTATAGGAAAATTCAACAAGTGGGAGATGTTGATCCCAATTTCCCTTAAAATCCAGTACGCATGCACGAAGCAAATCCTCCAGGGTTTGGATGGTCCTATCAGACTGACCATCGGTCTGAGGGTGGTAAGCTGTGCTTAGATCAATACGCGTTCCCAGCGCTTCTTGCACAGCTTGCCAAAGATTGGAGGTGAAATGGCTATCTCGATCGGAGATGATTGAGATGGGTATCCCATGACGGGACACAATTTCATTTATATAAATCTGCGCAAGTCTCTCAGTGTTATAATTATTCCTAATCGGGATAAAATGTGCCGATTTGGTTAATCGATCCACGATTACCCAAATTGCATCATGTCCTCGGGACGTCTTAGGGAGATGTGTCACAAAATCCATCGTGATTTGCTCCCACTTCCACTCGGGAATTTCCAGTTGTTGTAACATCCCTGAGGGTTTCTGGTGTTCCGCCTTAACTCTCGCACAAGTCGTGCACTTACCGACATACGTTGCTATATCCTTTTTCATACCCGGCCACCAGTAGAACTCCTTCACATCCTTGTACATCTTATCCGATCCCGGATGTATGGAATATTTCGATCTATGCGCTTCGTCCATGATTAATTCACGAAGGTCATGGAGGGTCGGGATCCAAATCCGATTTTTGAAATAGAGAATTTCGTCCACGCGCAGTTCGAAATTCTTATCATTGCCGTAAAGTCCCTCCTTTTCCAATTGTTCCTCTTTCAACGCCTCACGTTGAGCGACTCGAATCAGGTCCGAAAGGTTCGACTGGACTATCATCCCCAGCGCTCATACTCGCAAGGGCTTAACCCGATCTTTCCTACTCAAGGCATCGGCTACGACGTTAGCCTTGCCGGGGTGATAACGGATGTCACATTCATAATCGCTTAACAACTCGACCCATCTTCGTTGCCTCATATTCAGTTCTTTCTGATCGAATATGTGCTGCAAACTTTTATGATCGGTGAAGATGGTTCACTTTGTACCGTAGAGATAATGTCTCCAGATTTTAAGTGCGAAAATAACCGCTCCCAGTTCTAAGTCGTGAGTAGTGTAATTTTTCTCGTGTACTTTTAACTGTTGGGAAGCATAGGCTATAACCTTATTATTCTGCATCAACACGCATCTTAACCCTCTACGCGATGCGTCACAATATGCGACAAAACCATCGTCTCCATCGGGGAGACTTAGAATCGGCGCTTGGCACAATTTTTGCTTTAACGTTTGAAACGCCGTTTCCTGCTCTTCTCCCCACTCATACTTTCGATCCTTTTGAGTTAGGAGAGTTAAAGGTTGGGCGATGCTGGAAAAGTTCTCTATGAATCGACGATAATATCCAGCTAAGCCTAAGAATTGGCGGATTTCATTTGGCGTTTTAGGCACTTGCCAATTCTTAATTGCTTCAATCTTACTCGGATCAACTTGTATTCCTTGATGGTTTACAACGTGACCGAGGAATTGCACTTCTTGCAACTAGAAGTTACACTTGGAGAATTTTGCATACAACTTCTCCTGATTCAGAAGCTCTAAAATTATTCTTAAGTGTTGCTTGTGCTCTTCTTTACTTTTTGAGTAAATCAAAATATCGTCAATAAACACGATGACGAATTTGTCGAGGTAGGGTTTACAGACTCGATTCATGAGGTCCATGAACACCTCCGGCGCATTTGTTAGCCCGAAAGGCATAACTAAGAACTCGTAATGGCCGTAGCGAGTCTGGAATGCGGTTTTTGGGATATATTCTTCCTTAATTCTAACCTGATGGTATCCCGATCTAAGATCGATTTTTGAGAAATAGCTCGCACCTTGCAGCTGGTCAAACAGATCATCAATTCGGGGAAGAGGGTACCTATTTTTGATTGTTAACTTGTTCAACTCCCTGTAATCAATGCACATTCTAAGGCTCCCGTCCTTCTTTTTCACGAATAATACAGGTGCACCCCACGAGGAATGACTAGGACGTATAAATCCTTTATCCAACAATTCTTGCAACTGATTGGATAATTCTTGCATCTCGGACGGTGCAAGTCGGTAGGGTGCTTTAGCAACAGGGCCAGCTTGAGGTAATAAATCGATCCTGAATTCGACCTGTCGGGTTGGCGGTAATCCAGGAAGTTCTTCTGGGAAAACTTGTGGAAATTCGCGTACCACCGGGATATCATCCACCCGTTTCTCATCAGAATCTGTGGCCGTCAAGCTCGCTAGATACGCCACGCATCCCTGGCGTATATATTTTAACACCTTGAGGTGGGATATAAATGGTATCATTGTGCCCGACTTCTCTCCTTGCACTAACGCCTCTTCGTCATCCGACACCCGGATCTTGACGATTTTCTTTTCGCAGTTTATTTCCACTTTGTTACGTGCTAACCAATCCATTCCCACTATCACGTCAAAACTACCTAATTCTACCTGCAATAAGTCAATCAAGAAGGATTGATCGTTCAGAATAAAAAGGCAATTCCGAACTATCTGATTAACTATCATGGTTTTACCGTTAGCGACTTCTACGGTGTAAGGTTCTATGGTTTCACTAATCAAAAGGTTTGCTATCGATAGGAATTTAACAGAGACAAAATTTCTATCAGCGCCTGTATCAAATAATATAGAAGCGTAATGATCAGAGACGAGGAATGTACCTGTCACTACGCTGGGGTCCTGGCGTGCTTCGTTTGCCCCCATCACAAATGCTCGGCCTCTCGCCGGATTGGACGACGATGCCTGACCCACGGTTTGCCTCCCAATTCCTCCCGGGTTCAGTTTCGGACAGTTTCTCTTGAAGTGATCTGTGCTGCCGCATTCAAAGCAAGCACGGCTGGTGGTCATCATTTGGTTTCCTTGTGGGTTTTGTTGTTGGGCTGGTTGGGTCCTAAATGGCTGCGCACGGATAGGTTGCGGTTGTCGGTTCAGATTGTTCAGGTTTGTCCTACATCTCGGTGCGTAGTGCCCATCCCTGCCACACCGGTGGCACACTACCTCCTTGCACACGCCACCATGCTGGTAACCGCATTTCCCACACTTAGGGAACGTCCCTTTCTGCGATTCCTGCCTTCCGCCTGAACTAGTCATGGCGTAGTTCTGGGCAGCGGGCCTAGCACGTTTATTTTGCTGCTTCTCCTGGATCCTATGTCATACGTACCTCGCTTTCCCCCAGTAGACTCTCCTGCCACCTTCAGTGACCCACTCCTCACGAAATCGTATGTGACGATACCAGCTTGCGTCACCGCACCCTCAAACGTCTTGTGTCCTCCAGCGTTGACTATACTCCTTACTACTGGAGTTAGTCCCCATATATAACGCTCAACCCTCTTTGACTCTGGGGTGACCAACCATGGCACCAATCGTGACAACTCATTAAATCGGTTCGTATAACCCAAGTGGTCTGCCCCCTGCATCTCCAGGTTCCACAATTCGTTTTCTAACTTCTGCAGTTCGTTTTTCGGGCAGAAATGTTCCAGCACAAGGGCCTTGAGTTCTGCCCAGGTCATGCGGTTTGTAGCTGCCTGACCGCGAGTCTGCACTATTGTGTTCCACCATGTCAAGGCATGGTCCGTGAACGTGCAGGTAGCATACTTAACAACGTAATCCTCAGGGCAGTTGCTGATGTTCACAACAGACTCTATTTTCTCAATCCACTTAACCAACCCATTTGGTCCCTCAGACCCGCTAAATTCTAGGGGCTTGCACAACATGAAATCTTTAATTGAACATCCCTTTGTTGCAGGAGTCGGTTCAGTGCGGTTCGTTTCAACACTAGGCATAGGGCCATTACTGTCTGTAACGACCACCCTAGGCGGTGCGTCATTACTCGGAATCGGGTTATCGTTCGGTGGAGGATTAACATTTTGTTCCCCATCATTATTGGTGGTCGTTTGATTGCTCACAGGGCCTGGATTGGTCGTATTGTTAATACTGGCGGCGATGCGCGATACTATATCCGGTATCGCCGCCTCTAACTGCCGACCAATCAAACGACTCACATCCACTTCTGACATTTGAGCTGACCGTTTTGGTGCCATTTTACACAACGTTAAGAAAATACATATAATTAATACAATTTCCAATTTCAATACACAACACATATTCCATTCATTAATAAACATTAGTACATATTACATAAGCATCGGTACACATTTCATAAACATCAGCCCATAGATCAAGTTTTCATACATCGGTCCTACATCGGCATCATTTCGACATAACCCGCTATGGGTCAGTGCTTGAATGATACACCAAAAGTATCTACAATGATATTCCCAAAAAAAAAGAGACCCCCTATGGGCTAGTGGCTGTACTATAACTACCCAAGATTCACTCTATGTTAGCATCGCCACTAACTCCTTACACAGAGTATCAAAAAGCGGACCCTGACTACTATCACCCTAACATGACTAAACATGGTGGTATACCAACCACACCAACACTGCCACCATCACCACCAACACCGCCATCAATCCCCGAATCCGCGCCTCCATCCGGTCAATCATCCACTGGGAGTATGCGCCCTCCCTCCTCAGCTGGCCAATCGCGTACTGGCTGTCCAGTACGCAGTCCGCCAAGTGATTCCTCCTCTGGATGCCCACCGTCAAGGCGATGGTGTGCTCAACCACCTGCTCGTGGAGCACTCGGAGCCATGCAGCCTCGGAGGAGGGACGCTCATCCCTCTCCAGCCTAGGGGTACCCCACACGGGTGGAGGCACAGGCTCAGGCTGGAGGCGGGAGGACTCGCCCCTGTGGTAAGTGGGTCTGGGTGGGGTAGAGGTAAGTGGGACATAAGGGACACTGATCCTCGCCGTGAGGCGGGGACCAGGTCTGGGAGGGGTAGGGGTGACCTGTGGTGCAGGTGGGGTGGGGGATCTGGCAACCCTGGTAGGGGAGGACAAGCTAGCACTCCTACGGCTGGTCTCACTAGGCTCAGTGCTGGATGCTAAGCGTAAGCTCCTAGAATTCCCGGAACTGGCCTCCTCCGGGTCCTCTTCCACTGACAGGCTTCGAGACCTCGACATCCTTACCTGTACACAAGTTAGCAAACATATAGTTCCTTCCATAATGTAAATCACAAATAATATACACATACTTATACAACTTTGTCACATAAAAATATTATCATATACTTACACATATGTTGCCGGTTTTACCTATTAACGTTCCCCGTGACTTCCCCTGAATTCCCTCGTGTGGACAAGTCTGTTATTATGTTCCGGACCATAATAACTCACTTGTCCATCCGAGTTCATCCAGATATCGTCACTATAAATTATTAGTTGATATTCAGATCCTATAATACTTGAGCTACTGGTTATATTTTAGGTATTTTTAAAGACATCCTAATTCTTTATAACCAATGGCTCTGATACCAAGTTCTGTAACACCCCGTAACCGCAGCGGAAACGTAAACGGGATGCAACAGACACGTCTGATATCAACAGCATTGCTTATAAAGAAAACACCACTACATTAATTCACATCATATTACATTGTTCCGAGTTTAGTTACCGTCTAGGCGTTAACACATAGGTTTTACTAACAGTACATTAACATATTTAATACAAAATGATCACTAAGCTTCCACAAAAAGCACGCATCATCAAGCATGTAGCACTTATTCCAGTTTGGGAGTACCTAGAAAGCATGTAAAGAAAACGGGTCAACTACGAATAGTTGGTGAGTTTCACTAATTTAAACAACTGTGACAAATCATTATAATAATCATATATTAGCGATGTAATTATACTTCTACGGACATCTGGGGACACTGTTAACCCAGTACAGTACCCATTCCGGGGGCAATGTTAACCCAGAAACACTTCTAGGGACCTCTGGGGACACTGTTAACCCAGTACAGTACCCATTCCGGGGGCAATGTTAACCCAGAAACACTTCTAGGGACATCTGGGGGCACTGTTAACCCAGTACTGTACCCATTCCGTACGATTCCCGTACAATCAAATATTTATAAATACACGCAATTCCATGTGTTCAGTATGTACTTAAACATTTCAATAATAACATGCTTTCCGCCCCGGGAAAATATTTAAAAACAATTCAGAAAAAAAAGGGGCTCGTGAAACTCACCTTATCGCAACAAGTAGGTATCACAGTACACCAGCTATTAATCCTGATCTGTAATACGATCCCTAAGTTCGTTACTATACAATCATTATTAACATAACTCTAACCGTGTTAACCGGTACATCTGGGGACACTGTTAACCCAGTACTGTAACCGTTCTGGGGGCAATGTTAACCAAGAAACACTTCTCAGGACTCAGATTGTGATATCGTTTAGAGTTCAACCGTCAAAATTACTAATAGTTTGTTTTCCCCGTTTTGCGAGCCTAGCACGGTTACACGTTTTTATGTTTCAAATATGAGTTTGGTCACACACGACCCGAAAATAGTTGTTAACTGACAATTTAATTAAAGTTGTGAATTTAGAGCTCGGTTTAGACGCCCCGATTGGCCGCGGGACCCGTTTCCGTTCTTGGCGTACCGGAAACTGTTAAATCGGTTAAAAATTACTCAAATCATCCGAATTATTTTCGGATGATTCATTTTTACTTGTTTAACTCAATTATAAGAAAATAGTTCATTTTTAGGGTTTTTATACACCAGTCAGCTCGCTTAGGCGAACTTTACCGGTTTACGCGTTTTAAGCTTTAAAAGTTTGTTTTTATCTTCTTTTTAGCACAAATAATTATCCGTTTAGTCTCAGATCTTGAAATTTTGCACCAATCACTTTTTTACAGTGGGGAATTTTATAAAAATATTTCCAGAATTAATTTTTATATTTAAAATTTATTTATCTATTTTTAAACACCATTTAAACACTAAATATGTCGTAAATACCAAACGATCTTAGAAAAATCCCAAATTTTTCCTGGATGACCCCTGCCATTCCCATAATCCCCTGTAATTTTTCCAGAACAAAAATCTTCTTTTACATGCCATTTTCACTAAAACCGATCTAGAAAACCCTAGAACTCGTTTAACTGAAAAGCCTACTTAGACTTCTTCAACGGACCTAAAATTTTGTGTGTGACGTTTACATGATATAAAAAGCTTATCTGGAATTTTACAGAATTTTTTATGATATTTAACTATTTTTCACCATTTTTGGCCAAAACCGAGCATTAAATTCACCAAATATTCATCCTTTGTCCAAAAATTACCAAAAATTCACAGAACTCATATTTTCATATATCTAACACCTCTGTAAAATTTTATGACCTAACTCTAAATACATCACAATCTGTCCAAATCTCAAACATCATACAAAAACCGAACTACCTTGTGTTTCTAGCTTCAAACCGCAAGGATCTCGCTTTTTAGCCTTTGCTATCAACTAGATACAACACCTACGATCACAATAACACCACACCAAGCAAGTTACACCCACAATAAAGCCATTTCTTTCATGGTTTCGGTTATGATATAAAAACAAAGATTTAACAGTAAAAATTCGTTTTTGGTTCGTTTAACTCCTTTCTTGGACCAAGATCCCTTGAATAACCCGTATACATCACTTGATCATGCAAGAATCGGTTTCATCTCGGGTTTTCACCCTTTTTCACTTGAAACTTCATTTTCTTGTAATTAAACTCGAGAAAGGAAGATGAACACGTAATTAACTCGGTTTTTACCTCGTTGTTCTTGCTAAAACTTTGGAATTTTGGATCTTAAGGTGGAGAGGAGATGGAGATCATGGAGTGTTTTTGTAAAAAAAATAACAAGGATAAAGGGATAAATCCCTTTAATCCGATCGGAATGAGGGGGGAGTGGGGTGGGGCCCACTTCTCCATTCTTAGCCACATATTTGGATTCTCGAAATCCGGATAATGTTTTGGATAATCTGGTTCAGTTCGTTTTTCGGTTAAATGTTTAATTCGGCTTAAAACGAGGCTAAAACGGTCGTTTTTCGGCTTAAAAATGAAATTTATATAAAACCTATTTAAAAACTTTAAAAACTTAAACCATGGCTTTTATTATCTTAGAACATCATATTATTAGTAATTGCGCATCTTTTTCGGCTTGATCGATCGTCTCTTGCTCGGTTTGGTATTAAAGGTTTCGTTTAATGTACCAACGTACCATTAAATCGAAAATTCTTTTATGTGCTTTAATTCACTTATCCCGAGGCTTTAATACTTCGTAAACATCACTAAATATCCTATATCTCGTCTATAATGTATCCTTGATTCGTTCGGGCTTCAATAACCGTTAATCGGTTAATCGTATTTCCAATACGATTAACTGTATAATCGAGTATAATCCGTTCTATGAATCATACATACTCGTATAA
This sequence comes from Bidens hawaiensis, assembly GCF_021521415.1. NCBI lineage: Eukaryota > Viridiplantae > Streptophyta > Magnoliopsida > Asterales > Asteraceae > Bidens > Bidens hawaiensis. The sequence goes on along the minus strand of NW_027491020.1, from coordinate 7,537,381 downwards.
ACGCTTAATAATTCACATATTCATTGTTAAATATCACATAAATAGTATATACCGGTTAGGGTATACCTGATTTTGCCGGAATCGTTACATCACATGATTATCAATTACTCACTAATCATTTTGGTCAAGACTCAATAAATCTAAACCATATCTACGCTTTCCTTGCATGTCTTCCCACTTTTTGTCCCTGGTTTCTAGCATCCTCTTGCGGTGTGACTGTCGGCTCCACATTCGTAACACTTGGGGTTGTTCTTATCTGTGTAGGCAAAGTATCATGTCTATCCACAGCTGTCACATACCATGGACTCATCTTCATCTAACTTCTACTAAAGCGTTTCACTTTCACTAGTATCTACCTTCATTGTAATCGGCCTCTTTCCTTTTTGATGCTTCGATGAAAACCGAGTATCTAGACTCATAACCTTCATCTAGGATTTGGCCTCGAAGATATCCATGACGTGAAATCCTCAGCCGACCAAATCTGATTTTCACATCATAAGTATTATCTTTCAACTCTATGTGTAACTAGAGAATTCATTTCTTTTTGTTTTCATCTTGATCTCATCCTTCATAACTTTTAATTGTGTCTCATGGATCTCGCTAATGCAGTCCGAAGTACTAACTAATTTATACTACTTAAATGTCGTGATAACCTCTCCACCTTTACGACTTAGGGCGTCAGTGACCTTGTTAGCCTCTCCGGGATAATACTTGTTTTCACAATCATAATCCTTTATCAGCCTTACCCGTCTTCTTGCCTCGTATCCCGTTCTTTCTTCTTGAAGAGGTATCCATGTATCAATGGTACACCTTGAAAACCTAGCATACAATTACTCTTTTGTCAACTTCTCTCAAGTGTTCAGCATGTTCAGACTTATTCCTTGAATATTTCAAGATTATCATCAACAAAAGCAATGTCAGATTTGTCCAAGATCGGATGACACGCCATATTCATCATAACCATATATGTTGCTGGAGCATTCTTCAATCCAAACGATATCACGAGAAATTCTTAGTGTCCATATGTAACGATTCCGGCAAATCCAGGTATACCCTAGCCGGTATATACTATTTACGTGTTATTTAATACTGAATATATGAATTATAATGTGTATATACGAGTATGTATGATTCACGGTAAGAATTATACTCGATTATACAGTAAATCGTATTGGAAATACGATTAACCGATTAACGGTTATTGAAACCCGAACGATCGGGGATTGCATTATAGACGAAATATATAATATTTAGTGAGGTTTACAAAATATTAAAGCTTCGGGATAAGTGAATTAAAGCACAGAAAAAGGATTTCGATTTAATGATACGTCGGTACGTTAAACGAAACCTTTAATACCAAACCGAGCAAGAGACGATCGATCAAGCCGAAAAAGATGCACAATTATTAATACTATGATGTTTTAAGTCAATAAATGTCATGGTTTAAGTTTTAAATCGGTTTTATATAAATTTCATTTTTAAGCCGAAAAACGACCGTTTTAGCCTCGTTTTAAGCCGAATTAAACGTTTAACCGAAAAACGAACTGAACCGGATTATCCACAACATTATCCAGATTGCGTAATCTGAGCTTGTGGCCAAGATTGGAGGTGTGGGCCCCACCCCACCCTCCTTATGGAGACCGATCGGATGAGGGGAACACCCTCATCCCTTTCATTTTCTTTTTTCTAACATCCCAACTCCACAATTCTCTCAACCCTTCAAACATTCATCCAACGTCCCTTCGATTTATACCAAGAAACCGAGGTAAAGATCGTATTATAGTCGTGTTCATCTTCTTTTCTCGAGTCATTTACAAGAAAATGAGGTTTCAAATGAAAAATGGGTGATAACCCGAGATGAAACCTATTCTTGCATGATCAAGTGATGTATACAAGTTATACAAGGGATCTTGGTCCAAGAAAGGAGTTAAAAGAGTCAAAAACGAATTTTTACGGTTAAAATCTTTGTTTTGATGTCTTAACCGAAACCATGAAAGAAATGGCTTGATTGTGGGTGTAACTTGCTTGGTGTGGTGTTATTGTGCTTGTAGGTGTTATATCTAGTTGCTAGCAAAGGCTAGAAAGCAAGATCTTTGCGATCTAAAACTAGAAACACAAGGTAGTTCGGTTTTTTTCGTATGATTTATATGATTTGGACAGATTGTGATAGACTTAGAGTTGGATCACGAAATTTCACAGAGATGATCTACACATGAAAATATGAGATATGTGAAAATTTGGTAATTTTTGGATAAAGGATGAATATTTGGTGAATTTAATGCTCGGTTTTGGCTAAAAATGGTGAAAAATAGTCAAACATCATGAAAAATTCTGGAAAATTACAGATAAGATTTTTATAACATATAAAAGTCACACACAAAATTTCAGATCCGTTGGAGAAGTCTAAGTAGGCTTTTCGGTAAAACAAGTTCTAGGGTTTTCTAGCTCGGTTTTGGTGAAAATGGTATGAAAAATGAGATTTTGGTTCTGGAAAAATTACAGGGAACTATGTGGATGGCAGGGGTCATCCCAGAAAAATTTGGGATTTTTCTATGGTCGTTTGGTATTTTCGACATATTTGGTGTTTAAATGACGTTTAAAAATAGATAAATAAATGTTAAATATAAAAATTAATTCTGGAAATATTTTTATAAAATTCCTTACTGTCAAAAAGTGTTTTTTGCAAAATTTCAAGATACGAGACTAAACGGATAATTATTTGTGCTAAAAAGAAAATAAAAACAAACTTTTAAAGCTTAAAACGCGTAAACCGGCAAAGTTCGCCTAAGCGAGCTGACTGGTGTATAAAAACCTTAAAAATGAACTATTTTCATGAAACTAAGTTAATCAAGTAAAAATAAATCATCCGAAAATAATTCGGATGATTTGGGTATTTTTATCCGAAATAACAGTTTCCGGCACCCTAAAGACGGAAACGGGTCCCGCGGCCAAACGGGACGTTTAAACCGAGCTCTAAATTCACGGTTTTAACTAAAATATCAGTCAAACACTATTTTCGGGTCGTGTGTGACCAAACTCATTTTTGAAACATAAAAACGGATAACCGTGCTAGGCACGCAAAACGGGGAAAACATAATAATAATAATTTTGACGGTTAAACTCTAAGAAATATCACAATCTGAGTCCTGAGAAGTGTCTCTGGGTTAACATTGTCCCCGGATCGAGTACAGTACTGGGTTAACAGTGTCCCCAGATGTACCGGTTGACACGGATTTAATCTATGGAAATTGTATAGTAACGACTTAGGTATCATATTACAGATTCAGGCTCATAGCTGTTCACTGTACTACATACTGACTCATGAGAAGGTGAGTTTCACGAGCCCCTTTTTACTGAACTGTTTTAAATATTTTCCCGGGGCGGAAAGCATGTTTCTATCAAAATGTTTAAGTACATGCTGATCGCATGGAAATGAATGTATTTATATAATGTTTATTGTACGGGAATCGTACGGTAATGTATTAAGATGGTAATTGTCTGAGTTGTTAACATTGTAAGGCCCGAAAAAGTGTTCTAGGTTAACAGTGTCCCCAGAGGTTATTAAATGGGTTTCTGGGTTAACAGTGTCCCCAGAGGGTATTAAATGTGTTTCTGGGTTAATAGTGTCCCCAGAGGTTATTAGATGTGTTTCTGGGTTAACAGTGTCCCCAGAGGTTATTAAATGTGTTTCTGGGTTAACAGTGTCCCCAGAGGTTATTGGATGTGTCTCTGGATTAACAGAGGTTTCACTTGTGGGCTCAGCATAATTTCATCGCTAATATATGATTACTATAATGATATGTCATGGTTTATTTAAATTAGTGAAACTCACCAACTATTCGTAGTTGACCCGTTTTCTTTACATGCTTTCTAGGTACACCCAAATTGGAATGAGTGATACGTGTTTGATGATGTGTGCTATTTTGTGGAAGCTTAAGGATCTTTATTTTGTATTAAATATGTTAATGTACTATCGGTAAAACTTATGTGTTAACGCCTAGACGGTAACGAAACTCGGAACAATGTAATACGTTATAAATTAATGTAGTGGTGTTTTCTTTATAAGCAATGTTGTTGATATCAGATGCGTCTGTTTCATCCCGTTTACGTTTCCGCTGCGGTTACGGGGTGTTACACCATATCGTGTCGGAAACATTGTCTTAGGGATGTCTGCCTCTTTCACTTTCAACTGTTAATAGCCTGCTCTGAGGTCTATTTGTGAGGACCAACTCGCACCGTGCATTTGATCAAACAAATCATCAATTTGTGGCAACGTATATCTATTCTTCACAGTAAGCTTGTTCGGCTCGTAGAAATCTATACACATTATCATACTTTCGTCTTTTTCCTTCACGAACATCACCGGTACACCCCGTAGGGAAATTCTCGGCACAAAACACCTTCGTCAAGGAGTCCTTGCAGTTGGGACATTAACCCTTTCATCTCGGACGAACTTAGAGAATCAGAGGGTGATTCTTTAGCTTGTTCGCTAAGGAAACTTAGAGAACTAGAGGGTGATTCTTTAGCTGATTCGCTAAGGGAACTTAGAGAACCAGAGGGTGATTCTTTAGCTGATTCGCACAAGGAAGCCTAACGAACTAGGCTTGATTCTTTATCCGATTCGTTAATGAAAAGGGTAACGAATTACCCTTGATTCTTTAAGACCATTCGTTAACAAAAATAACGAATTAGAAGGTCTAATTCGCTAAGACCAAAGTAACGAATTGAAGTTTAACAGAAGGACAGAATGGTCCCTGAACTTAGAAAGGAATGAATTAATTACAAATAAGCTAGTGATATGGCTAGTAATAGATAATTAATACGAGTAATTGTTATACAGTTAGCCGCGCCCAACTGAAGAAAGGAATAACAATTAACGGTGAACGTAACCGACTTCAGGTGAGTTTCTAGCCCCACTTCTGTGTTATGTTTTCGGGGCTGTGTGCATACTCGATATGTTTGTTAATACACTTATCCTAAGTGATAAGTGTATGCCTTATATGAATGATGTGAAATGTATGAGTGATTGCTTGTTAGTACGTGAACGATCTTCGGATATTGCACGTACTGTCAGGTTGTAGTGTTACGTATAAGGTAAGTATAATGTATTTGCTTATATGTATGAATGTGATAAAGTTAATAAACGAAGGAAAGGCATGGTTGTATGGTAACGAAGAGGGACCAGACCCTAATAATATCTGTGATGTTATGGACCAGACCCTTATAATATCTGTGATGTTAGGGACCAGACCCTTATAATATTTGTGATGTTAGGGACCAGACCCTTATAATATCTGTGAGGTTATAGGGCGAAAGGCTCTTTAAAACGTATGATTATGTATGTAAAGAAAGTATGAAGGTAAGAATGAAAGTATATGCACTTATGTGTGTATGAAAGAAAGTTAAGAGGTTAAGTGTGAAATGTAAGAAGGTATTGTATGATTATGTGATTAACTAGAACTCACTCAGCATAGCTGACTTTTAGTATGCACGCAGGTGAGTAGAACGAGGCAGGTAGCTTGAGGAGGACACATGGCAGAGTTGGACGAAGCTGGCATCTGAAGATTTTGCTATGATGTTTTATTTTAAAAGACTATGTTTTGTTTTTAAATGACTATGAATGCTCGATAAGACAAGAATTATGGTTATGGAATGTAATGGTTTGAATGTTTTTAATGTTCTGCGAATGTTTTAATTAACTCTGATATTTAGAACTGCGTTTATGAGTAAATCCAACACGAAAGTAGGGCTACCGGTAATGGGGCCTTACACTCGAACCCGCGCCCCCAGCTTCATTGAATCTTAGCGCGCGCACCCCTGGCCAACTGGTCTAGGGGTTTAGTTTGATTATGAACTGAAATGAGTAAATAATACCATAAAGACGCAGACCCAAACAAAACATATGAACCCTAGAATCGTTAATTCGTTTAATTGATTGTTGAATGGTTAATTAAGTATATGGTTAATGATTACTAGTTAAAAACGACCATAATACCTAAGAAAATTACCAGATTCTGACATGAATTGATGGTGAACGATGAAACGAACACCGCGGCCAAAGACGAGCTTGGAAACGCGACCAAACTATCAAACTAATTCAATTGCTTCTGAAGATGGGTTCGCGATGTTGTAGGGATGGTACGGACGAGTTTAATTGGATTATCATTAACGATTACATGGGTCTTAAATTAGGGTTCAAGGTCGACGGTGGTGAGGGTATAAACGATTAATTAACAGCCAAAAAAATATAATTAAATATATGGTTAATGTCGGTCATGGTATAAGGAATGTATCTAAACATTTAGTTGAAATATAAACATTGATTTCGTGTTCTAGGGTTAATTAGGCTGTCGGTTAGGTTAAAGATGGAAGAACAGATCATAGATGATACAATTGACATGATTAGAGGTGTGGTTAAGACCGATTTCAATGATAATAAGTGATTTCCAAAATCAATTCCGAAAATTATGGTCCAAGTTATTGATTTATAAACGGGTTTACGAATTGGGTTAATGGGTTGCACTGGGTAAACGAATATGGGTCATGGGCTATTAAGTTAAAATAACAATATATATATATATATAATATTTGCATTTTGGACCCTGAGGATTTAAGGTGGAAACATAAATGGGTAAAAGTATAAGTTTAGGTTAATTTTTGTCAAATTATGAAAGTTATAAATATGTTTTATATAATTAATTAAATAATAATATAAATATAGTTAATTTACTCGATAAATGCGGTAAAAATTCTCGAACATCGTGATTGGTCGGGTTTTAATCATAATATTAAATCTTGGAAAGTCCAAGTTGTTAAACATTATGTATATGCTCAATCTGTAAACCAAGACAATATTTGGTTTTCCCAAGGTCTTTCATATTAAATTCTTTCTTTAAAAGAGCAATTGCTTCATTAATTTTCTTTTGTGTCCCAATTAAATTGAGATCATCAACATACGCAGCTATGATCACATTTCCTGATGTTGTCTTCTTAATGAAGACGCATGGACAAATAAGATTTTTTGTGTATCGTTTGCTTATCAAATAATCACTCAAATGGTTGTACCACATCCTTCCAGATTGTTTTAGTCCATACATGGATCTTTGTAACTCGATGGAATACATTTTCTTAAGCTTTGTGCTTAATGCTTCGGGGAGTTTAAATCCTTCAGGAATTTTCATATAGATGTCACTGTCTAGTGATCCATACAAGTAAGTTGTGACAACATCCATAAGACGCATCTCTAAATTTTTAGAGACTGCTAAGCTGATTAAATATCTAAACGTAATAGCATCCATAACAGGAGAATACGTTTCTTCATAGTCAATTCCTGGCCTCAGAGAAAAACCTTGAGCTACAAGTCTTGCTTTATATCTTGTAACTTCATTTTTATCATTTCGTTTTCTCACAAAAACCCATTTATATCCTACATGCTTTATTGACTTTGGTGTAATGGCAATAGGTCCAAAAACCTTTCGATTGGTCAGTGAATTTAATTCAGCTGCATGGCATCTTTCCATTTGTTCCAATCTTGTCAATTTTTACAATCATCTACAGATTTTGGTTCAGGATCATCATTTTCCATGATATCAATTGCCACAGAATATGAAAATACATCAAAAATATTTTCCATATCATCTCGATCCCACATTATATGTGATTGACCATAGTTGATTGACAACTCTTTATTGGAATCATCTATTTCTTCCCGAGGGAAGGTTATATCATTTATTCCTTCCTGAGGGAAGGTTTTGTCAACCATTCTTTCCTTAGGGTCCGTATCCTTTTCAGAGCTCTTTATTTTCGAGGATTTTTATCCTTTGAACCAATTGGCCTTCCGTGTTTTAAACGTTTTTAGGATTCATGAGGCATTTTGTTATCTACTTGATTGTTTGGAATCTCAATTCGAGTTGGGGCATTAGCAGCTGGTATGTGAGATTTAGTAACTCTGTTTGTATCAGTAAATGCATCAGGCAATTGATTTGCAATTTCTTGTAGGTGTATTATTTTTGAACCTCTGTCTCACATTGTTTAGTCCTTGGATCAAAATGTAACAATGAATGTACACACCATGAGACATCATTTTCTTTTTTTTTCTTTTCTCCCCCTAATGCCGGGAAAAATGCCTCGTTAAAGCGGCAATCAGTAATACGTGTTGTAAATACATCACCCGTTAAAGGTTCAAGATATCTTATGATGGAAGCGGATTCGTATCCAACATATATTCCCAACCTTCTTTAAGGACCCATTTTTGTGCGTTGTGGTGGTGCAATAGGAACATACACTGCATATCCAAAAATTCTAATATGGGATATATCTGGTTGTTGGCCAGAGGCAAGTTGTAGCGGAGAGAATTTATGATTTGCACTTGGTCTCACAGGAATTAATGTTCCAGCATGCATAATTGCATGACCCCAAATACAAACAGGGAGTTTTGTCCTCATTATTAGTGGTCTAGCTATTAGCTTTAGGCGTTTGATCAATGACTCGGCTAAACCATTTTGTGTGTGTACGTGAGCAAAAAGGTGTTCAACAACAATCCCCACAGACATGCAATAATAATCAAAAGCATGTGATGATTATTGAGCAATGATGCAGCGTGGTCACAGTTCAAAATCAGAAGAGTGACACTTTTTTAACTTTAAACGGCAATCATAAAATTAACGACAATTAGATTCAAAAAAACAGAAAGCTACACTATGTCACTATCCAAGCAAACACATGCTCTAACATTAGATTGCTACTCAGATTCCTAAAACCAAAAGCTCCCTTATCCAAGCACGCATAGGAACATGCAGGGAAATAAATAAGCTACAGGCTTTAACATTAAGTTGCTAATCTTAGACGTATACACAATTTTTTAAAGAGTGTATCGTTTAATAATGTTTGAACATGAACACGTTGATTAGTTGATTTAAAAATTAGTCACAAATAGTAACATTATAAGGCCTCAAAAACCTCAATCGGATACTGAAATCCTGTAACGGTAAAGTGAAAAAGAAAATTACATACGGCAAGCAATTGAGGCTGTCCCGATATTCCGAGCAAGTGTTGAACCTGCACAAATTAGAAAACAGTTAACAAATCTGCACATTTTCTTGAATTCCAAAATAAAATTTATAAAATTCCCTTAAATATCAATTTCAATACATTGCTTATATACACCCTTTGACTATTACGTGAAATTCATCAGTAACAACAGCAAGTGAACACAATCAGTGTCAGCACATCAATGCTCCAATACTAAGTGTGTTTTCTTTAACACACAAATAGTCATATACAAACTAATGAGAATCATCTATGTAGCTGCATAATAATAAGTTAATAACCCAAAGTTAACCCTAATCAATAGCTAAAAGAAACCAAAATAAATTTATGAACCGAAATTAGTATAAAACACTTACCCAAATAATCAATCATATATATGTTGAATCAATTGGTGATTAAAACAGAGTTTCCTGCAACACAAACAAACAATGGTCAACACATGAGTCTTATAACACAAAGATTACAGAGTTACAGTAGGTTAGAGCACGATAATTTAAATAGAGTAAAACCCTAATCCGAAACAACATAGAAATTGTTACCTGGATGGTGCACGACTTAGGGCTCATAGTCGTTTTCATACATCTCTTTCATTGTCACTGTTAGTTTGAAAAGTGAGAGAGAAGTAGAGGATAACACGTATGCATCTCCGAAGAGAAGCTATGTTCATCCGGTGAGTTGGTAGATGGGGAAGGTTAATTAGGGTTTTTTTAGGGTGTGATTGAGAAGAAGTGAGCTGTGTCTTGTATGGTTGAGGATAAATGAGGTTGTTGTGTTCACGAGTTCATTTATGAAGAGAAAGGCAAGATAAAGAAATTGTTATTCTTTTGGTATCTCCTCTTTCTCTTCAACTTATTTTCCTTTCAAATATTTTTAATTTGGAAAGATACAAATTTTTTTATTTTACTCGTCATTATCTCTTCTCTCCTCTCATTTTTCTTTCTTTTAATGAAACTTAGGAACACCTATTTTAACTTTTCCTTCCTTTTCCATTCTTGAATGAAACTCGGGAACACAACATATTTTATTCATCCTTCATTTTCGTTCCCTTTCCTCGGTTAAATGAAACTCGAGAACACAGAGAGAAAGAAAACGGTATACATGTGTGCGGCTGAAAGTGAAGGGTATTTTAATATATATATATATATATATATATATATATATATATATAATAGTTTACATTAACCCTTCCTAAATACCACATACAACTTCGACAAATATACATTTTTTTAAATAACCAAATGTCTATTTAACCGATCAAAGCCATAATTTTGTCAATCAGCATCGGATCTTCCTAAAATTGTCCATCCTAAATCTCATTAGGCCACTAAGTTAATAATTATTATCCGACTAGCTAGATTTTCAACCAACTATCTAGTCACGCCATATGCCAAAAATCTAGTCGTGACACCCCGGGTATTTTAGAATCTAGATGGACGCCTAGAGTGCAACGTCACCGAAATTTCGATCCAAAAATGACAAGTTAGTAAAACTAAAGTGGTTTAAAAATAAAATAAAAATCTTGATTTATTGACCCATCGCGATACGCGATGGCATAGCCAAAGAGGCCATCGTGATACGTGATGGTCCTTGATGACACATCACACACGTGTCACCCGGAAGTGACACGTGGCAGACGTCGCGACACATGGCAGGCCACGTGTCAACACGTGGCAGAGGGTGTTTCAGAATGTGACACGTGTTCGCCACGTGGCGACACGTGGCACTCTCTGAATAATGTGTGTCATCGCGATACGCGATGACCAAGAGAAAGGTTCCATCGCGTATCGCGATGGGACCAGATTTCAGCTCTAAATAGGGCGGCTCATGGCTAATTTCCATCACACAAACCCACTCTCTCTCTAGAAATACTTTCTCTCTCTACCATACACCAACGACACCTCGAAGTTCGTACCAACAAACCCGACGACCGGCGCACCTCGTTTTGCGTGCCGACCTCATAACGCGTGACGACCTCGTAGACCGTGCCGACCCGAGACGACCCGACATTCTGTCTCGAAGTACGTGCACGACCCGGCAACCCCCGAACGTTGCCTCGATTTGCGTACCGAGGAGTTGTTGATCAAGATTCTCAAAGTACGTGCAAGCGTCAAAGTGCTGCCCGAGAATCTAGAAAATAATAACCTAAGCAAGGTATGGGTTCTGCCTAAATAAAATATTATTATTTCAAAGGCTTAGACCCTAGTCGGGGGTATAACCTAGACCTTGATCAAAGTATAACAACTAAATAAAATTTCTTTATAATTAAGAAATATAAAATGGTCTAAACAAAGATTATAGTTTCTTTATGAATGAGAAACTTAAGGTTATAGTTAAGATAGTGTTTCTTTATTTTTAAAGAAACATAAGACTTAACAAACAAAGGTTATAGATAAATGACGTTTCTCCTTAAAGAAGAAACATATCATGGACATTTCTTCTTGAAGAAGAAACGTAGCACATGGTTAGAAAATAAAGAGAAGGAATTCATATCAAACATATTTTATTCAAACAAAAGATCAATCAAGGTTTAAGCTGTCAAAACCAGACTAAAGATCTGTAACCGGATTAAGAGACGATCCGGGTATTTACATAAACCTATTTTATTATTATAGGTCAATCATACAATCATTCATCCATTCACAAAGGTTTTCAAATGAGATCACCACATCATTCAGAACAGACAATCACATGTAAATACGTTAAACATTTTTCAGTCAAGATAAACGGGTTGTTTATCTTAAACAAAGACAGTCAAATAAAGATTTATGGGATTACGTGTTCCCTATTAAAAATACAAGATAGAAAATAAAAACAACTCAGACCGAGTACACATGTGTTTGGATCCAAACATAATCAATCTAGTCTATCAGTCAAGGCTACGTGGCCACAGACTAGAGGTCATAATAAAAGTTCTCCAAAAGGTGTCAATTCCCGGAAAACCGTAATTGTGTGTGTATGGCAGTGGCACAATCCCAGAAATAATAGAAGTTTCTGCTGAGATTGTTTCATGAAAACTATCTTTTCAGTCAAAGAAAGATTTATAAAATGTTTTTAAAGTCAACGATTCACCAGCATATCGCTGACGTATTTTCCCCCCCATGATTACAGGATACAAAGTTAGTACAGGTAGTAAGGAATTAGAGCCATTCAAGGAGATAGACGCTCGCAAGGTAAAGATGACTCAGTTTTAAAATTATTAAAATATTGCAAACAATATTTAAACAAGTTTTATAAATCAAACGAGGTTTACAAATCAAACTCATGAATATTTATTATTCGAAAAGCTTTATAATAAATCAAATATTATTATTGTTATAAATAAAGATTTTACAAATAAACTAATATTAAAAAATATAAATTAATATTTTATTATTAAAAAGACTTCCGCTAAATAAAAATATATTTTAAAGACTTCCGTTAAAACTCTGATATATTTTCAAAACAGGTACCAATTATTGGTCACACGCCTAGGCCCTAAGTGCAGGTGTGACAGGTTGGTATCAGAGCCATCGATCTTAGCAAATTAGGTATTTAATCATACCTAGGCTTCGATCAGAAATAAGTTTATAATAATCATTAGTATTCAAGAAAGGATATCAAAGAAATAATTGAATGATTAAAAATACGAATAAAATATAACAAGTACGGATAAGATAAGAAAACGCGCTCTTATCCCCAATATAACCTCATACAGATGTGCGATCGTCAATCTAGCGAAGAATCCGTTCAGCTTCGACCTGGTAAAGGGAAAGGCTATATGGGAACATCTTTTCTCCCAATTCCTATATCTAGTGATGAGAGCTCATATCAAACAGCAATGGAAGAAGATTCAGATTCGTTTGATTCTAACATTCCGCTAGCTTGGATTATTCCAAATCGGAATACATATAAGAGACGTATCAAGTAGATCCAAGAAACCAATGGTGTCGAAAGGAAAGGAAGTAATGACTTATTCAAAAGAAAATCCTCAGGGACAGGAATATTATTCAACGATGCAAGATCTATACTTAACCAACATTGAAGGTGAAGGTCAGAACATGGAGATGTATGACATTGAAGATGATCCGACACATTATGAGGTCAATGTCACCAAACTAACCAAAGCAATGGATGCTAAGGAAAGGCGAAGAGAAAAAGAGAAAGTAAAAAAAATACCAAGAATGACAACCGGATCAAGAAGCTGATTATTCAATGGAGGAAATAAGAATTCTTAGTAGTTGTAAACAATGCAATTGTAATAAATGTCGTGCAATCTTGTAACAACATAAATAAGAGATGTATTTAAATTTCCTCGAAATTTGTAATGTATCTTTTAAGGAAATATGTCAAGAAAAGATTGCACAAACTCTCAAGTACATCTGGAAGTATGAGAGTTATAGCTATAATTGAAGGAAAAGTCCAGGTGGACAAATTAAGCAAAGATTAAAAGGATCAGACCTAGAAAGAGAAGTATAGAAATTCTCGTGGTCTATTTGTACACAAGATTTGTACTAACCACTTCAATAATACACAACTAGAAAATATTGATGTCTCTCAAAGGACCCCATCGACTATCATCGTTAAAATACTTTGAAAATAATTATCGTTTCATACAATTATCTCAAACATCAAATTCTCAAATAAAGAATAATAAGAATTGCGTCATTACAATACAAACAATATCAAGAAAGATTAGAAAGAATCCTCTCGAAATGCGATAAGCGTAATTAAACATTTCATAAACAAATCAATCTTTTGCACTAACATCAAATGTCACACATCCGTTGAAAACATTCAATCATTAGTATATAAATAAAGAATTTCTATTCTGTTTACAGAATGTCGAATCCAAACAATCAAGGGAATGATGATGAAGCTTCAACTCATAGAAGCAACAAAGATATGACCAAACCTGCACAGGAGATTCCTGAGTAGTATCTGGTCAAAATCCAAGACATGATTCATAATGCAATGACACCCTTCATCAATGCAATGAAAGAAGGGTCACACAAACATAAAATAGAACATTCAAATAAATCATCAAGAACTCATCCGTATAAGAAACCTTCTCATCATGAAGAAAGTGTTCATAGCTCCAACGCTGGGAGCAAACTCAATCGTAAATTCAAGAAACAACTAGTAATTCAAGGCAGTAGTTTTAAGAACTTCAAGGAATTTGGACCAAAAGAATTCTATGGCGATAAAGGTGCCATATCAGCTGTACGATGGCTTGAATAAATCGAGTCCATTGTTATCATCAGCAATTGTACTGATATTCAAAAGATTCAATACTCCTCTCAATACTTTAAAGGTGAGGCTTTGGAGTGGTGGAATACCCTGATCATGTCAAAGGGTAGAGAAACTATGTACCAATTGAAGTGGGAAGAATTCAGAGAACTGGTGTTACGAAAGTTCTCTCCCATGCATGAAATCGATCTTATTCAAACTAAGTTTTTGAACCTCAAGGTGGAAGACACTAATCTCAGAGAATACAATACTAAGTTTCATGAGTATTGTAGATTGGTACCACATTTGGTAATACCCGAATCCAACAAAGTAACCCGCTACATATGGGGTTTACCTCGGGAAATTAGAGAAATGGTAAGATCTCATTTGCCTCAAACCGCTGATTTAGCCATGGAATTAGCCGGTTATCTTATGAATGGTCTTATTAGAAATCAAGAAGAAGATGAGAATGACAAAGGAAAGAGAGAAGAAATCGAGGAAAAGAAAAGCAAAGAAAAGCAAAGAAAAGGAGGAAGGGTCTTTTAAATATACAAGACCAATATGCCAAAGCTGTGGCAAGAGACATCACGAGAAACGTTTAAGACCAACAAACTTCCCCAAAAATATTCCATTAATCACATGCAACTTTTGCAATAAACTCGGTCATTCGGAAGACGATTGCAAAAGGAAAACAGTTGTATGTTTTAGTTGTGGAGAAAATGGACACTTCAGCTCAGAATGTCCAAATAAGACAAACAACGTTATTGGAAGTGGTGCCAAGAAAGGAAAGGCTGATATGTTAAACATACAAGATGCATCCAACCAAGAATAGAAGTAGACAAGAGTATGCCAACGAATGTCAAGATCTAAAGGCATTAGAAATAACTAATAGTTTAGTTAGCTCTTGTAAAGTGTTTGTAATCTCATTTAAACGAGATATTTTGTAATCGTATAAGGGTATTTAAATCCCTAATGTATATAAAGAAAAATATTAGCATACAGATCGTGTCTTTACATAAGAATGCTAATACCTATGAAAAGAAATAATATCATACTTCATCATCTATAGAAAGATGAATTAAAGATGAAACAAATGAATTAAATTAAGACATAAGAATATGTCTACTCAAGAAAAATCAGTTATCCGAACATTTAAAGTTCAAGAGTATAATTGATAGAAATAAACGGAAGGAATCCGTCAAGATCAAGAAGTAAAGGAATATTATTACTCAAGTATGAATATCTTGAAAGGTATCAAGACGAGTAAGATTAAAAGGATTCGATAGACTGAATCCAAGAAGCAATATTGTTAACATCAGTAAATGTTTAGAATACAAAAGGTAAGGTAAATAGTTAAACACAACTGGCCACTGTGCTTAACAATTTACAATTACTTATGATATTCTCAACTATTGACTGAATATGTCACCCAAAGATATAAGTTAACAACAAATCATAGATTGCAAACCATGCAAATGGTTCAAGTTAAGATCAAGTAGCAGATTAGAAAGAGTCTAATTGTAAATCGATAAGCAGGAAATCACTCACCACGAATCTCGAGGACGAGATTCATTCCAAGGTGGGGAGGATGTAACGTCCCCGAAATTTCGATCCAAAAATGACAAGTTAGTAAAACTAAAGTGATTTAAAAATAAAAATAAAAATCTTGATTTATTGACCCATCGCGTAGCCAAAGAGGCCATCGCGATACGCGATGGTCCTTGATGACACATCACACACGTGTCACCCGGAGGTGACACGTGGCAGACGTCGCGACACATGGCAGGCCACGTGTCAACACGTGGAAGAGGGTGTTTCAGAATGTGACACGTGTTCGCCACATGGCGACACGTGGCACTCTCTGAATAATGTGTGTCATCGCGATACGCGATGACCAAGAGAAAGGTTCCATCGCGTATCGCGATGGGACTAGATTTCAGCTCTAAATAGGGCGGCTCATGGCTTATTTCCATCACACAAACCCACTCTCTCTCTAGAAATACTTTCTCTCTCTACCTCGGTTTCCGTGCCACCGACCCGACAAATCATAACCTCGTAATCCGTACCATACAACAACGACACCTCGAAGTTCGTACCAACAAACCCGACGACCGGCGCACCTCGTTTTGCGTGTCGACCTCGTAACGCGTGACGACCTCGTAGACCGTGCAGACCCGAGACGACCCGACATTCTGTCTCGAAGTACGTGCACGACCCGGCAACCCCCGAACGTTGCCTCGATTTGCGTGCCGAGGAGTTGTTGATCAAGATTCTCAAAGTACGTGCAAGCGTCAAAGTGCTGCCCGAGAATCTAGAAAATAATAACCTAAGCAAGGTATGGGTTCTGCCCAAATAAAATATTATTATTTTAAAGGCTTAGACCCTAGTCGGAGATATAGCCTAGACCTTGATCAAAGTATAACAACTAAATAAAATTTCTTTATAATTAAGAAATATAAAATGGTCTAAACAAAGATTATAGTTTCTTTATGAATGAGAAACTTAAGGTTATAGTTAAGATAGTGTTTCTTTATTTTTAAAGAAACATAAGACTTAACAAACAAAGGTTATAGATAAATGACGTTTCTCCTTAAAGAAGAAACATATCATAGACATTTCTTCTTGAAGAAGAAGCGTAGCACATGGTTAGAAAATAAAGAGAAGGAATTCATATCAAACATATTTTATTCAAACAAAAGATCAATCAAGGTTTAAGCTGTCAAAACCAGACTAAATGTCAGTAGCCGGATTAAGAGACGATCCGGGTATTTACATAAACCTATTTTATTATTATAGGTCAATCATACAATCATTTATCCATTCACAAAGGTTTTCAAACGAGATCACCACATCATTCAGAACAGACAATCACAGGTAAATACGTTAAACCTTGTTCAGTCAAGATAAACGGGTTGTTTATCTTAAACAAAGACAGTCAAATAAAGATTTATGGGATTACGTGTTCCCTATTAAAAATACAAGATAGAAAATAAAAACAACTCAGACCGAGTACACATGTGTTTGGATCCAAACATAATCAATCTAGTCTATCAGTCAAGGCTACGTGGCCGCAGACTAGAGGTCATAATAAAAGTTCTCCAAAGGGTGTCAATTCCCGAAGAACCGTAATTGTGTGTGTATGGCAGTGGCACAATCCCAGAAATAATAGACGTTTCTGCTGAGATTGTTTCATGAAAACTATCTTGTCAGTCAAAGAAAGATTTATAAAAATGTTTTTAGAGTCAATGATTCACGAGCATATCGCTGACGTATTCCCCCCATCCCCCCCCCCCCCCATGATTACAGGATACAAAGTTAGTACAGGTAGCAAGGAATTAGAGCCATTCAAGGAGATAGACGCTCGCAAGGTAGAGATGACTCAGTTTTAAAATTATTAAAATATTGCAAACAATATTTAAACAAGTTTTATAAATCAAACGAGGTTTACAAATCAAACTCACGAATATTTATTATTCGAAAAGCTTTATTATAAATCAAATATTATTATTGTTATAAATAAAGATTTTACAAATAAACTAATATTAATAAATATAAATTAATATTTTATTATTAAAAAGACTTCCGCTAAATAAAAATATATTTTAAAGACTTCCATTAAAACTCTGATATATTTTCAAAACAGGTACCAACTATTGGTCACACGGCTAGGCCCTAAGTGCAGGTGTGACATAGAGAATCTAGTAGGCACCTAAAAAATCTAAGCGTGCGCCTAGAAAATCTAGGTAAGCCGTCATAATTTTTATTTACTTAAAAAACCTAGTAGGCTGCTTAATTAAGTTTTAGACAAAATTACAAAAATTGTCCATTATGTTTACACCAAATTTCACTTATTGTCCTTTATCTTCAAAATTAACATGTTTTATCCTTTACGTTTATGAATCCAACAGCGTTTGTCCTTTGACCATAACCTAGTTAATTATTCTCGTTAAGTCAGTTCATGTGTCTTGCACATGGGGACAAATTGGTTATTCTACTCATTTAATTAAATAAAAAAGCCTATTATTAAATTAAAATTTCTTAAATGATTAAAAACAAAATACAGTTTATTTTGTTAAATCAAATTTAATTAAAACTATATTGTAATTATTATATAACCCAACCCATTATCATCGGCTCCAAAAGTACCACAACTTTACTACCACCTGCAACCACCTACCACCTTCCAACACCTACTCCCACCCTAAACCCCCATAATTGTTGTTGAACTTTAACCAATGTTAGGTTATACAATGAACTTCGCCTAGATGATATTCATCCAATATAAACCTCCACCGTTCGATCCCATCGATTGAGTTCCCATACAAACCCTAGTTATCAATAATCTCACAAATAAAACTCCAATATCAACAATCAAACCCCAAATCATTACTGATATCCACATTTCCCTTAGTCTATTTTCTATAGGCAACTCTAACACAACATTGCTATGCTGATATGAATAGATTCAATAGACTTGGCCAGATACTCGTGGGTGCAAAGGTCCAACTTCGAATCAGGATTTTATTCAAATGCTTATGAGAATCAAATCTCCCGGTCCCCATCTCAATCGGACACCGCCATCGCCTATCAACACCACATATCTGAAATAGACGGTGGGTGGTAGCTTCAGTCGGAGAACCTAGTACTATGATTTGGGCTATTTTTAGAGAGAGATTCATGAGAGAGAATGAGGGGGTTTTGCTTTATTGCCGAAAAAAGGTGCTTTCGCTGCCGTGGTCGAGGATGGTGACAGGTCATGGTGCCGCCTATGGCTGGTTGTGGCAATGGCAAGTAGAGGAAATGAAGGGATGAGGTTGGGCATGTTTAAAAGGAGGAGAAGGAGAAAGGATAATATAAATAATTAGACATAATATATAATTTGTTTATGAATATTTTAATTAAGCATAATACATAATTTATTTATGAATTTTTTTATTACATAGGTAGAATGACCAATTTGTCCTCATGTGCAAGGCACATGATCTAACTTAACAAGAAAAAACTAACTGGGTTAGGGCAAAATGACGAACACTGTTGGATTCATAAACATAAATGATAATGCATGTTAATTTTGAAGATAAAGGAAAATGAGTGAAATTTGGTGTAAACAAACATAAAGGACAATTTCTATAATTTTTTCTAATTTTATTAACCATCATATGCTAAGAAACAAAAACTATTCTTACTTATATAATTAATGGTAAGTGTTTCGGTATATAAATATTTTTAATAAATGTTGAGTAAATTAAAATCCTAGCGTCTCACATAGATCTTAAAATCTCCTGTGTCTAGACGAAACTTTTAAATATGATGTTACCTGGTTGGTTGAAAATCTTGTCAGATATTGATTTGTAACTTGGTAGGCTGATTGGATTTAAGGTAAGACAATTTCGGGAGAGAAAAATTTGATAAACAAAATGGTGACTTTGACAAGTCAATGGTTATTTTGGTCATTTTCCTCTAAACGACAAATAATGTTATATTTACTCTAGTTTGCACCAATAATTCAAATACTTTGACCACCGCCTCCACCAACAACAACCATAGTCACATGGTTCACTCACTTGGCCACGATTTTCGATCTGGATCGTTCGTACCAAAACGCGGTACGAAAACGATCCTGGAACGCTCTGGACCGCGATTCCAAGCCTGCAATTGGCGTTCCAGATAATCGACCAATGTTACCGGATGCTTTTGGGAGTGCGAACATAGATGAAGTTGCAGAGACGGGAGGCTGCTGAAATTAGGTTTTGAGGGAAGATACCACGATCTTTTTGTTTCTTTTTAACCAAATTTACATTTATATCCTTGAAGTCATAGTCATTATTTAAAATATACCCTAAACTTTTTATAATGTGTAAATATTAACAAATTGAAAAATTACTTATAAAAATTCAATCAAATTTATTGCGATTAATCTTGATTAACTGGTGCATTGTACCACACTATATGGTACACCGTACCGAAGCGATCCGAAATAAGGCTACCCTCCCTCGTACCGAATTTTAGAGACCTAGCGAATTGCAATCCCATTCCACGTTCCCGTACCGGAGCGTACCACGAACCATGTGACTATGACAACAACCATAACATCAACAACAATACTGTAAGTTTTTATTTTAAAGTTATAAAACTATACGGTTCATTCAACAAATCTATGTAATTTACAATACATCTCGTAAGCTATATGGAACGATTAAACTCTATACTATTTTGAATGTCTAAGTTAAACATGCTGCAGTAGCTTTCTCTCTCATCCTCGGTGCTGCTATTGTTGATGAACATCGATGACGAAATTAATGGTGTCGCACTTGACATGGGTGAGTCTAAGACCGACTCGTAGTTGAACTTTTGGCTACTGGAAATGATATTATCCGTACATGAAGGCCGAAAACTGGACGTAGATTGATTGTTGTCATTTGGGACACTAAAACAATCACTTGTCAAGCATGCACGCATCAAAATATCTTCACTAGTTTCGCCGCTCATGTTTACCGAGTCTTCTGGAAAGTTTTGCATAGCATTTGCATGCATGGGGTGTCTTTGATTCAAAAGGGTGCTTTGGAGATTAGAAGGGGTGAAACTGAAATTTGTATTTTGATGATTTTGATATGGATTTGTAGGGTATATGTGGTTATTGAGTAACAACTCTTGGTTTACATTTTTTGATGATGATGCTAAGATGGTGAGAAGCTTTAGAACTTGAGGATTTACTAGAGTTTGGAGGCTAACAGAATTAAATATGGACGAAAATTCGAAGAAGTCTACACGAGGAGTGTGAGTCACCGGATCAATTCCATTCTGGAGTAGTTTTTTACGGATGTGGGTGTTCCAGTAGTTCTTAATTTCGTTATCAGTTCTTCCAGGTAAACGAGCGGCAATTGCTGACCATCTGTATTCAATCAAATTGAAAACGGAAAAGATGAGTCCTTAAAACTTTTGAGACAAAAAATGGCATTTCTCATTGAAAAATCTTAATGGTTAAAGAACATCTCTTTTATAGACTGTTATACTAGGTATTTTGTGATTAGTATAGTAGGCGTTTTTGGATTCAAATAAGTATTTTAAGGTGTTTATTTAAAGTTTTTCTACACTTCTATACAAGTGAACTCCATAGAGTATGATGAGAAACTTTAAGCGAAAAGTTAAGTTTGGTAAAAAAAAACTATTATGGAAACAAACTCCAACAAAAAAAAAAAGAAAAGAAATTCTCAAATTAGTTAAGTATAGAAATACCTAATGTACTTAGCTGAATCGTAAACCACCTAGTAATCTAAAAAATTCTCCAATTAGTGAAAATACTGTATGTTCTAATGATTCATATTTTAAATCACTGGTGATCGAAATGGACAAATATTTTCATATAGTCTTTAGTTATGTGACAATTGGAAACTTTGAAGTAAATATTTTTTAGAAAGGTCTAGAGTAGAGTGTGTGTGTTCATCAATAAAAAACAGAAAAAAGAAAATAAAAGAATTTACTTATTTCCAAGAACACTATGAAGTTGGATGATAGTCTCTTCTTCTTCACAAGAAAATCTTCCTCTCTTTATACCAGGCCTCAAGTAATTTATCCACCGAAGCCGACAACTCTTTCCACATCTTTGAAGCCCTATTATACATTTATAATCAAAGGTTAGCTACATATATATAACACGATTCAATAATAACCGAAGGTAAGTATGCAGGCGATCGAGAGGCTAATTACCGGCTTTCTTGGGAAGGTTACGCCATTGGCCAGGTCCATGTTTTTGAACATGCTGGATGAGTATGAGATCTTCTTCCTCAGTCCAAGGCCCTTTCTTGAGCTCATTTTCAGATTGTAATAACTTTCTCATTTCTTACTGTTTTTTTTCAGTAAATGTTTCCTTATTGATATATCCTAACGAATATATATATATATAGACTTTATCTTAATGACTAATTAATATAATTAAGGACGACTTTTACAAGAAAACCTGAAAGTGGTAGGTCCAAGAGGGAGATGACTATTTACATGTATATATAGGAAAGATATACATATATGTTGCAATTGTTGTGAAGTGAAAAGGATCTCTTTTAATTTGATTATACACAACGTAACACATAGCACACGTTGATGGGATTGACTTTTATATTGTTTGACCTTATGAATAGTTGAAAAGAGGGGGTAAAGAAAGGTTGTTAGGTTGTCTACCGGAAATGTTTATGTAATTTCTTCATCTTTTTACATATATACACAAATACTCCGTGATCTTATGTCACATCGTTGATTAATGTTGTTTTCCTTGTACTTGAAGTGGAAGGATCTTATAAGCTTCGTTTGTCTATCAATGATGCAACTCCAACGTATGCATGTCATATGGCAATCCAATAACTTTTTATCAATAAATGAACTTGTAAACAAATAATATATGTATGTGTAATGGTTCTGCTACTGAAATTTAAACATATAAATCACATATATACTTTTAGCATCAAGGAGTACTTTCTGAGAGGAAAATCCTATTTAATTAAATTTACACGCATATAAAGTCTCTTACATATTTATTTATTTATTTATTTTTTTGACATGCTTATAATTAAACATTTTAACTAGTTTAAAATAAATAGTATTATAACAAACCATGTTACATGATCTAGCCCGTCAAAATGATTAGCCTGATATTTAGGCTTTTAATTTGTCTAAACATGTTTTGCATTGCATGCTTTCCAGTATTGCCTAAATGCTTATGTGTTTTAATGTTAAATATGTTGTAGTATTTATTTTGTTTTCTCAGATTTATAAAAGTAATTAATAACTCACTACAAGTGTAAGAGAATCAAGTATTATATACGCATTATCATCGACGAATGGTGTCTGTTGGTAATATGCGATGATACCCCAAAACAGAGGTGCACAAACAACCAGAACCCGGAATCGGACCAGAAAAAAATACCTGGAATTGGTTTTTCTAATACTCGGGTTTTTAATATCCGAACCTGCACATGACCCTACCCGTAGGGTAAGAATAAGGTATGCATTTCAGCGCAAAAATCCTTACCCGGAACCGGGTTTCTCCATTACCCGAAACCGGGTTTTTCAAATACCCGATCTATACCCAAATTACCCGAAACATAATTGAAAAATATCCGAAAATCCCCTTATAAAGTGCAACCCCTTAAAACATCCGATCTATACCCGAAAAATACCCGGAAAAAACCCGGAATTGGGTTTTTACAATACCCGGAAATAGGGTATTCAAATACCCGGTTCTATACCCGTCCTGAACCCGATGCATAGGATATGGTTTTTAGAAACAATATCCTGACTTGAACCCAACCCGGGTATTACCAATATCCGGTCATATTCAAACACGGTTTCATACCCGAAACCGGGTATTTAGAAAACCCGATTTGTGCACCTCCACCCCGAAAAAACAAAACCCTAAAAAAAAAGGAATGACAACTAAATATCTAAATATGTTGTCGCATGCCAGTAATATCCTACGATGGATAGCCTAAACTGGAAAGAATGAGATTTTTTCTGATGAATAACCGAGAGACCATTGATGCGTGAAAGTCCAAATGTTGTGGTTACTTGTTTAAACAAACTTTTGATTGGCACTCCCTCGTCGGTAATCCTTCATATAACTTAGAGTTAAGACTAATAAGATTCACATAATGCTCCGTCAGATGTCCATAGGTGGGAATAGTTTTCTATAGATGAATATATCATCGATAATATATGTCGCTAATCTTAAAGATAAAGATTTCAAATAAAACTCTCTTCTAACCTTTTCAGATGCTTGTCACTAGGAAGACACCCCATGTATATGTCACGATTTTCTTTCTAGCTTTATGTATATATATATCAGTGCATACACATTTTTTGTATTTAGTATTACAGTATATTCATTACCGCGTGCATTGTATTATACGTGTAACAACTCGGGTTTTCCACTTAATATGTTATATGTGTTACCCGACCCGTTTTATGTTCGGGAAATTTTATCAACAAAAATATCGCGTTTATCGAGTAATTATTTTTTTTAAATTCTTTATTATATATAAATATAATAACTTAGGTTTATATACAATTTTAACCCTAAACTATAATTTAATCTATTTTTTGTTTCCACACCTAAACTAGAGGGACCAGTGTGCAAATTCTGAATATTATAAACTCTTAACCCGTTTACCCATTTACCCAACCCATATTCATGATCCAAACCCGCAACCTGTATATCCATTTGATTTCATGAGCCACAATTGTCGTTCTATAGTTGGAATTAGATCAATAATATTATTCTTCTTACCTTAATCGGCTCCCCGACGATATGAATTAAGAAACGAGATCGTTTCTGTTATGTATTGATTATATTAACGATCTGTCTTAACCCGTTCTTCAATATACAAGATACCAATCACCATAATACAATTAAAGCTGCAGAAACAACCCTCATAGCATCACAAATCTTATTCCCAACAATAATTAGAGTAACTCAGATTGCTTGTGCATGCCCGTTCTTAATCAACTCATCGTCGGCTATTTTTTGTTCTAATTAGGCAGTCAGTTAACTTTGGTTAAGGTAATTGATTATACCAACTTGATCGTATTTATTCATAAATCGTTAACCCTATGGTTAATTGATCAAATACATACGAGATTAATCAATTAGGAATCTAGGGTTCATATGGTTTGTTTTGGGTTGGAGCAGGTCTGTTTATAAATTTTCCGTTTTAGATTTTAATCATCTAAACCCCTAGCCCAGTTGGCTAGGGTGGTGCGTCTTAAGACTAGGAGTGGTTGGGGGGCGTGGGTTCGAGTCATCCCAGCCCGTCTTTTTAGCTGTTTTTGATTAATTCATTTAATTTAGGAAAATTGGTTTTAAATAATTCTAACTATGCACTATTGGCAAATAACAGTTCAAACTTTATACTTGGCTGGTAGCGGTCCCAACTAAAGGTGTATTTGTTTACAACGGTCCGTGACTAACAGAACCTTAACGTCGTTAGTTGCAGGCCGCCGGAAAAACGTTTTTGCTCGAAAAACTCATTTTTTTTCATTGGCAAACTCAACCTGAACACCACCACCACTAACTGACTCGCCACCACCACTTGATCACCTCCAATTGACTCCGGCGGTGGTTTTAAGGTTCCGGTGACCTCAATAACCGAGGATTTTACTAGAAAAAATGTTCATAATGGGTTCGATATAACGCTATTAAAAGGTTTCAGTCGAAAATATTGAGTTTTCCGGCGAAAAATGTGAATTTCTGGCAAAAAAAACGTTTTTTCGGCGACCTGCAACTAACGACGTTAAGGTTCTGTTAGTCGCAAGAATTGCAAGAATTGTTAGACAGGGGTTTTATCCGACCTAGTTACTCGCCGTGGGGAGCACCAGTGTTATTCGTGAAAAAGAAGGACGGAAGTTTTCGGATGTGTATTGATTACCGGGAATTGAATAAAGTAACTATAAAGAATAGATACCCCTTACCCCGAATTGATGACTTGTTTGATCAGCTCCAGGGTGCGAAGTATTTTTCGAAAATTGATCTCAGATCGGGTTATCATCAAGTAAGAATTCAGGAAGAAGATATCCCAAAAACAGCATTTCGAACTCGGTATGGTCATTATGAATTTTTGGTTATGCCGTTTGGGTTGACAAATGCACCTGCAGTGTTTATGGATCTCATGAACCGAGTTTGCAAACCTTACCTTGACAAGTTCGTGATAGTGTTTATCGATGACATTTTGATATATTCGAGAAGTAAGGAGGAACCCGAACAACATTTGCGGGAAGTCTTAGAAT
Organism: Bidens hawaiensis; assembly: GCF_021521415.1. Classification (NCBI taxonomy): domain Eukaryota; kingdom Viridiplantae; phylum Streptophyta; class Magnoliopsida; order Asterales; family Asteraceae; genus Bidens; species Bidens hawaiensis. Next base: position 7,511,356 of record NW_027491020.1, on the reverse strand, counting down.
TATTGAGGCAAGAGAAGTTATACGCAAAGTTGTCCAAATGTGAATTTTGGCTACAAGAAGTACAGTTTTTGGGGCACATTGTGAACCATCAAGGGATCCAAGTAGACCCAAGTAAAATTGAGGCCATTAAAAATTGGCAAGTGCCTAAGTCACCAAGAGAAATTCGCCAATTCTTTGGACTAGCCGGGTATTATAGAAGATTCATCTAAAACTTTTCAAGTATTGCCCAACCTCTAACCTTCCTAACTCAAAAAGATCTAGCGTATGAATGGGGAGAAGAACAAGAAATGGCCATCCAAACGTTAAAACAGAAGTTATGTGAGGCTCCAATATTAAGCCTTCCAGATGGAACTGATGAATTGGTGGTATATTGTGACGCGTCTCGTAAAGGTTTAGGATGCATGCTGATGCAAGGAAAGAAAGTAATAGTATATGCCTCCCGACAATTAAAGATACACGAGAAGAACTATACAACCCACGATTTGGAATTGGGAGCGGTTATTTTTGCATTGAAGATCTGGAGACACTACTTGTACGGCACAAATGTACTATCTATACTGATCACAAAAGCCTACAACACATATTTGATCAGAAAGAGCTAAATATGAGAAAAAGGAGATGGGTAGAACTGTTAAATGATTATGATTGTGAGATTAAATACCATCCGGGTAAGGCCAACGTAGTAGCTGATGCTTTAAGCCGAAAAGACAGAGTCAAACCATTAAGGGTACGAGCACTCGAAATGATTGTTCAAAGTAGCCTAACCGAACAAGTTCGTGTTGCACAAGATGAGGCTTCGAAGGCAGATCAGCTAGAAAAAGAAGAACTACATGGGAATGAAAGGAATTTTGAGAAGAAAATTGATGAAGTATATTATTACAAAAACCGGGTCTGGATTCCAACACTTCATAAACTCCGAAAGTTGATTCTTGATGAAGCACATAAGTCCAAATATTTTATTCATCCAGGTACTAATAAGATGTATAAGGATGTTAAAGAATTTTACTGGTGGCCTGGCATGAAAAAGGATATAGCCGTGTATGTAAGTAAATGTGCAACGTGTGCAAGAGTTAAAGCCGAATATCAAAAACCTTCGGGAATGTTACAACAGCCCGAAATCCCACAACGGAAATGGGAACAAATTACCATGGACTTTGTGACGCACCTTCCTAAAACCTCCCGAGGACACAATGCTATCTGGGTAATTGTTGACCGATTAACCAAATCCGCACACTTTATTCCCATCCGTAACAACTACACCACCGAAAAACTCGCTCAAATTTACATCGATGAAATTGTATCCCGACACGGAGTACCTCTTTCAATTATTTCAGATCGAGACAGTCACTTTACTTCACATTTCTGGCAAGCAGTACAAGAATCTTTGGGAACTCGAATAGATTTGAGTACCGCCTACCATCCCCAAACCGACGGCCAATCTGAGCGAACCATTCAAACCTTAGAAGATCTACTTCGTGCTTGTGTACTTGATTTCAAAGGAAACTGGGATCAACATCTCTCGCTTATTGAGTTTTCCTATAATAATAGCTACCACAGTAGTATAAAAGTTGCACCTTATGAAGCTCTATACGGGCGAAAATGTAGATCACCACTATGTTGGACGGAAGTGGGTGATACCCAAATCTCAAGGTCAGATTTAATTCAGAAAACCACCGATAAGATTCACCAGATTAAGCAAAAATTAAAAGCTGCCCACGACCGACAAAAGAGTTATGCCGATGTTCGCAGAAAACCGTTATCTTTTGAAATAGGTGATAAGGTGTTTTTAAAAGTATCGCCGTGGAAAGGTGTTATAAGATTTGGAAAGACTGGTAAACTAGCCCCGAGATACATCGGACCTTTCGAGATTATTGAAAAAATTGGTCCCGTAGCTTACCGATTAAAACTACCCTTAGAACTGAGCACTATTCACGACGTGTTTCATGTATCGAATCTGAAAAAGTGTTTGACTGATGAAACGACAATAATGCCACTGGAAGATGCTCAGATCAACGAAAATCTCAACTTCGTAGAGGAACCGGTAGAAATTGTGGACGGGAAAACCAAACAGTTACGACACAACAAAATTTCATTGGTAAAAGTTCGGTGGAATTCAAAACAAGGACCTGAATATACTTGGGAACGAAAGGACGAATTCCGAAAGAAATACCCACACCTGTTCCCTAAAAAAAACCGATGACACATTAAATTTCGAGGACGAAATTTCTTAACGAGGGGAGAATGTGACATTCGTGACAAAACGAGGTATATTATATTCACTATGTAGCAAGTAAACGATAAATCGGTTAATTCGTAGTGCTTAAACGAGTAACCGACCGATACTAATTATGACCCGTATACATACTGAGGGGTCATATACGAGTTATAGATATATTATAGAGTCTAACATATTGATATTTAGGCCCCAGTACGTTTAAAACTCTTTAAACGAAAAGGGTTTCGTTTATCGATACGCTATAAGCTTAAACGCAATTGTTAATATCAAAACGAGCATTGTAGTATCCGTTAAGCCGAAAAAGATTTATAAAACACTTATATGACATGTTATAAGCAATCCGTGAAAATATTTTGGAATTTTACAACGAGTCAGTACGTTTTTCTTATTTTACAAAAAGAAGCTGAAAAACACTCGTTTTCGCGCTGGTTTTCGCACTCGAACTAGTTTTCTTGCGAAAAACCAAACCCGAATTAAATTTTGGACCGAATTTTACGTATGACATGAATACCAAGGCACCATTGGGCCAAAATGGAGGCCCAATGGGCCTTATACATTGGCGGCCGCAAAGGGGGCAGCCCACCCCCCTTCTAGTATTTTCTATATAAAAAAAATTTAGAGATATTTTGGACCAACTTTTCAAGAAAATACTTACCCTTGCTGTTCTTCTTCATCCTCCAGCCCAAACACTAAGGTAAATATTGATTTTTACATTGATTTTAACCATGATTAACATAGTTTAACCATGAAAAATTAATCATTGATTAGTTTTAAACATGTTTAACCATCCAAAAAGCATAAAAATCAAGTAAAATCATGTTTTGATGTTAAACATGTTTACAAACCAGGAACATATACTTTATTGATCAAAAACGCGGATTAGAACATGAATACAACGTTTTTACGGTTTGAAAGTTCGGTTTGAACCCAAAACCGAAACCCTAATTATCAAGGCTTTTACATGGATGATTTATGCTTGGTTTGATGTTATATGATATGTAGATACACTGAGTTTACAACCCGAGACCCGGAAAGTCGTTTAAGCTAGCAAAACTCATCGAAAACCGACAAGGTTAACCCGTAACACTCGTTTAAGGGCTGTTTAGTATTAGGTTGTGACGTGATTATTGTTATCTTGTGAAAATTTTCAGGGACATTAGAGATCATATAAATGAGTCCCTATTCAAATTTGGTAATTTTTCGATAAACGGAGAATATTTGGTGAATTTATTTCCGTTTATGAGCGTTTATTTGGGAAAAATAGCTAAACATATTGAAAAATTATGAACTTTGGTTTTGGATATTAATATGTGATTGTAAGATCACTGGTAAAGTTTGTGGATCATTGGAAATGCCTAAGTATGGTTTGTGCAATTATGATTTAACCGAATTTTAACAGCCGAAAAACGCACAAAAAGGCATTTTGTCAAAAGAGTTAGGTTCTGGAGATTTTTCAGGGGCTATTTAATAACATTGAGGCCATTTTTAAAAATTATCGGATTTTTCGGAGGTTGTTTGATATAAACAGGCCATTTATTACACGATTATAACCTATTAAATGAATTTTTATAAATAAATAATTAATCATAAAATTTCTGAAAATATTTTTATAAAATTATCCATATTTTAATGTATTTTTACAAAAATTTACATAATTTATATATAAGTACATATTTAGTTATGATTAATCAAAGATTTAAATTATTATTGTTTTAACAAAACCGGCAGTTTGATGTTTAACGGACTGACTGGTACGTCAAAATATCAAAAGTGATCAAATATTGTATTTTTGGATTAAATTGATAAAAGCGAACTTTTTACGAGAATTCCGGACAATTTGGGTGGATTGTATGCGTCTTGTATAATCAAACCCGCGTGAAAAAGGAAACGAACCCTGCGATCAATCCAGATACCGAAATCTTAAAATTCTTTTATAAATTAAATCATTTTATCAATCAATATGTTTACTTAAGTTTTTATGATCTTACCTATTCCCGAAACGCGTAAACGATCAACTTGGCTAGGCTCGGAAAACGGTGAAACTGAGCCAAATCTGATTTTAAGTATTTCACAGTATACAACGTCACAATCTAAGACTATGGTCATGTTTTGGGCCTAACAGCTATAACCAAACTAGTTATACAGCCCGATTTGGTTTAAAAACTGTACTAGTATTAACAGTACGATACCGATTATAGGATACAAGCTATAATCGAGGCATAACACTTATTGACGTATATTACCTGCTCGAACTACAATAAGGTAAGTTTCACGACCCCACTTTCTAAACTGTTTGATGAACTTTTGGGGTGGAAAGCATGTTTACATATACTTATATACTTGAAAACGTGTGATGATGTGAATTATCTAAGTACTAACACTTGAAAGTCCCCACAAACACAAGTGATTAACTTCGTGCCGGTGACGTGTGGATAGTACTATCGGTTTGACAAACCCAACTGACAGAGCCGGTGGGGTATGCCGGAATATGTTAACCCAGTTGCACATTGTCATTTAAACTTATTACATACTGCTATGTGGTGTTAGACATAGTACATACTTGGGGCAAAGTGGCTGTTAAATGCCAACGGGAGTGCATGGGCAGGGGTGGCCATGTGTTTTAGCTCGTTTCGGTTTCACTTGTGGCTTAGTATAATACATCATACACATACATGTATACATACACACTGTAAACTTTACTAACTCGTATACTGATTTCGTTGGTACTCGTGAAACTTGAAACTCACCAACTAGACGTAGTTGACCCGTTTTAACATGCTTTTCAGGTAAAGCAAAGGTGGAATGATTTGCTTAAGTTCTTGGTGTTAGGAATGAAGTTGAATAGCTGTGAATAGACGCAGATATATAATATTGAATAAGAAGCTCGTAAACCGGTTATGTGATTCTCATCTAGTTTGTAAACATGGTACCAACCCATGTAATATGATGTAAATTAGTTTGTGAATTTCTTTATAAACAATGTTGTTGATACCAGTATTATCTGTTACATTCCCGTTTTACGCTTCCCCAACTACCTAGTCGGGGTGTGACATTTAGTTGGGACCGCTACCAGCCAAATGTAAAGTTGGGACTGTTATTTGCCAATAGGGCATGGTTGAGATTATTTAAAACCAATTTTCCTTTAATTTATTATATTAACATATTTAGTTATTTAAACTATATTATAAATACAATAACTAATCAATATTATTTTTTTCAAAACCGACACATTAACTAGTTGTTTTCCGATCCTTTGTTGAAACCATATATATACAGCCTGTCTTTTTAGCTGTTTTTGATTAATTTATGTAATTTATTATATTAACATATTTAGTTATTTAAACTATATTATAAATACAATAACTAATCAATATTATTTTTTTCAAAACCGACACATTAACCAGTTGTTTTCCGATCCTTTGTTGAAACCATATATATATATATATATATATATAGGGTTTGTATCATTTAAGAACTCTAAAAAAGTTAAGAACCCTTAGGAACCATTAACAACCAAACATTTTTAAATTTGTTTTTATATATTAACATTATTTAAGAGTAGTTTTATCATATTTTATATAAAAATTTTTTATTACATATATTAATCACAAGTTTACATATATGTAAAATTTATGTACTAACAAATTTACATAGGTGTCAAACAAAACATAGATATGTATAAAACTAACTTTCAAAAATGTAGATATAGATATAAAAAATGATAAAACTAATCTCAATGAACATTAACATACAAATTTTTGTATAAAAATATTAATTTTCAAGGGTTTCTTCAAGTTCTTAAATAATTTTACAGTTTTGTAATGATATTCATCCTATATATATATATATATATATATATATATATATATATATATATATATATAGGATTAGTATCATTACAGAACTCTTACATTATTTAAGAACTTAAAGGAACCCTTGAAAATTAACGTTTTTTACAAAATTTTTGGTATGTTAGTGTTATTTGAGTGTAGTTTTATCATTTTTTATATCTATAAATACGATTACAATTATGAAAATTAGTTTTTACACATATCTAAACTTTTTTCGGCATATATGTAAATTTGTTATCACATAAATTTTATACATATGTAAACTTGTGATTTATATATGTAATAACAAATTTATATATAAAATATGGTAAAACTAGTCTTAAACAATGTTAATATATGAAAAAAATTAAAAAAATGTTTGTTTCTTATGAGTTCCCAGAAGTTCTTAACTTTTTTGAAGTTGTCAAATGATACTAACCATATATATATATATGTATATATATATATATATATATATATATTCCTAGAAGTTCTTAACTTTTTTGAAGTTCTCAAATGATACTAACCATATATATATATATATATATATATATATAGGATTGATTTCTTTTGAGAACCACTTTGAGTTTCAAGAACTCGAAAGAACTCAACGTAACAATTTTTTTTTTCGAATTTTTTTTAAACATGTGTAATAAATAAGTGTAAGTGATGTACAAAAAATTACGGTACTTTTTTACACACCGAATCGACTTTTTACACATGTGTAACTAACGTTTAAACTTGTGTAATTATCAAAAATACTTATTCTCTCTCCTGCTTTATTTTTTAATTAAATTTAATCTCAACCAAATATTTCATATCATTTAATTAAATGTGTGGTTCAAAATTGAGTTTTTAAAGTTCTTAAAACTCACCATGGTTCTCAAAATAACCCTCCCCTATATATATATATGATTATCAAAATTGATTAAGGGTTTTAAAGTAAAATATAGATTTAATACTTATTATTGATGAATATAGTAAAACATAGTTCAAGTATTTTATAAATTGGTAAAGATATAAATAATAATATTTTGAAACAAATAAAAGTATTTATAAATACACTAAATATATTTTATTTAAAATAAAATAAATGGATAAAACAATCTATTTATATATCCTGTAAAAAAATTATAAGTATTTATTTATAATTATAATGTTACATAACTGAAATACATTTTATTAATTAACATTTTTGAAATAATTATTTGTACAAATACTATATAAACAAATGTATTTTAATATATTATTATTTACTCACAATTTTTAAGATAACCATTCTAAATAAATAATAATACTTAATTAAGTTATAATTTCAAATACTCGTTTATGTCTTAATTCTCTACTAGTCCATCTTTTGATCCGTACTTATTTCTCCTATTATTATTACTACTTAGGGTTTTCCCGTTGCTTCATCTCGAAGAGGGTGACACTTGTTTTCTACCATTCTTATCGCATTCATTTACCTTTGCTTGTTTACTAAAATGAGTAACCACTCCCCTATTTTACTCATTTTAATCGTTTGGGGACATATGCGTATTTATAGTACTTTCTTATTATGATCAACCACATTAGCAACTGTTATCCTTGTGTGTATATCAGTTTATGCCTAACTTGCTATTTGCTGCATTCGGAGAAGTCCATCATTATAGTATGATCATACGACTGTCGTAGTGGTCGGTGTCCAATCTCATGACAATGGTTTCACAGACAACTCGTTTTTGGTAACCAATGCTCAATTCGCATGGCAACGGTTTAATCCATTTTTTATTATTGGTTTGAATTGTGTCCATGCTATGACTTAATTGTTATCTCACATGAACAGTTTGCGTTTTCCTTTAAATATTATGTTGTATCTCAATTAACTGGTGTTTTACTCACTCAACCTTGTGTTGACAAAATTATTTCTATTTTTTACGCATATGCAGGCTATCATTTGATCTAGTTACAAGATTTGGTGAAGAATTTAGGATTGCTTATGTTAGAACTTAGAAGAAACGTATTTAAGACTAAATCAAGACTTAGTATAACTTAGATTATAAAATATCTTGTTTATAAATGTACTTTGTATTTGATTTATTTGGAAAATTAATTAAATAAATAGATATTGTCATTTTTAAATATTGCATGATAGTACCTTGAGAGCTGTGAGCAATCAGCTCACGCATTGACATTTCCGCCTTAGGTTGAAGTGTGACATATATTGTTTTATGTTATCATACATGTGTGGTTTTTTCTCTTTTTTTATTATCCGATGTTCGTCAATTTATTTTTGTCGTTTGATTTTCTATGTTTAGAACGTTTACACCTGGTGCGTTGTGCCGTGCTGATGGTGTAGTAAGTGAAAATAAATTTGTCAATGTCCAAATACAACAAGTTAACATATTTTAAAAAAATAAAAATCATGCGTTGCGGTGGCACTAGGGATGAGCAAAATCGGGACCGGTACCGAAATCGGTACCGATTTGGTACCGTCGGTACCGAATCGGTACCAAAGTTTTAAGTTTCTGGATCGGTACGGTACCGGTACGGTACGGTACCGGTATTTCCCGATTTTTTACCTCGGGGAATATTTCAGTACCGGTACCAAGAATTAGGGATTTTCGGGATCGGGACCGGTCGGTACCGGTCCGGTACCATGCTCATCCCTAGGTGGCACATCGAAAACGAATTCACCGGTACCGTTTTAATTACGACACCGAAAATAAACCAAAAAATAATTTAGCAACAAAACTCGTTGCGAAAAAAACTGCGCTTTGCGGCTGAAACCAACGCAATTTTAGTTAGTGTTGAATGTGATGGCATTATAAAAAAATGGAAGAAAAAACGTGTTGTGGGCGTAAATCAACAAGAACTCAAGCCCAAATACAACAAAGTAACATGTTTATATATATAAACCCACAATGAACCAAAAATAGTAATAATAACCAACACGTTACAACCGCAAATTGACACAAATATGGCTAATAACAGCGGTGAAATAATAATAATATAATAATAATAATAATAATAATAATAATAATAAAGAGAGAAAAATATAAATTATAAAAAAAATAAAATAAAAAAAAGGTGGTCCGCCAAGTAATCCAATGAACCATTTGCAGCATCAAACCACCATTTATTTTTATCTATTACTAGCTTTAGAAACCCGTGTATTACACGGGATAAGTTAATATATAAATTACAATGAATAACTTAATACAAATAAAAAAATGACAATTAATTCTCTTTATATTATTTAATTTTTAAGACTTATTAAACATTGAATATTTGTAAAAAATAAAATAAAATAATTTATTATAGTTTTCAATGTCTCAAAAATTGAATGAAAGTGTATTTTTTTAAACATAAACTCTTTTATATACATTTTATTTTTAGAGAAAATATCTTTTATAACATGTAATTATTATATTAGTATTTTTATATATTAAGTATGTTTACAATATAATTTATGACATTAATAATTCAATTAATGAAGATTAACCAATTAATACGGTATGTTGAATTTATAATCAATACTATATATTAAAAGATATATTTTTTTATTTTTTTCCATCAATAGAAGAGAATTGATTTTAAAGAGAATTTGATAATGAAAATAATCTTAGAATAATACGTGTCCAGAATTATTTTCTTTTATTAGTATAGGTATATAGACATATAATAATGTTATGTTCGATTTTATATCATTTCTTTTACTTTATCTTTTCAAGTTTGATTAAGTTATTTTTAGTAAGATATCTATTTAATCGTTTTTGTTTGATTTTGATTTGTTCTCTATCAATATGTACGTTTATATACACTGATCCAACGAATTCACCCCTTTTAGTACTAAAATAAAGGTATAGCTACATTAACAATTATGTCTTCTATAAAGGACACAAAGACTGTTCTAACTTTTAAGAGAAGTTTTGTTTGATCAATATAAAAAATATATTTTTTATATCATTTATTCTAACTTAAAGGTAGCTAGTTAGTTAACTAACTTATAAACAAACACAAATACATTTGGATCAGGTAATCTTGATGTTGTGTTTTCTTGGAGTACAAGATTAAGATGTTATCAGTGACTACAACGAGTGACAGAAGTCAAAAGTCGTTGAAGTTCAGACTTATCAACCATATTGTATGCACTCATCACGTCTTTAGAAAATCTATTTGACACCAAGATCCATGCACATCTTGCTTGCCATTACACGTTAACGTTTTTAAATGTTTTTCTAATTTGTTTCTAGAAGACATTCAGTCACACCTTGGCATCATACCTCTGGTTCTTGCTATGACAATGTATTTCTTATTTGACATTAGAAAATAGTAAGTCAATACATCTGACGACATCAACAGATATGCATAAAAGTTTCTATCTTTTCCACTCGTATATTTGGGAAATGGAGACTTCTAGGGCTGTAAACGAACCGAACGAACACGAAAAAGGTCTTGTTCATGTTTGTTCGTTAAGGAAATAACGTGTTCACGAACGGTTCACGAACACTTACCGAACGAGATTTTATGTTCATGTTTGTTCATTAAGGAAATGAATGTGTTCACGAACACAAATAAAATCAACAGAGCCTAGAGATTGAGACCGATGTATTCATCAATGTGAATAATGAAAGCATGTAAACGAATCGAACAAACACAAACATGGGCATATTTGTGTTCGTTCATTTAACTTTAAACGAATACGAACACTTAATCGAACAAATAATAATGTTCCTTTCCGTTTATTTAAAAAAAGAACATTTGTGTTTGTTTATATTCATTTGTTTATAATCTAATCTAATGAAACATAACTGAACAAAGATAAACGAACATAAAATGAATATAGATGAACAAATGTAAGTTAACACAACAAATATAAACGAACATAAATGAAAACACTTCAATGGACACAAATTAAAATAATATAAAACCTTTAATTAGATGATTCATCCAGATAATAATTAATTATTTTATATTGATACATATACGAACATAAATAAACGAACATAAATGAACGTTTATGAAAATAAATGAACGAACGGAACATGTGTTCATGTTCGTTTGTTTAATTAAACGAACACAAATTTTTTGTTCATGTTCGTTCGTTTAATAAATAAACGAATATAAACGAACTTCCCGCCGAACGATTTACGAACAGTTCACCGAACGTTCAGTTCGTTTAAAGGCAAAAAGGCTTCTAAGAAATATAAAATATGTACCTAGCAGAGATATAGCTTAGATATTTTAGGTGAAGAAACTACCTAACAAATGATATATTGAATACTTTCTAATATATACACTAATGGTGTCCCATTTGTTATCCAAATATTATACCCCTCCTTTATATTATTATTATTATAAGATTTAATTACTAGTTAATTAAAGACTGATCCTGTCCTTTGTGTGCTGTTACATAGGCAACTCAATCACAATTTCACACTGTCATATACAAGGTTTTTTTGTGAGCAGATAAACATGTACCGATGGATATATATACTAATACACATGGATTGAATATATCATTAATTTAAGGAAAATTAGTTTTAAATACTCCTAACTATACATTATTGGCAAATAACATGCTCAACTTTACACCTGACTGGTGGCAGTCCCAACTAAAGGGATATTTATTTTTAACAATCCGCGACTAACGGATGACTAACTCCGTTAGTCTGATGATTACGTGGCATGATTTGTTGTCAAAACCTTAATTACGTGACGTAATACGTGGCAACTAGGCATAACAATAATAATAATAATAATATAACATATATAGATAGGTGTAGATCCACATCATCCGTTCACCGTCTTCTACATCCCCACTTCACCATCTTCTCCGGCGGCACTTTCTCTGCCACCTCACCATCATCTGGCGAGTCATAATATGCCGCTATCTTCCTCCTCCCTGTTCATTCTCTAAGAGCCACCACTGCACCACCGTGCCATTGCCACTAGCAGCCGCCGCCATCGTCATCACCTGCAACCGCCATCATTTGGCTCCTCCCTCCCATAGAATATCCCTACATGCACCCACGTTTTCCGACGAATAAACGAATCACCATCACCACCACCAGTGGATTGTTTGAATCCAAAAAATCAGAATCGTTTTTCCGGTGGGTTGTTTGAATTCCGGCAAGGCTCCGCGGGCTATCAATTTGAACACCGTTTGAAGTAATAAATGCATCATTCAACTCGTTTTTATCAACCAAGTTAAAGCCCTAAGATTTTAATTGCAATATGTAATAAACTAACATGAATTTTGGGTTCGAATTGGAGTCTGTTTCTAGAGTTGTAATGAAAAACCCCAGCGTTGGACCAGAACTTCATCGTGAAGCATGGAGATGACAAATTAGCAGCAACAGTGGTGGCCGCGAATGGTGGTGGCCGGCGTATATAAAGACGTTAGTTCATGAGAGAGAGAGAGAGAGAGAGAGAGAGAGAGTGAAGATACTATGCCATGTAAGCTGCCACATAAGCAATATTTTGACAACTAGGCTTGCCAACTCAGCAACAAACTAACGGAGTTAGTCATCCGTTAGTCGTGGACTGTTAAAAACAAATACCCTTTTAGTTGGGACCGCCACCAGCCAAGTGCAAAATTGTGCCTGTTATTTGCCAAGAGAGCATAGTTGGGAGTATTTAAAACCAGTTTTCCTTAATTTAACTAATATAAATTAGAAATTTCAACCCTGTTGTATTAATCCAGGGGGCCTAATGTCTAACACAACCTAGTGTTTTAACTAAGATAAAACCGAAAGTATGACACAATTAAGCGGAAATGATTACTAAATAAAAGCCGTTTTATCAACCAAATAAAAGCCCTAAGATTTTAATTGCAATCTGTAATAAACTAACATGAATTTTGGATTCGAATTGGAGTCAGTTTCTAGAGTTGTAATGAAAAACCCCACCGTTGGACCAAAACTTCATCGTGAAGCATGGCGATGACTAATTAGCGGCAACAATGATGGCCGCGAATGGTGGTGGCCGGCGTATATAAAGACGTTAGTCCATGAGAGAGAGAGAGAGAGAGAGAGAGAGAGAGAGAATGAAGATACTATGCCATGTAAGCTGCCACATAAGCAATATTTTGACAACTAGGCTTGCCAACTCAGCAATAAAATAACGGAGTTAGTCATCCGTTAGACGTGGACTGTTAAAAACAAATACCCCTTTAGTCGGGACCGCCACCAGCCAAGTGCAAAATTGGGGCTGTTATTTGCCAATAGAGCATAGTTGGTAGGGATGGCACTGGGTCGGGTTTGGTTCGGGTTTAGGTAATCCCAAACCCATACCGGTTATGAAAGTCCGTCCCAAACCCGTCGGGTTTTACTCGGGTAATTACCCGTCGGGTTTCGGGTTTTCCCATCGGGTTTCGGGTTTTGATAAAATACCGGTCGGGTATACCCGACTCAAAACCTGCTAGGCTTCTACCGGGTTTTGACAAAATATAACTAATCGATTACAAAGATCGTTACCATAATGATAAAATGTCTCAAATAATCGACATAAAGAAGGTACGACATATATATATATATATATATATATATATATATATATATATATATATATATATATAATATAATAAGTTATATCGGGTAAATGGGTTTATGTTATCGGGTAATCAGGTATATTAGAAATCCCAAACCCGCAAAAAATTTCAAAACTAATCCCAAACCCTAATGGGTCGGGTATTACCCGTCCCATTTATGTCGGGTTGCGGGTTTTCCCATCAGGTTCGGGTTTCATTGTCATCCCTAATAATTAGAATATTTAAAACCAATTTTCCTTAATTTAACTAATATAAATTAGAAATTTCAACCCTGTTGTATTAATCCAGGGGGACTAATGTCTAACACAACCTAGTGTTTTAACTAAGATAAACCCGAAAGTATGACACAATTAAGCGGAAATCATTACTTTTATTATAACTATGTTTCAGGATAGAACATGAACACTGTTACGCTTAATATTATCCAGTTTCTAAGAAAAAATAATGAGTTATGTTTGTTATAAAATTTATAAACTGTTTGAAAATATTTTGGTTTCCTTCTCTAATGATATTTTTATGCTATTCTCAAATAATAAGTTTTATTTAAAGTGACTAATTTTTCTTTTTTTCTTTGAAGACAAGCAAGAAATGAAATGATAAATGGATATTTGACAAGTTATAGCCTAAAGAAATTTTGTCACGTCTTAATACTTTACAAGTTAAAAAGACATATCTCATCAAGATTTTTGATGGTTGGTATTAGAGTTGCAATTGCAAAGGATCCCATTACGGGGTTAACTAGGTTCTGACTCTTGCAAATATTCAATTCTTCTATTTTGTGGTACTAATATGAGAGAGAGAGAGAGAGAGAGAGAGAGAGAGAGAGAGATATGTAAATGTGAAAAGCATACTAAACAACTCCATTCCCTTTATTTACTAGAAAATATAAGCAATTAAAAAGAGAAGATGAGGTGTAGTAGTTAGGTTATTTGGTTACATCACCATTTTTCATGTCATTCTTTTCATCCCCAACACATTGTGTGTAAATATAGAGTATATCCTTCCCATTTTGCATATCCCTAAACCATTTTTCAACTACTAATTTAAAAAAATATCATCAAGACCAAATAATAGTTATACGACTCGTATAGTTACTAGTCAACGTCACTTGACACCACTTGACACTTATACGACTCATATCATAATGTTCAGTGGAGCTCGGTAGAAAATGGAAAAAATGTGTACGTTTGAATTTAATTGAATATAGTACTCCAACAACTTGATAAATACCCATGACACTCACTCTATGTTAATTTTTATTTGTTTCAATTGAAATATAAACTTAGATGGGTATATTCATCTTCTAAATAGTACAAGTTTTGCAGGTCAATGCCAGTAAATAAATAGTTATTTTATCAGTTAAAACTTGCATCTGGTATCAATGGAGCAGTTGATCCAATATATGAGATTGTGAGGGCCCAAGCAAAAATCTAACATTTACCTGAAGAGTTTATGCCTATCTTTTCACGTGATGGAAGGCACACATACCTGAAGTACCTGTCGAGTCACGAGCTTGAATATGTATAACGAGTGCTTGTCGTCTTGTTCACAACAAATATATCAAAAAACATAAGGAAATATAATGGCTCAACTTACACTTAACAAAGCTTCAAAAGTTTCTGTTAACTACTTTCTGATGTATAAGTTTTCCGCTAAACAGTTGTTAACTGCTTCATTAGCCTTTTGAGGTTCGCTTCTTTCTTCTCCCTAAAAATAAAAGGTATAAATTATAATTTATAATAGCTCAATCATTAATAATTTAAGTGTTCACACAATCATAAAATAAAATTATGTACCTCTCAACATATTCTTTTTACAATTCTTTTGCTTGAACAAGCTTTGTGAATAGGTTGCGATAAACATCAAGGTCCCGATCAACACTCATTTTGTTTATGTTTAATGTTGCACTAAGCTGTAATACCAATAACAAGTTATAAACATGGTTTCTCAGATAATAATCGATAAAAATGTGTATTACCTTCTCCAATTGGTGGGGTCGGTTGCATTTGCCAATTCCAAAAGGCGAAACAAACCAACAGCAAAGAACCGACTGTAACTAAAACTTCCATCACCCCCGGCTCTCTCTGAAACGTCCTTCAAAATATCCTCCTGTTTTTTATGAAAATTCGACCTAGACTAGAGTTTTGAGCGCGGGCCCATGTTTCCAGTTTGTGTGCATCAGCTATGCATTTTGCTCAGTCTTAATGTACAAAATCATTCAAATATGAAAGCCCTTTAGTGATGGACCTGTATTGTTGCGGATCCTCATTTAGTGCCTTAATGTATGCTTGAAATATGGCCTCTCGATCATCTTCACTCGGGAATCCGTCCATAAGTTGATCATAAACGGTAACGAATCCCAAAGCGAATACTTCATCGTAACGGTGTGTCTTTTTGTGTTTCATTAAATGTTACTGCTTGGTATTGGCCGTTTGTAAGCATTCAGAAATTTCAACTTCGTCTCTGAAACTGGTGGCATATCTGAAGGGAAACAAACCTAAATATCAGTCATTTGAACCCTAAACAAAAAGAAAATGACCAAAATTTTCATTTTACGGGTCAAAATCAACATGCTCAGTTGACCAACTTTTTCCAAAAATGTCCATGCTAAATCATGGCGCATCTATGGCTTTTAATCATTAAGTTGATGGGAATTTTAGCCAACCAGTTTATGCCGCCTACCATATTATCGCCAAATCGACACCCTTTTTTCTAACAGTTTATATTCTTTTAAAAGCATCAGATGCTGCTGTGTTTTTTAAAAATGTTGGACGCCGGGATTTCATTGTTGACTCGCTCAGATTTTTAAAAATGTACAAAATGGAGCGTTCGACGGGAAAAGCATAGCTTCCGACATTTTCCAAAAACCCAGTGAGTCGAGTATGAAATCACACCTTCTGACATTTGTAAAAAATCACAGCGGCCATCAATTTTAAAAACAAACATAAACTGATGTATAAAAGCACATCGGGTCGACGATAACACACCTTCAGTCTGCCTGAATCCCGTCGGCTAAAATTTAAATTTGCTTTTTCCTAAAAAAGTGTGGATTGGACGATAATAGGAGACGTGGCATAATCTGGTTGGTTAAACCTCCTGTAGAGTTAATGGTAAACGTTAATGATTTAGCATGGACATTTTGGTCATTTTCACCTAAAGAAACCTAGGCCTGTAAACGAACCGAACGTTAGGTGAACTGTTCGGCGAGAAGTTTGTGTATTTAATAAAACAAACATGAACAAAAAATTTGTGCTCGTTTAATTAAACGAACGAACATGTCACATGTTCTGTTCGCTCATTTACGTTCATAAACGTTCGTTTATGTATTAATAGAAACTAATTAAGTATTATATATGGATGAGTCATCTACTTAAAGGTTTTTATATTTGTTAACTTGTGTTCATTTAAATTTAAATGTTTTCAATTATGTTTGTTTGTGTTCATTTACATTTGTTCATTCGTGTTCGTTTGTCTTTGTTTAGTTTAGATTTTAAACAAACAAACACAAATGTTCATTTTTTAAATAAAGAACATCAACAAAATAAATATTTGTTCGATTAAGTGTTTGTGAACACGTTCATTTCCTTAGAACATAAACTCTTGTTTTCCTTAAGAAAGCTACAAAGCCTAGATATTAGAAATAATTAGGCTACTACTAATGATAATAATTGTTTCGGTAAAAAATTAGCAAACAAATGAAGTGCGAAACGCGTTCTATTAAAACCTAACCTAACTTAGACACTCTAGTTTTAAATTTATAAATCTAGACTCTCCTAATGCTAGACCACTAGACATGCAAGTGTACCTATTGACTGTAGTAAAGCCTAATGAAGTCCGGATATCGAACCCAAAGGACACTAGCGACACCTAAACTAGACTCTGACTAATAACTTAAATAAATTGTCATAATTGATTTTTTTGTGTTTTTTATTACTAACTATAAACTAATAAAATGCTTAAACAAAAACTGACACGAATAAATAAGGGTGGAACTCAAATAGGGGAAACAACTACCTAGGTAAGGAATCCTACTAGTCAACTCGTAAACTCTCAGAATTTGATTTATGATTGGTACCGTATTCTAAAAATAAGAAATTTAAGGAATAACTGAAGTATGCTAGATCACCTCCCGGTCTGACCAACAATACCTAAGAACCCTAAATATCATGTAAACTCAACAGTTTAATGGTTCGGATCACCTCCCGGTCTCACCTTACCTAAATATGCTAAGGTACCCAAAGATTAAATCACCTCTCGGTCTCTCTTATCACATTACACCCTGAGGCGTGAAGAGGTAATTTATTGAATTCGGTTATAATTCGGATTTGTAAGAATCTAAAGGAATCTATGGTAACTCACTCTAGTGCAATCACTACCCAAACCCGCAAAGACCAAAACAGACGACACTCAATTACCTCTCGGTCTCACAAGTGGCTGAATAAAAAGTATCTCTTAACTCTAAATTACCGTTCCTATGGAATACGTTAACAGTATACCATAAACTAGTTACAAACACACAGTAAGCAACCTAATATGCATCCATACATGAAAGACGTTCACAAAGACACATATGGAACAAAAATTGATTATAAATTAATACCAAATAAGCAAATGCATCACAACCAAATAAAATAAAAACTTTACCAAAACATGAACCAATCAATAATAATCCAACACCAAAATAAAATGAGTCTAAAAAGTTTTCATCCAAATCCAGGCAGTCTAATAGTTTAGCCAATCATAATTACGAATGAAACAAAGATAAAATATATATTGCAGTTCATCGTAAAAAGAAATAAATATGATTGAGCTACTAGCCTGTGAGCTTATTAATTGAGCCGTGTGCCTGGTAGCTTAAATTAATTCTCCTGCTTGCTAGCCTGCTTCTTTGTTTTTTAGCCGTGAACTTTTTGTTTGAGCAGCTTGTCTTGTTGCTTCTTTAAAATCAATTCTTTGAATTGATAATAACCACAGCCGCCAACAACCTTGGGGCGGCCCCCCCCCCCAATTACGTCACAATCTTCCAATCTAATAATTGCCTTTATTTATACACTATTGCTCTTTCTTCTTTTGCTGACATACGAGAACCAACTAATTCCAACCTTGTTTCTTCTCTGGGTCATAACAACTGGCCCAAAGCCTAGTCAATATTTTCTTTCAAGCCCGTAACATACTTTGGACACTTAACCTACATAATTTAATTTGAAACCCAATAACTCTTGGCTCCTGTGACACAAAACCTACACAACAAATAACTTCTTTTAAATTCTTTATAATTTATTATTATTAGTTTGTGTCACAACTAATTTGATGTGAGTCGATTTACATTGTTAAATAGAATGCATGTATATTAATATAATGTGTTTGAATATTTACTCAGTCTCAAGTTTAGTTAAAATACTTTAAGCTCTTTTATTCATGAAATTATTAAAAACTAAATATGAGTCAATTGAGAGCCATAATAAATAAAAATAACCCTAAAGTTACTCAAAAGTGTGAGAAATACTTATATTATTTATATATAATTTAGCCCATATCAAATATCCCCACAGTTAAACCTTTTTCGTCCCTGAAAAAGTATTTTGCAATGGAATCATAATTTGAAACTGATCTTTAAAACATATAGGTTATCTTTTAAGCACAGATAAACGCAAAAACCGCGATTGCCGATTTTGTAATCCACTTAAACCCAGCCACTAGTCTATCAAGCCCCCAATTTTATTTAGCGTTTTAAGTTCAAAAACCACGGCTACACCTACCCCATCTTAGACAAAGAGAGCTAGAAAAACTAGAGTCAAAACAGAATGGTTTGACAAATCACCATAAGCCAAGGACTCGTTGATGGTACTAAGTAGATGCACTCGGTGAAATATGGTGGATGAATGGTCTTGTGGAGGTCGTACGAGCTATTCCTAAATATTATTGGACTTTGTCCTATAAATTTCTCATTTGATATTTATTGACTAAGAACCTTCGAGCCCCAATAGTGTATCCTCAGAGTCACTATCCCCTTGGTAACACGTAAACTCTAAGTCCCGTCTAGTATGTGCACATTAGCCTCTTTTTCTATTTTTGAGAATGCTTCTTTGGCAATTTTCATTACATAACTTTCTCTTTCTTTTGATTTTCGGACCAATTTTTGGAATACTCATAACTTTCATAACATACTTTTTTTTTCTTTTATTTTTCAATCTTTTTTTTTCTTTTTTTTTTTCATTTTTTTTTATCACCCTAAAGTATGTAACTATTTCTAAGCTCGTAAAAAGATGGACATGTGGTGGTGTGCTGCTTTGAGTGCATCTAAGTCTTGCCATCTCAAAGTTTTTAGATTATGGTAATCCTCCCTAAGCATCGAAATTCGTTTCACCATTTTCCAAATTATTAGATATATGAAATATGCTAAAGAGGACTATCAAAGCTAGTTGGCTTACCGACACATCCCAAGCTTAGTGCGTTATCTTTTATTTAATCTCATATATAATAGTAGTTTTAAAAACCAATCTCAAATTTTTCTATCATTTTCCATTATTTTGCAAAAAATTTCGGTAAGTATTCGGGACAAATTTTTTCAACTTTTTTTTATTATTATTTTTAAACTTTTTTTTTTATTATTTTTTAAATTTTGAATTTTTTTTTTAAATATAAAAACGTCAGTTTCCCATCCCCACACTTAAATGTCACATTGTCCTCAATGAGACAGGAAAAAGACAAAAATTAAAGCACATTCAAATATAAGTAAAGTGGAACAGACTCCCCTGGTTAATATGACAAATTGCCTCGCGAGTCATGTCCTGTGCCCTCCAATTCGAACGAAAGCCTCATACTCCAATGCTCTCTACCAAGCTGTCACTTATTGACGAAAGCAGCAATCAATCAGCAAATAATCTCCCCACACTTGAATCAAACCATGTATCATCAATCATCCAATAACATCCACAGCAACCTGAAAGCAAACTAAGAAACATCCAATACAAGAAAATAAGAAAAACCCAAAACAAAAATAAAAGTAAAACATAAACATTCTATCGGGTTGCCTCCCGGGAACGCTAAGTTTACAGAAGAGTCTTCAGCCAGACTCGCTCCCGAAATCTCAATCAAGAGGCTTTTCTTTTATCCAACCCCGGCCTAACCCGTTTAGTTTCACCCGTCCAACATTTTTAATCAAATAACACATAGTGAAACTAAAAAGCATTTTAAAACATTCAAACGGGTCGGACCACCAATACTTAAACTTACCCGGACCAAACCTAATACGTGAAATATAATGAGGAAAATGGTTATAATTGCATTTTAGTGTTCTCCTATAACTCTTAATGTACCATTTTTGAACCCTCAAAAAGTGCTGATCCGAGCATTTTCGCTCCCTCTTCTGTGGCTTTGTCGATTTCGGTGGCGATCCACTATCTAGTTCCTCCACAAACTTGCTAATCTTCATAGGATGTAACGACTCAACTAACTCTAATGACTCCACATCCTCTGTTACAACTTCCTCTTCTTTTTCTTCTTCTGGTGACAATTTAATCTAGATTGTTGGCTTCCCCATGATTAGTTTTTCTAAATAGATAAGATCGCCAACATGGTCAAATTCTTCATGTTCTTCATATACTGGTAAGCCCACTAACTCATCACCAAACTCATCCTCCCAATATGGTACATGCTCCTTCTCTTCGTCATCTTCCATCTGGTTAAGTGGCTCCTCAACGACATCTTCACTCGAATTCATGTAATCAGGTAGCTCCAACTCCATCTCTTTTATCACTCCCTCATCATCATTATTCCAGAAGTCATCATCTGTTTCATAGAAGGCTTCCTGCTCCTTGTAAGAAAAACTCTCATTTTGAATTCTAGCACTTATCTCTTCTAACCTAGCTTCGAGTTCCTCTATCTTACGGAGTCTTTCTCTTTCGATCAACTTATCAATCCTGGCTTCCAATTCCTTAATCTTTTGGAATCTTTCACGTTCCTCTTGTTCGGCTCTTTCCAACATCTTCTATATAAAATACTCCTAAACTGACTCAATCTATTAAACATATTAACTAGACTCGAAAAAATAAAACACAAACTAAATTATCCTAAACACAACTAGCCGCGCTAAATTTAAGACACTCACAACTAAAAAAAACAAAAAGACCAATTAATCAATTAAGTTCAATCAAAACTAGTTTCGCTATCGCCTAAGTATCCTCGGCAACGGCGCCAAAAACTTGATGTGCGAAACACGGTCTATTAAAACCTAACCTAACTTATCTAGTTTTAAATTTATAAATCTAGACTCTCCTAATGCTAGACAACTAGACATGCAAGTGTACCTATCGACTGTAGTAAAGCCTAATGAAGTCCGGATATCGAACCCAAAGGACACTAGCGACACCTAAACTAGACTCTGACTAATAACTTAAATAAATTGACATAATTGATTTTTTTGTGTTTTTTTATTACTAACTATAAACTAAAAAAATGCTTAAACAAAAACTGACACGAATAAATAAGGGTGGAACTCAAATAGGGGAAACAACTACCTAGGTAAGGAATCCTACTAGTCAACTTGTAAACTCTCAGAATTGGATTTATGATTGGTACCATATTCTAAAAATATGAAATTTAAGGAATAACTGAAGTATGCTAGATCACCTCCCGGTCTGACCAACAATACCTAAGAACCCTAAATATCATGTAAACTCAACAGTTTAATGGTTCGGATCACCTCCCGGTCTCACCTTACCTAAATATGCTAAGGTACCCAAAGATTAAATCACCTCTCGGTCTCTCTAATCACAATACACCCTGAGGCGTGAAAAGGTATTTTTATTGAATTTGGTTATAATTCGGATTTGTAAGAATCTAAAGGAATCTAGGGTAACTCACTCTCGTGCAATCACTACCCAAACCTGCAAAGACCAAAACAGATGACACTCAATTACCTCCCGGTCTCTCAAGTGACTGAATAAAAAGTATCTCTAAACTCTCAATTACCGTTCCTATGGAATACGTTAACAGTATACCATAAACTAGTTACAAACACACAGTAAGCAACCTAATATGCATCCATACATGAAAGACGTTCACAAAGACACATATGGAACAAAAATTGATTATAAATTAATACCAAATACGCAAATGCATCACAACCAAATAAAATAAAAACTTTACTAAAACATGAACCAATCAATAATAATCCAACACCAAAAATAAAACGAGTCTAAAAAATTTTCATCCAAATCCAGGCAGTCTAATAGTTTAGCCAATCATAATTACGAATGAAACAAAGATAAAATATATATTGCAGTTCATCGTAAAAAGAAATAAATATGATTGAGCTACTAGTCTGTGAGCTTAAATTAATTGAGCTGTGTGTCTGGTAACTTAAATTAATTCTCCTGCTTGCTAGCCTGCTTCTTTTTTTTTGAGCCGTGAACTTTTTGTTTGAGCAGCTTGTCTTGTTGCTTCTTTAAAATTAATTCTTTGAATCGATTATAACCACAGCCGCCAACAACCTAGGGGTGCCCCCCCCCAATTACGTCACAATATTCCAATCTAATAATTGCCTTTATTTATACACTATTGCTCTTTCTTCTTTTGCTGACATACGAGAACCAACTAATTCCAACCTTGTTTCTTCTCTGGGTCATAACAACTGGCCCAAAGCCTAATCAATATTTTCTTTCAAGCCCGTAACATACTTTGGAAACTTAACCTACATAATTTAATTTGAAACCCAATAACTCTTGGCTCCTATGACACAAAACCTACACAACAAATAACTTCTTTTTAAATTCTTTATAATTTATTATTATTAGTTTGTGTCACAACTAATTTGATGTGAGTTGATTTACGTTGTTAAATAGAATGCATGTATTATAATGTGTTTGAATATTTACTCAGTCTCAAGTTTAGTTAAAATACTTTAACTCATTTTTTCATGAAATCATTAAAAACTAAATATGAGTCAATTGAGAGTCATAATAAATAAAAATAACCCTAAAGTTACTCAAAAGTGTAAGAAATACTTATATTATTTATATATAATTTAGCCCATATCAACTAACTTTTGATCAGATTAGTGCGTGAGGTGGGCTGCTTAATGGTCAAATGATTGAACACAATGATGTGATTACGAGGGAAAAAACCCTTGATTATGATAATATTGTCTCAGTCAAAAATTAACAACGTAATCTTTGGTCGAATTGCTTCGGTCAAAGATTAACAACGTAATCTTTTTTCGAATTGGTACGTGATTATAATAATCTCCGGCACAAAAAACCCCGGACGGTGAAAACTATCACCGTCACTTTTATTAATAATAAAATGGTGGTTACAAGTGGTGGAGCTGATAAGTGATCGTAAACTATGTGTTACAGTATATGCTAGTAGCTAGGTAAGTGAAGGTGTGTGTTCTAATGATATTATCAGCTCGTTTATATACGAGAAAATTACAAATGTTATCCCAAATAATCCGGAAACCCTAGACTATTTATTCCATATTCCGTTGCTTGCCCACGTTCCAATTGACGAATTCCAAGCATTAGCCGTTGTAAGTCCACGTTCAAATTAGCATATTTAGCACGTGATCTTATCTGCAAAACAAATATAAGTAATATAGGACAATTGAATTAGTCATATATCATCCTCGGAATATTAGCGTTGACAGGATAGCTCAAAATCCCTGAATCGTAGCTCATTCTGAGGATAAAAAATCTACACCCAACAATTGCCCCCAATTTTTGCAGATTGCGTGTGACAGCTGTAAAAATTTCAAATTTTAAAAAGTAAAAATATCTTCTGTTAACTGAAAGGACATGCACGCGGATTGAGGAGACCCTAAAAACCGTCCTTTTAGGTTATAATCAACTCATTTCCCAATCTCAAAATAATAATAATCTCTCAATCGGTTCACCATCAGGTTAGTTCTTCTTTCTTTTCTTCTTAATTTCTTGAAATTTTTCTTCCGATTCGAACGATAATGTGGAAGAGAACCCCTTGAGCGCCCAATCCTTTCTCCTTCATAACCTCGGAAGATTTCGTTGACCAAGCTCACATTCCCGCCACCGATGAAGACCAGTGTCTTTTCAGAGATCTAGATATTATATTTCTGAAAGACTCAGGCTTACTACCTGCTGAAGCAATTATTAGGCCGTATGACCCCAAAGTAAAGGCTGACTTTTCTTCCAAATCCTTGGTTTGCTTCTTTTATTATCCCTTTTCGATCGGCCTTTCATATCCGTTTTCTTCGCTTATCAAAGAGTTCTTTGATGTCACCGGGTTCTCTTACTCCCAAGTCATGCCAATGGTGTGGAGAGTCTTGGCTATTGTAGATTGATTGAATAAAACCCATAGGTAGTCGATAGGCATACCTGAGATAGCCGCGACCTATAACCTCTGTACCCACGGATATTTCCTCTACTGTCTTCAATCCAAATCAAGCCGTCTTTATATGATTCCCAAGGTGTCCGGTAGTGACCCTGATTGGAAGAAAAGATTCTTTTTCGTGCGCCGCGACTCTATTCCCGACAGAATGAGCTTGCCTATTAAATGGGTTCACAAGGGTAGGAAATTCTTAGGATAAGATTTCTTTTTGCAAATAATTTGTGTTAATACGGTTTCTTTTTTGGCAGTTGTGTTTGAAGATTTGATAAAGTATAGGAAGGATACGAATAGAAGGCTTAAAGCGTTGTTTAAAGTTCCGCTGGAGGATAGAGAGTTCTGGGTAGAAGAAGAAACAGGGGAAACAAGTGTGACCACTACGAAGTCTGTTGAGAGTATGTCTTCTGGTAAGTTTTTCCAGGTTTTTTTTATGAAATTCTTAGGATTTCACTTTCTTGGGAATAACTTGATAAATTGTTGTATAGGGATACCAAAGCCAAAGTCTTCTTTCAGCTTAGTCGACCTGGATGACCTTATCGAGGATAGGACCGTGGTTAAACAAGAACACTCCAAGATCCTCTCCCCGGTAGTGAGAGTTCCGACGACTCGCTAGAAAAGCGCTTCACAGAAGAAGAGGAAAGCCACTACTTCAGCTGAGACCGAGCCTTTTGCCGATATGAGCACTACTGATGCTGTGTTGAAGCTACAAGCTCTTGCCAACTTTCTTGGAACAGTAAGTATTTTTGTTTATCCTGAAAATAGTAAACTGCGGAAAAACTTATGTTAATTTGGGGATAACAGAAAGCTGAAGGTTACCGTCAGAGATCCCAAGATGCTGAATCGGCTCAGAGAGAGGCTGAGTCAAGTTTGCCGATCTTCTACATACTGTTGACATAAAGGATAAGTTACTCAAAAAGAAGGATAAAGAGATTGTGGATCTCAGAGCTTCATTTGAGTTGGAGAAGACTGAATTCCTTGAAGAAGCCAAGAAGTGTGCAACCACCAATATCCTGGAGTTGATGCTCAAGATGTTGGAGGAAGTGCAAGCGAAGGGCTACACGATGGACTCCTGGAACTCCACTACTTGGAAGAAGAAGCTGAAAATGCTAAGGGTGGAGAAGTTTGAAGAAGATGATGTGGCAGGTACTTCTGAAGTGATCAAGGATGCTGGTGCTAGTGAAAAGGTGAAGGAAACCAAGGCTGGTGATGTGACGGAGTCGGAAAAGAAGGAGGGTGATCATGGTGAAGGTGAAAAGGCTTGAACCGGGTGTTCCAGTTGTGTTAATGTGTTCGTGATGGTTGTCAAAACAATTTTTATTTTGGTTGTGTAAGGATAATACAATATGCTAAGGATAATGATTTGGGTGGAGGGATCCTGGTTCAGTACGAAGCCCAAATCGTCTTTTATTTCCTGCTTTTAGAACAATATGATGGTTCGGGTGGATGGGCTCCGTTTTGAGTGAAACCCGAATAATCTTTTCCTGCATGATAATATTAGTATAACGTTTTATGACTTATATTGGTATCCTTTCCCTTTTTCTGTTTAGAGAAAAATTTAAGTTTGTTAGAAATGAAAAATTTCTTAGTAACAGCTTAAGTTTTATTCAACAAACCAATACCAAGTCATAAACTTTATCTTGTAAATAAAATGAAAGATGGAATATTCACAAATAGGAAATCATACCGGAATCGCATATCAATTAACCTGGATAATGTATAGACCATCTTATTTTTCCAATAAGACCATTGTTTAGGATGCTCCTCTAATCCTGGGGATATAGTGATGAGATTGCAATATCAACATTATCCTGAAAATTATTTCATAAATTCTGGCGACAAGGCCTCAACAATCTGGCGACAAAGCCTAAATAAACTGGTGAAAAGGCCCTTAGAAGAGGTGAAAACCCCTTAACCTTAGGAATAAACTGGCGACAAGGCCCTTAAGAAGAGGTGAAAACCCCTTAAACCTTAGGAATAAACTGGCGACAAGGCCCTTAAGAAGAGGTGAAAACCCCTTAAACCTTAGGAAATGGTACGTCTACCATAAACTTTGAGATTCAAACCAATAGCTGAGGATAACGAGGTAACAAGTCACTATATTTCATGTGCTGGCCCCGTCTCTCAAACTACGGCCGAATAAACGTGCGCTACAGGCAATCTTAAGAAGAAGTGAAAACCCCTTAAACCTTAGAAACAAACTGGTGACAAGGCCCTTAAGAAGAGGTGAAAACCCCTTAAACCATAGGAAATGGTACGTCTACCATAAACTTTGAGATTCAAACCAATAGCTGAAGATAACGAGGTAACAAGTCACTATATTTCATGTGTTGGCCCCGTCTCTCAAACTACGGCCGAATAAACGAGCGATACAGGCGATCTTAAGAAGAGTTGAAAACCCCTTAAACCTTAGAAGGCATTAATTAATACCTTAACTGGCGACAAAGGCCGAAGAAACTGGCGACAAGGCCCAAGAAGACAGGCGACAAGGCCCACATATACTGGCGACAGGCCCAAATATACTTCATCCCATGTGGGGATACCACATGTCTTCAGGCTACAAAACAGTTAACTCTAAGTGAGGGGTGGGTGTTAGCCTTGCTAACACCCCTCCGATGCTTAAGTCAGTACCATGATAAAGGAATAATAATATTGAAAAAATGAATAAAAATGTAAATTCGAATACATACCTTAGTTGTTTAACATTATTGTTACATTCCTCAGGATAGAAATTATCTTTGGGATAGAAGTCTTACATAAAATATTTTTTGAGGTGGATAGCGTTCCAATCCCTTGGCAATGAGTCACCATCCAAAGTAGACAATCTATATGCCCCCTTTCCTGCTTCTGACTCAATCAAGTAAGGACCTTCCCATTTTGGTGCGAGCTTTCCATCTGCAGGATTTGTAGTATTCTGAAAGGCTTTTCAGAGAACCAAATCCCCTTATTGGAATCTACGAACCCTGATATTCTTGTTGTAGGACTTTGCTATCTTTTGCTGATAAGAGGCCATTCTGATCTTTGCTAAATTCCTGAGTTCTTCTGTTGCATCTAGATCTTCAAGTAGACTTTGAGTGTTATTTTCGGGATTTTGATGACTGACTCTAGCTGTAGGGATAACCATTTCTGTCGGGATAACTGCTTCAGCTCCAAATACCAATGAGAAAGGAGTCTGACCAGTAGTATTCTTTGAAGTGGTCCTATCTGCCCAAAGAATAAAAGGTAGTTCTTCGGCCCACTTTCCTTTCTTAGACCCCAACTTTTTCTTCAGATTATTGATGATGATTTTGTTGCTTGATTCGGCCTGTCCATTAGCCTGAGGATGGACAGGTGTTGAAGTGATCATTTTGATTCCCCAACTGGCACAGAAGTTGGTGGTTCTCTTGCTGATGAACTGCGAGCCATTATCACACACTATCTCTGCCGGGATTCCAAATCTTATCAGAATATTGCGCTTGATGAATGAGATAACTTCTTTCTCTCTGACTT
The DNA here is from genome assembly GCF_021521415.1 of Bidens hawaiensis. NCBI lineage: Eukaryota > Viridiplantae > Streptophyta > Magnoliopsida > Asterales > Asteraceae > Bidens > Bidens hawaiensis. The sequence continues at coordinate 7,482,909 of NW_027491020.1, read as the reverse complement.
GATCAAAATACTCAGCTCAAACCACTTCGAGAAATAATTTGTCATTGCCAGTATAAAGACTTTTCCTCCCGGAGCTCTTGGTAGCTTTCCCACAATATCCATACCCCACTTCATGAAAGACCAAGGGGATACAATAGGATACAATGGTTCTGCTGGTTGGTGCAGAATGTTGCTATGTCTTTGGCATGCATCACATTTCTGAGAATAATTTATAGCATCTCTCTTCATCGTTGGCCAGAAATATCATGTTCTCAGGATTTTGGAGAATAGTGCTCTGCCCCCCAGTGTGATTCCCACAGTCTCCTTCATGGATATCCTGAATTACTTCTTGAGCTTCTGCCTTCTCCAAGCACTTAAGATATGGTCCTGCAAGAGATTTTCTGTATAATATATCATTCATTATAGTATATGGGATTACCTTCTTGAGAAAATATCTTGGGTTTTCATTCTCGGGGATAACTCCATCCTTAATATATCTCCTGATCGGGATAATCCAAGAATTTTCATTATCTTCAGAGTTCTTGACTCTCATATTTTCATTGTCTTTAGATATTTCATTGACACCTTGCTCTTCTATTGCTGGGCTTAGGATATGTATGATGGGAATCTTGACACCTTCCGGTATTTTGAAAGATGAAGCTAAGTATGCTAGGGCATCTGCTTCAACATTCTCTTCTCTAGGTACCTGTGAAATATCAAACATTTTGAAACATTTTGCTAGTTTTTTTACTAGCTCTAAGTATTTCATTAGTTTTTCTCCTTTAACAGTATACGAACCATTAAAACAATTAGTTAATAATAGTGAATCAACATGTACTTGAATAAACCTGATTTTGATGTCGATTGCTAGTTGTAATCCAGCTATCAAAGCTTCATATTCTGCCTCATTATTTGTGGCTTGAAATCCGCAGGATATAGATTGAGGTATAATGTCCCCCAGTGGCGATTTCAGCAGGATCCCGAGACCAGTTCCTCTAACATTTGAAGCATCATCAGTGTATAAAGTCCACTTGTCTTTGGTTTCTTCAAGTTGTTGGACTTCCAAGTATGCTTCTTCTTTAAGTTCACTGGTGAAATCAGCCACAAAGTCTGCTAATGTCTGGGATTTGACGGCAGTCCTAGGTTCATATGCTATATCATATGCACTCAGCTTCACAGCCCATTTTTCCATCCTACCTGACATTTCTGGTTTTCTCAAAACAGACTTAATAGGGTAATTAGTTTTAACAATAATAGGATGAGTTTCAAAATAATGTCTAAGTTTAGTAGATGCCATAATAAGTGCTAAAATTAATTTCTCAAGATAAGAATACCTGGTTTCAGCATCCAATAAACTCTTACTTACATAATAGATGGGATGCTGTTGACCTTCGAGATCCTTAGCTAAAACTGCACTCACAGCATTATTTGATACAAATAGATATAGAGATAGAGGTTCACCTTCTTTGGGTTTTACCAGTAGAGGAGCAGAGGAGAGATAAGCTTTTAAGGACATTAAAGCTTCCTCATGCTTACTGGTCCACACGAACCTTTTGTTTTTCCTCAAGATATCATAAAATTTTTTGCACTTTTCTGAGGATTTGGATATGAATCTGCCGAGTGCCGCTATCTTGCCAGTTAGCCTTTGAACATCTTTGACTGATGCTGGGGATTTCAGATTCAGGATAGCTTGTATCTGCTCTGGACTAGCCTCTATTCCCCTTTTGGTGACCAAATATACCAAGAATTTGTCAGCTTTCACTTCGAAATGGCACTTTGCAGGATTCAACTTCATGTTATATTTTTCGAAGATATCAAATGCAGTCTTGAGATCCTGGAGGTGATCCTCAGCTTTCTTGGACTTCACCACCATATCATCAATATAGACCTCCATCGTGTCCCTCAGTTGCTCTTTGAACATCATGTTAACTAACCTTTGATAGGTTGCACCTGCATTTCTAAGTCCAAAGGGCATAGTAATATAACAATAAATACCTGTAGGAGTCATGAAGGCTGTGTCTTCTTGATCTGAGGGCTCCATTTGGATTTGCTGAAATCCTGAGGAAGCATCCATGAATGTCAGCATCTCGTGGCCGGCTGTAGCATCTACCATTGAATCGATGTGTGGAAGAGGGAATGGATCTTTAGGACAAGCCTTATTCAAGTCTGTGAAATCTAAATAAACTCTCCATTTTCCATTCTTTTTCTGCATAACTGCTACATTTGCTAACCATCGGTGATATTGAACTTCCCTAATCATATATGCCTTCAAAAGTCTTTCAACTTCTTCTTGGATAATTGTGTTTCTCTCAGGTGCAAACTTTCTTCTCTTTTGATGGATTGGCCTGAAAGAATTATCAATTCCAAGTTTATGTGTTATGATATCTTTGGAAATACCTGTCATATCTTCATGTTTCCATGCAAATGTTGATAGTCTCGACTTGAGGAAATCAAGCAATTTTGACTCAATATCCTCAGGAATGCTCGTTCCCATCAGCACTTTGACTTCAGGATCCTCGGGATAAGGAAGTACTTCTTTAATTTCTTGTTCCCTGGCTTCCATTACATCTCGTGCTGGCTTCTGTAATTACTACGCCAGCTGGGGTTTGGCAGTACATTTCATAGAAGAGGTGTAGCAATTCTTTGCATCTTGTTGATCACTGATGATTTTGATAACTCCCCACAGACTTGGGAGTTTCACACATTGGTGATAGGTGGAGGGGACTGCTTTCATGTCGTGTATCCAGGGCCTGCCTAATATAATATTGCAACAAGACAAACAGTCAATAACACAAAATTTTTGTATTTTATTTACCCCTTCGACTTATACAGGGAGTTTTATTTCCTCAATAGTGCTCTTAGTTTCTCCGCTGAATCCAACAAATACTGAGGAACTGGGAACGATCTCATCCTCATGAATATTCATCTTTCTCAGCACATCTAATTGAATAATGTTGACAGAGCTTCCACCATCTACGAGGATCCTGCGCACATAATGGTTAGCCATATATAATGTTGTTACCAAACTATCATGGTGAGGATCCTGAATGTCGACTCTATCGCTTTCATCGAAGTTCATTGTCTTTGCTTGAGTGACATTGGATGTCTTTGTTGGTCTGTCAGCCACTTCTAACTTCCTTTGATCAGCATTTCTTTTTGCAGCAGAATAAGAGGTTCCACAGATCTTAGATCCTCCCGATATGAACATGATTGATCTTGCGTCTGTTGGTGGAGGAGTCGCCTTTTTAGGTTATTTTCAGGATTTTGTTCCTCTCCCTTCTTCCGGCCAAGTAGTTCTTTCAAGTGGCCTTTGCTGAGAAGATAGCTAATCTCTCTTCTGAGTGCAATGCAATCATCAGTCAAGTGCCCAAAGTCTTCGTGGAAGGCACACCACTTTGATTTGTCTCTGTAGGCTCCTTGTTTTTCCCTCTTCTTTGGCCACCTGGCTTTCTCACCTAAATCCTGCATGGCACACATTAATCCACCAATATCAACAGAAAAACAATATTCAGAAATTTTAGGATATTCTTCATCATACTCATCATCTACTGCATTGATCCTAGGGTTATCAGGCTTGTAGTAAGGCTTTGACCGATATGATTTTCCAGGGGATTCGGATTTCCTGTTCGTCTGGTCATACTTCGGGATACCGGTCTTATAGTTTTTCTTATCATCTTCTAGCCTTATAAACCTCAGAGCTCTGCTTCTTGCTTCATCTAATGACCTGCATGGAGTCATAACAAGATCAACATAGAAAGATGAGCATTTTTCTAACCCCAGCTTAAGAGCTTCCACTGCTGAAGCCGGGTTCAGATCTGGAATTTCCAACGACTCCTTGCTAAACCTGGTAAAAAAATCTCTCAAGGATTCCCCGGGATTCTAGGTAATCCTGTAAAGATCACCTGTCATTTTCTCAAATGTTCTACTGCAAGAAAACTGGTTATTAAACAAGTTAATTACATGAGAAAAGGAAGTGATAGTATTAGGAGGAATACTCAGTAGCCATTTCATGGCTGCTCCGGTCAAGGTAGACCCAAATCCTTTGCAAAGACATGCTTCTTTGATTTCCATAGGGATTGGGTTGATCTCCATACGCTCTCTATACTGTGCGACGTGTTCCTCAGGATCCGTTTAACTGTCGTACAATTTCATATTTGGGGTTTGAAATCGTTTTGGGATCTGTACGTCACCAATTGATGGCACAAATCGGGATATTCTGTGACTATCAGTGGGAACTTCAGCTATAGGACGGGTAATAACAGGAACATTTGATATCATGTCCTTAAGCTTCTGTAATTCTTGGGCTAAACTTGAACTTATGCCTACATCCGGCAAAAATCCTTGATTAGCATTAAAAGGAATTATATTGAAAGTGTTACCCTGATTGATATTCTGAGGAACGGTTTGGGTGTTGTAGCTGGTATTCCCGAACATAGTATTTCCTGGAGTGACAAATGGAGTGGCCAAAGTGTTAGCCTGAATCGGGATGAAGTCTCCCTGGTGCACCTCTCAGGACCCTGTAAACTGCTGAGTCTGAGCAAATGGCTGTTAAGGGTTGAAGGGTCCTGATGGAGGCACTCCTGAGAATCCTGCCTGTTGCGGAAATCCTGAGGATACCACCTGCTGATAAGGACATGAGGATCCTCCCTGCTGTGACAATCCTGAAGGTCCGGACTGCTGGAACAGTCCTGTGACTCCTCCTTGCTGCGATAATCCTGAGGATAACGCCTGCTGATAAGGACCTGAGGATCCTCCCTGTTGCGACAATCCTGAGGATCCTGCATGTTGGAACGGCCCATCAAAGGATGCATGCAAGTATCCTTGGGATCCGGATGAGTGCAGTCCTGCAGACCCAGAGTGCTGGAAGAGTGAGGATCCGGGGTTGTACGCCGTGATTGACTCTGGACGCACCAATCCTGAGGATCCTGGAGGAGTGAAATCCAGAGATCTCGGGATTAATGGTGTGAATTCCTCTGACGGCTTCTTGGCTTTTCTGATATCTTCCAGTTCATTTACCAGCATCTGGTTGGTCTTATTCTGGCAATCCATCTGTTCCTGTAATCTCTTATATATAGACAATAGTTCATTATTAGATACCATAACGGGATCTTGGGGAGATGGCCTTGATCCCGAGAACACGGGAGTAGCAGGTTTCTTCTGAGTGGTGTCCGGTTTCTTCGGGATACCACCAGCAGGAGGAGGAGGCATAGAAGGCCTCACAGAGGAATCCGAAGCCGCGACAGAAGAAGAAACAATTTTCGGTTGGGTAGACATGTTGTGGATATTGAGAGTAGGGTTTAGTTTGAGAGTTGATAATGATCAAAGCACCGATTGCCCCACGGTGGGCGCCAAATTGTTTCCGTCAAAAATTAGCAAACTAACTTTTGATCAAATTAGTGCGTGAGGTGGGGTGCTTAATGGTAAAATGATTGAACACAATGATGTGATTACAAGGGAAAAAACCCTTGATTATGATAATATTGTCTCGGTCAAAAATTAACAACGTAATCTTTGATCGAATTGCTTCGGTCAAAGATTAACAACGTAATCTTTGATCGAATTGGTACGTGATTATAATAATCTCCGGCACAAAAAACCCCGGACGGTGAAAACTATCACTGTCACTTTTATTAATAATAAAATGGTGGTTACAAGTGGTGGAGTTGATAAGTGATCGTAAACTATGTGTTACAATATATGCTAGTAGCTAGGTAAGTGAAGGTGTGTGTTCTAATGATATTACCAGCTCGTTTATATAAGAAGAAAGTTACAACTGTTATCCCGAATAATCTGGAAACCATAGACTATTTCTTCCATAATCTGTTGCTTGCCCACATTCCAATTGACGAAGTCCAAGCATTAGCCGTTGTAAGTCCACGTTCAAATTAGCATATTTAGCACGTGATCTTATCTGCAAAACAAATATAAGTAATATAGGACAATTGAATTAGTCAAATATCATCCTCGGAATATTAGCGTTAACATGATAGCTCAGAATCCTTGAATCGTAGCTCATCCTGAGGATAAAAAATCTACACCCAACAATTGCCCCCAATTTTTGTAGATTGCGTGTGACGGCTGTAAAAATTTCAAATTTTAAAAAGTAAAAATATCTTCTGTTAACTGAAAGGAAATGTACGCGGATTGAGGAGACCCTAAAAACCGTCCTTTTAGGTTATAATCAACTCACTTCCCAATTATCAAAAACATAATAATCTAACAAAGTAACTTTTGATCAAATTAGTACATGAGGTAGAGTGCTTGATGGTAAAACGAATTAACACAGTGATTTGATTATGAGGGAAAAAGTCCTTGATTATGATAATCTCCGGCACAAAAAACCCTCGGACGGTGAAAACTATCACCGTCACTTTTATTAATCATAAAAGTGTGGTTACAATTGGTGGAGCTGATATGATATCGAGAGCTAAGTGTTACAATAGTTGCTAGTAGCTAAACCAGTGTAGTGTGTGTTCCAAATGATTCTATCAGCTCATTTAAATAGAGAAAGTTACAACTGAAATCCCGAATAATCCGGAAAACCTAGACTAATTCTTTGAGTATCCCGGAACTGAAAGATTCTTCCAATATATCCGTTGGGGCACTCTTCTTTTGAGTCTATCCACGTTCATAAATGTTCATCCCACGTATTTGACCGATTCTTTTGGGAGTTACTCATCAAACATGGTCCCACACGTGCTAATATTAATTATAAGTGCGAGATTTCAGCATAATAGACAATATTTGACCATTAACCATTACTTGGCCCTTAATCCTAGAGGTTATAACTCATTCCACACGTATTATGTGACCACCAACCGTGTATTTCGCATGGACTTAATCAACAATTAATATCTGCAATTATAAATAAACACCAAGAGGGAAATATCTATTTATTAGCATTAATACTCAGGATACTAAACTTATCTGAGAATCCTGAACATATTTGGGATCCCGAGCATAGTTAGGATCCTGAGCTGATCCAGGATCCAGAGTTGACCACAGATCCGACTATAAAATTTGGGCCCTAACAACTATATGAATAAGATAAATGTGATGAAAAGCAAGTTGCCTGATCGAGTAGACATGCAATGGAGAGGTTGTTGAAGTTATGGAATGCATAGGATTGAAGAGAAGGTGATATTATTTTTCTATTTCTATCGGATGATGATATTAATTGAGTACTGACTCCACCGAATGAAACTGAAGCCATCATGGGATTAGTTAGGACTTAGGACCCTTCCAATGAATGAATTATGGGTGGTTATCTGCAAGTTGTAGGAGATTGATTATACACGTACCATGCTGACTTCACATCCTTTAATATTATTATTATTATTATTATTATTATTATTATTATTATTTTCTTTTGACTTTGGATGAATGAAGCCAAATTATCAACCTCCGATTATTTTTCTTCATCTTTTTTCCTCTCTTTCTTTCTAGAAAAATTGGATATCAATAATCCAAACTATTGAGTATTGACCAATAATAATCCCTACTAACAATCTTACTATTAATAATCCCAACTTTTAGTTTTGTTACCGATAGCAATCTCAATCTAACTAATCGTTAACTCCGTTAAATCTTTGATGACATGGCTTGTTATGTGTCAATAACTAAATTTTATTTTTAGTAAAATACTCACTCACTTCACTTCTTCAACCTACAAACCCTAAACCCATCACCACCCAACTTCTCCTTTATCCCCGTGGGAGCCACCTCTAAACCGCCACATCAACACCGCCGGAAACCACCGTTATTTCCTTCTGAATTTTAAAACCTCGAGCCTTCTCCCTAATCTAGATATGTGCTTTTTTGCTTACCGTACAGTCATGGTAGTCACCGACATCCTGTTTGCATCTTCAACCTAGAGGAAAGGGTCCCACACGTAATCAGCACCTGTAAAGCTTTCATCCTTCCTTCCATTGTGTTGATCCTCATTGTCGGTTTAACATATCTTGCTTCGGTCATGCAATCAGAACTCGAAATTGACGGCGGCGGAGACAAGATCTCTTCCGTCGCAGCACCACCACCACGTGTCCCGTTGCTCCGCATCAGCGGAAAAATTCTCCGCCAATTCTTTGTTTAATTCGCATTCCACAACCATGTATTTCTGTGGATTATCAAACAAATTCCATGACTGATTTCTTCATTGAATCATCATTGTTGCGGAGGTCCAATTGCCGCCAGATGTGGTTGAAGAAGCTATGAACCTTTCAGTTCGTAATCGTGGCCGTTTGTTACTTCAGTCAATTCGTCTTCTAATAAATTATGCCATACGTAACCGTTTTTGTAGCTCCTGTTTTGGATTCATGAAATTTAGCCAAAATTATAATAATGTAATCAACACGAAGCAATATTTGATTTGAAATTAGGCGATTAAATTGATTTTTTTCCGGTGGTGGCGGTGGCGGTAATGATGATGGCTTCTGGCGGTAGAGAGGTGGCTGCCATGTGGATAAAGAAGAAGTTGGGTGGTAATTGGGTTATGGTTTCGTGGGGTTGTGGGTTGAAGAAGATAAAGTAAATGGCTATTTTATCAAGAATAAATTTTAATTGTTAAATAGTTAAGTAATTAACACCTAACACGTCATATCATCACAGATTTAACGGAGTTAACGGTTAGTTAGATTGGGATTGCTATTGGTAAAAAACTAAAAGTTGGGATTATTAATAGTAAGATTGTTAGTATAATAGTAAGACTTTTAGTAGGGATTATTATTGGCCAATACTCAATAGTTTGGTTTGATGATATCCAATTTTCCTTCTTTTTTATCAATATCCCTTTATTATAAACTAGGTTATAAACCCGTGTATTACATGGGTTTGAAAAATTGAATCTCATTCATTATCTTATTATATTATTCTGGTTATTCAAGTTGCAATAATTATGTAGAAAAAACACATCAAAACTCTTGAAAAGTCTTAAGAGCTGAAAAATCTAAAAAAAAAACTAATTCTAAGTATATTGTTGTGTTAGTTTCAACATATCTTGCTACTGAACTAACAGTTGCATGAGTTTCTATCGGTAAAAAATACCAAAGGATTCAAATTGAGGGTTTAATGATATTAAATTATTCACCCTCCATAACCAACAAAAAATAACATGTGTGACTTCATGTCTTTTAATTTTTTCTAATTCATGCATTATGTTATAAATTAGAAGTAAGAGCAACTGCATATTTGGTAATATCGGCAAAAAAGTGTAATAATAATAAATTTATAGGCATTTTATCACATTTTTTTCGGTTTCAAACATGTCATCTTATTAAACTTTTAATTTAGATGATCTTGACATGTTTTACTCAACTCCAATGACATAGAAGAAACTAAACAAATATTGTGAGTTTTATATTTGTGTGTAAATGTAAAAAATAAATAAATTATAAGATAACATGTTTGGAACCAAAAGTAATATTTTTCTTAAAATAACCAGTTTGAACCTAACTTGAACCGACCAACCCGGTTCTTATGCATTGTGCCGACTAACACGACTCGTCCTTTTTTCCAGCTATAAGAGAACACGAGCAGCAAATTTGTCCCATATACTTAAATGGTCGAATACAAGTTGAATATGCCCGAAATGTTCCAAGTCATACTAAAAGTGGGCATATTTCAAGTGAAACTTGTTATGACCCATTACATAAATCAGAGTAGAAAAACTATTACAAAGATTTTATTCACAACAAATAAGTATCACATTGAAAACTTATCATTCCTCTCATATATCAAACAATTTTGAGATTCTTATATAGAAGATAGAACACAAACAAATCATAATAATAAACAACCAATTTAAAAGAAACAAATTAGTATTTTGAATACTCTACTCATGATCTTACTCCTTACAATGATTTTGTATAAAATCGGTTTGCAACACCCATAATTACAACCATTTTCCTATCATTTATAATAGTCAAGTATACTTTATGGCATTAACTTGTAAGATATATATATATGTGCCTATAACAGACAACAAAATGTCATCACCACCAGGATACTCTTCCAAGAAGATATGAAGTTTGCTTCATAAATAAAAATGGATATAATCAAGGAAACAAACCTCACAACGACACCACTGTATTTTAGGGATCAAAACAACTCGTTTTCTATATCAGCTTCGCCCAAAACTCTAGACGATGCAAGTTAATGACAATGAATTTCACAATCAGTTAACATATGACAAAATAAAATTCACATAATTATTATATCTGAAAGAAAACGTACTGGTATGCACCATCATCAATCTACCATTCTCATTGAGTGCTGAATTATGTCACTTTAGCAAAAATTATCAATACATATAAAAAAAGTTTATTATATAGAATTAAGACAAAATTACAAATTTTATCCTTTAAGTATATGCGATTTATAGATCAGATCATTTAAAAAGTTTATTTGCGGGCGGTGTCATTATATGACAAAATACATTTGCTTTTGTTCTTTACATTGACTGTCATCCAAAAACTCAGTTAAATCCAAACATGCCAAGACTTAACGGGGGTTTTTGTTTAACATATTGTATTTAGTTTCTTTTTCTAATAATATATTTAATTTGTTTTTTAATTATAAATACTTAAATAGTATGCGTAAAAAGACTTAAATGTCCTCACATGCCAAGACTTAACGGGGTTTTTAGATACCAGTTAGCGAAAAGGACGAAAATAAAAAAAAACATGTCATGTAAAGGACACCGTCTACAAATAAACTTTTTAAATGGCGTGATCCATAAATTGCATGTTTAAATGACAAAATTTGCAATTCTGTCTAGATTTAATAGTAAAAAACAACCAAATGAGATGAACCATTTTCGTATTGCTCAGAGTAAAGACGAATCATGGCACATTCTGAATCGATCACTAATAAATTAAAAACATACAACAAAAATTTGCACACACTAAAGTGAGTTTCAAAAGTTCAACATACGTTCCTTTATTTTTATTTTGTTTTACCTTATTTACTATTATAAATTATAGATAAATCATTAATATGGAATGTTTAATATATTTATGAATTGTTTTAATTAGATAGTTATGGCTTTGAAAGTTGAATAATAGTGATGTCACTTGGCAAAAAATGGGACAATCATTAATATGGAATGTTTAATATATTTATGAATGGTTTTTGTTTATTATAGTAGTAGATTGACGCCAAATTGTGTTGTTGTATGAATCTTATATTCTATATATACAAGTGTCGTTTAGAATTCCATTAAATCTAATCTGTCCTATACGCATTTTAAACACGATTAAAGTTGATTATGCACCAACTCGAACATAGTTTATCCAAATCTTTGAAACGATTGTTTGTCAACTACCTAAATCAAGCATGATAAACATCGTCATTCAGAAAGCAAGATATCATCTACCAAAAGACTTCAAGATTCAAGACGTAACAACTGTTAAAGACTTCGTTTGGTAGATTGATCAGTGTTGATCGAATACCTGGTCAACAATAAACTTTGCTTACAACTTACAATCTTTCATAATAGAATAGAATTAAAATCAATTTAAGGAGAAACTAATAAATGAATATAACAAAATAAATCTAAAAACATAACAGAAAAAAAAATGATTCAAGCCATATGTGTTATGTTAGTGCACGGTTTTGCGTCTAGAGTCTTTGTAATTATCATTAATGTTTATTTAATATTTAAATTTAATATTTAATGTTTATTTAGACAAATTCGTTATGTTTGAGTCTAGTTCGCTAGGAATGTTAGCGAACTAAGACTAGTTCGTTAAGGTTAAGTCTAGTTCGCTAGGAATGTTAGCGAACTAGGACATTATATTGTATTCCCTCCTGATTCGTTAGGGGATGTTAACGAATCAGGGGGTGGTTTGTTAAGTTAATTTATTTAACAAAGGGGATTCTGGTTCGCTAGGGGATGTTAGCGAACCAGATCGTCTTCTATAAATAGTGAACCACTGTTCACTTGTACAAGTTGAAGTTTTGAGAGAAATAACATTATTCAGAAAAATTTAAAGTATTCTCTCTCTCTCTCTCTCTCTCTCAAGCTTCACAATAAACATACTGATAATATATACTACATACTAATAGCAATCAAACTAACGTATTAGAGAGTTAGATCCGGATAATTAATATTAACATATAGATCTAGATTAGATCTAAGTTATTATATATATTGATTAGAACGATTATAAACGGGATTAAACAAGTGGTATCAGAGCTTTCGGGGCTCAATTCGCTTGGTTTGATTGTTATTGTTATATTTTTTTGTGTTTATTTTCTATTTGGATTGATTTTGAATCGATTTGAGTTGAATTTGGATGGATTAGAGTAAATCTGGTTTGGTTAAGGTATTATTGATGTTCAATTGAGTGGAATTGGATTGTGGATTGGATTTGTAAGGTTATTGTGTTTTCGGTTTGAGTCCGTAAACAGGGGATTAGTTTTGATTGAAATTGGTTCGTGTATTGTGATAATCGGTTACGAGATGTGTTGAGTTGAATTGGCGTTGTGATTACGAAGATTTTGGTATATTATTTGTTAAGTTTGGTTAAGAATTGAGTGAGTATTACGAATCTAGAATTGATAAGTTTCTGGGTTTGATCTTCATATTTCTGAAAAATTGTTCTTGAATGTTTGAAGATTTGAAGATGAATGCGATTCGTTATAAAGTTTCAAACGATTTGCTATGTCTTTAATTTGATTCGCTATCAGTTCTTGCCATTCGCTAATTAGTTCGCTAACTGATTCGTGTGAGTTAATCAATTCGTGTTATCTAGTTCGTTAACTAGATAACTGATTCGTTTGACACGTGTTTGTCTTGTGTTTGTCTTGGAATTTGTGCCATAACAACTTTTTGCCACATGGCAGAAAGGAATCAAGTTTGTTACAAACGGTTGTAACAACCTGATTCGTTATAGTATAATTCGCTATAGTGTTGATTAGCTATCAACTGTAGCTGATTCGTTATCTTAATTCGCTAAGAACTCCTTAGTAATTCGCTAAGTTTACTTGGTCAATTCGTGTGATCAATTCGTTAAGTTGACTTGGTCAATTCGTGTGGTCAATTCGTTAAGTTGACTTGTGATTCGTTAAACCTTCATCACGTTCGTTATCTGTTTCGCCATTTGGGTGATTCGTTAACTTTATTTGTGATTCGTTAAGTTGACTCGCTAGGTTGACTTTTGATTCGCTAACACACTCACCTCATTCGTTAAGACTTGATTCGTTAAGACACAGTTCGCTACAACTGTTCACAGTTCGCTACAACTGTTCCAATTCGTTATTGTTGTTCACTGATTCGTTAAGAGATTTCATTATTTGATTCGTTTTCAAAAATGGCTGGTATGTATGCTTTGGCATCTCAAAATATGTTGATGCAACAGATGTTGCAACTTGATACCGAGATAGGTTCACATTCTAAATGTCCAAGATTGATGAAGTTCAGTGATTTCGCCAAATGGGAACCTCGGTTTCGTGCACATTTGGGATCTGTTCATCCTGACTGTTCATATTGTCTTGGTGAGGTTTATGTTGCACCAATGATTGGTGATGATACTATTGGGTATACTCCTAAAGCTGTCTCTCAATACTCACAAGAAGAGAAGAAAGCTTTAGAAATCGAGATAAAAAGAATATTCTACTTTGACTATGGCTTTACCAGAGAATATTTTTCATCAAGTTGGAAGTATCAAGAGATGTGCATCTTTGTTTCAACATCTGCATATGAGAAGCATGGGAAACACAGCTGAGAGTAAGAAAGTGATGCTCAAGTTTCAATTTCGAAACTTTAATTTATTGAAAGGAGAAACAGTTGAAGAGATGACTACAAGATTTGGTCACTTAATTGCTGAAATGGATAAAATGAAAATGGAAATTTCTGAAAGAGATAAAATTGACACTATCAAGAGTGTGCTTCCAAGTTCCTACTCAACATTTCTCATGGTTTTGAAAGAAAATGATTATTTTCTGAATGAAGATTTGACAGCACTTGAATTTCTACAAAAGATCGAAGCTAGAGAATATGATCTTAAGTGTCAAAAATCTTCCAAAGAAAATCAAGATCCAGCTTTCTATGGTGGAAGTATGCCTCTTAGTTCAACAATCTCACCAATCACTGCTTTTCTTACTCATGCCGCAAGTGAAAAAGAATCTGCTATATTTAATGATCCAAAAGTTTGTTTCTACTCTGCTGGTAATTCAGGTGGTTCTGGAAGTTCTACTAGTACCAATCCATTTGCTACACCACCTAGTGTGAATATGAAGGAAGCTGAGCAAAACTTTTCTTTTCTGACGGCATTTATGTCTTCATATGAAAACTTGGTGAGTAGTAAAATTGCCACAAGTGAGTTAACTGATGAGGATTATGATCAGATAGATCCGGATGATCTAGAGATCATGGATTTGAAATGGAATATGGCTATGATTGTTCGTAAAGTTAAAAGATTCATGCAGAGAACTGGAAAAGATCTTCCAGCGTTAAACAAGAAGTTGGGTTTTGACAAATTAAAGGTGAAGTATTATAATTGTCAAGAATTCGGGCATTTTGCGAAGGAATGTGACAAACCAAGAAAAGAATACACTGGACCTCGTGGTCAAAGTCAAAATGTTTCTTCACCACGGGGAAGTGATGCTGAAAAGAAACCATCTTCTTCAACAACACAAGCAATGTTAGCAGACGGGACTGATTGGTCACAACGGCTACTATGCAATGATGTTCAAGCAAATTTAGCTATGTTTGGGTTACATGAAGATTGTCAAGATGCTACTGCTAGTGTGATGTCTTCAGATAATGATTCTGGATCTGATTCTGACGATTCTTGCGACAAGTCTTCTGAATCAATGTTTGCTTGCATGGCTAAGATCAATGATGTTAGTAATTCTATCTCTTCTACTTCATTTGTTAAAGCATCATGTGTTGATTGTGAATCTAAGTTAGAAGCTTTGAAAAATCAAAATGATAATCTTATAAGAGAAATTGCTTCTCTTAAAGACACTTATCGACAATCTCTTGAGTCTCAAATGAAATCTCGAGAAAAGATTAAAGCATTGTCAATAAGTAATCATGATCTCAAAGCCGAGTTATCTGTGAAAATGACCATTAATGACCAAAAAGTTTCAGGAAATCTTAAAACATCGTTCTAAGATAACTGAGCTTGAGATTGAGGTTCTTGAGTTGAAGAACAAATTGGGTAAATTTCGAAATTCTTCATTTTTATTGAATGAAATTATTGAAGTTTCTGGAAAACCCAAAAAGATTCTAAGAAAGGTATTGGTTTTGTTGAAATTCCACCACCTTTTCATAATGATTATAAAATTAATCCTTTTGCAAGAAAAGAAGAGGATTTGATTCAAAAGGAATCTGTGATTTCTGAAAAATCTAAAATGGTTAAACCTGAAATTGTCAAACTCCAAGTTGCTCCTCAAAAATCTCATGTCCAAAGCAAAAAGGTGTTTGTTGAACAAAATGACGAGGTCATTATCGAGGATGTGTTTGAACCAGAGATTATACACAAGAATAAGAACATTCCCAGTTCTAATCATATTCTGTGAGAACCTTACGAATTTGAGGAAGCAGTGTATGGTTCACACAAATCTCAAGAGAAAAAGGATAATTCAAAGAAAGTGAATTCTATGAAGGCAAAGAAGTCAGTTAAACCGAAAATTTCTGATGAGGATCTAATGCGTTTCATTAATCTTTTTAATTCTAAGCCATCTGCTGCTAGAGTTTTTAAGTTAAAGGGAATGGACACAATGTTCACTGAAAAAGATATTCCAATTAGTATCATTAAGCCTGAGCTAATTGAGAGTGTTTTTATCAATGAAACTTCAAAAATTCAAGAACTTGAACGTGTGTATGCTCAAACAAAAACATCAGTTCAATCTGATCCATTGACTAAGACAAAACAATTTTTAAAACAAGCTAAGAAGATTAACTTTGTTAAGTCAACTGGAACAGATACACTAAAAAGCTTTTCGAACAGTTCTAATTTAGATTTTTATTTAAAGAAGAAATCTGAATTATCTGATGAGTTTGCTAAGAGCATGACTAAAAATGTGAGTCATCATCAACCATCTATTCCAATTTCTTCTAAACATCACCATGTGGACATGGGAACATGTTTTTTATGCGGTCAACAAGGTCATGTTACGAAGAATTGTAATCAACAGAACTTTCAAAATCTTTATCCTTTTATCAAGGACAAATCTAAACCAATTCCAGTGGTTAAGGAGATTCTGAAAAGATCTGTGTCATATGCTGATGATACTCATATTCTGTTCTCTGATGTGAATCCTCGGAAGGTATTTCATATCAATGAGACACATGGTCAAGTGAAACCAAAATTGATTCCAACTGAACCTATATGTCAAAACATGAATTCAAACATTGTTCAGGCAGCTTATTTAAGACGAAAGTCTAAGAAGCCGGTAACTTATTCACAAGTGGCTGAACAACAATTGAAAATTGTTAAAGTTAATGATCAAAGAGAAAACCAAAAGGTGCCCAAGACTGAGGCCTGGACTGTTTTTGAACTAATCACTTTTGTTTATGTGTAGGGTTCATTCAAGACCATTTCTGGTGAAAACTGGATCATGGATAGCGGATGTTCTCATCATATCACCGGAAATCTCGACCTATTGACCAACGTAAGAAATATTCAAGGGGGTTATGTAGCGTTTGTTGGGAATTCTGGGGGCATGATCACACAAGAGGGTGATGTTTCAAATGGTCATATTACATTTGAAAAAGTAAATTATTGTGACAAGGTTGATCATAACTTATTGAGTGTATCGCGGATATGTGATAAAAAGTACACTACAATATTTACTGACAAAGAGTGTCTTATCTTGAAACCGGGTTTTATTATTTCCGAGGACATGGTTGTCATGCGATCACCACGATCAAATGATATTATGTCTTAAACATGAGTTCTAAGATATCGACATCGATCGAAACATGTTTTGTCTGGAAAGCAACCGAGAAAGACTCGATTCTATGGCATCGAAGAATGGGTCACATTCATGTTAGAAAGATGAATTATTTAATGGCAAATAATTTAGTTGAGGGTGTTTCGTTAAAGAACTTTAAGCACTGTGTTGCATGCAAGAAGGGCAAACAGAAGAAGAAGAAGACACATCCTTCTAAGTTATTGAATTCCATTAATACTCCTCTTGAACGACTTCATATGGATTTGTTTGGTCCAGTGAATCGTGCGAGTATTTCTGGAGACTGGTATTGTCTGGTAGTGACAGATGATTATTCAAGATATTCATGGGTGTTATTTATGAGTTCAAAAGATCAAACACCTGTTTTGGTACAAAACCTTATTACTAAGATAGAATCACTGTACAAACAAAAGGTGAGGAGAATCCGAAGTGATAATGGTACTGAATTCGAAAACACTATTTTGGATTTCTTTTGTATTCAAAAGGGAATTCACCGAGAATATAGTGCACCTTATGTACCACAACAAAACGGTGTTGTTGAAAGGAAAAATAAAACTCTGATTGAAGCTGCATGTACAATGCTTGCTGATTCAAAGCTTCCTATTCAATTTTGGAATGAAGCAGTGAACACAGCTTGTTATACACTTAATCGGGTTCTAACAGTAAAGCGACTCAAGAAGACAAGCTATGAAATATTAAATAACAGAAAACCTAATTTAAAGTACCTGGAACCATTTGGGTGTCCGTGTACAATGTTGAAGAAGGATTCGGGTAAATTTGATGAAAAGGCTATCGAAGGATATTTCTTGGGATATGCGTCTCCAAAGAAAAGAGTATTTAATTATACATCTGGCTGTGTTGAAGAATGGTACCATGTGGATTGTCAAAAGTACACAACTCCTTCTCAAGGGAAAGGTCCAGACTGGATGTTTGACTATGATAGTTTATTTAACTCTTTTACTCCTTCAGCTGAACACATCGATGAAGATCTGGTTAGAGCATACTTTGAAGAACACTTGAACATTCCAAGCTCTTCAATTTCAAATGCAGTTGAAGTTCAACCAGATGCTACAACTGAAGAATCTCAAGTTGTTCCTCCAATTGTTCTTGACAGTGCTTCTACTTCTTCCGATGATGATCAAGTTGAGATTCAAGTTATTGATCTTGATAGTGATAATGCTTCATATCCAGAATTGGGTGAACATTACACTAATTTATTTGATAATGTTGTTGTTCCTGAAAATCCTACTCTTCGGATTCATGGATATCATCCACAGGACAATATCATTGGAGAACTTGATGTGGGCGTTCGTACACGTAATCAAGTTGCTTCGTCAAGCAACAATAACGTATTGTGTGCTTACACTAATTTACAATCTTCGGGAATTGTGAATATTGCTAAATTCAATTGCTTTCTATCTCAAGTTGAGCCAACGACAGCTCGTAAGGCACTTGATGATCCTTCTTGGGTAGAAGCTATGCAAGAGGAATTACAGCAGTTTGCACGATTGGGTGTTTGGGATTTAATAGACAAGCCTGCTAGAGTCAAGAAAGCTATTCCGACTAAGTGGGTATTTAAATGTAAAAAGGACGATCGAGGGGTGATTGTCAGAAACAAAGCACGTTTAGTGGTGCAAGGTTTTCATCAGCAAGAGGGTATTGATTATACTGAGGTATATGCTCCAGTTGCAAGATTAGAGTCGATTCGAATCTTCCTGGCTTATGCTGCTTACAAGAGTATCAAGGTTTATCAAATGGATGTTAAAAGTGCTTTTCTCAATGGTGAATTACATGAGGAAGTGTTTGTTCAACAACCACCTGGTTTTGAAGATCCTGATTATCCAGACCGTGTTTACCGTTTAAACAAGGCCCTGTATGGTCTACATCAAGCCCCGAGAGCTTGGTATGACACGCTCGCCGACCATCTGACTGATAATGGATTTAAACGAGGAACTGTTGACTGCACTTTATTTCATAAAACTGTTGGTGATGATCTTCTTCTAGTCCAGATTTATGTTGATGATATAATATTTGGGTCTACAAACGACACTTTATGTAAGGAATTCGAGAAGTCCATGCAAACAAAGTTCGAAATGAGCTCGATGGGAGAGATGAATTTCTTTTTAGGGCTGCAGGTTCATCAATCTGATAAAGGAATCTTCATTCATCAGACTAAATATGTGAACGACGTATTGAGACGATTCAAGATAACTGCCGGAAAAATCCCTTCAACTCATCTTCCAGTGGGTCACAATTTATCTCCGGATGAATTGGAGGATACCGTTTATCCGACCATTTATCGTGCTATGATTGGTTCTCTAATGTATTTAACTGCTTCTCGACCCGACATAATGTTTGCTGTTTGTGTGTGTGCTAGGTACCAAGCTAGTCCCCGAGTGACTCGCCTGGCAGCGGTCAAGCGTATTTTGCAATATCTACGGGGAAATCCTGACATCGGGTTATGGTACCTCAAAGATAATACTTTCGATTTTACCGCCTACTCAGACTCAGATTATGGAGGATGCAAGATCAATTTCAAATCAACGACTGCAGGATGTCAATTCTTAGGAAACCGGCTTGTTTCCTGGCAGTGTAAGAAGCAGACAACGGTCTCTATTTCAACCGCCGAAGCTGAATATGTTGCAGCCACGAGTTGCTGTTCCCAGGTTTTGTGGATACAACAACATCTTCGCGACTACAGTTTGAAGTTTCTTACTACTCCCATCTTGATTGATAATTCTGCTGCTATAAGTATCACCAAGAATCCCGTACAACATTCTAAAATGAAACATATCGAGATTCGATATCATTTTATACGGGATTGTTATGAAAAGAAATTAATTGATCTTGAGAAAGTACACACAGATTTTCAAAAAGCCGATCTATTTACCAAAGCGTTCGATAAAACCCGTTTTACTTTTTTGCTTGGTTTAAATGGATTGAAGACCCTTGTTGAGATCCTAAAATTAGGATAATTATCTTTTAATTGCTTTATAGATTTAGTCTTATTTTATGTTTTAGGTTTTAGGGGGAGAAATCTAGAAAATACAAAAAGAATGTGTTTTCGTTTGTATAGATAAAATCCAAAAACATTAAAAATTAAGGAAAAATTCAAAAATATTATGATTTATGTTCTTTAAGTTTTTCCTTTAAAATTTAGAAAAATCAAAAAAATTTTAAATTTTGAAAAACCAAAAAGAATGTGATTTATGTTTTTGTACAGAAAAATCCGAAAATCCAAAAAGATTGTGAAGTTTATTTTGTTTATAGGAAATTTGAAAAAGACAAAAATATTGTGTTTTTAAAGTTTGTACAGAGAAAAACCAAAAAGATTTTTAGATTATTTTCTCGCTGAAAATTATGTCGGTTATTTAAGTTTATGAAGCATGCTTGCATGTCTTGGTCCTATGATTCACTTGTGGATTGAAGGTTAGCCATTTATTTATTAACTTAAGTTAACTGGGGCGATTAAATTTATCTTTATTTTATTTTTATGCTCCTCAAAATTTTGAGTTTTTGAAGCAAAAAGAGAAAATGATAGTACATTGATTTTCTTGACCCCAAGTTCAGCAAAAAGTAAGCTTAAAAGACTGCGTGCTTAATTGCATTGGTGCATTGGTAGGTCTTAAAACAACCCAGTAGAGTAAAGTATGTGATATAAACATAAAGAAACGCCAAATTGAAAGGGGTGTTAGTCTCTAGCAAAAGTCTTGGTGAGGATGGCAGAAATGTAATAACCAGTCATACTCAAGCCTTATATTTGTTGATCACCCAAAAATCAAATAAAGCAAATAACAAGCGTTAAGATTCTGGACACTGTGAGTCTTTATGCGACTTAACCATCTGGGTATTCATATGCATGAATATTTCACTCGCTTTCTAGAGCAAACCCAAAGTCGTTAAACTTGATCACCGCTGTACCTCGTACAATTTAAATTACTGACTTGATCAAAATCCGCTGTTAGTCATACAATTTTTCCTCCCTTGCGTGCGTCTTAATACCATTAAGAAACGGACCCCAGGGGATACAATGTATGTAAGCCGACAGATGGACTCATGCATACTCATTCACAGTAAAGGAAACTTGATGCATTGCTCAAAATTTCTACAATTGGTATCAAAATTTTGATCAACAATATAATGGTTTAAGTCAAGTTGGGGTGATTTGGCAAAAGTCAAATTAAGCTTGAACTGAGATTAGAGGCTGATAATTTCTGATATTCTGTGCTCTAATTGAACTATTTAATCATATCACAAAAAATACTTGAATGTGTGTTATTAGACTTATGTGGACAACAATACCAATGACCGACTTATCGCCAGTCATAATATCGCTGAAATATAAAACTGTGATGGAAGGGCAATTTGGTCAATATGATTCTCTGCTCAAACTCAACAAAAATTCAAAAATATGTACTGCTTTTGATAAAATCTTTGAAAAACACAAAAAGATTGTCTATTTTTTAATAGTTCGGATATTCTTCTGTAAATACATTCTTTAATTTTTAAAAATTTTTACAAAATTCCAAAAATATTTTCGTCTTCTTTATACTATATACTTAAATAAATTTTTTAAGTTAAGTTTCGGTAATCTGAAACAATTTTAACGTATTAGGTTGTCGGGATATAAGGGTTTCTCGATAATTTAACTTATTGATTTATTTCATTAATTTATTCATTTATTTATTTAACTTAAAATTAAATAAAAGGGTTTAATTCGCTAAACTCCCATTCGTTATTTATGGATAACGAATTAGGTGATTCCTTAGCGAACTAGCATCTAATTCGCTTCCGCACTCTGTAACGAATCATCCCTTCGTTATACATATTTAACGAATCATGACACGAATCACATTGTGATTCGCTAACATAAGGTAACGAATTGAGTTAGCGAATGGGCTAATTCGCTAAATTTAAGTTAAACGAATCGTCTGATTCGTGCAAGTTGTGCCTAGGGTTTCGTGTATCGCTATATAAGACAAGATAACGAATAGTATTCCACTATTCGTCTTCTTTCTTCATCTTTCAGAAACTATTCAAATTCTCTCTGATATTTTTGATCTTTAAGTTTGAACATTTCAAAGATCAATTTGAGTGTCTAAGGTATAAATGTTCTTGGCGATATCATTTTCGTCAAAAATGACAATGAATTAACTGTTGAATTATGTGATTTTAGGGATTTAAGGGTTTGAACCTTTGAAACTCTTTTGAGTATAATTTATGTTCTTAAATTGTCTGATTTTGATATAATTATGATCGCAATCACTTTCCGATACCCTTGGTGGACTCTAATCAATATTTGATTATTGTTTGCTGGGTTAATTATTGTTATGTGTTCTTGATATTCACTGTTGGTTCGTTTGATGATTAACACATTTGGGTAATGAGTCTCAATCTCATTCACCTACATTAACGAGTGTGTTTCCGAGCTTAACAAGCTGATTATCGTGATAGTTCAACGATGATTATGGCCGAATTGAATCTGGGTTAAGATGTTGACTATTATTTTTCTTGATAATTTTGACCTTGACTTTGTGAAGTCAAAGAAAAAGTCTTACTTTTGACCATTCGTTAGTCTTAGCGAATTGGAACTGTTTCGTGTCCAATTCGTTAAGATTTTACACGAACTAGCTTAGCGAATAAGACGTCACACGAATCAGATTTTGATTCGCTTAAAATATAACGAACTAGAGTTTAGTTCGTTAACTTAATTAATGATTCGCTAAGTCCAGTTCGTTAAGTTATTTACTTGATAGCGAATCGCCTGATTCGTTATCTTTGTATAACGAATCAGTGTGATTGTTAACGAATGACATTTAAAAAAAATTAATTAGTTTACTAAATTTAATATTCAATTAATTTAATTAAAGATTATAAATCGTCTAATACGAGTAACTAGATTAATTACACATATTTTTTTGGATATACTGTGTGTTATCTATTCTTATGTACGGTTTTTTTTTTATTTATACAGTAAATCATGGCTGAACAAGAACGACCACAGGAACAACCTCGACAAGAACAACCACAAGGACAACCACCATAACAAGCTCAACAAGTCGAAATGATTCTATTACCGTTCGAAAAGAAGCACAACATCTGTGCTTATGTCGATCATGATGTGGCTGATTTAAGGACGTTCGGAGCTATGTTGAATTTCTTACGCCGTTCGAAGATACATTATGCAATCACTGCTAAACCTAAGGTGTATCTTAGTATAATCAGGCAGTTCTGGAACACGGCAGTATATGTTGAGGAAAGTAATTGGGTTCAAGCTACAATTAATCAGCTTTCGATCACGATTGATGTTGAGGTTATTCGTCGGGTACTTCAATTTGACGATAGTGATGATTACCTGAGTGAATTTGACAGGACGCTGGTTAGGGGGCTATTCACAAGATTAAATTATGGGGGTGATATTCGTCGATCAATGTTGAACAAGAATGGGTTGTGTCCACCTTACAAGTATTTGCTGCATGTCTTGCTTCATTGCTTGAGTGGACGTCGCGGTGGTTTCGATGAATGTAGACTGAGCTTACAATCGGCATTTGTTGCTTTAATCCTAAACAAGCCATTCAACTATTCAGAACTCATCTTTGATCATTTGAAAGAGCAAGTTCAGCAAACTCTACCGTCAAAGAAGTTCTTGATGTATCCACGCTTTCTACAATTAATTATTCAAGATCTGATACCGGATTTGGTGATTGATCGATCATTGGTGAACGATGTTCTTGATATGGAACATATGAAAGCTGAAACGGTGCATCGGATGTTGATTTATCGAAAGGATAAGCCACAGGACAAAAGGATGATTGGTCATATAATCAATCCAGATTATTTATGTCCTCCTAATGAACGCTGGATCCATGATGATTCGGATTCCGAGTGTGAAGGGGGGGAAGATGGGAACAATGATGGTGGGGATGATGATGGTAACAATGGTGATGATGATGGTGGAGCTGGTGAGCGAGCTCTGAAAGAACAACAAGATGCAGTCGATGCTGCTCTAGCTGCCACCATGAAAGCTCAGCAAGAAAGAAAACGAAAGGGTAAGGCTGTAGCTACTGGTGAGCCACCGAAGAAGCCCCGTGTGTCTTCTGGGGCTGGTGTAATTATTGGAACACCACCACCTCGTCAATCAACTACTCAAAGCTCGGCGGTGCCACTAAATACTAGCACTCCGATGCTTACTTTGACCACGACGATGGTGTCACATGAGAGGCTCGGTTTAATTCCTCAAATGGCGTTGACCGAGATACCGAGGCCTCCTGCTGTGCTGTCTACTGTCTCTTCAACAACTTCAATGAGACCTCCTCATCTACCTACAACTACTCTTCCTCCACCTCCGCCTAGTGATGTCTCATTCATGAGAATCACTCGGCCTCAAGGACCTGTTCAACCTGTTCATCCATCTGTATACAACTTACCACCAGGTCGACAAACGGAAATGCTGCTTAATCTGCTACATTTATATGAAAATCAAATGGCAGCTGACAGACAAACTCAAGAACGACCCATTGAGAATCAACGAAAGATGATGAGTTATATTTCTTTCTGTCAAAAGGAGACCAAGGCGTTACGTACGATTGTTGAGTCTCAGGGGGTGAAATTAAAAGAACAAGATGAGTTAATTTTACAATTAACTTGTAAAGAAGATGCCCTCAAGAAACTCAAAAATGATGATAATGATCCTGACGAGTCTGATGCAGGAGGTGAGCCTAAACAATCGCACGGTTCATCCTCTGGTGCTGATGTTAGTGGCGCTGATGATTCGAACAAGCAGATAATTTCATTTCAAGATCCAACAGCTGCCAAACCAATAGAAATGATTGAGGCAACACGGTGATATTTATTGATGAATTGGGGATGGTTAGAAGTGTGGTGAACAGAGATGAGATACAGATCGGTGAGTTTGTGGTTAGATCTTTGACAAGGGAGCAGATCTCGATTCTACTTGGGCTAAATGACGATCAGCTGACTGTATTAGAGACTGAGCCCGATGTCGAAGTGATCAATGAGGATGAAATGGAAGTTGATCCGATATTTATGGATACGGATTTTATTTATGAGAAAGAGGAGATTGAGATGGAGGATGTTACAGCTGAAGAGTACCCGGACTTGTATCAACATGCAAATGTTGATCAAGGTGCTCCGGTATTTCATGAAGACGTAATTAAAGAGACTGAGGATGATTTGGAGAAGATTGTGCAGCGAACGGTTCCTTCACTCAAAGAAGTGACTGATGATGACATTGAAAGATGGTTCAAACGCCAGAAAGTGGGTAAGATCATCAGTGCTTTTCGGTATGTAGATAAAGAAAGAAAGGATACCGCTGCTGCTTGGATTGAGGCAAATCAGATGACTACCTTCATGACTGTTTCTAAGGTACATGGTGATATTGTCTCCTGGCTCTATGATTCAGACCTTAAGGTATGTATTGTGAAATGGGAAAAAGGTGTCCAATATTACGAGAGGATAATGGATGTTTTAACATTACCGCGTTGGGATGTACGCACCCTCGCGAGACGTCCATTTATCAATCGTGGGGGTAACCGAATGGCTGAGTGGTTCCATCAACACCTACTGTTCGAGGTCAATCATGGCTTCAAATTCTTCAAGCCCCAGGTCCCAAGACATAAACGTACTGATGAGATTGATCCAAGGACCGGCTGGAAGAAACTTGTCTTGAAAGTGAAGCCACCAAAGACAATGAAAAGGGTTCCTGTGAAGACAATGCCTCAAGATATTCATCTGTCTTTCAACCGTTGGTACTATGACAATCGTACTGGCGAGGCCGTTATTGTTCATGGTCGAGGACTACAGACTGAGCTCATCAAGATAATCGATCCGATGTGGTTGGTTAATTTATCAGAGACAGACAATGAAGTGCTACACAGGAAGCAGATTTTATTTGAACGCCAAGAAGATTACGACCTGGCTATGCAATTCCAACGTGTTGTTCGTGTATGCCATGAACATGGAATTCATGGTTGCAGAGATTGGCAGACAAAGCGTTTCAAATAAGTTAAAGACAAAGAGCTCAAGACGAGGGGGTGTCTGTTAGTGCACGGTTTTGCGTCTAGAGTCTTTGTAATTATCATTAATGTTTATTTAATATTTAAATGTAATATTTAATGTTATTTAGACTAATTCGCTATGTTTGAGTCTAGTTCGCTAGGAATGTTAGCGAACTAAGACTAGTTCGTTAAGGTTAAGTCTAGTTCGCTGGGAATGTTAGCGAACTAGGACATTATATTGTATTCCCTCCTGATTCGTTAGGGGGTGTTAACGAATCAGGGGGTGGTTCGTTAAGTTAATTTATTTAACGAAGGGGATGCTGGTTCGCTAGGGGATGTTAGCGAACCAGATCGTCTTCTATAAATAGTGAACCACTCTTCACTTGTACAAGTTGAAGTTTTGAGAGAAATAACATTATTCAGAAAAATTTAAAGTATTCTCTCTCTCTCTCAAGCTTCACAATAAACATAATGATAATATATACTACATACTAATAGCAATCAAACTAACGTATTAGAGAGTTAGATCCGGATAATTAATATTAACATATAGATCTGGATTAGATCTAAGTTATTATATATATTGATTAGAACGATTATAAACGGGATCATACATGTTATAATTTAACAAGAATTAACACAAGATTAGTGCTAAGACTTGAGAACTTTGAGAGAATTTGACAAAGAGAGAAAGTAGTGAAATGTATCACTAATGAATATGTATGTATGAGGTGCATTTTCTCCTTTACATTGAGCTAGTATTTATACTACAAAAAATTAACTTTTTCTCTAGACAAGATTAACTATTTGATGGCCATGGAGTATGGCACATTATCAATAAGTTTGACAAAGAGCTCATCCACTTGCTTGGCAGATATGGATGGTAAATCTTGATCATGTAAAAATAGATATTCATAACACTCCCCCTTGGATGACACTTTGCAAACTTTGGGGTCTTGAAGTACTGCCTCGTTAAAAACCATGCTAAACAAAAACCCAGTGGGAAAAAAAACTTTAGTCAAGGGAAAAAGAGTGCAGTTTGTAGCTCCCCCTCAAGTTGCGATATATAAAGTGTTACATTCTCTGTACATGGTGCATGCCAATGTCATGAACGTGTTTCCTGAATGTTGTTGTAGGAAGTGCTTTTGTGAAAAGATCAGCTGAGTTTTTGCTGGATTGGATGTATCTCATCTCGACCTGATTGTCTTTATTAAGGTTCCAAGTATACTCAAAGTATCTTGGTGGTATGTGCTTTGTTCTGTCACTTTTGATATACCCTTGCTTCATCTGAGAGACACAAGCTGCATTATCTTCATAGAGAGGAGTTGGACTTTGATATTTCTCTAGTCCACAAGAAGTCAATATGTGTCGTGACATAGATCTTAACCATACGCATTCTCTTGAAGCTTCATTCAGTGCAATAACTTCGGCGTTGTCACACCCTCAAATTCCACTAACGGAGTTTTACCGTCAGAGGGTGTGAACTAAATATATAATATATATTTACAGATCGTGTATGGTTTACGCTCGTATGAGTGAATGAGGTAAAGAGATAAAGAAAACGAATAACTAAATATATAATATATATTTATATATGCATTGCGTAAAATTATAACTAATGGGTCGTTGCGATTATAGACTAGTATGAATGCATTTCCAGTTCGCTATAACCTGGCTCTGATACCAATCTGTCACACCCTCAAAATACAGTAACGGAGTTTTATCGTTAGAGGGTGTGAACTAACAGGATCGGAATCATTAGTTATATCAAACACCACAATTAAAGTTTTAAAAACAACCAAGACATCATGTCTTAAGTATAAAGTGCGGAAGCGTAAATTGTAAAGCATAAAGTTGCGCCACACAGGACGACTTAAAAACACAGTTTTCACAATAAAACTCACAAGAAGTGTAAAGCATAATAGTTCAATGAATGTGTGTCCTATACTGCCCGCCCGCCTCGGCTACCTGAGATAAACATACTGAAAGTGTCAACACAGGGTTGGTGAGTTCACAGGTTTATATAAATAAGCATTGTGTTTTAGCGTTACCAGATAGTGTTATGTCAATTATATATCAATAGGTAGCTAACCTATCAAGCATGTATTACTAAGTGTTCGACACCGAAGCGGACTGTTTATCAATTGCCTTGCCACCATGTCAACCAAGACCATGGTAATGTGTTAGCCAATATTACACCCACTCAACCTACAGTCGAGTTTAGAGTTGGGTGGGGTTTGTCAAACGCAGTAGTAGTACTCAACAGTTACTCGCTATTATCCAAATATTAACCGGTTCGATGTTATGAAGGACTTAAGTTGGTTTGTTTGCCACTTAGCCTTACAAGTGATATATAATAAAGTAACAAAATCTACATTGTTGGAGTATTTTATCTCCCCCTAATAAAAGCGTTTAAAAAGAGTAAAAGGGGCCGTGAAACTCACTGTTTTGCGAAGATAACCAAAAAGGATCCGAGAGAGGTGTGCGTCACAGAAAATCCTCACTAGTGCTCTAAAAACAAAAATGAGATTTTCTAAGTATTTATACTACAAGTGAGTCCCTAGACTCAACACATAAAACTTATGCATGAGATACGTTTCGTGTTTCGTTTGTGAAATAAGTGTGACTCGACAAACACGTTGGTGATAAGCTACATGCGTGAAAAAATATCGTGTCAAGTGTTACTATTGTACATTACTATTAAACTAACTCCCACAAGGGCAATTAAGTCATACACATAGCAAACATCGATCAACTATGCACTTTTCATGTTAACTTAAGTAATTCAGCAACTATTTTATCCAGACATATTTTCATTCGACAAGATTACTCTATTTAATCAATCAATACACTACCAATAAATCACCAAAAATCATCACAGAAGAACACTTGAGTTAGATTTCTAAAAATATATTATTATATTTTTATCTTATACGTTTTCTCACAATGATCAAAATATCACAGTAAACACACATCAGTCATTATCATGCGCAATAGAATGTTATTTGTTATTACCTTTACATGGTAATTCCAATAAATGCAAGAAAAATTGGGTTAGATTTCTAACTCAAAATATTAACTTACAGAAGTAGAACCAACCCCATTGGTCTTTTTGTTTATGAGATATCTTAATCGCAAAACAGTCTACCAGCAGGCCCCAGAATCAGACTTGCACAACAGATTTGTAAAATAATAAACACTAACTTTTTCTCGTCCAAAAATTACAAACTCAGACTCCTTAGAAACTAGACTCGACCTACTACATCATAGAATCAATAATCACTTCCATATACCACATTAACATCGAGTTACAGTCGTTTCAACATGCAATTAAGAATCTGTCCAGAATCAGTTTTCATCAAAACTCAACATACAAATAACCTATGAACAAGATATCATGCATACAACCATAACTAATTAACAATCAACATATTTAGAATTTAGGGTTTATGATTAATGTGTTCAATGATGCCAAAAATAGATAGAATAGGTTACATATAGTCGTTAGTTTACCTCGTTAACTCCTTAAGCCTTCAACAAGTTGCAAGGATTGTATGTGTGTGTGTTGTGTGTTTCGGTTGATCCAAGGGGAAGAGGGGGCTGCCGTCGCAGGTGGGAGAGGGAGAGGGAGAAGAGGGTTAGAGTTTATGGTTAAGATTGTTTATATATTAATTAAATAAATGACAAGTTACAACTAGCACCCTCAACTTCTATTTTGTATAATTCTAGCATAAAACATCAATCACCTCCATAATATAGTGACATGCATACAAGCACACATTTATACATATAAACGTAACACATAATTATATCAAGTACTTGTTTATAATATTTATTGTTTGTATATCAACGGTTTGAATCGACTCGTGTGTGTTTCGGTGAAATCCCGAAAGACTACTTGTGTAATGATTGTTATGCGTCATTTAAACCCTAATTAAATGTAATGAGATATGCGTTAACTGGAATGACATAGTTCAAGTGATCTTGAGTTTGAATTAACGGAGTTCGGATTAACAGAGTTAATTGACGAGTGTCACAGGCGTGATTTCAAGATATTGCAACGAGTGTTTGTTTCTGAGAATGCCATGAAATCGCAGTTCCTCCATTCTTAAATACGTGTCCAATTTGAGATTTTGCTTTAGGGGAACCGGATAAATAACCTGCATCTGCATAACCAACCAACCCTTCTTTTGAATCGTTAGGATGAAACAAGCCTACATCAACAGTAACTCGAAGGTATCGAAAAGTGTGTTTAATCCCATTCCCACGCCTTTAGTAGGAGCTGAACTAAATCTTGCTAACAAATTAACTGCAAAAGAAATGTCTGGCCTTGTACAATTAGTAAGATACATAAGAGCTCCAATTGCACTAAGGTATGGAATCTCTGGACCAATAATCTCTTTGTTATCTTCTGTAAAACCCCGTTACCGGTGCCTCATATTTTGACGTTGGATTTACTCATAAACACAGTTTTAAATATCAGAGTTAATTAAAACTTTGCGCGGAATATAAAACTTTCAGTTACATAACAATAATAAACCATAAATTGTCTTAAAACATTCTTTTCTTTCAAATTTAAACAATAAGGATAAAACATCATCGGTCTTCAGATGCCAGACTCTTATTCTTCTGCCATGTGTCCCCGCTCAAGCCAGCTGTCTCATTCTACTCACCTGCGTGCATACTAAAAGTCAGCTACGCTGAGTGAGTTCTAGTTAATCATATATCATATAATACATACTCTAACCTTTAATCATGTATCCGAAGATACATAATCATTACCTTACTAACTTACTTTCATTACATAATTTCATACATACGTTCATACTTTATTACTTTCATACTATATAATTATTGTTCATTCTATCTTAGATATTATTAGGGTCTGATCTCTCTTTCCTTTGACTATCTCAGATATTATTAGAGTCTGATCCATTTCTTGTATATCTCAGATATTATTAGGATCTGATCCCTCTTTCATTTATCTATCTCAGATATTATTAGGATCTGATCCCTTTCTTGTCTATCTCAGATATTATTAGGGTCTGATCCCTTTTTTACTTCTCTATCTCAGATATTATTAGGGTCTGATCCCTTTCTTCTCTATCTCAGTCCTCAGATATTATTAGGGTCTGATCCTTTACTTCTTCATCTTCGAGCATACTATCTTTACATACCCGTAACATACATATACTTTCTTTAATCATTCATGCATATTCATATGTTGCACATTTATCTATCATACACATTCAACTATCATACACATACCTCCCTTGTCAATACGTGCAATATCCGAAGATCGTTCACGTACCGACAAGCTTTCAGTCACATTCAAGATATATATAAATAACATATAAATCATACATGGCATACACTTACCATTTAAGGTAAGTGTATTAACTATCACATAGAGTATGCACACAGCCCTGAAAACATAACAAGGAAAATGAGGCTAGAAACTCACCTGATCTCGGTTGCGTCAGCCATTAAGGTTATTCCCTTCCTTTGTTGTGCGCGACTAACTGTTTGATAGATACCATATTAAATATTGTTCTAGCCCTTTTTACTGCTTACTTAACTAATCTTAAGTGTTTAAGCAGATGTTACTCCATTGAGTCATTACCCGGTTAGTTAATCGTTACACGTTAACCTTTAAAGGTATCTTTCACAAATTAGTAAAGTCTAGGGGCTAATATGTAATTAAACCATTCTATATCAAGTACAGGGGCCATTCTGTAATAATTTCAAAGCCTAATTCGTTATTCAGAGTACAGCCTGGTTCGTTATCTGAACATAGCGAATCGGTGAATAACGAATCACCTGATTCGTTATCTTAACGTAACGAATTGGTGAGTAGCGAATCTCCTGATTAGTTATCTTGACATAACGAACTGGATGAGTAATGAATCACTTGATTCGTCATCTTAACATAGCGAACTGGCTTTCTATAACGAACTGGCTTTAACGAATGATCATCACGAACTGCTTAACGCATTGAAGCAAGTTCGTTACTCTTCCTTAGCGAATTGACATAACGGATTGACACGCTAATTGCTTAACGAACGAGGCTAGTTCGTTAATGTTCCGTAACGAATTAGGGTTAGGGTTCGTCAGATGTCAGATGTCACATCAGAACATTCCTTGATTTGACTTAACCTCCGGCGCCGCCTTTCCGGCGCCGCACTTGCCGAAATAACGGGATCTCGCCGGAAAAGCGAGATCTCACTTGTTTTACCACCGTTTTACATTCGTTATCAGCCCATCATCAAGAATCAACCTTATTCTAGCATAAAGCTTGAACCTTTATGGCTAAAACGTTCAAAACTGGATCTAGGGTTCATTTAAACGAGCCGTTCGTAAACATGAGTTCGTTAAGTCCATTTTAAATCTTCAAGTTTGCAACTTTAAGATTTGTCTAGACCCGATCTATCATCCTACCAATTTTCATGTAAATCCTTTCATGTAAAGTAAACATTTTTAACAAAAACGTACCTTTGAGGGTTTTGTATGAAATCACTCGAGATGCTCAAAACATATCAAACGAACTCCGATTTGAGTGATCAAGCGGCCACGGATCTGTATCTCCCCGATCTACAAACCCATCAGTTCACCTTCGCCGGAAACCGCCGCTACAGTCGCTGGAAAAGCTGAACAATCGCCGAAATCTTCACTTTTGTGCTTCTGTGGTTTTACTGATAAAAACTGGACTTCTTGACATCTGATCGAAGATCTTTTCGGTGGAAAACTTCATTTATATGTCAGGAATACTCGGTTCAATTTTGAGATCGATCCGACGGCTAGATCTCCGGGAATCTTTGTGTCTTTGTGGGTGGTTTTCTCAAAAACGGGAATTGAGTTAAGTGTGTGTTTTGATTGTGTAGGCTATGGTGTGGAGATGTATGAAAATGGAAAGGATTAGGGTTTTAAGGGGTGTTTATGCTCCCTTAAGCCCATGGACCTAAGGCCCATATTTTCTTTTTGGTCCATAATTAATTACATCTAATTAGCCTATTTATCCTTCCATCTTTATTACTTTATTATTTCTCTACTAACTCAAGTAACTTCTCCACCAAAATTAAATAATATATTAATTATTAATTCTTAGAAATTTCGGGATGTTACAAGTCTACCCTCCTTATAAGAGGTTTTGTCCTCGAAACCTGCTTAGTCCCTGTAAAAGGAATACTTCCTGTATTCACATTCTTTCTCGAACCGGCTTAGCTTCCTAACTTACCGGTTTATCCTTGTCCCACAATCATAGAGTGATGTTAATTAGTTTTAGCTTTCTAGGTGGCTTGTCATGAAGTCCTTGATGATACGTTTCCTTATCCAGACTTTGCTAGTGCATATCACTTCCACAAGCATACTCTTCTTTCTAGTCCTTTAAATAGAAACATTGCACTTACTATCATTACACTGAGCACTGTATGACCATTCTGTCCAATTGCAACCTTTAGCAAATATACCGTTTGCAATGCATTCAAAACGTACGGAAGCACTCCCAGTTACTCCTTAATGATTATTTCTTGAAATCCCTTTGTCCATCCCTTAAGGTAGAACACTTCTTGCAATCCTTGAGTACATCCATTGCATAACTTGTTGGTAAAGTCCTTAAGTTACCACTTAAACCTTCTTTCATTCTCAGCTCTGTATCAACACTTAGGGTTCATGAGTTATAACTGTCTAAGGTAGCTTGATCATGAAATCCATGGTGATACATCTTCCTTTTCTTGACTAATCTAGTCTCACATTGTCCGATGAATCCATTGTTGTTTGCTGCTGCATATCAGGCCGTTTCATATATCAAAACCAATCGTCTTATCCGACTTCCTTTCCGAGCATGTCTTGACCTTCTTTTATAATACCATTCTATCCCTTCCGTTCCAGAGGACTTCCCTTCCATGATCACATGATTATCAATTACTCACTAATCATTTGTGTCAAGACTCAATAAATCTAAACCATATCTACGCTTTCCTTGCATGTCTTCCCACTTTTTGTCCCTGGTTTCTAGCATCCTCTTGCGGTGTGACTGTTGGCTCCACATTCGTAACACTTGGGGTTGTTCTTATCTGTGTAGGCAAAGTATCATGTCTATCCACAGCTGTCACATACCATGGACTCATCTTCATCTAACTTCTACTAAAGCGTTTCACTTTCACTAGTATCTACCTTCATTGTAATCGGCCTCTTTCCTTTTTGATGCTTCGATGAAAACCGAGTATCTAGACTCATAACCTTCATCTAGGATTTGGCCTCGAAGATATCCATGACGTGAAATCCTCAGCCGACCAAATCTGATTTTCACATCATAAGTATTATCTTTCAACTCTATGTGTAACTAGAGAATTCATTTCTTTTTGTTTTCATCTTGATCTCATCCTTCATAACTTTTAACTGTGTCTCATGGATCTCGCTAATGCAGTCCGAAGTACTAACTAATTTATACTACTTAAATGTCGTGATAACCTCTCCACCTTTACGACTTAGGGCGTCAGTGACCTTGTTAGCCTCTCCGGGATAATACTTGTTTTCACAATCATAATCCTTTATCAGCCTTACCCGTCTTCTTGCCTCGTATCCCGTTGATTCTTCTTGAAGAGGTATCCATGTATCAATGGTACACCTTGAAAACCTAGCATACAATTACTCTTTTGTCAACGTCTCCAACACTTCTCTCAAGTGTTCAGCATGATCAGACTTATTCCTTGAATATTTCAAGATTATCATCAACAAAAGCAATGTCAGATTTGTCCAAGATCGGATGACACGCCCTATTCATCATAACCATATATGTTGCTGGAGCATTCTTCAATCCAAACGATATCACGAGAAATTCTTAGTGTCCATATCGTGTCGGAAACGTTGTCTTAGGGATGTCTGCCTCTTTCACTTTCAACTGTTAATAGCCTGCTCTGAGGTCTATTTGTGAGGACCAACTCGCACCGTGCATTTGATCAAACAAATCATCAATTTGTGGCAACGTATATCTATTCTTCACAGTAAGCTTGTTCGGCTCGTAGAAATCTATACACATTATCATACTTTCGTCTTTTTCCTTCACGAACATCACCGGTACACCCCGTAGGGAAATTCTCGGCACAAAACACCTTCGTCGAGGAGTCCTTGCAGTTGGGACATTAACCCTTTCATCTCGGACGGCGCTAGGAGGTAAGGTGCTTTCGCGACGGGCTGTGCTCCTAGTATTAACTCTATCAGGAATTCTACCTTTCGCTCCGTTGGTAACCCCGGAAGGTCCTCTGGGAACACTTCTGGTTAGTTACACACTAAAGGAACCATCTTCCATTTCTTTCGTGTCGGCCGTAGCTTTGGCAACATACGCCAGGTAGACACTGCACCCTCGCCTTGACAAACCTTCAGCTTTTATCATCGGAATGACGTTAAGCCTTGAACTTTCCTTAATACCATAAACCATCACTGTACCGCCATCCAAAGACTTAAACCTTATCAACTTACTCTTACATTCTATACAAGATTTAAACTCAAAAGTCAAATCCATTCCCAAATGAGATCGAACTCTCTTAAGGTCAATCATAAAGAGTAGCAAGGAACTCACGTCCCTCTAGTTCTACCTTACAATTCTTAACCATTCTCATACTTTAACGAAAGTATCGCTAGTGGTCTCTTCCATAAAGTCTCAGGTACACAACTACATTCTTCTCAGCATCTTCTTTCATACTTGCTACACTATGTAGCCTCGCCCTTTCATTGCTTTTCAATTAGGATGCCTTGACATTCACCCATCCTTCTCGATCATCTCTGCTTTATCATCATTCGCTTCATTACTCACGATCCCAGCAAGTTCCTTTATCGAGTTAACTATTGCAGACATACTACCTGTCTTGACTCATTCTAGTTGGCTTATCTCTGTTTCTTTCATGCTACTTCCATTTGGACTTCACAGTTCGGGCTACCTTTGATGCTTCGGTGAACATTGTTGGCATTGTAGTGCGAAAAATTTGAGCAACTCCCTTGGTGTATATTATTACAAGCTCCAAGCGTGATCCGTCTTCTTTACTTCCTAAAGTCGAAGTCCTATTGCTTTCGTATATTACTTTGTCACACCTTCTTC
Source organism: Bidens hawaiensis (assembly GCF_021521415.1). NCBI lineage: Eukaryota > Viridiplantae > Streptophyta > Magnoliopsida > Asterales > Asteraceae > Bidens > Bidens hawaiensis. Next base: position 7,446,900 of record NW_027491020.1, on the reverse strand, counting down.
CACATGTGTCTGGTTGGCACGTGTCTTACCACGGCGTCCAGTATGACCTCTTCGCGCTTGTCCCTTTTGTACCAGTCATCTATCTTATCTCTAGGAAACACAAATGCTATCACTCTAGGAGTTATTTAGCACATTATTTGTAAGGTAAGTAGTTAATGACAATGGCCAAGTGTAATTAACTATTTACATTACTCCTCAGGTTTTACATATTTCCCTTTATGATTTCACTTGTGCTAGATCCTACTTCTCACACAATCATAACATGCATATAGCATACATTCTTATCCCTAGCAATTAAGCTAGCATACACACATTCTTTCTTTAGAAATTAAGCTAACATTTAAAAATTCTTTCTATAGAAATTAAGCTAACTTCCTTACGCATTCTTACATTATACATGAAATTAATAATATACTTTACCTTTACCGAGCTTGCTTGAGTGACACATGGCTATCTTGAACTGGCATCTTCTTTATTTTCTTACTTAAATCTCATTCTCTATTCTAGTCTAAGCATGTAGGATGCTTAAATCACTCGAACTTTGCTCTGATACCAACTTGTAAAACCCCGTTACCGGTGCCTCACATTTTAATGTTGGATTTACTCATAAACACAGTTTTAAATATCAGAGTTAATTAAAACTTTGCGCGGAATATAAAAATTTCAGTTACATAACAATAATAACCATAACTTGTCTTAAAACATTCTTTTCTTTCAAATATAAACAATAAGTTTTTTAATCCATCACAATCGAAGTTTTATATAATTTACTATAAAACGATTACAATAAAGTGGCAGGCAAACGGGCAACAAGCTGCGCCGCAACCCCCTTTTGAACAGCAAAGCCAATCCTGCTAAAAACGAAGCTTTGGGACCTAGAAGCTGAAGAGGTTCCGTGTACGACGCGCTGAACCCAACTAAAAAATTTCACAGCCTCTGGAGCCAGAAAACCAAATGTATCAAAGGCAAATGGTAGAAAGACATGTTGATTATCTAAACAAGCTTTCTCGTGTTTAACAACTTTGCCCAATTCAGCCTTCAACGCAGCCTGACCCACAACAAACCCACGGTCCTTGAGCCCAACAAGAGGAGACACTCCTGTAAGATCCACACAGGTGTGTTTCCCCCCTGCCCACCCAAACACAAGAATATCAGCTGGTCGTAAAGTAGACCTCCCTTCAATAGGATCCGTGAGAAAGTTAACAGGGGCCTCCTTTTTAGCAGAAATCCCTGCCCGTTTAAGAACATCACACAGAACATCCCTAACCAGATCATGTCTGTATTTAAAGCCAGGCAATTCTTTGCAATGCACCGCATGGTCACCAACAGAATCCAAACAGACCTTGCGACAAATTGGGCAAGGTTCATCCGTCGGGAACATCATCAGTCTTCAGATGCCAGACTCTTATTCTTCTGCCATGTGTCCCCGCTTAAGCCAGCTGTCTCATTCTACTCACCTGCGTGCATACTAAAAGTCAGCTACGCTGAGTGAGTTCTAGTTAATCATATATCATATAATACATACTCTTACCTTTAATCATGCATCCGAAGATACATAATGATTACCTTACTAACTTACTTTCATTACATAATTTCATACATTCGTTCATACTTTATTACTTTCATACTATATAATTATTGTTCATTCTATCTCAGATATTATTAGGGTTTGATCCCTCTTTCCTTTGTCTATCTCAGATATTATTAGAGTCTGATCCCTTTCTTGTCTATCTCAGATATTATTAGGGTCTGATCCCTCTTTCATTTGTCTATCTCAGATATTATTAGGATCTGATCCCTTTCTTGTCTATCTCAGATATTATTAGGGTCTGATCCCTTTTCTACTTCTCTATCTCAGATATTATTAGGGTCTGATCCATTTCTTCTCTATCTCAGTCCTCAGATATTATTAGGGTCTGATCCCTTACTTCTTCATCTTCGAGCATACTATCTTTACATACCCGTAACATACATATACTTTCTTTAATCATTCATGCATATTCATATGTTGCACATTTATCTATCATACACATTCAACTATCATACACATACCTCCCTTGTCAATACGTGCAATATCCGAAGATCGTTCACGTACCGACAAGCTTTCAGTCACATTCAAGATATACATAAATAACATATAAATCATACATGGCATACACTTACCATTTAAGGTAGGTGTATTAACTATCACATCGAGTATGCACACAGCCCCGAAAACATAACAAGGAAAATGGGGCTAGAAACTCACCTAATCTCGGTTGCGTCCGCCTTTAAGGTTATTCCCTTCCTTTGTTGTGCGCGACTAACTGTTTGATAGATACCATATTAAATATTGTTCTAGCCCTTCTTACTGCTTACTTAACTAATCTTAAGTGTCTAAGAAGATGTTACTCCATTGAGTCATTACCCGGTTAGTTAATCGTTACACGTTAACCTTTAAAGGTATCTTTCACAAATTAGTAAAGTCTAAGGTCTAATATGTAATTAAACCATTCTATATCAAGTATAAGGGCCATTCTGTAATTATTTCAAAGTCTAATTCGTTATTCAGAGTACAGCCTGGTTCGTTATCTGAACATAGCGAATCGGTGAATAACGAATCACCTGATTCGTTATCTTAACGTAACGAATTGGTGAGTAGCGAATCTCCTGATTAGTTATCTTGACATAACGAACTGGATGAGTAACGAATCACTTGATTCGTCATCTTAACATAGCGAACTGGCTTTCTATAACGAACTGGCTTTAACGAATGATCATCACGAACTGCTTAACGCATTGAAGCTAGTTCGTTACTCTTCCTTAGCGAATTGACATAACGGATTGACACGCGAATTGCTTAACGAACGAGGCTAGTTCGTTAATGTTCCATAAAGAATTAGGGTTAGGGTACGTCAGATGTCAGATGTCACATCAGAACATTCCTTGATGTGACTTAACCTCCGGCGCCGCCTTTCCGGCGCCGCACTTGCCGAAATAACGGAATCTCGCCGGAAAAGCGAGATCTCACTTGTTTTACCACCGTTTTACATTCATTATCAGCCCATCATCAAGAATCAACCTTATTCTAGCATAAAGCTTGAACCTTTATGGCTAAAACGTTCAAAACTGGATCTAGGGTTCATTTAAACGAGCCGTTCATAAACATGAGTTCGTTAAGTCCATTTTAAATCTTCAAGTTTGCAACTTTAAGATTTGTCTAGACCCGATCTATCATCCTACCAATTTTCATATAAATCCGTTTATGAAAAGTAAACCTTTTTAACAAAAACGTACCTTTGAGGGTTTTTTATGAAATCACTCGAGATGCTCAAAACCATATCAAACGAACTCCGATTTGAGTGATTCAAGCGGCCACGGAACCGTCTCGCCCCAATCTACAAACCCATCAGCTCACCATCGCCGGAAACCGCCGCTACAGTCGCCGGAAAAGCTGAACAGTCGCCGGAATCTTCACTGTTGAGCTGCTGTGGTTTTACAGATAAAAACTGGACTTTCCGACATCTGATCGAAGATCTTTTTGGTGGAAAACTTCATTTATATGTCAGGAATACTCGGATAAAATTTGAGACCGATTCAACGGCTAGATCTCCAGGAATCTTTATGTCTTTGTGGGTGGTTTTCTCAAAAACGGGAATTGAGTTAAGTGTGTGTTTTGATTGTGTAAGCTATGGTGTGGAGATGTATGAAAATGGAAAGGATTAGGGTTTTAAGGGGTATTTATACTCTCTTAAGCACATGGACCTTTGGCCCATATTTTCTTGTTGGTCCATAATTAATTACATCTAATTTGCCTACTTATCCTTCCATCTTTATTACGTTATTATTTCTCTACTAACTCAAGTAACTTCTCCACCAAAATTAAATAATATATTAATTATTTATTCTTAGAAATTTCGGGATGTTACATCTTCACAAGGGCGAAATGGATCATTGTCAACATTGAGTGATCTAACAACCATTGGTGTGCTTAAAGGTTTGCTTTGTCCATATTGAAACGCTTTAAGAGTTTCTCAGTGTAAGTTGACTGATGCACAAGTCTCCCATTATGTCACACCCTAACCTACAACGGAAATGCCGAGGCGAACTGATTGCTCACAGCTTTTCAAAGGTTATCATCATGTAATATTATTTAAATGACAATATCTATTTAATTCGATTTAATAATTCAAATAATTCAAGTACAAAATACAACTTATTAAACAAACAACAATTACAAATTTAATTTTTGATTGTATCATTTCTAACTTAAATTCTTCACTAAGTCTTTACCAACCTGCATTAGATTTCTACGATAACCTTCATATGCGTATAAAATAGAATTTTGTCAACAACACATGTTGAGTGAGCAACACACCAGTTTAGTTGTACATATAGTATATATAACAAAATACGTAGCTGCAACAAGTCATATGAGAATAACAAAATAACCAAATGAGCAAGTATAACTGAGATGTCGAGAAGTACAAAGGCTAACGACTGGCATATGATCATACTAGACTGAGATTATGTTGGACCTCTCCGAATGCGGAAGCATACAAAGCAAAAAAGCACATAAACAAGTAAGACATAAGTTGTCAACACATAAGACAAAGTTGCAGTTTTGTGTATAAGTATATATGAGAAATATATTTACACATATGTCCCCAAAACGTGAAAAAAACGAGTAAAAAGGGAGAATGTGGTACTCACCTTAGCAATAAGCAAGAGGTAATGGTTCAATAAAAAGATAAGGGTAGATCAAGCTTCTCGGGAAAATACCGACGAGAAATACTAAGTAACAATAAATGAGGAAAATAAATATGGATTGATAACGAAGCTAAAACTAGATAGAGATTTGGGATTTGATGATCTAATGAGTTCTTGCAAAGGTTAAAAAAATAGATTCATTATAAATTTTATTATCAAAGTTTTATTGTTGGATAAATTATATAAAGAGATCCGATTTAATGTTTATTTAAACTAAAAACACGTTTTAATATATTTATATATATATATATATATATCATTTTATTGCTAATAATAAATAATAATGTTTATATAAAATAAAATACTTGAACTCTATTTTTAATACGTGAATTAACGTGATATATATATTTTATATATATAGTTATATTAAATTAGTTCGTTTTAGATAAATTAAAACCTTAATAAATTTTAATAACTAAAGTATATATGTATATATATGGTTGTTAACCAAGATTTGGAAAGTAAACGAATGTTATGTCGGTTTAATAAAAATTTTGGCTAGTTATTGTATTTAAAATATTTGTACTTTAATTTAAAAAATTAGATATATTATTATATTAAAAGAATGTTTAAAAAAACACTAAAAACTGCGTTGGGGGTGGCTCGATGTAACATCCTACTTTCGATTATTATAATAAAAATAAATTTTCGTTATTTCATAGTGGGTCGTTATCGTTTAGATAAATAGAATACGAGTTGGGCTAGTGTTGGGTAAATGAATATGGGTTATGGACTTAGGTTAGGAAAGAAAGAAGGAAAGACCATGGGCTTAAGCCCATGATCCATAAATATATAAACCCTTAATATCCATTTAATCCTCATTCACACATATTCCATACACCACCCAGAACACACACTTAAGATTTCTCTCTAGTTCTTCCTTATCTCTACCCGAAATCAAGAAGGAAACCGAGAACTGACCCAAGGTAATGATAGTTTAATATTGTACGAGCCTAAAACGTTAGTTATAGTCGAGTAACGACGAGCCGACACCGTTAAACCGTTTAAATCACAAGATCCGGGTGGAATCGGGTATAAACCGGACCTAAGATGAGTTTAGGGATCACCCTAGCTCAAATCTGGATCAAACGGAACGAAAAACGATGAAAACGGTGGAAAAACGAGTGAGATCTCGTTTTTCCGGCAAAAACGCGGTTTTCCGGCGATGACGGCGCAGGAAAGGCGGCGCCGGAAAAGATAAAGGTGTCAGGGAATGTTCCCTGACCTAACCCTAGTTCGCTAAGGAAACTTAGAAAACTAGAGGGTGATTCTTTAGCTAGTTCGCTAAGGAAACTTAGAGAACTAGAGGGTGATTCTTTAGCTAGTTCGCTAAGGAAACTTAGAGAACTAGAGGGTGATTCTTTAGCTGATTCACTAAGGAAACTTAGAGAATCAGAGGGTGATTCTTTAGCTAGTTCGCTAAGGAAACTTAGAGAACTAGAGGGTGATTCTTTAGCTGATTCGCTAAGGGAACTTAGAGAACCAGAGGGTGATTCTTTAGCTGATTTGCTAAGGGAAATTAGAGAACCAGAGGGTGATTCTTTAGCTGATTCGCACAAGGAAGCCTAACGAACTAGGCTTGATTCTTTATCCGATTCGTTAATGAAAAGGGTAACGAATTACCCTTGATTCTTTAAGACCATTCGTTAACAAAGATAACGAATTAGAAGGTCTAATTTGCTAAGACCAAAGTAACGAATTGAAGTTTAACAGAAGGACAGAATGGTCCCTGAACTTAGAAAGGAATGAATTAATTACAAATAAGCTAGTGATATGGCTAGTAATAGATAATTAATACGAGTAATTGTTATACAGTTAGCCGCGCCTAACTGAAGAAAGGAATAACAATTAACGGTGAACGTAACCGACTTCAGGTGAGTTTCTAGCCCCACTTGTGTGTTATGTTTTCAGGGCTGTGTGCATACTCGATATGTTTGTTAATACACTTATCCTAAGTGATAAGTGTATGCCTTATATGAATGATGTGAAATGTATGAGTGATTGCTTGTTAGTACGTGAACAATCTTCGGATATTGCACGTACTGTCAGGTTGTAGTGTTACGTATAAGGTAAGTATAATGTATTTGCTTATATGTAAGAATGCGAAAGTTAATAAACGAAGGAAAGGCATGTTTGTATGGTAACGAAGAGGGACCAGACCCTAATAATATCTGTGATGTTAGGGACCAGACCCTAATAATATCTGTGATGTTAGGGACCAGACCCTTATAATATCTGTGATGTTAGGGACCAGTCCCTTATAATATATGTGAGGTTATAGGGCGAAAGGCTCTTTAAAACGTATGATTATGTATGTATAGAAAGTATGAAGGTAAGAATGAAAGTATATGCACTTATGTGTGTATGAAATAAAGTTAAGAGGTTAAGTATTAAATGTAAGAAGGTATTGTATGATTATGTGATTAACTAGAACTCACTCAGCGTAGCTGACTTTTAGTATGCACGCAGGTGAGTAGAACGAGGCAGGTAGCTTGAGGAGGACACATGGCAGAGTTGGACGAAGCTGGCATCTGAAGATTTTGCTATGATGTTTCATTTTAAAAGACTATGTTTTGTTTTTAAATGACTATGAATGCTCGATAAGACAAGAATTATGGTTATGGAATGTAATGGTTTGAATGTTTTTAATGTTCTGCGAATGTTTTAATTAACTCTGATATTTAGAACTGCGTTTATGAGTAAATCCAACATGAAAGTAGGGCTACCGGTAACGGGGTCTTACAAGTTGGTATCAGAGCAAAGTTCGAAAGATTTAAGCATCCTACATGCTTAGACTCGAACAGAGAATGGGATTTAAGTAAGAAAAGAAAGAAGACGCCAGTTCAAGATAGCCATGTGTCACTCAAGAAAGCCCAGTAACGGTAAAGTGTATGGATAAATATGTATGTTAATGTTAGCTTGATTTCTAAAGAAAGGATATGTGAATGTTAGGGATAGGATTATTTGATTGATTAACTGTTTAGAATAGAACCAGCATAAATAGACTCATAAAGGGAAGTGTATAGGACACGGAAAGTAACGTGATCAGCTAATCACAATTGGCCACTGTTATTACCTGTTAGCCTTACTATCCTTGTACTAAATAGTTCCTTAAGTGATGACGTTTGTGTTTTCCCTTTTTTTTAGAATACGATGGCTGGAACAGGAGAAAATGTGGAAGCGGGAGGTCGAAGACGCGGCAGGCCTCGTTGTGCCCAACGACCTTCGGTAGAGACAGCTTCCAACACCGAAGCTGAAGGAAGCACAGCTGGAAGAAACCCGGAGAACAACGAAGGAGTCCAACTGGATCCCGTGATTCAGGCAGCTATTGTTCAAGCCGTAGCTACTGCTGTGAAGAATATAACTCCTGGAGGGTCTGCTGGAAGCCGTGAAAGAACTGCTGAAGGGGCAGGTGGTGATGGTAGGAAAGATGATGAGAGGGAAAAGGGTGATTCAAGTGAGGTAAGGTCTGTGAAAGTTGATGATAGGAAGAGGGGTCGAGGCGGTTGCAACTATAAGTCCTTCAAAAGTTGTTACCCGCCTAAGCTGACTGGTTTAGGAGACGCAATCGCTACTCTCAAATGGATAACCACCATGGATAAAATTATCCGCATTAGCGAGTGTCGTCCCGACCAACCGGTAGGTTATGCTACTTAATCATTTGAGGATGAGGCTATGTATTGGTGGGAGAGTGTGGAGTAGAGGAAAACCCGTGAAGAGATCAAAGCGATGAAGTGGGAGGATCTGAAGGAGTTAGTGATGAAGAAGTTCTGTGCTGGCGCCGAGGTTGAGAGGGCAGAGATGAAGTTCCTGAACTTGAAAGCTGGGACAATGACACATCGTGAGTACACCACCGAGTTCAATCGAATGTCGAGGTTGGTACCCGATATTGTTAACACTGAGGCCAAGAGAATCAAGTGTTATGTGAGGGGATTGCCACAGAAAGTCCGCGTGCTAGTCAGGACGAGAAAACCTGCTACCTTTGACTCTGCTGTCGAGCTCGCAGAGGTGGTTTATGCAGACCTGGCTGCGGATGACGCAGTGGTGGAAGAAGAAAAGAAAGATAAGAAGTGGGTTGCTAATGTTAAGCGACCCGGTACTCAGTTATGGAACTCCAAAGATAAGAAACAGAAAGTGTGGGAGAAAAGATCGTGTAAGACCTGCGGAAAGATGCATGGTGGCGAGTGTAAGTGGAGTAGGAGTTCTGAGGTTTGTAGCAAATGTGGAAAGACTCACGGTGGAGAATGCCGGATGGGGTCTAATGTGTGTTATAAGTGTGGGAAGGTAGGGCATTATGCCAATGAGTGCAGCGCGAAGCCAGCATGTTACAAATGTGGCAAGACAGGCCACATGGCGAGAGAGTGCACCGATGGTGAGGCTGGAGGTAGTGGGAAGAAAGATGCTGATCAAGCAAGGCCGAGGACTAGGGCCTACATGTTGACCCAAGAGCAAGCCAAGCAGATTCCCAATTTCGTCACAGGTACGTTTCTAGTAAACGGTAATTCCGCTTCAGTATTGTTTGATTCGGGCACAAACAAAAGTTTCGTAGCCACACCATTTAGTAAACTAGCTAAAATGAAATGTTGCCGAGTGTCTGAAACTCTTATGGTAGAAACCGCTAGTGACACTTCGGTAAAAATAATGAAAATGGTTAAGGACTATAAGATAGAATTGGAGGGACATGAGTTCCCTGTTACTTTGTACATTATGACCTTAGGAGGGTTCGATGTGGTTTCGGGGATGGATTGGTTGTCTGAGTACGAAGCTCAGATAGTGTGTAGGAGTAGGATAATAAGGTTAAAGTCCTTGGATGGTAGTGCGGTGACGGTTTATGGTGATAAGGAAAGTTCTGGGCTTAATGTCATTTCGATGATAAAAGCCGAGGGTTTGCAAGGTGAGGGTGCTGTGCCTACCTGGCTTATGTTGTCAACGCTACGGCCGAGACGAAAGAAATGAAAGATGTTCCTATCGTGCGCGACTACCCAGAAGTATTCCCATAGGATCTTCCGGGGTTGCCACCGGAGCGAGAGATAGAATTCCAGATAGACTTAGTACCGGGCGCCCAACCCGTCGCGAAAGCACCTTACCGTCTAGCACCGTCCGAAATGAAAGAATTGATGTCCCAACTGCAAGAACTCCTCAAAAAAGGTTTCATAAGACCAAGTGTTTCCCCGTGAGGCGCACCAGTGTTGTTCGTGAATAAGAAGGATGGAAGTATGAGAATGTGTATAGACTATCGTGAGTTGAATAAGCTTACGGTAAAGAATAGATATCCTTTACCAAGGATTGATGATCTGTTTGACCAACTGCAAGGTTCAAGTTGGTTCTCACGGATAGATCTCAGATCAGGCTATCATCAGCTGAAGGTGAAAGAGGCAGACATCCCTAAAACAGCGTTCCGAACGCGATACGGACACTATGAGTTCCTCGTATTGTCATTCGGTCTAACAAATGCTCCTGCAGCATTTATGGATATGATGAACAGGGTGTGTCGGCCAATGTTGGATAAGTCAGTAATCGTCTTTATCGATGATATATTGATCTATTCCAGGAGCGAGTCCGATCATGCTGAGCATCTGAGAGAAGTATTGGAGACCCTGAAGAGAGAGAAGTTGTATGCTAAGTTTTCAAAATGCGCGTTCTGGTTAAGAGAAGTGCAATTTCTAGGTCACGTGATTAATCCTGAAGGGATTACCGTTGACCCAGCTAAAATTGAAGCGATAACGAATTGGAAGACGCCGCAGAATCCGACTGATATACGAAGCTTCCTAGGGTTAGCTGGCTACTATAGGAGATTCATCGAAGGTTTCTCCAAGATAGCTGCACCGTTGACCGGTATGACCCGAAAGTCGATAGTATTTAGTTGGGGTAAGTTTCAAGAAGAAGCTTTTCATGAGTTAAAGAAAAGACTCACGCAAGCTCCAATCCTTGCTCTACCCGATGGTGACGAGGATTTAGTTGTTTGTGCCGATGCCTCGCATCAAGGGCTAGGTTGCGTGTTGATGCAACGAGGGAAGGTGATAGCTTACGCGTCTAGACAGTTGAAAGTCCACGAGAGTACTTATCCGACGCATGATTTAGAGCTAGCGGCAGTAGTGCATGCCTTAAAGATATGGAGGCATTACCTGTAAGGTACTAAGTGTACTATTTATACAGATCATAAGAGTTTAAAGTATTTCTTTAAGCAGAAGGAATTGAACATGAGGCAGAGAAGATGGTTAGAATTGATAAAGGATTACGACTGTGAGATCAAGTACTACCCCGGTAAAGCTAATGTGGTCGCCGACGCGCTAAGCCGTAAGAACGAGGAAGTCCTTGCAATAGTAAAGTCATACCAGTTGATCATGAACCCAAGTCTTTTTGAAGAAATCATCAAGGTGCAGTCTGAGGTGTTAGTAGATGAAGGGTTAGTAAAGAAAGAAAGGATTTATGGCCAGCGAGATGAGTTGATGGAAAACACTCATGGAGTTAAGACAAGGTTCGACCGTATGTGGATCCCACGCTATGGTGATCTTAGAAGTCGAATCTTAGATGAGGCTCATAAGTCAAGATATTCGATTCATCCAGGAGCTACAAAGATGTATCAAGATTTGAAAAGAGACTACTGGTGGCCTGGGATGAAGAATGATGTAGTGGATTATGTTAGTAAGTGCTTAAATTGCTTACAAGTCAAAGCCGAACATCAAAAGCCTTATGGGAAGATGCAACCGATAGATATACCTGAGTGGAAATGGGAACACATCACCATGGATTTCATAACTAAGCTACCTCGTACAGCTAAGCATCATGATACTATCTGGGTGATTGTGGACCGTTTGACCAAGAGTGCTCACTTTCTGCCCATACGAGAGGCCATCTCGTCAGAAACGTTAGCAAGCTTGTTCATTAAAGAAGTTGTAACCAAGCATGGAGTACCGTTATCGATCGTTTCTGATAGAGATACACGGTTTACTTCGAGGTTCTGGAAGAAATTCCATGAAGCTATGGGGACGAGGTTGAACATCAGTACGGCGTATCATCCTCAAACCGATGGACAGTCTGAAAAGACGATCCAAACCCTTGAGTATATGCTGCGTGCTTGTGTTTTAGATTTTGGTGGAAGTTGGGATGATCATCTGCACCTGGCAGAGTTCTCCTATAACAACAGTTACCATTCAAGTATTGGTATGCCACCGTTTGAGATGCTTTACGGTAGACGATGTAGAACCCCGGTGTGTTGGGGTGAGATTGGTCAAAAGGAAATGGGAAACCTAGAAGTGGTTCAAGAAATGTCTTCAAGGTTCGATCAGATCAAAGCAAGAATGAAAGCCGGTCAAGACAGACAGAAGTCGTATGCGGATAAGCGGCGACGACCGATTGAGTTTAACATTGATGACAATGTGATGCTTAAGGTCTCGCCTTGGAAAGGAATTATCCGTTTTAGAAAGAGGGGGAAATTGAGTCCAAGGTACATTGGACCGTTTAAAATTATAGATCGTGTAGGCGAAGTGGCTTATAAACTAGACTTGCCAGAAGAGTTAGAAGGAATTCATTCAACCTTCCATGTTTCTCATCTAAGAAAATTTCTAGCTGATGACACGTCCCACGTGCCATTAATGGACATTGAGGTTGATGAACAGTTGAACTACATTGAGCAACCGATCGAGATAGTTGACAGCAAAGAGAAGCAGCTTCGTCACAAGGTTATACCTTTAGTGAAGGTGATATGGAAGCATCGCAAAGGTTCAGATGCTACTTGGGAAGCGGAGGATGAGATGCGCAAGTTTTACCCAAATTTGTTTATGTAATAGTTAGGTTTCGGGGACGAAACCTCTTTAAGGAGGGAACACTTGTAACATCCTACTTTCGGTTATAATAATAAAAATAAATTTCGTTATTTCATAGTGGGTCGTTATCGGTTTAGATAAATAGAATACGAGTTGGGCTAGTGTTGGGTAAATGAATATGGGTTATGGACTTGGGTTAGGAAAGAAAGAAGGAAAGACCATGGGCTTAAGCCCATGATCCATAAATATATAAACCCTTAATATCCATTTAATCCTCATTCACACATATTCCATACACCACCCAAAACACACACTTAAGATTTCTCTCTAGTTCTTCCTTATCTCTAGCCGAAATCAAGAAGGAAACCGAGCACCGACCCAAGGTAATGATAGTTTAATATTGTACGATCCTAAAACGTTAGTTATAGTCGCGTAACGACGAGCCGACACCGTTACCGTTTAAATCACAAGATCCGGGTAGAATCAGGTATAAACCGGACCTAAGATGAGTTTAGGGATCACCCTAGATCAAATCTGGATCAAACGGGACGAAAAACGATGAAAACGGTGGAAGAGCGAGTGAGATCTCGTTTTTCCAGCGAAAACGCGGTTTTCCGGCGATGACGGCGCCGGAAAGGCAGCGCCGGAAAAGATAAAGGTGTTAGGGAATTTTCTCTGACCTAACCCTAGTTCGCTAAGGAAACTTAGAGAACTAGAGGGTGATTCTTTAGCTAGTTCGCTAAGGAAACATAGAGAACTATAGGGTGATTCTTTAGCTAGTTCGCTAAGGAAACTTAGAGAATCAGAGGGTGATTCTTTAGCTAGTTCGCTAAGGAAACTTAGAGAACTAGAGGGTGATTCTTTAGCTGATTCGCTAAGGAAACTTAGAGAACTAGAGGGTGATTCTTTAGCTAGTTCGCTAAGGAAACTTAGAGAATCAGAGGGTGATTCTTTAGCTAGTTCGCTAAGGAAACTTAGAGAACTACAGGGTGATTCTTTAGCTGATTCGCTAAGGGAACTTAGAGAACCAGAGGGTGATTCTTTAGCTGATTCGCACAAGGAAGCCTAACGAACTAGGCTTGATTCTTTATCTGATTCGTTAATGAAAAGGGTAACGAATTACCCTTGATTCTTTAAGACCATTCGTTAACAAAAATAACGAATTAGAAGGTCTAATTCGCTAAGACCAAAGTAACGAATTGAAGTTTAACAGAAGGACAGAATGGTCCCTGAACTTAGAAAGGAATGAATTAATTACAAATAAGCTAGTGATATGGCTAGTAATAGATAATTAATACGAGTAATTATTATACAGTTAGCCGCGCCCAACTGAAGAAAGGAATAACAATTAACGGTGAACGTAACCGACTTCAGGTGAGTTTCTAGCCCCACTTCTGTGTTATGTTTTAGGGGCTGTGTGCATACTCGATATGTTTGTTAATACACTTATCCTAAGTGATAAGTGTATGCCTTATATGAATGATGTGAAATGTATGAGTGATTGCTTGTTAGTACGTGAACGATCTTCGGATATTGCACGTACTGTCAGGTTGTAGTGTTACGTATAAGGTAAGTATAATGTATTTGCTTATATGTATGAATGTGATAAAGTTAATAAACGAAGGAAAGGCATGGTTGTATGGTAACGAAGAGGGACCAGACCCTAATAATATCTGTGATGTTAGGGACCAGACCCTAATAATATCTGTGATGTTATGGACCAGACCCTTATAATATCTGTGATGTTAGGGACCAGACCCTTATAATATTTGTGATGTTAGGGAACAGACCCTTATAATATCTGTGAGGTTATAGGGCGAAAGGCTCTTTAAAACGTATGATTATGTATGTAAAGAAAGTATGAAGGTAAGAATGAAAGTATATGCACTTATGTGTGTATGAAAGAAAGTTAAGAGGTTAAGTCTGAAATGTAAGAAGGTATTGTATGATTATGTGATTAACTAGAACTCACTCAGCGTAGCTGACTTTTAGTATGCACGCAGGTGAGTAGAACGAGGCAGGTAGCTTGAGGAGGACACATGGCAGAGTTGGACGAAGCTGGCATCTGAAGATTTTGCTATGATGTTTTATTTTAAAAGACTATGTTTTGTTTTTAAATGACTATGAATGCTCGATAAGACAAGAATTATGGTTATGGAATGTAATGGTTTGAATGTTTTTAATGTTCTGCGAATGTTTTAATTAACTCTGATATTTAGAACTGCGTTTATGAGTAAATCCAACACGAAAGTAGGGCTACCGGTAATGGGGCCTTACACTCGAACCCGCGCCCCCAGCATCATTGAATCTTAGCGCGCGCACCCATGGCCAACTGGTCTAGGGGTTTAGTTTGATTATGAACTGAAATGAGTAAATAATACCATAAAGACGCAGACCCAAACAAAACATATGAACCCTAGAATCGTTAATTCGTTTAATTGATTGTTGAATGATTAATTAAGTATATGGTTAATGATTACTAGTTAAAAACGACCATAATACCTAAGAAAATTACCAGATTCTGACATGAATTGATGGTGAACGATGAAACGAACACCGCGGCCAAAGACGAGCTTGGAAACGCGACCAAACTATCAAACTAATTCAATTGCTTCTGAAGATGGGTTCGCGATGTTGTAGGGATGGTACGGACGAGTTTAATTGGATTATCATTAACGATTACATGGGTCTTAAATTAGGGTTCAAGGTCGACGGTGGTGAGGGTATAAACGATTAATTAACAGCCAAAAAAATATAATTAAATATATGGTTAATGTCGGTCATGGTATATGGAATGTATCTAAACATTTAGTTGAAATATAAACATTGATTTCGTGTTCTAGGGTTAATTAGGCTGTCGGTTAGGTTAAAGATGGAAGAACAGATCATAGATGATACAATTGACATGATTAGAGGTGTGGTTAAGACCGATTTCAATGATAATAAGTGATTTCCAAAATCAATTCCGAAAATTATGGTCCAAGTTATTGATTTATAAACGGGTTTACGAATTGGGTTAATGGGTTGCACTGGGTAAACGAATATGGGTCATGGGCTATTAAGTTAAAATAACAATATATATATATATATATATATATATATATATATATATATATATATATAATATTTGCATTTTGGACCCTGAGGATTTAAGGTGGAAACATAAATGGGTAAAAGTATAAGTTTAGGTTAATTTTTGTCAAATTATGAAAGTTATAAATATGTTTTATATAATTAATTAAATAATAATATAAATATAGTTAATTTACTCGATAAATGCGGTAAAAATTCTCGAACATCGAGATTGGTCGGGTTTTAATGATAATATTAAATCTTGGAAAGTCCGAGTTGTTAAACATTATGCATATTCTCAATCTGTAAACCAAGACAATATTTGGTTTTCCCAAGGTCTTTCATTTCAAATTCTTTCTTTAAAAGAGCAATTGCTTCATTAATTTTCTTTTGTGTCCCAATTAAATTGAGATCATCAACATACGCAGCTATGATCACATTTCCTGATGTTGTCTTCTTAATGAAGACGCATGGACAAATAAGATTTTTTGTGCATTGTTTGCTTATCAAATAATCACTCAAACGATTGTACCACATCCTTCCAGATTGTTTTTAGTCCATACATGGATCTTTGTAACTCGATGGAATACATTTTCTTAAGCTTTGTGCTTAATGCTTCGGGGAGTTTAAATCCTTCAGGAATTTTCATATAGATGTCACTGTCTAGTGATCCATACAAGTAAGTTGTGACAACATCCATAAGACGCATCTCTAAATTTTTAGAGACTGCTAAGCTGATTAAATATCTAAACGTAATAGCATCCATAACAGGAGAATACGTTTCTTCATAGTCAATTCCTGGCCTCAGAGAAAAACCTTGAGCTACAAGTCTTGCTTTATATCTTGTAACTTCATTTTTATCATTTCGTTTTCTCACAAAAACCCATTTATATCCTACAGGCTTTATTGACTTTGGTGTAATGGCAATAGGTCCAAAAACCTTTCGATTGGTCAGTGAATTTAATTCAGCTGCATGGCATCTTTCCATTTGTTCCAATCTTGTCGATTTTTACAATCATCTACAAATTTTGGTTCAGGATCATCATTTTCTTCCATGATATCAATTGCCACAGAATATGAAAATACATCATAAATATTTTCCATATCATCTCGATCCCACATTATATGTGATTGCCATAGTTGATTGACAACTCTTTATTGGAATCATCTATTTCTTCCTGAGGGAAGGTTATATCATTTATTCCTTCCTGAGGGAAGGTTTTGTCAACCATTCTTTCCTTAGGGTCCGTATCCTTTTCAGAGCTCTTTATTTTCGAGGATTTTTATCCTTTGAACCGATTGGCCTTCCGTGTTTTAAACGTTTTTAGGATTCATTAGGCATTTTGTTATCTACTTGATTGTTTGGAATCTCAATTCAAATTGGGGCATTAGCAGCTGGTATGTGAGATTTAGTAACTCTGTTTGTATCAGTAAATGCATCAGGCAATTAATTTGCAATTTCTTGTAGGTGTATTATTTTTGAACCTCTGTCTCACATTGTTTAGTCCTTGGATCAAAATGTAACAATGAAGGTACACACCATGAGACATCATTTTCTTGTTTTTTCTTTTCTCCCCTAATGCCGGGAAAAATGCCTCGTTAAAGCGGCAATCAGTAATACGTGTTGTAAATACATCACCCGTTAAAGGTTCAAGATATCTTATGATGGAAGCGGATTCGTATCCAACATATATTCCCAACCATCTTTAAGGACCCATTTTTGTGCGTTGTGGTGGTCAATAGGAACATACACTGCATATCCAAAAATTCTAATATGGGATATATCTGGTTGTTGGCCAGAGGCAAGTTGTAGCGGAGAGAATTTATGATTTGCACTTGGTCTCACAGGAATTAATGTTCCAGCATGCATAATTGCATGACCCCAAATACAAACAGGGAGTTTTGTCCTCATTATTAGTGGTCTAGCTATTAACTTTAGGCGTTTGATCAATGACTCGGCTAAACCATTTTGTGTGTGTACGTGAGCAACAAGGTGTTCAACAACAATCCCCACAGACATGCAATAATAATCAAAAGCATGTGATGTAAATTCTCCCGCATTATCAAGTCTTACTCTTTTAATGGTATAGTCGGGAAAATGTGCACGTAATTTGATAATCTGAGTAAGAAATTTTGAAAAAGCGACATTACGAGACGTTAATAAAGAACATCAGACTAATAGCTGGATGCGTCTATTAAGACCATGAAGTATCTAAATGGTCCACATGGTGGATGGATTGGTCCACATATGTCACCTTGAATTCTTTCAAGAAACATTGGTGATTCTTTATCAACTTTTAATGGTGAAGACCTTGTAATTAATTTGCCAAGAGAACAAGATGTACATTGAGGAATTTTATCTATTATGTGGATCTTTTGATCTTCAAATGGATGCCCATGTGTATTTTCAATTATCCTTTTCATCATTGTGGATCCTGGATGGCCTCATATGTCATGCCATAAGTTTATGATACCAGAATCACAACAATTTTCTTTGACTGCCATATGTGTTTAAGCACATTTATATATGTATAATGTAAACCAGAATGGAGCATTGGAATTTTTTCCAATATCTTATCTTTGCTTATGATATGCAAATATTTTTTATTACTATCAGTCCTTGATTGAGTATCATATCCATTATGATATATGTTTTTGAAACTCAACAAATTTCTTGTCGATTTTAGGGAAAATAAAGCATTTTCTATTTTGAGCTTTGTACCATTTGGTAATGCTAAATTAGCTTTTCCCATTCCTTCTATCAAGTTTGTAGGACCTGATATTGTATTAATGATCCCTTTTGTTGGTTTCAGCTCATAAAAATATTTTGTAGATCTAAGTATAGTATGCGTGGCTCCACTATCCGCTATACATATATCTTCTTCATTTATTTGAACTTGTGCTCCAGTGATTTTCATTTTCAATCTTGAAAATATTTAAGAAAAATAATAAGTGTATAACGAAGACAATATGATATATTTTAATAAGAACTTTATTCAATTGAAAAATGAACAGTACATGAAGAAAAACACATAGCTAAAGATAATAAGAAAACACACTTAATTGTTGCATATAAGTATTGTCGTCAAGCAACGTTTGTTTCAGAGTTCCACATCAAAGTCTACAATGTTCAGCTCAACATTGAGATCATTAAAGTTATCCACATGGTTCACTTCTTTCTCTTTTATTTTAAGAGAGGCTTGATATAGTTCACATAGATGTGGAGTTGTACGACAAGCCTTTACCAGTGGTTTGTACTTCCACATCTAAAACAGGAAGTGCCATTGTTTTCGGACCTACCAGCTTCATTCCATTTATTGAGTTGGTTGGAATTGTTATTTTGTGGAGCGTGGTAATTGGTGGTTCTTTGATTTCGACCACGACCTCGGCCACGACCACGTCCACGACCATGAAAATTACTTGGTGATTATTATTACCTTTGAATGGACGGCTTCGACCATTAGAGTAATTTTTATCAAAATGGCCACGACCACGGCCTCGTACCCACTTTTTTTCTTTAGTGTCATTATTAGTAGCAATATTTGCTTCTGGGGTTGCTAGTGATCCGGTGGGACGAGATTGATGATTTTCATTAAAAGCTCGTTATTCTTTTCTGCTACGAGGAGAAATGAATTTAGATAAGAATATCTTATAAATTTTAGCAACCTATATTGGTGTTGCAATATTTGATGCATGAAATGTGGAGAAAGTTTTCTCCAACATATCTTCCTCGGTAACAGTTGGCCCACAAAATTGGAGCGTTGAGCATATTCTGAACAAAGCAGAGGCGTACTCATTTACTTTTTTGAAATCTTGGAACCTGAGATTGTTCAATTCATCTCTAGCAGTGAGAAGTAGAAGTTCCTTTTGATGATCAAATCTGCTTTTTAAATCTTCCCACAAAACGTAGGGATTCTCACAATTTGAATACTCAAATTGTAACATCTCGTCAATGTGTTTGTGGAGGAAGACATAGGCTTTTTCCCTGTCTTGTTCCTCAAAATAATTTCCTTCTGTTATCGCATTCAAAACACCCATTGATTTGAGATGTCGTTTAACATGTGCCGTCCACGACATATAATTATCTCCGGTGATATTAAGAGCTGGAAATTCAAGTTTTGCGATGTTTGCCATTATATTACTAAACAAAAATAAGATAAACATTAGGATTACATACTTATTAAATTGAAAGAAAATACAAAGGTAGAGCCATAACAAAATATAAGAAAATGAAAAAGTCAAACTCCTTAGGAGGGAGATTACATATTAAGAACAATAAGATTATTAGCATTATGGTGGTTAACACCAAAACCGGATGGATCATTTCTTGAAAATTATCTTAAGTAATCTTGAGGTAAAGAGTGTTTATGGTGAAATAAATGAGACTGAAAATTAGTAATTTATAGGGTAAATTTATACCCGTTAATAACGGTTATATTACCGTTATAGCCGTTACATAACGGCTATATATATGTATAGATAAGTATGTGTATAAATAATATTTATTTTATAAAGTAAGATAATAAATAAGGTAGTAAATAAAGTTTATTTTATAAAATATATAATTAGTATGTACAATAATAAGAATAGAATTGTTAGTATAAATAAATCTAACTTCTAAATGAAAAATTAGCGTGCATATATAAATAAAAGTTAGTTGCGATGAAAGTAAAAATTAGACGGATAATGAAAAGTTAGAATAGTTATCAAATTTTAGTAACATTGTTTATACACATTATTGTTATTACTTAGTATATGCATATGTATTTTTCTAATGTAGATAATTAAAGAAGTGTTGATGATGCTTATGTGGATACCTTTGTGCATATTACCTTTCTTGATTAGAATATAAGCGGCTCGTGCTAATAACGTGTTATAATTTAACAAGAATTAACACAAGATTAGTGCTAAGACTTGAGAACTTTGAGAGAATTTGACAAAGAGAGAAAGTACTGAAATGTATCACTTATGAATATGTATGTATGAGGTGCATTTTCTCCTTTACATTGAGCTAGTATTTATGCTACAAAAAATTAACTTTTTCTCTAGACAAGATTAACTATTTGATGGTCATGGAGTATGGCACATTATCAATAAGTTTGACAAAGAGCTCATCCACTTGCTTGATAGATATGGATGGTAAATCTTGATCTTGTAAAAATATATATTTATAACAATATGTATTTTATAACAGTCAAAGCAGTAAATGTATCATTAGAGATGAGCTCACTTA
The DNA here is from genome assembly GCF_021521415.1 of Bidens hawaiensis. NCBI lineage: Eukaryota > Viridiplantae > Streptophyta > Magnoliopsida > Asterales > Asteraceae > Bidens > Bidens hawaiensis. The sequence goes on along the minus strand of NW_027491020.1, from coordinate 7,426,080 downwards.
CAACATCTTAGACACATTACATTGTTGTTCGTAGCAAAACCCTGGTTGCAAAAGTCTGAAATGTTTGGTCCGACATTCAAGTCCGCAGACTGGAGCACACATTCAAATTTATATGTCATTAAGGCCGAATTTTAGACTCGAGATGTGTGTCATGGAGTCATATTTTGAAGGCACGTGAGGCGTCCTCGTACCATCCTATGCGCACCGCTTAGATAATGGGTCTCAACTTGGTAAGAGTTGGATCCGAGAATTGCAAAGACTTCTAGGATACACATACACTCTTAATTAATTGTTGAGTGGCTCGGAAAGGATATACAAAAGTTGACTTTGAACTAATACGTTTAACCACAATTTGAGTAAACGCGATTTTACAACATTTGGCACACAACATCTAGCTTTATTGAACTAAGTTGAAGAACTAATAAATTCAGCTTGGTAGGTGGCTAGTTAGGAAAGTAATGCTCATTATATATATATTGAGGTCTTCACGATGTAATAGTATATATTACTAGTAGTTGGTCGGTCCCTCTATTATTATTGTTTGGTGTTGAAAAAGAATCTATAATAAACTACACTGCTTGCATCCAAAGCAATCATTCTATGGCCACTTGCTTCTTGTTTTATTGGTTAATTTAGGGTAATTTTTGGCAAAACTAGCTGGTGGCTGGTAGCTGGAAGCTGGTAGCTGTAGCTTTTAGATATATTTAGGTGTTTGGTAAAGTAGCTGAAGCTTTTAATAAAATGTATAAAATGACCAAAATAGACATAACCAAATAACTAAAAAACATAATACTAAATGTAATCACACACACAAATATATACTTACATTTATATATATGTATATATATATGTGTGTGTGTGTTTTGTTCTCAATTAAATAAAACATAGTCAATACCAAAAGTCGAGAATAAAATATAATGTTGTTATATCGTTATTGTCGTGCATTCCATATCAAAGTAGCAATATTGTTGCGAACAAATTTCATCTCATTCGTTGCTCCTTCAAATAGACCATTGGTGCTTGTGTCATGGTTACTAACATCATTAAGTTCATCTTGTGGTATGTAGTTTGGATGTTGCTCCATTGTAGTAAACATGATATCTTTTTGAGAATTACGTATATAGTTATGCAATGCAAATGTAGCCATGATAACATCAATTTGTGTTTGAACGCTATACTTGGGCATTATACCAAGTATCTTAAATCGTTTCTTCAAAATTCCAAATGACCTCTCAATATAACTTCGTAAAGATGAATGTGAACGGTTTAAAAGCTTCTTGCATATTATTCGGGGGCTCTCTTTGAAATTGAGATTGATGGTATCTTGTCTTGGAATATGGAACAAGGTATCCTTTTCTGCATGGATATCCTTTATCAACCAAATAATATCTGCTTGATAAACGAGTTGAAAAACAAAAGACGTTGGGAATTATTAAAAATAACATAAACAACTCCATATTATGTTTAAACAATTATAAATACTACCTTCAGGTGGGTGTGGGAAGTTGAATTTACTATCCTGGGTTGCGTTAATGAAAACACGTGTGTCATGTGCTGAACCCTCCCATCCGATCGATACGAATGTGAAACACATATTGAAATCACATGTTGCCATTACGTTGAAAGTTGGTATCCCTTTTCTACCAATATAAGGTAGTTGTTGACTCTCTGGGATGCAGGCCCCTATGTGTGTACCGTTAATACATCCGATACAATCCTAATATAATTTGAAATTAGTTAAGTAACAAAATAAACAAGCATGAATGACATTAATTAATTCAATACCTTGAAATACGGCATGTATCTTTTGTCGTTCAAGATTTGAGGTGGTACAAATTCAAAAGTTGGATCTTTTGGTCTTATAATGTCGCATGCTAGACCTTGAAAACCTTTATCTCTACCGGATATTGCCTCTAGAACTTCATGAAATGCTCTACTAATAGTCTCCCAAGAACGTTGAAAACGCTCCCAAACATCCCTGTTAGATAATCCCAATGCCAATGGATACAGAAATATCCCCACCTTCTCACAAGTTGACATTATATCACTCGACTGCAATCCATAGTTTGATTCAAGCTCTCTACATAATTTCATAAACACGTTTGGATGCATTCTAAATGCATTTACACATCGTATAGGATTTCCATTCAAAACTTCCATTATCCAAGCCTGCCCCGTTTGTGATGATGTCATGCATGGTTCTTTGTATATATGCTTATAATAGTATGCAGCAACTAGATCACTTGTATAAGTTGAATCCAACAAAAATTATAACAATGCAGTTTCTGCTTCTTCTTACTTGTTTCATTATTCATAATAACCCTGGTAATAAATTCAATATCAGCTTAACTTATAAACACATAACTAGCTAAAACATAAACACATAAATAGCTTAATATATAAAGATGTAAATAACATTCTCAAATAAATAAAAATTAAAATAAAAAGATATCAAATAACTTCTTATATATTCATGCCACTAAAACATCAAGGTAAAAAACAATTAATCAATCCAAAAGAAATAAAGTTCAAACAAATAGAGACAATAATGTCTTTGTAACATATCCTTAAAGAAAACTTTAGTCGGTGAGCTTTTGCTTTTGTTGCAGTCACGCTAACCTACTATGATCATGTCGCACATTTATAAACATTTCTCTTTTCACGGGATCTTCAAATAAATCCATTGCAAAGAACCACAACTCCTCATCTTCTCTCACTAATCCTGCTTCTACCATCTTGTAAAGCACACCTATAGCAGCTTCAATACTAAACTTACTACTTTCACTGAGTTTGGAAGAATCTAATTCTAATATTTCTAGAGCACATTGCTGATTCTTATTACTTTGAGTTAAATGGTCTTTAAGTATTGAAGCCCCCAATGAGTCTTTCCCTTTACGTTTCATCGTAACTGGGTTAGGCTTAGTGTTTACTTTAGTAGGCTTCTCAATTTTTTTTTGCAACCTCACTGGCAGTTGATGTTGATGCATCAGGTTGACTTACTTCATTCAAAAAGTCACCGAAGAAATTATTTTCTAGAGTTTCCAAGTTTTCTAGATTAGAAGGTGTATCATTGTGTACTTGAAAAGCATCTCCATTATCACCTTCTTCAACATTGTCATCCTCAAGGTTCTCAACACGCACCTCACTGAATGTTCGTTGGATCCATAGATGGCGCCACACAATGTTCCCCACTAGCAACTGCATCTCCAAATAACTGATCCCGCTCTTCTTGTAGTTGTATAGATGGTTGATTATTTGGAATTGCTAGAACTTTCAGTTTTCCTACATAATTAAACGGTAAATCGTTAGTTATCATTGTGACCGGTATTTAAATTTTAAAGGAGTTATATTTTTGTCACCTGAATTTTTCTTTTCCGCCATTCATCAGAACAACTAAGTTGCTTGGTACTTTCATTCCAGCCTACACCAGTCTCTTCGTTCTTAAGTGACTTCCAAAGGTTGTATTCTTTTCTCATATGGTCATATTTGTTCTTCATAGCTTTTTCACTGACGAATTTATGATTTATAACCTTTTCAAACTCTGGCTGAAGAGAAACCCATTTGAATGAGGAAGTTCGACCATGCTTCGTTATATATTTGTTTAAGAACCGACAAAATTCTAATATCATTTCTTTTGTCCAATTTTCTCTTTTCTCTTTCTCTTTTTTAGAATCCATCTAGTAACGTGCATACATATATACAATTTAAAAATAAAAACAAATAATTAAAATCAGCTACACACATATGTTGCAAATATTAAGCATGTTTAAACACAATATGTCCACAATTTAACTCAACTAATTTGTACTAACAAACGGGCCCGTTTGACTTTCCCATGTTGAAATGAGCACAAAAATTCCTACCAGCCCGTTTGACCAATACGTCCACAATTTAACTCAACTAATTTGTGCTAACAAACGGGCCCGTTTGAATTTCCCGTGCTGATATGAGCACTAAAATTCCTACCAGCCCGTTTGACCAATACGTCCACAATTTAACTCAACTAATTTGTACTAACAAACAGGCCCGTTTAACCAATATGCCCACTATTTAACTCAAATAATAAACTGGAGAAGGAAACATCATCAAAAACTAAATTCACTAAACAAGTTTTCATTAGGCAAGATGTTATAGGATGAGATACTTAACCAATCAAGCACTATATGTTAATATGCATGTCTTACATGTTCAACAAGTTTGATAAAAACATAAGATGATGATTAAATATTGAGCTTTCGGGGGCCTACTGTTGACAAACTAAAACTTTAAAATGGTTTGATTTATTAATAATAGCAACTGTAACAAATGATAATAATCACTATGGTAATATCAAAATACCCCAACTAATAATCACTACAGTAACTCATAACGTACTTTGTATCTGCCTTCTGTTTTTGTTTTTTTTTGGTTTTTTGCTATGTTTGGTTTTGTGGTTAGATATGGGTTTGGATTTTGGTGGCTATTTGTAGTTCTGTATTGTGTACGTTATGAAGATAGGCTGTAGATAAGCTGCCTAGGCACAAATGCAAAGGTTGATCATTCTTTTTTTTTTAAAAAAAGCAGTACGCGCTCAACAAATACTTAACTATGTAACAACGATGAAGCTTATAATGCCAATCATCTAAGTCTTTACTTTCTCAAGTGTGTTAATAAGTATTAAAAGAGCCAAGCTCGAGCTTTGAAAACATAGCTCGAAACGAGCCGAGCTCGAGATCCGTGTAAGTTAAACGAGGCGAGCTCGAGATCCGTGTAAGTTAAACGAGCCGAGCTCAAGCCTAGTTGAGTTCGGGCTCGTTTCGTAGTTTTTCAAGCTCGAGCTCGGCTCGGGCTTGAAAAGGTTAAAATTTATTAATTAAGTTTTATATATTTATAATTTTATATGTATATATTTTTTCATTATAACTTTATATATAAAATAATATATGTTATTTAGTTATTTTTTTTTCATAAAAATATATATATATATATATATCAATTAATAATTATTAAATATATATGTATATATTAATATATATAATTATAAAAAATATATAAATGACATGCTTGTTTAGGCTCGCGAGCCGGCTCGAGCTCGATAAGTGAAGCTCGGGCTCGGGCTCGTTTATTAAACAAGCTTGGACCACTTGATTAACGATTTGGTTCGTATAAGTGGTATTAGAGCCACTGTGATCCCCCCGAACCCATGGCTACTTAAAGTATTAAACACTATCCAAACTTGAGTTCCGCCAATGGAGGGAATCCTTTGCGAGACGCGAGTCCCAGTTTAAAACCGTCTTCGCCAAGCTTCGACAGACCCGAACAACATTTGAAGCCGCCACACCCATACACCGCCACCTACAGTTTCCGCTCCCGTGCCAACACCAGTTTCTGCTTCCGCACCAGCATGCAGCATCACCTCCGTTCCCTACCCCTAAAGTTGCCCAGACTCCAAAATTGTTGTCTATTCTTAACCCTCACACCTTGCATCACACCTATGGTGTTGCAAACTTAATTGAAGATAAGTTCTCACCCCAAGCTAAGCCTACTTTACGTTCACTGGGGACCAGTAGCAAAGCACAATTTCAAAACCACATATACTTTTAGCCTTAAATTCCATTTATTGCCAACAAAAATCAAAGCATTAGCAACCCGTTTGCACCAACACCGGCACCGACACGGTCACAAAAACCACCCCCTCTATTAATGAATTTAGAATAATAGCAATTGTGTCTCAATTAGGCAATTAATCTAAAATATACGGGGACATGATTACATCGATCGCACACGGTTACGTATCATATATAATCGTAAATCAAATCATAATAGCTTAATTATGCATAATCAATGAAATCAGAAACAAGTAATAATCAAAGATCAGATTTCATACCTTTACTTTCACAACTTTTAGATCACGAATTCACGAAACCTTAGCTTGCAGAAACGTAGAGTTAGAAGGCTGTTAATTTGGATTGAGAATTGGAAGGTGGGATAGAATATATATCGGAAGGTTATTTAGGTAATTATAAACCCTAGAAGCTTGTAGACTATTGTAAACGCTTCAATTCGGAGCTTATTCTCATCCTCTAAAAGCTTTAAGCTCGTCTTACCAAACAATGTTTTTTATTAGATGAGAGCTTTTTTTAAAAGTTTGTAGCTTAAAGCCCCTAAAAAGCTCCTCAAAAGCCCTTTGCCAAACACACCTTTAGTCAACCATTGCTCTCAATAATATTAATTTGGCCTACCAATACCACTCCTCTATTCGAGAGTTTGAATTCTTATGTTATATATAAAAAAAAGGTAAAGTTAAAAACATATTGATATATATATATATATATATATATATATATATATATATTACCCATTGATTTCTTTTGAGAACCACTTTGAGCTTTAAAAACTCGAAAGAACTCAACGTAACAAAAAAATTTTTTAATTTTTTTTACACATGTTTAATACGTAAGTGTAAGTAATGTACAAAAAATTACAGTATTTTTTTTACATACCGAATCGACTTATTACACATGTGTAACTAACATTTAAACTTGTGTAATTATCAAAAATACTTATTCTCTCTCCTGATTCATTTTTTAATCACATTTAATCTCAGCCACATATTCAAACTCATTTTATTAAATGTGCGATCCAAAATTAAGTTCTTAAAGTTTTTACAAATCATCAAGTTCTCAAAATATCCCTCCCCGGTATATTACAAATAAAAAGATATATATTGCTCATATCATATGCTTGATTGTGGTAGGAAAAATGGAAGGCCAGAGAGAGCAAATCCATCTTCTTACCCCTTACAAGATGGGTAATTTTCAACTTGCCCAGGAAAAATGGAAGGCCAGAGAGAGCAAATCCATCTTCTTACCCCTTACAAGATGGGTAATTTTCAACTTGCCCACAGGTACATACCATGATTCTTACTACTAGTATTTGTATTTATTAACTATATATAACTTATATGATTTGATGTTAAGCAGGATCGTTTTGGCACCAATGACACGGTTTAGATCTTACAATAGTGTTCCACAACCACATGCTATCTTGTATTACTCTCAGAGAACCACCAATGGTGGATTTCTAATTGCTGAAGCCACCGCCATATCGCAAGCTGCCCAAGGGTGAATGAGTACCTTCAGGTTGAAATTAACATTTCGATAATGTTGTTCGTATTAAGTTTAACCTCTTGATGAACTTGTCGGTTTAAGGTTTAAGGATACTCCTGGGATATGGTCAAAAGAACATATTTATGCCTGGAAACCTATTGTGGAAGCTGTTCATGCGAAAGGCGGCATCTTCTTTTGTCAACTTTGGCATCCTGGCATGGGTTCGGATCAAAGTAATTATTTTGGTTAATGATTTAATCACATTGACATTGCAGTTTCTTTACTTTTTTTAACCGTGACAATTTTTTTCTCAATAAACTCATGGGGCCCACCAATACTCTACTAATCAATGAACCAAATAAATGACGGTTTGTGCTAGACAGATGACCTTCGAGAGGTTATGGTAGGAAACTTGTGCATGACCTCTTGAAGGTTTACATGGTTATTTCCTTATGAGGTGCCGGTTTGTGTTCTTGTTATAACATGATTCCTATGATTCTGAAAGCAGGTTTTGAGTCGAATATTGGTCACCCTCCGGTCTCTTCTACAGATAAGCCCTGTAGTCCGTTCATCGATACCACTACCGGTGAAGTTTTACCTGAATTTCTACCTCCTCAAAGACTAAAACCAGAAGAAATTACTGAAATTGTTAATGATTTCCGAGGTGCAGCAAGAAATGCAATGGAAGCTGGTAACCAAGTCTTAAAAAGTTTAGCGCAAAAAATTATTGTCATCCCTTTTGCTTAGTTTAAAAATAAATTCTGATTAAAAAAATATGCAGGGTTTGATGGAGTCGAAATCCATGGTGCAAACGGTTACCTGATTGACCAGTTTTTAAAAGATCAAGTCAATGATCGAAGTGATGAGTATGGAGGTTCATTAGAGAACCGTTGCAAATTCGCCTTACAAGTAGTGGAAGCCGTTGCAAAGGAGATTGGAGCCGATAGAGTCGGCATCAGGCTCTCACCTTTTTCAAACTATATGGACTCAGCAGACTCAGACCCAGAAGCTTTAGGTCTATACATGGCTAAATCATTGAACAAATATGGAATTCTCTATTGCCATATGATTGAGTCAAGAGCAGAAGATACACAAGACGAAACTGATCAATGGTCCGACGGTTTGGTGCCCATGAAACAGGCCTTCAATGGTACCTTTATTGCAGCTGGTGGGTACGATAGAGAAAATGGTAACAATGCCATAGCTCAAGAACGTGCGGAACTTATAGGTTATGGTCGTTTGTTCTTAGCAAACCCTGATTTGCCTAAAAGATTTGAGCTTGATGCACCCCTTAACAAGTACCACCGAGACACATTTTATACTGGTGATCCGATAGTTGGTTATACCGATTATCCTTTCATTAAAGATGTAACCAACGAGAATGAGTATCATGAAGAAAGACTCACGTTTGATGTTTAAACTACAAAAATCTATTTTCATTCATAATACAATACCATGATATTACTGAAGAACAGGTTTAAAACTGAGAGACAACAAAGTATACTATACATCATTACATCTTTCGGAGGCCGTGGTAATCATGTTTTTCATGGTCATTATATATCGGTCCTTATTATTGACACATGACCATAATCCTAGTACTTACAAATGACAACCATCATAATTACTTGAGCTAACTTACTTTTCTAACAGCCTCCACCATTGGGCTCAATTGAGCTTAAAAGTCCATTACCTCTAAGCTGTGTGCAATGCTCCTCTGCATCTGGCTGGCCACAAACAATCACCACAGAAAGACCATTAACGTGTGCCTCTTGCATGATATTAACCGCATTGTCAACCGTCATTCCCGGTATAACCTTCATGAGCACTTGCACAACATACTCCCTCTTATTATAGTTGTCATTATGGAGCATCACTCGGTATGGCGGGGACATTTTCTTTGATTTCCTGAAACAAAACGAGAGATTATTAAACAGCAAGCCACATTTTCTAACACTTAAAAGAGCTGGTTTGTGTTTGTAACGTTATGCTTACTTCAAGTCAAACTCTGACTCTCGGCCGGGAGTTGTTTTTTCTATAACCGGTTTATCCAGGACCCCACCGCCCTTTTCCAGCCTTGGAGGCGCCATTGTCATAACTGTGATCCATTTTATGCTTTGATTATAAAGCAGGTATTTGTCCCCTGTATATGACACCAATAACCATACTTATTGAACCAATGAAAAACAGAACTAGACTATTGCACAGATAAGGATGGATTAGGATTTAGAAACCAAATATAAATCTGATGGATTGAAACATGTTCATAAATCACTAAAGAACAAGAGCAAGCATGTGTTTACAGGTAGGCATGATTGCTTACAATCACATAGAACAAATTCATACAGGTAATTTAATTGGAAATTAGAGGGCTACTACCTACTCTAATCGATTCCAGTTAAAATGGGTCAAAGTTGTTACATAATTTAAAAAAAAAAATTAAAAAACTTTGTTGTTTGAAAATTACATATAACTGAGTAATCCCTATTTGGAATACTGGTGACTGGCAATAACCGGGTTACAGTTCATTGTTGTGATAAAAAGAATCTTAAGCAATTGAAATGAACCTTTAACTATCCAATGCTAAGTTAAGTTAAGTTAAGTTAAGTTAAGTTAAGTTAAGTTAAGCGGTTACAAATGGGTTCCTAATCATCTGTTTATGTTGAAATCGGTTAATACCAGCGTGAGTGAGGTTGTTATGAAAGCCCTCAATATCAACAAATAAACCCGGGGATTGTTATTATATTATATTGATGATTGAATTTACAAAGAAAGACGCATATAATAATAAATACCTGATTTGGAATGAAGAAGAGGAGAAGGAGCAAGTCGACCGCAAATGGAAGTACCCATTGCCACACACACACACACTCTCTCTCTCTCTACACTAATACTAATACTTGTCTGTGTACCCAAGTCACAAAAACAAATCAAATCCAATATGGTTGCTATATGTGGCTTTTATTTATTTATTTATTTTTTGTTTCCTAAATATTTTCTCACCACGTTTCCTTTTTTGTTTCCTAAATATTTTCTCACCACATTTCCTTTCTTGATATATATTTTGGTTAACCTACTACGTGTACATCTACACATTATTATTATTATTATTATTATTATTACATTTAGTTATATGAATTTATACAAATACTAGGTTTCTACCCAGTATTATGGGGGTTGTTTGAATTTTCGTTTATAATATTTTCTTTTCTAATATTGTGGATGTAGTTTTTTTGGATTTAGTTTATTTATTGTAAAAAGTTTATAATATCCTTGAACTTGTTTTTATTAATTTATGTTGGGTTATGTTTATTTTTTAAAGAAAAGTTGAATGAATTATCTACTTAATTTTTATATTTGTTCGTTTATGTTCATTTGTAATAATTTGGATATTATTTTGTGAAACTTTTCATTTAAGTTAAACTTAAAGAAAAAATAATCGTCTAACTAAATTCACATTGACAAATTAAATTAGGGTATGATTACGGGGTTTGTTTTACATTTTACGTTTCTGATATCTATATATTTTTTGAATTTTAATTCTATTTAATGTAAGGAAATTAATAAAATATACATAGGGTTTGATGATAAAAGAGTTTTACAAATAAATGAGATGTTATAACCCGTTTAAAGCTATTTAGGTTTGATAAGACCCATGATCTGCTTATTTTTTTACTATAAAATTGTTTCGTATTTATAAATAGTATCTTTTTTACAAAAAAAATAGGATATTATTTTTTAGTATATCCCCATTATATAGGATTTTCATATCAAATATTTGGTGAGATTAATTTTTGATATAATAAGATATTATAACTCGTTTAATGGCTATCTAGATTTGAGGTCAAATACATAAAAAATCACTATTTGCAAATAAAATAATTTGATAGTTTAAAAGAAAATAGGAAGCTTTCGTTTAAATATACTTAAGATAGATGATTTCTCTCTATATAGTCTATTCTAATTCTAACTACACCTCTATAAAATATTTTATTTCCGAGTTTCACTTAAATATATGTATACAAAGAGGAATGGAGAGAAAATGAAGGCAACTATAGACTATATAGGTGTGCTTCGTAACACTAGCTATCAAGTCAGTCATGTATACCAAAAAAGTATTAATAAATAATATTATTTTCTATGAACTCATCAAAAGGTAGCATGAGTATATGTTGGAAATGTTAGTTCAATGATAAAAGATATTTTAAATACATCTATGTGATGATCAGTTTACAATACAAATGAGATAAATTTTTATTCTATTTTTATAATGAGACTTTAATCTAAGATCTTTATTTGCTACTGGTCACCAAGACACCAACTCAAAGACCGCATGAAAGATAACTACCGATGAGAATAATAATAATAATAATACAAATTACTTCAAGTTAATTCACGTGTAACCTGATCGACTTAACAGAGATAATGAGCAATATGTTGATAGATATCTCATAATGATACGTAACACCCTTAATTTGAAAACCATGAACGGGAAAGTATGGTTTTAAGTTTTTTTATTTTATTTTGATAAACACAACGTAGCTACGTTTCAATACTTAATATTTACTCAATTCATCGGCAATAAATGTACTTTTAAATAAAAGACAACACTTAATAAAACACGTCGTACACCTTTACAAGTAATAATAAAATTTCCATTTAATGATGTGTGTCATTGATATGTTTCGAGCACTTTATTATCATTCAACACCGTTTTATTGTGCTTTACCTGATACAAAACAACACCATTTATTGGTACAAAAAGTATGTATAATTATGAATTTATGTTACATACAAGCCCCAACTTCAAAAAATGAAAATCCCTATATTCCGCATTAAAATGATCAATAATTCTATCCTAGGATTATGTGTGTAACATATAGCATGTGATAAGAGTGAGGTGAATCGTTTGTTTGCATGACGGGCATCAATGTAAGTTTGGTTGGAGTAGGATTGGTGGCCACTTCTGTTATGAGTAAATAATGTTGAACAAAGGGTATGCTATTTGAACAAGATTACAAGAACGGGCATCGTAATTTGATCGAATAAAAGACTTGATGTATAAAGATAACAATGGAATGATACAGACCGAATGAATCTTATAGTAATCAAACGATGTTGGTGAAGATTGTTAAATATAACGCAAGTGAGCCGATGATAATTAAGAACTAATCTTAAATTAATGTGCTGAACACAAAATAAATATTGTTTTCGTTTTAATTTGTAGTTGTTGTACGTACAACAAGGGACAGAGGACAAAAGTCCAATTTGGCTTAGCTGCACTATAAAATTGCACATAATGAATTTTTTTTTTTTTTACAAACAGAAACCTTCGACACTTTATATTAAAAAAAAAAAACAACTAAAAAACTTAATAATGCATCAAATACCAAAGGCTTATATAAATATCCTTTGGCCTAGTCCTACTCGAAATCAAATACACAATATGATACCAACACAAATAGGATTTAGGATAAGACAAACTTAATTAAATAAGACTAACTTATTAATAAATAATAAAGAAATTATTATTTAAAATCTCATCCAAGCCACCCAATGAGATTTACTTAACATCTCTTAAATATCGTCTCGTTTAACACTCCATCTCGATATTTGCTTCCTTCATTCTCAAGCGAGTACAAAACTTCACAAGCTTCTCTTTTGGCAAACTCTTTGTGAACATATCAGTGGCTTGCTCCAACGAGTTAACGTATTTAAAGTCAATTTCTCCATTTAACATTTTCTCACGAATAAAGTGATAATGAACTTCAATATGTTTCGTACGCACATGAAACTGGGATTCTTAGCCAACAATACTGAAGACACGTTATCCCCATACAAGGTTACCTTCTCGTTCTTACCTTGATTTAAATCGTTTAGAAACCGAACCAGCCACACGCACTCTTGCGCAGCCATAGTCGCAGCCCGATACTCCGCCCCGGTAGTCGAAAGTCATACCGTACGCTGCCTTTTGCTACACCAAGTAACAACACTTGAACCAATCAAGAAAACATACCCGGTAGTACACCATCTCGTGTCCGGATCTTTAGCATAATCGGCATCGCAAAACCGATTAATTCCATACTCAACTCCCTATTAAACTTAACACCATAGCTTGGAGTCGACTTCACATACCGCAACACTAACCGAGCAGCTTCAAGGTGCAGTTTTCTTGGAGCTTGAACAAATCTGCTAAGCATCGCAATGTCGGGTCGAGTCAAGGCCAAATAAATAAGACTTCCAAGTATCTGACTATACATGGTTACTTCTTCCAACTCATTTCTGTCTTTGGCTTGAAGAGAACGGTTTGGTTCCATGGGTACCCGTATAGGTTTGCAACTTTCTATACCGATTTTCACCAAAAGATTAATGACATACCGATTTTGGTGAAATATAAACTCATCATTCTCGTACTAGAGCTCTAGACCCAAAAATTGCTTTAATTTTCCCAAGCCTTTCATGAAAAAACGAGTGCACAAATTCATTTTTAACGGCTCCACCGCGTAGACTGAATCGTCGGATATAATTAAGTCATCTACATAATGAGAACAACAGCGGTTTTGTCACATTCGGCTCGGATGAACACACTCATATCGGCTTTTGTAGGAACAAATCCGTTAAGTTCTATAAACTCATCGATTTTACTGAACCAGGCCCGCGGTGACTGTTTTAGACCGTACATTGCTTTCTTTAACTGACATGCATAGTTAGGAAAATTTTGACTTACAAAACCTCCCAGTTGATCCATGTATATTACTCGATCTAAATCGCCATATAAAAACGCATTACTTAAATCCATGTGCCATAAATCCCAACCTTTGCACACAACGATAGCTAAAATTACTTGAACCGAAAAGAGTTTAGCTACGGGACTAAACATATCTTCATAATCGATCCAATACTCCTGTGAAAAACCAAGTGCGACTAATCGAGCTTTATATCTTTCTAAAGAACTGTCGGCCCGTCTTTTAATCTTGAAAACCCACTTACACGAAATCAGTTTTACATCACCCGGCTTCAGAACAAGATGCCAAGTCTCATTATTGGCTAAAGATTCTAACTCTTGCTTCATTACTTCCATCCACGTAGGATCTCTTATAGCTTGTTCCACGGTCTCGGGTTCGGCTTCTTGACTAACAAGTAAAGGGACATTCGCATATTTTGGGTTCGGTTTACTGACCCGTTCAGGCTTGCGAACAACCCGTGTTTCATCCTCGGTTTCTGCTGAACTATGCGGTTCTGCAGCCTGGGTACTAAACTGACCAACAGACGACCCGCTATGACAAGGACTAATCTGAGGTCTGCTTTGTAAACATGCACTTTCAGTTTGGTAGTCCACTGATTGGATAACTAGGTCTTCATTTTCTTCCCCATCAACCTGTACAACCACACAACCATTATAATTTTGTTGTAGGTCTTTAGTATCAAGTAATACTTCTATATTTGGCGACTACTAAGATGAATTCTCAAAAAAAATACATCTCTTGAGACATAGATCTGCCCGAAATTCTGTTCACAACATTGCTATCCTTTCGTTTCATTATCGTTGAGGTGTTGTAAAACACACTTACTTTCCGTATCGTTTTATCATGTTTTAATTGCTTAATCGTTTAATAAATAAGATTTATGGATTGTTTTTTTGCTTGATTTTACAAAGATTGAATATTAATTGTAGGTTATGAGTTGTAATGAAGAAAAGTGTCAAGTTTGGAGACTCTAGGGGCCTTTTTAATCAACTTTGAAGACTACAACTCAAGGCCCGACCTAAGCTCACAAGATCCAAGCCTTTTATGCTTAATACATGAAGATAATTAAAAAAAAAGGAACCCTAACAGCCCTCTAAATCCCGATCGGACTTGGAAGCAAGGAGGAAGAAGAGAGAAAGTGTTTTGTGGAGATTGTGGCAGCTAGGAAAGGAAGAAGAATGCTAAGGAAGACTTGGTACAGCATCTAGGGACCTTAATCATCCATAAACTCAGCCATATATCTTGAGTATACATCCATAAACTTTGTTCTTTTGTTCAAGATTCATAACTAGTTGTTTTGATCTTTTATCTTGAATTGTTTTGCAAGTAAAGTGAAGATTGACTTGTGCTTGATTGTTATTGAATATTGAATGAGTTTAATTATGTTTATGTTGAGTTTTATGATGTTTAACTAGGTTAGATGAATATTGTTAGGTTTTAGTAAGCAATATGGATTGTTGATCATCATGACTTGAATTGTTAATGAAAAGTTTGGTTTAGCATTGAATTAGGTTGTGTTTATTAGCTGTGTTTTTATTAATTAGACTCATATACCTCTTGCTTTGATTGATTGGATCGGTTTTGGTTGATTTTAGCTTGTTTGAACTCTTTACTTTGTGTTTAGAGATTGTTTGCGGGGTGTACAACCATAGGGTTAAGTGGGTATGTTAATTAGTTAAAATCAGCGGGTGAACACCTTCTTAGAGACCGAGAGGTGATAGGAAGTAGGGTCGTCTCATAGCTTTTACTTGTTAGGATTAGGATCGCGCGAGAGCGAGTTCGGTTCTTGTCGGGTTTGGGTTTGTGAGCGATTAGTTGACCTAGTTTAAGTTAAACTAAATTGTTCCTCTATCCTTGGTTGCGTAGTATTCGTCTCCATTAGGGTAGTGTGTCGGTGAGACCGAGAGGAGAGTCGACATTAGAACACTTTAGCAATTCGTTTCCCGGTTAGTTCTTAAAATCAACTAAGTGTAAGTTAGGGTTTGTTAGTGAGACCGAGAGGTGATCTAGCTTTCTTGAGTGAATCTTAGTTGTGTCATCTTTAGATACCGGTGTCGTGAGATTCTTCCCATTAGATTATTATGCCTTCAATAGGATTCTTACCTAGGTAGACGTTTTCTTCATTGATAAGTCTCATTCTCAAAGTTCCGTCTAGTATTGTTAGGTTAAGTTTTTTAAGTTAGTTAAAGTAAGTTAGATCAAATAGTTAATAATTAAAAATCATTTAAATATTCTTAGGTGAGTCTTGGTTAGGGTTAAGTATTAAAAACGTTTCCACATTTCCTTGTGTTCGATACTCGGACTTCCGTAGTTCTATACTATTAGTGATCGGTACACTTGCCGCTTTTGTGTGGTTTCTTTAGGAGTCTTGTTTAATAAATTTAAAGCTTAGTTGTGAGTTACTTAAAGAGGGCATTCATTAAACACATATCAAGTTTTTGGCGCCGTTGCCGGGGACACGGTTAGAGGCGTATTGAGAACGACTCGAGTTAGAACTTACCTTGTTTGCTACTTGTTTTTCTTATTTGCTTTGTTTGTTAGTTTAAAATAGTTTAGCTAATTTTAGTTTACTTTGTTTATTTTAATAGTTGTATGCGACGTACTAAATCTCTAGGACCACCAGAAGCCGAAGGATTTTCCGAACCAGAGAGAGTTTCGTGAGAGACGTCTTACCAGACCGTCTTCTAGTTCTTCTACGTCCGTCGGTAATACATCATCTTCTCCTACTTTTTCTGAATCCGTCATTAGGAATAGGATTATGGGCGACGCGATTCCACCACCGAGGAGGACAGTTGCAGACCGGGCCCGTCCGGTCGATGCGGGTGCGAGATCCAGCATTGCTCCACCAGCCATCGCAGTTTTGACGAATTAGCAGATTCCATCTAACATTCTGAACACCATCTCTCATTCTGCTCAATTTCACAGGTTGCTCCACAAGAACGAACCCGCATTCTCATCTCACTCGCATTACACGTATTTACGACACGTTTCATCTTGCCGGCATATCCGAAGACACCATCAAACTCCACATTTTTCCGTTCTCACTCGTTGATCATGCAAATCTGTGGCTTGAGTCCCTCCCACAGGGATCTATTGCTACTTGGGCTGCCATGCAGACCTAGTTTCTTGAGAAATACGATCCTCCGGCTAAGGCCGCTCGTTTGCGTAACCAGATTCATTCTTTTCAGATGAAGGAAACCGGGAGCTTCTACGAGGCGTGGGAGAGATTCAAAAATCTACTTGCTTTATGTCCGAACCACGGCCTACAAGACTGGGCAGTTATTGAGAAGTTCTATAACGGAGTGACGTACGCGACTCAGAGTATGCTCGACACGGCTGCTGGAGGTAAATTATTGACGACGAAGGATACTGATGAGTGCATTGCTTTATTTAACGGGTTAGCCATGAGTGGATACCAGCGACCACCCACTAAGAGTACCAAGACCGTTGATTCACTATCACGCGGCATGCATTTGGTCGACACGAGCACTGCACTTGCGGCACAGGTTGAGGCGTTGGCAAAGATCGTGAAGGACTTGCAGGTGAAAAGTAAATTGTGCGAGATCTATAGAGGGGGGCATGATACCATTCAGTGCCACGTAGGTTTCCAGGAGGAGGCGGTTGACTTTGTTTTAGCAATCCGAACCGAAATCAAAACTCTTTCAATTCTTATAATTCAGGGTGGAGAGGTAACCAAAATTCCAACTGGAGGAACAGAAATCAGTCCTGCTTCCATCAGCGCCAGAGTCTATTCTAGGATTCCGGTGAGGGAACGAGTAATGGGGAGAAGAAACCCACATTAGAGGAGATGATGGCACAACAGACATAGATGTTGTCGCAGCTTATGACTCGAGAGGACTCCCGTCACAAAGAGACTCAAGAGAAATTTCGGGAGCATGAGTTGATGTGCGAATATATATATATTAAATAAAACACGAATCGCAACTAAGCTTTAAAAACCAAACAATTTATCCTAGTTCACACAAACGGCAAGTGTACCGGTCGCGTATAGCAAAGATAAGAAAAGTTCGGATATCGAACTCGAAGGCACGTGAGAACGGCTCAGATTATAAACCCTAATCCAAGTCCTACCTAAAAATATTTAATTGATTTTATTAATTTTTTATTTTAATTAACTTAAAACTAACTTACTTAACTTAACGAAACTAACAAGAAAACTTAATAGCACTAACGAAGCTCTTAGCAAATATGGAGAAACGACTACCTAGGCAAGAATCATATTGACAGTTCAACGGCTAATGGAATTAACTAATTGCACGACACCGGGATCTTAAAATAATCAACTAAAGCTCATTAAAGTTCGCTAGATTACCTCTCGGTCTCACCAACTAAACCTCAATCTAAGAAGATTGAATATATGCACCGGGATAAAGATTACTAAGGTACCCTAATTACGCATCTCCTCTCGGACTCAACGACACAAAACCCGCTTAAAATTGGTACTAGCAATTATAGGGATAAAGGTGTAACCGTATTTAATTCGATTTAAGACACATATTTGCACGCAAAACTAAACCTGACAAGACCAAAACTCGCTCTCGCGCAATTCTAACCTAACCGAATAAAGACGCGAGACAAACCGACTCCCTATTACCTCTCGGTCGCAAGGAAGGTGAAACTATTGAATTTTAATAATTAATCACACTCAAGATTCCTATGGCCGCGCTAACCACAAATAGATCAAAAACACCAAGTCTAAGACCTAAACAAATAACCCTAACTAGAAGATACAAAATCAATCAATCAAGGCAATAAGGAGAATCATATGAAAAAATTATATAAAAACAATAACTAACACATCCAAGATCAAAATAGAAAAAGCTTTTCAATAGTAATACGTCATGTAATTTATAAAAACCAAATAAACCGTCAAGCAAAATCAATATTCATCAAAGCCTAGGTAGCTAGGGGGTTTAGCCGACAGTCATACTCAAGAACATAACAAAATAAATAGGTCTAAAAACTGAATTCATAATGAAAACAATAAATTCAAACCACAAAATAATGATGTTTGGATGAGTATATATCAATCTTAAACGCTCTCTATGCTCAAACCAACCCGTGATTGCTTCCCTTTTCTTCTCTCCTTGCGTGACCTCTGAAAACAGGGGCGCACCCCCACAAAAATTCTCCAAGATAAAACCTTCTCCTTTCCAAAGTCAAGGCCGACCCCCCAATGCCTCTGACGTCATCCATTTATATTTCCCTTTCGCGACCTTTGTTAGGTTTTTTCTTTTATTTTCTTGCGTCTGCTTCCAAATCAAACATCTTCATTCGGCCCATTAAATCTAACCAATTAGTTGTGGCGGGCCTATATTACAAATAAACATTGGGTTAAAAAAATTCAGAACATAAGCAATTTGAGTGGGAAGTCACATGACAATTCTTTTCAATATCTCGTAATTATAAAGTCATAGTTCACATTTAATCATTTTCTATTTAGACTCATTACGTATGAAAACCATAAATCACCTACTACCTCATGGCTCTCCTCACAAGGCTCCTTCTTGATCCCCACACTTGGCTCGTTATATAATAGATCTTCAAGTAACTTTAAATCACCAAGTGGGTCAAACTCTCCTTCATCCATCATGGTAAAATCCACCAATCGTCACCAAACTCACCCCTAAACTCGTTCTCCCATGAAGGAACATACTCTCTGACTTCTTTTCCAACCCCAAATTCTCAAATTCGATAATCGGCTCCCGAAGTTGTGATTGACTCATTAAACCAAGCCGAATTCCATCTAAGGCTTGTTGGGTCGGAAATGGGGCATTTGGATTTGTATCATGGATGATGCGCAACCAATCATACAGTACCTCATCCGGATCTGGTATTGGCTCAACGAATTCACCGGATGAGTTTTCATAAACTAGAAGATTCCCCCTTAAATCAAACATCAAACATAACCGGGGTTTCACTCGATTTTTCGCTTTGCAATCTAGAATCCTCTTTATCTCCATCTGCCAAATGGTGTAACGTTTTTGTTCTTTGAAGCCATTCCCGTAAGTCTCCATAACTACACACTTAAACAGAAACGGATCACGGGCACCAGATAGTAGTAGACGAAAATTAATTAAAATTAAACTAAAACTAGACAATTAATAATAAAATAAAAATTAAACTAACTATATTAATCTAGATATACGCAAAAATACAAAAGGCAAGTCCCCAAATTCGGGTCGCTCTCTAATCGCCTCAACCCGTGTCCCCGGCAACGGCGCCAAAAACTTGATGTGCGAATATATATATATATATATATAAATAAAACACGAATCGCAACTAAGCTTTAAAAACCAAACAACCTATCCTAGTTCACACAAACGGCAAGTGTACCGGGTGCGTATAGCAAGATAAGGAAAGTCCGGATATCGAACTCGAAGACACGTGAGAACGGCTTAGATTATAAACCATAATCCAAGTCCTACCTAAAAATATTTAATTGATTTTATTAATTTTTTATTTTAATTAATTTAAAACTAACTTACTTAACTTAACGAACCTAACAAGAAAACTTAATAGCACTAACGGAGCTCTTAGCAAATATGGAGAAACGACTACCTAGGCAAGAATCATATTGACAGTTCAACGGCTAATGGAATTAACTAATCGAACGACACCGGGATCTTAAAATAATCAACTAAGGCTCATTAAAGTTCGCTAGATTACCTCTCGGTCTCACCAACTAACCCTCACAAATCTAAGAAGATTGAATAAATGCACTGGGATAAAGATTACTAAGGTACCCTAATTACGCATCTCCTCTCGGACTCAACGACACAAAACCCGCTTAATATTGGTACTAGCAATTATAGGGATAAAGGGGTAACAGTATTTAATTCGATCTAAGACACATATTTGCACGCAAAACTAAACCGGACAAGACCAAAACTCGCACTCGCGCAATTCTAACCTAACCGAATAAAGAGGCGAGACAAACCGACTCCCTATTACCTCTCGGTCGCAAGGAAGGTGAAACTATTGAATTTTAATAATTAATCACACTCAAGATTCCTATGGCCGCGCTAACCACAAATAGATCAAAAACACCAAGTCTAAGACCTAAACAAATAACGCTAACAAGACGATACAAAATCTATCAATCAAGGCAATAAGGAGAATCGTATGCAAAAAGTTATATAGAAACAATAACTAACACATCCAAGATCAAAATAGAAAAAGCTTTTCAATAGTAATACGTCATGTAATATATAAAAACCAAATAAACCGTCAAGCAAAATCAATATTCATCAAAGCCTAGGTAGCTAGGGTGTTTTGCCAACAGTCATACTCAAGAACATAACAAAATAGATAGGTAACTGAATTCATAATGAAAACAATAAATTCAAACCACAAAATAATGATGTTTGGATGAGTAGATATCAATCTTAAACGCTCTTTATGCTCAAATCAACCCGTGATTGCTTCCCTTTTCTTCTCTCCTTATGTGACCTCTGAAAACAGGGGCGCACCCCCACAAAAATTCTCCAAGATAAAACCTTCTCCTTTCCAAAGTCAAGGCCGGCCCCCAATGCCTCTGACGTCATCTATTTATATTTCCCTTTCGCGACCTTTGTTAGGTTTTTTCTTTTATTTTCTTGCGTCTGCTTCCAAATCAAACATCTTCATGCGGCCCATTAAATCTAACCAATTAGTTGTGGTGGGCCTATATTACAAATAAACATTGTGTTAAAAAATTCAGAACATAAGCAATTTGAGTGTGAAGTCACATGACAATTATTTTCAATATGTCATAATTATAAAGTCATAGTTCACATTTAATCATTTTCTATTTAGACTCATTACGTATGAAAACCATAAATATATAACTAGAATTTAAATTAAAGTATGTGACGCACCGACTTAATAAACCAATAACTAGTTATTATTGTTGAGTTGGTTTCTCGTTTAATCTCGTAGTCTCTTGACATATTTAATTCAAATACGAACTACTTTAGACTGATATTTAATAAACATCAACTCAAAATTAGTTAAAAGTGTAGGAAATACTTATACGAATTATATATATTTTTAAGCACATCACGAGTCATTCATGAGAAATCAGGGAGCGTCAATTCAGAATCTTGACATCCTCAACCCTGGATTTCAAAAAACACGCGGTGGCAAATTTGTAAATTATTTCAAATCGTTTCCATCCTAATTAGCCGTTGCATAGATTTAACCATCGTCACCGGCGTCATTTGCAGATACACACTTCAATTGTTTTTGAATTGAAATACGCCATTTGTAGGAACCCAGTTGCAGACGTTCCATATTTTGGTCATATGATCAAATCGATGATCAAATTGACGGTCGATTGATAATTGTTTGATGATTACAAGATTATATGAAGTGATTTCAGTGTTCAATTTCATGTTATAGGTGTTTAATTTTTTTATGTTAGTTTAGAAGTTCTGTTTAGAAGGTCAGAACTTCTAAACTTTTTTGAACACCCAGAACTTCTTTGAACGTATTAGAATGCTTAAAGATGTTCATTTTTTTTAACACCCAAAACTTCCTTGAACGTATTAGAACATTTAAAGATGTTCATTTTTTTCTAACACCCAGAACTTCTTTGAACGTATTAGAACATCTAAAGATGTTCTATTTTGGTCAGAACGTTTAAAGGTCTTCAGTTTTGTTTCAGAATGTTTAAACATAATATTTTGAACCATAATCAGAGCTCGATTGAGTGCATTATTTATGCAATTCCATAATCGATTGATGAATCTAAATACTTCTACACATCAATTCGATTGATTAAATCATCAATTTTTGATCAATTTTGAAGATTTCTTGATGTTCAATGCCGTTCGATTTTGATTTGGTTTTTGACTTTAGAGTTTTCATACTTTAAGTTGTGATTAGAGTTTAGAAATTAGATTAGATTGAGCGACGAGTTCCGAATTTGGATCAGAGTCGATTTGTATCGACGAATTTTGATCGCGAACTACTGTTGGGTTATTTACGAAATTGCCACTGCGTGTTTTTTAATCTAACACTCTGGAAGATCGCGTACGTAATGTATGATAAGTCATTATTGTACGTTAACCCACCCCTATATATAGTATTTGAAGCAGTTGTTCGAATTCCTTATGATACGCAACTGAAACAAGTTCTTGCTAATGGTAAAAAAGGGGCTTTGATTGTAGGGGCTGTTCTTATTTTACCAGAGGGTTTTGAATTAGCCCCTCCCGATCGTATTTCCCCCGAGATAAAAGAAAAGATGGGTAATATGTCTTTTCAGAGCTATCGCCCCAATCAAAAAAATATTCTTGTCATAGGCCCTGTTCCTGGTCAGAAATATAGTGAAATGACCTTTCCTATTCTTTCCCCGGACCCCGCTACTAAGAAAGACGTTCACTTCTTAAAATATCCTATCTACGTAGGTGGAAACAGGGGAAGGGGCCAGATTTATCCTGACGGGAGCAAAAGTAACAATACAGTTTATAATGCTACAGCATCAGGTATAGTAAGCAAAATCCTACGAAAAGAAAAGGGGGGATACGAAATAACCATAGCGGATGCATCGGATGGATGTCAAGTGGTTGATATTATCCCTCCGGGGCCAGAACTTCTTGTTTCAGAAGGCGAATCTATCAAATTGGATCAACCGTTGACAAGTAATCCTAATGTGGGCGGATTTGGTCAGGGAGATGCAGAAATAGTACTGCAAGATCCATTACGTGTACAAGGCCTTTTGTTCTTCTTCGCATCTGTTATTTTGCCACAAATATTTTTGGTTCTTAAAAAGAAGCAGTTCGAGAAGGTTCAATTGTCCGAAATGAATTTCTAAACTCGCGTATTTATCGACATCAAGTTTTTAAAAAGAACCAAATTCTTTTTAGTAAATATGATATAAAAAAAGAAATTATAAAAGCCCTTTTTATACTATTTTTCTACGAAATGCCGGTAATTCCTTGTACCATATTCCTAGCCATAGTATGTAGATTGTGAAGAAGACTGTTTGACTTGACCCCCTCTTTCTTTTTTTGTTTGTTTTTTTTTTTCAAAAAACCGGGGTGATGTTATTATGTTGCTATTGTGAGATTGAAATGTCATAAAATGCATTTGATTCTAATACAATTTACTTTGGCTAGATCCTATCCAAAAGGAAACGCGAAATAGAACGGATAAATGAAGGGAACAAATATTTCTGGGAGGGGTTATTCGTCTTACTAGTCTTCGACACAAGAAAAGGATTTTTCACACCCTTTTCTTGTGTCGAAATAATAATGATTCTTTATCTTTATACTGTTCGTCAAACATTCCTAGTTTTTTTTTCGATTTTTTAGAGACGTATCAGAACGTTTTTTAGAGTTATTACGTATTTTTTTCTTATTATTATATTATCTTATCATAATAAATAATTACGTATACATAATTACGTATACTATAAATATAAAATACTATAAAAGTGGTGGACAAACAAAAGAGGAGGGGAAAATTGATTGAGTAAATAGAACTTATTCAATGAACTTATAAAAAAATCTTCTGATTATTAAGAACTCAACGGGACCTTCTCCCTCAAATCAGACAAACAAAGAAGGGAATCCGTTAAGTTCTTACGCTTTCATGTATACAACTCAATTCATCCTATTACTACAGGGATGAACCCAATCCGGAATATGAACCATAAAAGAAAACGCCTACTAAACCGATCACAAGAATACCAGCTACAGTACCTATTATCCAAAGAGGAATTCTTCCAGTAGTATCGGCCATTTCCGCCACTTCCCTCCACATTTCATCAAGTGGTCATGCTAGAGACATAAACAGTCATGGATAATTATGAGATGAGATCCTTCCGAATGGGCTAAGAGAGAGAATACCTAGAATGATTAGTCTATTATTTTAGTTCTCTCTCGTTTTCTTAATTGAAGAAATAATTGGAAAATAAAACAGCAAGTACAAAAATGAGTAATAACCCCCAGTAGAGGCTGGTACGATTCAATTCAACATTTTGTTCGTTTGGGTTTGATTGTGTCGTAGCTCTATAATTCGGATTAGGTTTATCGTTGTATGAACCGCATTGCTGATATTGACCCCAAAAAAGAAACGGTAGGTACAGCTAGGCCGTGAACAGCCAACCATCGCACTGTAAAAATTGGATAGGTTCGATCTATGGTCATTGAGGCCTCCTAAAAAGATCTACTAAATTCATCGAGTTGTTCCAAAGAATCAAAACGGCCGGTGATTAATGGAATTCCTTGTCGGTTCTCTGTGAAATACTCGTTTGGCCGAGGGCTTCCAAACACATCGTAAGCTAAACCAGTGCTGACGAATAACCAACCCGCAATGAATAGGGAAGGTATAGTAATGCTATGAATGACCCAGTAGCGAATACTGGTAATAATATCAGCAAAAGAACGTTCTCCCGTGCTTCCAGACATGCTGAGCTCCACATATTCTTGTACAGTTAAAAGGGGATCGATTCCGTAAAAGATTGGATCAGTAAATGTAAATTCACTGAAAAAATCTTATATATATATATATAAGAGTTAAAAAAAAAACAATTGTTTTGTGAGAAGTGTGAGAATAACTTTAAAATAAAACAAACCACCTAAATATGACCCTATACCATGTAAATATGAAACAATACAATTATTTAGAAACTACCAATCTCAACCATTATATCATAGATCCAAGGGTTTAGATCTATTCTTATTCTTCTCACAATAATATTGTTTTTTACGTTAACCCTACCCTATATATATATATAGATATATATATATATATATAGAGAGAGAGAGAGGAGGGTTAACCTATAATAATAGGTTATCGTACATTAGGTACGCGAGACCCTGCTCCACCAGATCCTAATTGCAATTAAAACTACGCTGTGGCATAATTGTAATTAAATAAAAAAATACTTCTCGCACAACAGATCGTCATTTGCTGCAAGCCTTCAACCATAATCAAATCATCCACAAAACTAAAGCATAATCAAAATCGATAAACCCATTATCGCTATAGTTTAATAATCTTCAAATTGATCAAAAATTGTTGATTTAATCAATAGAATTGATGTGTAGGAGGCTTTAGAATCATCAATCGATTATGAAATTGCATAATAATACACTTAATTGAGATATGATTAGGGTTCATGTTAACGTTCTGCACAAAAACTTTAAACGTTCTGGAATTTTTGTACAGAACCTCTAAACTTTTTGTACAGAACTTCTAAATTTTTTGTCTAGAACTTCTAAAGTAAAATTTTTAGACCAAAATGAAGAAAATGTTTAAACGTTCTGACCAAAAATGAACAAAAAGTTTAAACGTTCAACTAATACGTTCTGATCAAAACTACAAATTTAAACGTTCTAACCAAAACGAACACCTTTAAACGTTCAAGATTAGATGTTCTGTACCGAAAACTTTAGAAGTTCTAACAAAAGGTTTAGAAGTTCTATACCAAAACTTTAGAAGTTCTATACAAAAACTTCAGAAATTCTGTACCAAAACTTTAAAGTTCTAACAAAAGGTTTAGAAGTTCAATCTAAATTCCGCCCTTAAAACGTTCTAAGGTTAAACCTTTAAACGTTAAGGCAAAAAAACTTTAAACGTTCAAGCCAAATTTCGCGAAGGAATGTGACAAACCAAGGAAAGAATACACTGGACCTCGTGGTCAAAGTCAAAATGCTTCTACACCATAAGGAAGTGATGCTGAAAAGAAACCATCTTCTTCTACAACACAAGCAATGTTAGCAGATGGAACTGATTGGTCACAACGGTTACTATGCAATGATGTTCAAGCAAATTTGGCTATGTTTGGGTTACATAAAGATTGTCAAGATGCTACTGGTAGTGAGATGTCTTCCGATAATGATTCTGGATCTGATTCTGACGACTCTTGTGACAAGTCTTCTGAATCAATGTTTGCTTGCATGGCCAAGATCAATGAGGTTAGTAACTCTATTTCTGCTACTTCATTTGTTAAAGCATCATGTGTTGACTGTGAATCTAATAAATCCAAGTTAGAAGCATTGAAAAATCAAAATGATAATCTTATAAGAGAAATTGCTTCTCTTAAGGATACTTATCGACAATCTCTTGAATCTCAAAGGAGATCTCGAGAAAAGATTGAAGCATTGTCGACAAGTAACCACGATCTCAAAGCCGATTTACCTGTGAAAATGACCATTAATGATCAAAAGTTTCAGGAAATTTTGAAACATCGTTCTAAGATAACTGAGCTTGAGAATGAGGTTCTTGAGTTGAAGAACAAATTGGGGAAATTTAGAAATTCATCTTTTCTGTTGAATGAAATCACTGAGGTATCTGGAAAACAAAAGGATTCCAAGAAAGGTATTGGTTTTGTTGAAATTCCACCACCTTTTCATAATGATTATAAAATTAACCCTTTTGCAAGAAAAGAAGAGGATTTGATTCAAAAGGAATCTGTGATTTCTGAAAAACCTAAATTGGTTAAACCTGAAATTGTCAAACCTCAAGTTGCTCCTCAAAAACCTCCTGTGGAAAGTAAAAAGGTCTTTGTTGAAAATGTTGACAAAGTGATTATTGAAGATGTGTTTGAACCTGAGATTATACACAAGAATAAGAACATTCCTAGTTCTAATCATATTCTTTGCGAACCTCAAGAGTTTGAGGAAGCTGTGTATGGTTCATTCAAGTCTCAAATGAACAAGGAAGAAACTGTGAAAACCAAACCAGTGAGGGCAAAGAAGTCAGTTAAACCAAAGATTTCTGACGAGGACTTAATGCGTTTCATTAATCCTCCGAGTTCTAAGTCTTCATCGGCTAGAGTTTTTAAGTTAAAGGGAATGGATACGATGTTCACTGAAAATGATATTCCAATAAGTATTATCAAACCTGAACTTATTGAGAGTGTTTTTGTCAATGAAACTTCAAAAATTCAAGAACTTGAACGTGTGTATGCTCAAACAAAAACATCAGTTCAATCTGACCCATTGACTAAGGCAAAACAACTTTTAAAACAAGCTAAGAAAATTAACTTTGTGAAGTCAACTGGGACAGATACACTAAAAAGCTTTTCGAACTGTTCTAATTTAGATTTTTATTTAAAGAAGAAATCTGAATTATCTGATGAGTTTGCTAAGAGCATGACTAAACATGTGAGTCATCATCAACCGTCTGCATCATTTATTCCAATTACTTCTCAACATCATCATGTAGACATGCGAAGTTGTTTTCTTTGTGGTCAACAAGGTCATGTTGTGAGGAATTGTAGTCAGCAAAACTATCAGAATCTTCATCCTTTTATCAAGGACAAATCTAAGCCAATTCCATTGGTCAGGGAGATTTTGAAACGACCTGTGTTGTATGCTGATGATACTCATATTTTGTTCTCTAATGTGAATCCTCCGAAGGTTCTTCATGTCAATGAGACACACGGTCAAGTGAAACCAAAATTCGTTCCAACTAAACCCATATGTCAAAACAAGAATTCAAACATTGTTCAGGCAGCTTACTTAAGACGAAAGTCTAGGAAGCCGGTAACTTATTCACAAGTGGCTGAACAACAATTGAAATCTGTTAAAGTTAATGATCAAAGAGAAAACCAAAAGGTGCCCAAGACTGAGGCCTGGGCTGCCTTTTTGAACTAATCACTTTTGTTTGTGTGTAGGGTTCATCCAAGACTATTTCTGGTGAAAACTGGAACATGGATAGCGGATGTTCTCGCCATATCACTGGAAATCTCAACCTCTTATCAAATGTTAGAAATATTCAAGGGGGTTATGTAGCGTTTGCAGGGAATTCTGGGGGCATGATCACACAAGAGGGTGAAGTTTCAAATGGTCACATTACGTTTGAGAAAGTGAATTATTGCGACAAAGTTGATCATAACTTATTGAGTGTATTGCAGATTTGTGATAAAAAGTACACTACGGTATTTACTGATAAAGAATGTCTTATCTTGAAACCGGGTTATGTTATTCCCGAGGACATGGTTGTCATGCGATCACCACGATCAAATGATATTTATGTCTTAAATATGAGTTCTAAAGTATCCACATTGATCGAAACATGTTTTGTCTCGAAAGCAACCGAGAAAGACTCGATTCTATGGCATCGTAGAATGGGTCACATACATGTCAGAAAGATGAATTATTTAATGGCAAATGACTTAGTTGAGGGTGTCTAGTTAAATAATTTTAAGTTATCCGATCACTGCGTTGCATGCAAAAAGGGCAAGCAGAAGAAGAAGACACATTCCTCTAAGTTATTGAATTCCATTGATACTCCTCTTGAACGACTTCATATGGATTTGTTTGGTCCAGTGAATCGTGCGAGTATTTCTGGAGACTGGTATTGTCTTGTAGTGACTGATGATTATTCAAGATACTCTTGGGTGTTATTTATGAGTTCGAAAGATCAAACACCGGTTTTGGTACAGAACCTTATTACTAAGATCGAATCACTGTATAAACAAAAGGTGAGGAGAATCCGAAGTGATAATGGTACTGAATTCAAAAACACTATGTTGGATTTCTTTTGTATTCAAAAGGGAATTCACCGAGAATATAATGCACCTTACGTACCTCAACAAAATGGTGTTGCTGAACGGAAAAATAGAACTCTGATTGAAGCTGCACGCACAATGCTTGCTGATTCTAAGCTTCCTGTCCAATTCTGGAATGAGGCAGTGAATACAGCTTGTTATACGCTTAATCGAGTTCTAACTGTGAAACGACTCAAGAAAACAAGCTACAAGCTTTTAAATAATAGAAAACCTAATTTAAAGTACCTGGAACCATTTGGGTGTCCGTGTACAATGTTGAAGAAGGATTCGGGTAAATTTGAAGAAAAAGCTATCGAAGGGTATTTTTTGGGGTATGCATCTCCAAAGAAAAGGGTTTTTAATTTCACATCTGGTTAAGTTGAAGAATGGTACCATGTGGACTGTCAAAAGTACACAACTCCTCCTTAAGGGAAAGGTCCAGACTGGATGTTTGCTACGATAGTTTATTTAATTCATTTACTCCTTCGACTGAACACATTGACGAAGATCTGGTTCGTGCATACTTTGAAGATCATTTGACAATTCCAAGATTTTCAAGTTCTAATGATGTTGAAGCTCAACCAGATGCTCCAACTGAAGAAACTCAAGTTGTTTCTCCAGTTGCTATTGATAATGTTTCTTCTTCTTTTGATGATGATCAAGCTGTAGATCAAGTTTTCGGTGTTTCTGACAACACTAACTCAGCTATGGTTCCGGAAATTGTCGTCCCTTTCACCGAGGATTATGGGACGGGTCAATTGCTCATGAGCATATGGTAGATCAACCTAATTTTTTCCACTATGCCACATATGTCCTACTCCAGGCTCCTAGAGTATTTCATTTGAACAATAATCTCACCATTGAGTTGATCTTGTGGAAGATATCCCGCAACTGCCGATTCATCGTTCTCATCCTACACAAAACATTATAAGATATCCCTTTGTCGGTATCCAAACCAGGAGCAAGTCATGTACAATTAACAAATGTCTCTTTGCTTGTTTTATATCTCAAGTTTAACCCAAGGATTACAAGGTGGCGCTCAAGGAAAACTTCTGGGTAGAAGCAATGCATGAGGAATTGTTACAATTCAAGAAATTAAGTGTTTGGAGACTGGTAAAGAAACCTAAAAACAATTGGCACAAAATTGGTCTTTAGGAACAAGAAGGATGAAAAGGGGTTATCATAAGAATAAAGCACAACTGGTGGTGCAAGGTTTCTCACAACGTGAAGGCTTGGATTACGATAAAGTGAATGCTCTGGTGGCTAGGCTAGAGGCTATCCGTCTCTTCTTAGCTTATGCCTCTTTCATGAACTTTGAAGTTTACCAAATGGAAGTCAAGACTTCCTTCTTGTATGGAAAAGTAAAAGAAGAAATCTATGTCAAACAACCATCGAGTATTGAAGATGCTGATCGTCCTGATTACGTTTACCGCCTTGATAAATCTCTCTATGTCCTGCATCAAGCACCTCGTGCTTGGTACACTACTTTGCTGAACATCTCTTGAAAAATGGCTACAGAAGAGGCTTAAATAAGATCTGGTCAGTTCATGCCCTAATTAACCTATCAATTGTTGTTTAAAATCGATGTATCTTATAATGTTGAACTCGTTAATACCTTAGGAACAATGTTCAATCAACAAAAACTTGTTTATAGAGTTTCTTTTTGGTTTTCTCTCTTTTCAAGGTTTGCAGATCTAAATGAATGAGGACCATTCGTTTAATGTAGACTCTTATACATTACTTCTTTGCACGCAAACCAAGGTGCACTAATGAGTCTATTCGTTAAGTTTAAACTAACGAATGAGCACTCATTCGTTAGTTTTTTCGCTAAGAACACTTAATGAATCAACTCATACGTTATCATCAAATGAATAGCCATATATTCGTTAGCCATTCGTTATCCATAAGTAACGATTTATGTTCATTCGTTATCAGATCAGCGGAAGCAAATTTCTCAATAACGAATGTGTTCCATTCGTTATCAAACACACAGTGAATGATCACCATTCGTCATTTACGTTTAATGAATGAGTTCCCATTCATTACAACAGTGCAATGAATGGGATGGATTAAAAAAAATGGAAATTTTACCATTTAAATAACAATCAAAACCTAAATTTTGATAATCAATACATTAGAAATTTATCCAACACGTAAGAACCATAATTTAATATGTTTTACGTTAAACCACATAACTTAAAACGTGAGAAACTCTTTTAGATTTTCTTTTCAAAATATTACCCCTTAGTTCGGAAATCGAAAATAAAACAGATACAAAATATTTTTGAATTTTTGAATATTTTGAAATTAAAAACATAATAAAAAATGAAACTAAAAACTAATATAAAATGTAATCTATGAAAGCGGTACATATTTTTGTGAGTTGAGAAGAGAAACGTGTTGATCAAGAAATCGTCCATAACATGTTTATATTTTGGCTTTTATTATGTCTGACGTTAAGTCGGTTATTGATATTGTTGTCCACTTAAATCTTATAACAAATTTTTTCAAGCATTTATGTGATATGTTTAAGTTTCAATTAAGGCACAAGATATTAGAAACTCGGTCTCTAATCTCAGTTCAGGCTTAATTTGATTTTTACCATGTCACCCCAAATTGACTTAAACCATTAAGCTTGATGATCAAAATATATATGATTTATAGTATTTGAGCAATGTTAGCAAATAATCCCCACTACAAGGTATAACCCCATGATCAAGCAATACACCAAGCTTCCTTTACTATGAATGAGAATGCACGAGTTCATCTGTTTGGCTTGCAGACATTGCATCCCTTGGGCTCAGTTTCTTATGGGTATTAAGATGCACACAAGGGAGGAACAATGTATGACTAACAGCGTGTTTGATCAAGTCTATAGTGAATTTTTACGTAGTACAACAGTTATCAAGTTTATTGACTTATAAGGGTTTGCTCTTAAAGCATTTTAATATTCACATTTGTGAATACCCGGATGATAAACCGCATAAAGACTCATAGTGTCCAGAAACGAAATTTATATCGTTGTGGTTGGCTTTACTGTAGGTTCCCAGCCGGATCTACACGGAAGTATCACGTACTATGTAGGTGCGGAATCCCTACGTAAGATGATACGAGCGTAGGATGCGATATACGTTAAAACCAAGCACAAATACACGTTACAATACTCAAAAGACACGTTGTATTGCAACCCTTCAACACGTGATGTTCAATCACAATTACACGTACTGCAAAAAAAATCTCCTTAAACAAGCCGTAGCCAAGGCTTATAAAGCCTTTGACAACTTCGCCTAACAGACTAGGCGAAGTTGTCAATAACTTCGCTTGTCCACAAGTTCGCTTATATTAGGCGAACTTGTGAGACAACCTATACAAATCAAAACAAAACCAACTAACACGATTACAGACACTAGATACTGAACTACTGACATAATGCACCAGACTCCCCCTTGGCAGTAGCTTCATATCTCTATCTTCAATCACTTGTCTTGTAATCCCAAAAATCTCGAGTCACTCGTCTTCAAGCATGAACGCCTTCTCTGACACAAACGGAAACTACTCTCTTATATTTCTTGGCTGCATCTTTCCATGCAGGAATATAGAATATCTTTTTCTCGTCTAGCACCTGCAAGTCAGCTTGAGACAAATTTACCAAGTGCATAGGATCATACATTCTCAGCACCTCTTGTTCATCTTCATCCTCCATAACCGCTTCTGTTTGACTATCGACATACCACCATTTCAGATTCTTTAAGACATCCTTGGGCATTTGTTTCATCGGCACTTCTTTTAAACACCGGATAGGCTTATACTTCATTACCATCCAAGATTTTCCATCAGCTCTCATTCCTCTGTCTTTATCTTCAACAAGCTTCCCTTTCTGCGGCTTTAACAACTCGAACTTTTTCTCTTTTATACTTTCTTTCCACACGATCTTCCCAATAATCCTAGCCATATTATCATCACTCCTGTTTATCAACCCCAACTTGGCCAAATCCTTCACCACACACTCAGGCAAGGTATTCAATGATCTCAACAACCTCTTGAAGTACTGAATCCCATCGTAACGTTTAATCACAAATAGCCTCAACTGCTCATCATACAACCAGCATATAATCCCCTTCTTTGATTCAGCATACCCTTTGATATTATAACTCTTTTTAAACATAGTTGGAACCGCTGGCTTCTTTGTCTTTACGAACCATTGAGCGTGCCTTCTTTCCATATCAGCTGCTCTTCCCATTCAGTCTCATCGCTTCCCATATCTTGACCCATATTTGACTTATCAACTTCTGGAATATCATGCTCAACATTATCCTCCACAATCTCTCCCTCTTCAATCTCACTGTCAATCACAATCTCGGCTCCTATCTTCTCAATCTCTTCAACCGGTAACACATCGTCGTCACCTACAATATCGTCATCCAACATCTCCTCGTCATCCACTACCACCACATCATCACCCCCTGATCCACCTGTTGCACCAGTTGACCCCCCCTGAGATGTGGAAGTCCCAAGAGTTTGTTCAGTTCTTGGCAACTCACCACCTGCACCTTTCGATGCATTGGGATCATCGTCTCTATCATTACTCTTCTTCGTCCTCAACTCATCGCTCTTGTAGCTCGTCTCCCCCTGAGATGCTAAGAACTGTTTTAAAGCATCAAAAAGTTTACCGTGCTCAACCAGGAGGGACGACTGAATCTGATTTTCTGCAACAAGGCGCTGAATAGCGTGAGTCTGGATCAGGTTGATTCTTGATTGTTCTGCCATGACCCTTTCAAGAGCTGCTATCCTGTCTGAGTTAGATAAAGTTGCATCAAAATCAAATCTCATTTGAGAAATGTCTTGAGCATACGGTGGAGGGATTCCCAAGGTAGCCGAAACATCATAAACAGGCTGAAAAGTAACCGCAGGTGGTATTGTAACAGATAAACCCGCGGTGGCAACCAAAGTCGACTCAACAAATCTTGCCACAACCTCCGATGGAGTAAGAGTAGGAGGTGGCAAGGAAACAATTTCTGGAGCCGAAAACTGAAAAGTAGTGGGTGGAATGCCAAAGGAAGATGATGTAGATATCACGGGAACACCCGAGGTGATCGGTCCTGTCACAGTCATCAAAGCAGGGACCATAGTCATACCAGATAGGCGGGTGGAGAGAAACGAACCACCCTCGAGCTTTCACTAGCTCCCGAGCCTTCACCCGTTCTGACCCTTTTCGATCGACGAATCAACCGATCTAACTCCTCCTCAAAGTCCGATTCACTGTCATCTGTGCCTTTCTTTCTTTTTCCATGAATTCTTTCTTGGGCGACCAGAATCTGTCTTGCTTCAGCAATATCATCAACTGAGGAGTCAGATTCGGTTCTTTCAGAATCAGCTACAGACGTAGCTACCAACGACACATCAACACCAGAAACCTTCGTTACTGAGACCTGAATCTCTGCCTCAGGATCAACTCGCTCCATATCAAAGAACCCTTGGCCACCAAAAGCATCTTTAAGGTCTACATATTCCTCTGGTGCCACAACCGGAGCAGCAGGCAATGCTTGCTGTACCACAGGTGGTGGTTGAGAAACAAATGCCTGTTGTGGTGCCAAATCCCGAAACTCATCTCCACGAGGAGCAACATACGCCGGGTTTATCAAATACCCAAATAACGGAGTATGCCGAGGACGAAGCTCTGGTTTACTTCGAGCACTCGACGACCTGCATTGTGCGAATATCCTCTTACTGACACTCTCTACATATCGAATGGGACGGCGATGAGGTAGCGTAGGAGCCACATGATTCAAGATCATTTGTAAGAATCTTGGATACATCAAGAATCTTTCACGAGCTACCGCACGTCTCTGACGGTCTATTTCATAAAACACCATATGACTGAAGCTGTAAGGCTTGTTGTAAGTCAGTGCTGTCATTGCCGATTGCATCGTCGCACCCATCCCGTCCGTACCAGCCTTACGACCCGACATGTACACGATCATCACATGCATGAGAAAACGCCATTGATCCAACAAAAATCCCTTACGCCTCTGAGTGTCACCCAATGGACCGGAATAGCCCATTCGTAAAAATGCACCATCTCTGAATGGAGCAGTAAAATCTGTAGGATCATCTCTAGTTTCAGTCCCGAACTGCAAGGCGACCCTTATCTGTTCTGATGAGAATTGCACCACCTGATTGTTAACTGTGGCGCTCATGACCGTAGGCTCAACTCTACAATCATATTCTACCGTTTGCCAGAAGTCTTCAATGTTCGGCAGAGAAATGGGCAGATTGTAGTAATAGCATGGAAGATACGGGAGCGAATAAGGAAAGAGATGATCTCGCGATAATCATCAACACCGCTAGCATCCGGGTCCAGCATGATGTACATATTGTGACCCGGAAAGAATTGACGGTTGTTATCACCCCCTTCGTCACCACCAACACCACCGGCTCCTGCTACAGCTGCCATATCTGCATAACAACCGTTCTAAGTTAGAAAATCGTCAAAGCAGATCACAACTTCGCCTATTACCATGAGCGAATTTATGATAGCTTCTGGTGTACAGGCGAAGTTAGGGAAAGGGCAAAGTTGAGAACAACTTCGCCTTTACTATAACTTCGCCTGATAACAGATAAGCTTTTAAATAATATAAAGAACCAAGCGAAGTTAGGTATATGGCGAAGTTTATGATAACTTCGCCTAACTATAACTTCGCCCCTTGAACAACTTCGCCCCTGATTAGTTAAAGATTAATGCAGCAGGCTAAGTTAAGTCTAAGGCGAAGTTAAGAACAACTTCGCCTAAACCTAACTTCGCCTGAACTGAAACGGCGAATGTTCAGAAGGCCAGACGAGGTTGTTTGGTGAATTTGGTGATTGTGGACAATAAAAACATGTTACAAAAGAGATCTAGACGATCAAATTGGTTACGGACACTTCAAAAAGAGTTTGAAAAGTGGGTGTGTAATGATTTGCATGAACGAGGTCCCAAATTGGACCAAAACGACATCTGATTAACATGATTGACACGAATTATAAGTCATCCCGACCCTACACACCATTAATACGGATTGAAATTGAGAAAAATAACAATGTTTGATTCGAGAGGTAACTTCGCCGAGGGTTTAATATGATAAGTTCGCCGATAACTTCGCTGGGTTTTATGAAAAGTGAAAAGTGTTTGACCAGTAACTCTCTTTATATAGGGTTTAAATTATACTGGCGAAGTTAGGGTTAACTTCGCTTACCCCTTAACTTCGCCTGTTAACAATTTCGCCTCTTCAATAACTTCGCTTAGTATTAAACTTTGAACATTATGCAATTGTCTTTTAAAAACTTCCTTTAAAGATTTAAATGTTACGATCAGAGACCAAGTAACCAAGCTTTGAAACATAAAACGAAATACACATGAAAATTTTAGTAATTAAGTACACGGGATCAAATTTCAGTCTTGTCGGGGACCAGCATGTTTTAGAAAAGATCCGAACAGGAATCATACTAATTAGATGGCTGTCACATAGATCCATGTTCAGCGGTATTATGACATAAAGAAACAGGTTGTAAGCAGGTAAATAACTTAGTATGGTTTTCATCGCTTCTGTGATACGGATTAGGTACAATTAAGCTCAAAATTTAAACGGACAACACATCAGAGATTGTGATGCCTCCCATCTATTCTCAAAGCTTATTTGACTTTCCCCGAGTCACCCCGAGTTGACCTCGACCCGTAGTGTCTGATTAAACAGTAAGTACATCTTGATCTTTAGAGTCTTCTTCCCGTTCTCTTTCTTGCCTCTTGATTGATAAGTATAACATAATAGGCTTCAGAAGGCTTAACATCATTTAAAAAAAAAAAAAAACTGAAGATATTAATACCGCCTCAAATA
Source organism: Bidens hawaiensis (assembly GCF_021521415.1). Lineage (NCBI taxonomy): Eukaryota > Viridiplantae > Streptophyta > Magnoliopsida > Asterales > Asteraceae > Bidens > Bidens hawaiensis. The sequence goes on along the minus strand of NW_027491020.1, from coordinate 7,388,870 downwards.
ATCGACGACTGCAAGTCCCGAATCTGGATCAATGCAGGTACTTGACACACCATCTTCTCGGGAATCAGAACACTTACGGGCTCGTGTATGACAGGGTAATCACTTTTCTGCCTATCATTCGGAAAGATGTATATGGAGACATGCACAACTCAGAATGATTCTCCACATTAAATCGAGAAGATTTAGTTAGTATCACTTCTACTTTTACGCACCATAAAAAGCTACCATAAAATACAATGACTGTTCTAGAGTCTTTTAGGCCTAATAACTTCACTAGTTAAGCACACATAATTAGTTTGTCTATCACTTTCCAAGGTTGGATCAATTTTCTTTTAAACATATTAAAGAAACTTCTTACGAAGTTATAGACTTGAAAAATTATATCATCTCCCAAAAAAAAAAATTTTACATTCTATCGCCCCGATCAAGTCAAAGTCATCAGGTAAACGGCTATCCTGAAGATCCAATGGATCAGCTGGACCGACCACATACGGGTATGTGTCCTTCTAACTAAGTATGAACGACTATTTTTCAGCGAAAGAACAAAACCCATCATAAACCGCCCGGTCACTTTCAGTCATCTGGTCAATGGCTATCCTCATAATCTACTAGTAGAAGTAAGGACCAAACATATCCGAAGATGTGTCCTTCAAACTGAAGCAACCGACATAATTCTAAGCGATAGTGATGGTTTTTTTTTTTTTTTTTTAATAATAGAAACGAGAAACACGGTTACTCGGGATTGATCATCCCATTAAGCTCAACAAGATTTTGAAAACGAGTTCGGTCAAAACCTTTAGTAAAAAGATCAACGAAATTATCTAACGAATCGACCTTTTCGAGCACTATTAATTTCTTCTCAGCACAATCCCTTATAAAATGATGACGAATGTTAATGTGTTTAGTTTTGCTATGTTTTACGGGATTGTTAGTTACTGAGATTGCAGCAGTGTTATCAAAGCAAATAGGAGTTTGAGTGAAATTCAGACCGTAATCGCGCAATTGCTGTTGTATCCAAAGAACCTGGGAGCAGCAGTTTGATGCTGCCATGTACTCTGCTTCACATATGGAAATGGCTACTGAGGTCTTCTTCTTGCACTGCCATGACACCAATCTTCCTCCCAGAAACTGGCATCCACCGGTTTTCGACTTCTTGTTCTGATTGCACCCTCCATAGTCAGAGTCTGTGTAAGCAACCAAGTCCAGGTCTCCCCCTTTCGTGTACCACAAACCCAGCTTAGGCTTGCCTTTGAGATACCGCAATATTCTCTTCACTCCCTTCAAGTGAGATTCCTTCGGGCATGCCTGAAATCGAGCACAAAGACAAACTGCAAACATAATATCAGGTCTAGATGCAGTTAAATACATTAAGGAACCTATGATTGCTCGATATTGGGTGGGGTCCACGTCTTCATAACTGTCCGATTCAGCACCCAGTTTGTGGTTGACGCAAACCGGAGTATCAAATGGAGTGATGTCCTCCATCTTGAAGCGTTTGAGAACGTCTTAGACATATTTAGTTTGATGGATGAACATCCCATCTTTCTTCTGATCAACCTGCAATCCTAAAAGAAAGTTAATTCACCCATTGCACTCATTTCAAACCTCTTTTTCATGACTTCTTCAAACTCCTGACACATGACGACTTTTGATGCAGCAAATATGATGTCGTCCACGTAGACTTGAACTAGTAGAAAATCTCGCCCTTTTCTCTTGACAAACAGCGTGCTGTCGATCTTTCCTTTTTCGAACCTATTTTCAAGCAGATAATCAGACAAGGTTGAGTACCAGGCACGAGGGGCCTGATGTAGACTATATAGTGCTTTACTCAGCTTGTACACATGATCAGGAAAATCAGGGTCAGGGAAACCCGGAGGCTGTTCAACGTACACTATCTCATCGACTTTACCATTCAGAAAGGCACTTTTTACATCTAACTGGAACACCTTCATCTGATTGTGTGCAGCAAATGCCAAAATAGTCGGATTGCCTCCAATCTTGCCACAGGAGCAAACACTTCATTGTAGTCGATTCCTTCTTGCTGATTAAACCCTTTTACTACCAGCCTCGCCTTGTTCCTTATGATTATCCCTTTCTCATCTCTCTTACACTTAAAGACCCACTTTGTGCCAATAGCATGTACATTCTTCGGTTTTGCAAATGATTTCCATACTTCCATCTTCTCATCTCTCTTACACTTAAAGACCCACTTTGTGCCAATAGCATGTACATTCTTCGGTTTTGCAACTGAATTAGTTTGTTTCAAAACTAGTGTTTTGATAAACATTACCTTAATATATTTTACCACTCAGGGTAAAAACCAATACCTTAATGTGTTTTTCATGAAAACACATAACTTAAAAAAATTAACTTAAAGAATCGTGGGAAAATCTTTTTGTATGTTCTTTTTCAAAATTGCCCTAAATCAAAAATAAAATAGAAATAAAATATTTTTTGATTTTTGAATATTTCGAATTAAAACTAAGACATATATGAAAACTAATATACGAAAACAGTACATATTTTTGTGAGTCAAGCAGAGAATCATATTGACCAAGAAATCTTCAATAGCAAGTTTATTCTTTGGCGTTATTATAACTGTAATATTGTTGTCCACTTAAATCATATAACAAACTTTCAACTATTTTTGTGATATAATTAAGATTCAGTTAAGGCACAAGATATCATAAACTATTAAGCTTGATGATCAAAATATATATGATTTATAGTATTTAAGCAAGGTTAGCAAATAATCCCCAATACAAGGTATACCCCCATTATCAAGAAATACACCAAGCTTCCTTTACTGTGAATGAGAATGCACTAGTTCATTTGTTTGGCTTACAGACATTGTATCTCCTGGGGTCCGTTTCTTATTGGTATTAAGACGCACACAAGGAGGAACAATGTATGACTAACAACATGTTTGATCAAGTATGTAATGAATTTGTACGTAGTACAACAGTGATCAAGTTTATTGACTTGTAAGGTTTCGCTCAAAGCATTTTAATATTCACATTTGTGAATACCCAAATGATAAACCGCATAAAGAATCATAGTGTCCAAAAACGAAATTTATATCATTGTGGTTGTCTTTACCTTAAAATCACCAATTTATTATCAAGTCTGTGTATTAAGAGAGTTCAAGATTATGAAAATTTTTTGACACGGGTTCGCTTAGTGTTTGGGTAAATCAAGGAAGACGAACGGGTTCATTCGTCCACATCTAGGGTTTTTATATTATCATATTTACACGCATCACAATGTAAAAGAATAGGCCCAGTCGTTTGTTCAAAACTAACAAATGGCCTTCCATCCGTGTTCTCATTTACGAATCAACTTTAACTTATTTTCATAACGAATAGCAAGCTAATCGTCATTCATTCATTATCTCAATCATAGAAAATGATGTCATTAGTTATCAGACCAGCGTAAGCAAATGAAACAATAACGAATGGTGCCATTTGTTATAATTGTGCACAACAAATTACCTTCATTCGTCAACAATTAAGTTAACAAATAGATTCCATTCGTTACAACAGTGTAACGAATGGTATAGTTAATAAAAATTTAAAAATCGAATTTCATTTTAACATTCCAATGAATTAATATGTTTCAAAACTAGTGTTTTGATAAACATTAACTTAATATTGTTTACCACTCGAGGTAAAAACCAATACCTTAATGTGTTTTTCATGAAAACACATAACTTATAAAAATTAACTTAAAGAATCGTGGGAAGATCTTTTTGTATTTTCTTTTTCAAAATTTCCCTAAATAAAAAATAAAGCAGAAATAAAATATTTTTGATTTTTCAGTATTTCATATTAAAACTAAGACATATATGAAAACTAATCTACGAAAATAGTACATATTTTTGTGAGTCGAGCAGAGAATCATATTGACCAAGAAATCTTCAATAGCAAGTTTATTCTTTGGCGTTATTATAACTTGCGTTAAGTTGGTCATTAATATTGTTGTCCACTTAAATTTAATAACAAACTTTCAACTATTTTTGTGATATAATTAAGATTCAGTTAAGGCACAAGATATCATAAACTACTAGCCTCTTATCTTAGTTCGAGCTTAATTTGATTTTGACAATGTCAACTTGAGTTAAATCATTAAGCTTGATGATCAAAATATATATGATTTATAGTATTTGAGCAATGTTAGCAAATAATCCCCACTACAAGGTATACCCCCATTATCAAGAAATACATCAAGCTTCCTTTACTGTGAATGAGTATGCACGAGTTTATGTGTTTGGCTTACAAACACTGTATCCGTTGGGGTCCGTTTCTTACTGGTATTAAGACGCACACAAGGGCGGAACAAAGTATCACTAACAGTGGATTTTAATCAAGTCAGCAATGAGTTTTTATGAAGTATAGTAGTGATCAAGTTTATTGACTTTTGGTTCGCTTATACAGCATTTGAAATACTTAGATTATGAATACCCAGATAATTAGCCGCATAAAGACTCACAGTGTCCGGAAACTTAATGCATCCAATCAGTACAAGATTTGAGGCCATAAGACCATACACCATTGAAGTGTTAACCATAAACTAGACGCATTGTATTTTGAACTTTTGTTTTTGGTGATCAAACAGACATAAGGCTTAAGTATCACAGGCTATTACATTTATGCCTTCATTACCAAGACTTTGCAAGAGACTAACACCTCTTTCAGTTTGGCAATATTTATGTTTGTATTACATACTTTACCCTAATTGTTTGTTTAAGACCTACTAATGTACCAATACAATTAAGCGCACAGTCTTTTAATCCTATTTTTATACTGAAATTTCATAATAAAATGACCAATGTGTTATCATATTCTTTTTTTTCTTCAAGACTCATTTTTAGTTTTGAGGAGCATAATTTTTAATGTTTTTGTATTTTTGAAATATTTGAATGTTTTTGGATTTGTTGGCGATAACTTTACGAAACCAATGATATCAATTTCATACTAATTCTTATTTTTTTCAGTTTGATTGCAATTTTGAATTGAATATTGACTATATTCATGATATCAATTTGGACTTTAACTGCTGAGAGTCTTTTTTTAATATATTTCTTTAAGATATTTGTTATGATTAACGAATGGAGTTCCATACGTGTCTACAGTGGCCGAATGAACTCATTCGTGAAGTTCTAATAATGAATAGGGACATTCAGGTTATATTATAACGAATGAGTCTCATTCGTCTATTATATTAAACGAATGAACTCATTCGTTAATAAGCTATTTGTTAAAAAGTCACTCGTTATTTGTGCTATAACGAATTGTCTCATTCATTATAACGAATGGACTCATTCGTCAATGAATAGCGAATAAGCCTTAACATTTTGAACAGAATACAAATTCACTAAGTTTTAGTGAAACTTAGATATATTTATGATATTCGGTTTTACTAATATTCGAGTTTGTATCACATATATGGCAGACAAACATATTGTTGATGCTCCGGCACAAGAAAACCCTGTTGTTCAAGAAGCACCACAAATTCAAGAACCACAGGCAGCACAAGTTCAAGTACATGAAGCTGCACCTCCCATTATTGAAATTGCATACGATAAAAAACACAACATTTGTGCATTCCTGCAAGATGAATTTGTGGGACGTCATATGATTGGGGACGTAATCGCTTTCATACATCACTCACGGATTCATTATGCTATCTCTGTTGATGTCCCAGTACATTTCGGCATTATCCAACGTTGATGCTGAAAAGAGCACTATTGCTGAGGTACAGAATAAGACGAACAAGATAGATGCTGATATGATACGAAGGTCCTTTAACTTGCTGATACGATTGATCATCCGTGTGAGTTCGATAAGACGCTGATAAGAGGCTTATTTTAGAGGTTACACTACAAGATCGAACTTGACCGTTCATAATACAATAAGGCTTACTTGTGCGAACAATACTAGTACTTGCTTCATGTTATTATTCACTGCCTTGGTGGGCGTAAAGGAGGATACGACAAGTTCAGGATTATCTTGCAATATGTATTTGTTGATTTTATTATGAACAAGCCATTAAACTTCTCAGAGTTGATCTTTTATCATCTGAAGGAGAATTTCTTGGTTCGTCATCGCAAGAACAAGTTGTTGATGTATCCTCGTTTCTTGCAGCAGATTATTAATGTTCGGATTCCTAATTTAGTCAGTGATCCGATGTTTGTGAATGATGTGATGGTTTTGGAACGCATGTCGGAATATATGATGAAACGAATGAAGACGTGTCGGAAACAAACTCTTGAGTACAGGCCAAGGTTTAAAAGGTTGATAAGTCATATAGCGAGACATGATTATGTATGTCCATCTAATGATCGTTGGACTAACGACGATTCTGATTTCGAACGCGAAGATGGACCAGGTGGGAACGATGATGGTGGAAATGGTGGTAGTAAAGTGGTTGAGACAACTAGTTCTGAGGCTGCTCAACGGAAAACGAAAGGGTAAAGCTCCAATGCAAGAGAAACCTAATAAGATGAGGGTTCACAGGAGTAGTGGTGTGGAGATTGGTCTTTTTGTACTAAGGTCGTCGGCTATATCACAAGCACTGGTGGTTAATACTGTTGTCAATACCTCGGCTATTATATTGGCGAAGATGGCTTCATCTGACCCCAGATTCGCTTCGATTCCACGATCGATGTTATCTCCTATGCCAACATATCCTTCTATGACGATTGCTACAAGTCCAGCTCTGATGCCTACAACGTTGCAGCCTATGGACTTTTCATACATGTCGTTCAATCGTCCACAAGGCCCAATGCAGCTACCTCCTCCAGCATGGTTGAATTGGCAGTTCCTCAACAAATGGCAATGTTGTTGAACTTTATACATTTTCAAGAGAACCAAATGGTTGTGGATCATCAGTTCCAAGGGCAGATGAAGCTGGATCAATGAAATATGGTGAGCCACATCTCTTATTTCCAAAAAGAGAATCGTGAGATGCGTGCCATAATTACTGCTCAGGGGGAGAATCTGAAAGAGCAATAAAACGTTATCCTTCAATTGATGTGTAAAGATGATTTGTTAAAGAAGTTGAAGGGAATTGACGAAGATAAAGACCCCAATGTTGCCACTAGTGATGGTGAGCAGAAACAACAGTCAGGTACATATGTTGGTGGGGTTAATACTGAGGGATATAACATGTAGTTTGTAGTGTATCAAGACACTACTAACGTGTAACCCATTGAGTCGATCAAGGCCAACACGATTCTATTTATGGACAATGAACGCAGGGTTGTCATGAGCATGACGAACGCAAATGACATCAAGGAAGGAGAATTTGTTGATTATGTCTTATCCCGAGATCAAATCTCGTTATTGCTTGGTCTAAATGACGAGGAATTAGATACGTTCGAGAATGAGGAGGATGTGGAAGTTATAGATACAATTAGGTCGTTCAATAAGAGTATCCCGTCTCAGAATACATCGTTTAATTATGTTGATTTTAAGGTTGAAGTTGTGACAGCTGAGAAGTATCCTGATCTGTAGATACGTACTAATATAGATCAAGGTATTCTAGTTTTCACTACAAAACACGTACAAGCAGCTGAAGAACGACTTGGAAAGAAGAAGAAGGAAAAAGTTAAGGAATTTGGATCAGGATCGAAGAAAACTGGCCTAGAGGGTATGTTTGGACATAGTGAGGCTAAGTTTTCGAAGCTCATTGATGTGTTAAGATATTCGGAGCAAGAAATGGATAGGCAGTCAAGGCTCGTGAGACTGCACACCAAATGACGACATTCAAAGCACCGAAGACCGTCATAGGTGACATTATTTCTTGGCTCTATGACTCGGATCTTAAGGTATGCTTCAGAAAGTGGAAACATGGTGTGCAATATTATCAACACATTGCAGATGTTCTTACTTTACCGAGATGGGACGTGCGTACACTTGCAAATAGGTGACATTATTTCTTGGCTCTATGACTCGGATCTTAAGGTATGCATCAGAAAGTGGGAACATGGTGTGCAATATTATCAACACATTGCAGATGTTCTTACTTTACCGAGATGGGACGTGCGTACACTTGCAAATAGGCCATTTGTCAATCGTGGAAAAAGCGAAATGGTAGATTGGTTTTATCGTCACTTATTATTCGAGGTACGTAACGGGTTCACGTTTTTAAAACCATAGGTTCCTACACGAAAGTACATCGACGAGATCAATCCAAGGAAAGGTTGGAGAAAGCTAGTTTTAAAGGTAAAGCCGCCGCGGACCATGAAGCATGTACATTTAAATACTTTCCTCCAAAATATTTACAAGACTTTCAACTGGTCGTATTATGACAACCGCACCAGTGAAGCCGTTATTATACTCAGTACGGGACTAAAGACTAAGTTTATACGGGCGATCGATCCGATGTGGTTTATTAATTTATCGGAGTCTGACAATGACGCACTATTTAAGAGCAAGATCCGTTTTGCTGATATTAACGATTATGATCGTGCTATGAAATTCCAACATGTCGTTCGTGTTTGAAACGTGTTAGGAGTTCATAGTTGTGCGGGCTAGAAGACAAAGAGATTCATATGATCGAAGACAAAGAGCACGAGATGAGGGGGAGTTTGTTAGTGCATTGTTTTGTCGTCTCGGTCTTTGTTTATCTTGTAATTTATCTTTATTAATGTATAAGGGCTTTTTGGTAATTTACCAGTCCATTCATGTATTTATATGGTCATTCGTTAAGCGTGTTTAACGAATGAGCCTAATCGTTATTATTATGTACCATTTGTTATGCAATTTTAACGAATGAGGTTTAGCGAATGAGTCATTCGCTATACTATTAAGTTAATTAGGGATTGAATATGAATGATCCCCATAAAGAATGGGTTCATCTTCTATATATACCTTTAACCCGATACGCAAAATAAAAATTGATGAACTGTCTAATGGTAATCATGATCTGAAAGCATAACTTTTAGGAAAAAATAATTATTGCTAACAAACAATTTCAAGAGATTCTCAAATCGAGAACTAAAATAAATGAGCTTGAAAATGTCATTCCTGAGTTGAAAAAGAAGCTAGACAAATTCAGAAACTCATCCTTTCTGTTATATTAAATTATTGAAGTATCGGGTAAGCAAAAGGGATCTAAAAATGGGTTAGGCTTTATTGAAGTTCCTCCACACCAATTCATAATGACTATTCTAACAATCCTTTTTCTGGAAAGGAAGAAGTTGTTATTTCTGAAAATACTTTAAATGTTTCTTCGTTTGAAAATGAGATTAGACTCATATGAAAATGAGATTAGACTTGTTATGAGATTAGACTCGTTTGAAAATGATAATAGAATCGTTTAAAAATGAGATGAGAGTCGTTTAATATCATGCGATGTGATTCATCCATGACCATGTGATGCGATTCGTTCATGATCATGCAATTCGATTTGTTCATGACCCATGTGTGAAAAAGGCCTGGGTCCGCCAGTGTGAAAAACTCGGTCAGTTCGACCTAAACATTTCCGACCCATATGAAAAGCTACCTTGGACATCTAAGGCTCTTGAACACCGCTCGATGAATGTGAGGCTAAGAATGGTAGAGGCAGCTAAAGAACTAAATATGGTTCAAGCAAGGTTGTGTTTGTGTGTGCGAGAATAAGTGAATACAGTAAATATTTCTTTTACAAGGATTAAGCAGGTTTCGAGGACGAAACCTCTTATAAGGTAGGTAGACTTTTAATATCTGAATTCTTCGAAATTATAATAAAGCGGAAATAATTATTATTGCTTATAAGAGTTTATAAATTCCCTTTAAAATAATAAATATAGATAATAGGCTAAATTGTGTATGACCTTACTAGTTAACTAGGATGGGTATGGTCATCGTAATTGGGCTAGAGTCCCATGGGCTTGAGGTATAAGTATACCTTAAACCCTCTCTAAACCCTAGCACACCACATTCTCCATCTTTCACCTACACCTCAAGAAAACACACACACACTTCTCCATTCTAAACCCAAATCCCGTTTTTGGGTGAGCAACCCACAAAGACCCGATGATTTTCGGAGATCTAGGCGTCAGGTCGGTATCAATTTTTAACAGAGTGTTCATACGTATAAACGAAGATTTCCACCTGTCAGGTCTTTTATAAGAGATCTAGAAGTCCGGTTTTTATCAAGGAACCCGTAACAGTGAAAAATGGAGTTTTCCGGCGACTATTCAGCCTTTCTGACGTCTTTAGCAGGGCTTTCAAGTGACGGCGAGCATAGGGGTTTGTAGATCTTGGCGAGACAGCCCCGTGACCGCTCGAATCCCCAAAGTCAGAGCTCGGTTGATATGTTTTTAGTCTTCTCTAGTGATTTCAAACAAAATCCCCAACAATATTTTTTATTAAAAAGGTTTAGTTGTTGTGTACGGATTTTCACGAAACTTGTTAGAATAAAAGATTGGGACAAAGGGGTTCATTAGTTATGAACGTTAGCCTCAGATTAACTAAAGGATCCAGATATCTCATTAGTCGGCTTAGAAAACGGTTAAAAAGGTGGTTCAAACGAACCCGAGTTGGTCTTAATTTGGTAGAACCTTAGATCAGGTTACAAGGACCGATAAAGTTCCAAACATAGCCCTAGATCTAAGGTAGAAATGGAAACATTGAAAACGAGATTCATTTGAAAATGACGTTAGACTCGTTTGAAAATGAGATTAGAGTCGTTTGAAAATGAGATTAGACTCGTTTGAAAATGTGATCAGACTCGTTTGAAATGAGATTAGACTCACTTGAAAATTAGATTAGACTCGTTTGAAAATGAGATGAGAGTCATTTGATATCATGCGATGTGATTCGTCCATGACCATGGGATGCGATTCGTCCATGGACATTAGATGCGAATTGTTCATGGCCCATGTGCGAAAAACCCTGGGTCTGCTAGTGTGAAAAAAACGGTCAGTTCGACCTAAACATTTCCGACCCCTATGAAAAGCTACCTTGGAAATCTAAGGCTCTTGAACACTGCTCGATGAATGTGAGGCTAAAAACGGTAGAGGCAACTAAAGAACAAAAGATGGTTCAAGCAAGGTTGTGTTTGTGTGTGTGAGAATAAGTGAATACAGGAAATATTCCTTTTACAAGGATTAAGCAGGTTTTGAGGACGAAACCTCTTATAAGGTGGGTAGATTTTTAATATCTGAATTCTTCGAAATAATAATAAATTGGAAATTATTATTATTTCTTATAAGAGTTTATAATTAATTTCACTTTAAAATAATGAATATAGATAATAGGGCTTGAGGTATTCATCCACGGTCTTAGCAGCAATATCTGCCACAACTGAAGCAGTAGATTGATCCCATGAATGGGACCAGTATGATCCGGATCCTGTGGCAGTGGACACTAGATGCCTAAACTAACAGTATATTGTATATATATGTATGTGAAAGTATAATCAACAAATTAATAAAACTGGTTAATTACCAATTTATTGTTCATCTGTTTATAATGATCAAATGCTTCATCAGCTACTACCCCTTGTATTAATAAAAATCATTTAGTTGCTAAAACGTAATCTTTTTTATATCAACTAATTGTTATAATCATAAAAAGTGTATATTTATTAAATATTATCGTTGGCCTGTAAGGAGAATCATGTGGAGATTGTAGGTTCCCTGGATGGATCTGCACGGGATATCTCGATCTACACAGGTGCGGAATCCCTGCGTAGGTTGTTACGAGCGTAGAACACGAATCAAACAAACACACGATACGAATAAACGAACACACGTTATATTATAACCGAAACACGTGATATAATCACTGAATACAGACTCAATACTCTCTGGTTCTCACGTCTCTCAACTCACACACGTCTGTATACGATTACCTTCAAAAAACCTAAACAAGCCGTGACCTATCGTATAAATACACGACAACTTCGCCTGATATGTTCAGGCGAAGTTGTTGATAACTTCGCTTGACTAACAAGTTCGCCTGATAAGCGAACTTGTCAGTAACTTCGCTTAAACATAAACAAAACACAATTAACATTACAGACTGGATTACAGACACTAGACTATGAACTACTGACATTATGCACCAACAGACTCCCCCTTGGCAGTAGCTTCATATCTTTATCTTTAAGCACTTGTCTTGTAATCTTCATGCATGCACTCCCTCTCTTACACAGACCGTGACTACTCGCTGATATTTCCTCGCTTCGCCTTCCCAAGCAGGAATATAGAATATCTTCTTCTCGTTTAACACCTGCAGATCAGCTTTAGAAAAATTAACAAGATGCATCGGATCATACACTCTTAGCACTTCTTGTTCGTCTTCGTCTTCCATCACGGCTTCAGCAGTCTGGCAATCCACATACCACCATTTCAGATCTTTCAGCACATCTTGAGGCATAGTCTTCATTGGAACCTCTTTCAAACACCGAATCGGCTTATATTTCATCACCATCCAAGGTTTGCCATCTACTCTCATTCCTCTTTCAGTATCTTCAACTAATTTCCCTTTCTGTGGTTTTAACAACTCAAACTTTTTCTCTTTAATACTTTCTTTCTATACTATCTTCCCAATAACTCTGGCCATATTATCATCACTTCTATTAATCAACCCCAGTCTGGCCAAATCCTTTACCTCACACTCAGGTAAGGTATTTAGAGATCTCAACGTCCTCTTAAAGTATTGGATCCCATCATATCTTTTCACCACGAACACTTTTAGCTGTTCATCATATAACCAACAGATAATGCCTTTCTTTGACTCAGCGTAACCTTTAATATTATAACTTTTCTTGAACATTGTAGGTACCACTGGCTTCTTCGTTTTGATAAACCAATGAGCATAGCCTTCCTTCCATCTAGGCTGCTCCTCCCATTCTGTATCGTCAACTACTGTATCTTCACATACATTCGACTTCTCAACGGTTGGAAGCTCGTGTTCAACATTCTCCTCTACAATTTCACCTTCTTCAACATCATCTTCTATCACTATCTGTGCACCAATCTTCTCAATTTCTTCTAATGGCAGCACATCATCATCACACACATCATCAACATCTAACATATCATCATCCAACTCCTTCAAGGCATCGATCACATCATCTCCCATCTCCTCGTCATCTACCATTACCACCTCATCACCACCAGAACCGCCAGCTGCACCTGCAGACTCCCCCTGAGCTGTGGTTGTCCCAAGAGCTTGAGTAGTTCTTGGCAACTCACCACCTGCACCTTTCGATGCATTGGGATCATCATCTCTGTCATTCTTCTTCTTTGTCTTGAGCTCGTCGCCTTTACAGCTCGTCTCCCCCTGAGATGCCAAGAACTCCTTCAGAGCATCTATGATCTTTCCATGTTGTACCAGGAGGGACAACTGCATCTGATTCTCTGTAACTAGGCGCTGAATAGCCTGGGTCTGGATAAGATTAATCTTTGACTGCTCTGCCACGACCCGTTCCAGTGCTGCTATTCGTTCTGAGTCTGAGAGGGTTGCATCGAAATCGAACCTCATATGTGAAATGTCTTGAGTGTACTGAGGAGGGATTTCCGATGTCACCGGGACCTCAGAAGTAGAAATAGACGTAACCGCAGGTGGTATCGTCATTGATAACCCTGCAGTGGTCACAACAGTCGACTCGATAAAGCGTGCCACGACCTCCGATGGAGTAACGGTCGGAGGCGGCAACGAAACAATCACGGGAGTCGAAAGTTGGAAAGTAGTGGATGGGAGGCCAAATGTAGACGAGGTAGCCACCACGGGAACACCCGTAGCGCTTGGCCTTGTAACCTGTAGTGACAAGGGAACCATTGTCATACCGGATAGTGCTGGTGGAGTGAAACGTATGACTCTAGAGCTCTCACCAGCTCCCCTACCTGCACCTGTCCTGTCCCTTCTTGAACGTCTGATCAACTTATGAATGTCTTCTTCTTCTTCTGACTCACTGTTGTAATCTGTCCTCTTTCTCTTCCCATACGTCCTCTCTTGAGTCACCATCATACGTCTTGCCTCATCCATTACATCATCAAAATCTGAGTCATCCACCGTCGTAGCTGCTCTAGTAACATTTACTCCCGTACTCTGTGGAACCGAGACCTGTATATTTTCTTGAAGATCAACTCGGTCCATGTCAAAAAAATCCTTGGCCGCCAAAAGCAGCTTCAAGGTCTACCTCTTCTTCAGCTGTCACAACAGGCGCAGCAGGTACATCTTGAGGTGCTCCCGCCTGTTGTGTTTGAGGATCTCTAAACTCGTCCCCATTAGCAGGAACATACTCCGGGTTGATTAAATACCCAAACAGTGGAGTATGCCTAGGACGCAGTTCAGGCTTGCTTCTAGCACTCGAAGTTCTACATTGAGCAAAGATACGCTTGTTCACACTCTCCACGTATCTGATAGGGCGACGTTGAGGCAACGTGGGAGCAACATGATTCAAGATCATTTGGAGAAATCTTGGATACATGATGAATCTCTCACGCCCCATCGCCCTTCGCTGTCGATCAATCTCATAGAAGACCATCTGACTCAAGCTGTAACGCTTGTTATAAGTCAGAGCAGTCATCGCCGACTGCAAGGTCGCGCCCATCCCGTCAGTGCCCGCCTTCCTCCCTGATATGCAGACAATCATTACGTGCATGAGGAAGCGCCACTGATCGAGCAAGAAACCTTTCCTTCTTTGTGTATCCCCCAAGGGACCAGAATATCCAATTCGTAGAAATGCTCCATCACGGAACGGAGCAACAAACTCTGTCGGGTCGTCCCTCGTCTCCTCTCCGAATTGCAAAGCCACCCGGATTTGTTCAGACGAGAACTGAACATCCTGACCATTTACCGTTGCACGCATCACCGGGGGGTCGACGCGGCAGTCATATTCCACCGTCTGCCAGAAATCCTCAATGTTGGGCAAGGAAATCGGCAGAGTTGTCGTAATGGCGTGGAATATCCGCGAGCGTAGCAGGAATGTGATGATTTCGCGGAAATCATCTACTCCACTCGCGTCTGGGTCAAGTGTGATATACATGTTATGACCCGGAAAGAATTGTCTCTCATTATCTCCTCCATCATCTCCTCCAGCACCTCCAGCACCTGCTACTGCAGCCATATCTGCAACAAACAGATCAAGTTAGATGACCGTCAAGGCAAACCACAAGTTCGCCTGTTACCATGAGCGAAGTTGTGATTATTCTGTATAGGCGAAGTTAAAGGTGGGGAGAAGTTGGTAAACAACTTCGCTTCAACTGTAACTTCGTCTATTAACTTTTAAGTAAAAGGTCCAGGCGAAGTTAATGATAACTTCGCCTTACCACAACATCGCCTCATATACTGTTGCATAATTCATTATCAGGCGAAGTTAAACCTTAGGCGAAGTTACGGATAACTTCACTTAACCTATAAGTTCACCTGAATATGAATCGGCGACAGTAAGCAGATTCAAACTCGGAAATCTGATGTTTCATGGTTAGTTTGACGATTGAGGGGTCCGAAACACATGATTTTAAGGTTATTTAGACGATCAAACTGATTAGAACCACGTAAAACAATTTTTGAAAAATCCGATTGAACGGTCCGACGGTCCGAGGTCCATAACCGGGTCGAAACGACCACTGATTAACATCGGAGAACAAGTATTATACGATATAATGACAACACACACCTTGAAATCGAAACGGAAACTGGAAAAATAAGCACAAGGATAAAAAAAAACGATAAGTTCGCTGGAAAACGGACAAGTTCGCTGGATTAATCGAGAGAATAAGTTCGCCAAATTTCAGAAAATAATGAACTGTTTGACCTTAAGTATTCTTTATATAGGGGCGGAGTTACACAGGCGAAATTGTGGATAACTTCGCCTAGGGCGAAGTTATTCACAAGTTCGCCGATTTTACAAAATAAACCCCTATAGTTTGAACATTTTGCAATTAAGTTTTAAAAACTTCCCTTTAAGAATTAAATGACACGATCAAGTCCAAGTAACCAGTTATAAAATCATAAACTACCTAAGTACGAAAAACTTTTAAAAATTAAAGTACAAGGGATCAAATTTCAGTCTCGACAGGGACTACTACGTTTTAGAAAAGATCCGAACAGGAATCATACTAATTACGTGACTGTCACATAGATCCGTGTTTAGCTGTATTATGACATAAAGAAACAGGTTGTAGGCAGGTAAATAACTTAAGATGGTTTTCATCGTTTCTGTGATACGAGTTAAGTTCAATTAAGCTCAAAAATTAAGTGGGCAACAACTCAGAGATTATGATGCCTCCTATCTATTCTCAAAGCGTATTTGGCTTTCCCCAAGTCACCCCGAATTGACTTCGACCCATAGTGTCTGATTAAGTTTGTAAGTACTCTTCATCTGCTTCCCGTTCTCTTTCTTACTCCATGATTGAGAAGTCTTGACATTGTCAGCTCTAGAATGTTTCAATAACTCATAAGGTTTTTTTTTTTTTTTTTATTTTACGATAAACATTTACATAGACTTCAGAGTAGTAAACAACTGCAAGTCCCGAATCTGGATCACTGCAGTTTCTTCACACATTATCTTTACGGGAATCAGAACACTTACGGGCTCGTGTATGACTGGGTAATCGCTTTTCTGCCTATCATTCGGAAAGATATATATGAAGACATGCAAAACTCTTAAGGAGTTTCCACGTAAATTCGAGTAGATTTAGTTTGTATCACATCTACTTTTACGCACCATAAAAAGCTACCATGACATACAATGACTGTTCTAAAGCCTTTTAAGCCTAATAACTTCACTAGTTAAGCACACAGAATCAGTAAATCTATCATTTTCCAAGGCTGGATCAATTTTCTGTTAAAACATAGTAACAGAACTTCTTACGAAGTAGTAGACTTGAAAAATAATTTCATTTCCCTAAAAAAAATTTTTGACTTCAATCGCCCCGATCAGTTCAAAGTCTTCAGGTAAACGGTTATCCTGAGGATCCAATGGATCCGCTGGACCGACCACATACAAGTATGTGTCCTTCTAACTAAGTATGAACGACTAATTTTCAGCGAAAGAATAAAAACACATCATAAACCGCCCCGGTCACATTCAGTCATCTGGTTAATGGCAACCCTCAAACTCTACAAGTAGAAAATGAGGACCAAACATATCCGAGGATATGTCCTTCAAACTGAGGTAACCGACATAATTTTAAGCGATAGTGACATTTTTTTTTTTTTTTATATATATGCACAAAAAGCATGGTTACTCGGGATTGATCATCCCATTCAACTCAACAAGGTTTTGAAATCTTGATTTGTCAAACGCTTTAGTATATAAATCAGCGAAATTTTCAAGCGTATCCACCTTTTCAAGCACAATTAGTTTCTTCTCAGCACAATCCCGTATAAAATGATGACGTATGTCAATATGTTTAGTTTTACTGTGCTTTACGGGATTATTAGTTACTGAGATCGCAGCAGTGTTATCAATACAAATTGGAGTAAGTGAGAAATTCAGACCATAGTCGCGTAACTATTGTTGAATCCACAGAACCTGGGAGCAGCAGTTGGATGCTGCCATGTATTCTGCCTCACATGTTGAAATGGCGACTGATGTCTGCTTCTTACATTGCCAGGACACTAATCTGCCTCCTAGAAACTGACATCCTCCAGTAGTTGACTTCCGACTCTGATTGCACCCTCCATAATCAGAATCTGTGTAAGCTACCAACTCCAAGTCTCCTCCCTTCGCGTTCCACAACCCCAGCTTAGGTTTGCCTTTGAGATAACGCAAGATCCTCTTCACACCCTTCATGTGAGATTCCTTTGGGTTTGCCTGAAAACGAGCACAAAGACAAACTGCAAACATAATATCAGGCCTAGAAGCAGTTAAGTACATTAAAGAACCTATAATAGCCCGATACTGAGTTGGGTCCACATCTGCGTCATTGTCTGTCTCAGCACCCAATTTATGGTTGACGCAGATTGTAGTATCGAATGGAGTGCTGTCCTCCATCTTGAAGCGTTTGAGCACATCATGGACATACTTGGTCTGATGAATGAACATCCCATCCTTCTTCTGATCAACCTGCAATCCTAAAAAGAAAGTTAGTTCACCCATAGCACTCATTTCAAACCTTTTCTTCATGACGGCCTCAAACTCCTGACACATGGAGACTTTTGATGCAGCAAAGATAATGTCATCCACGTAGAGTTGCACCAGCAGGAAGTCGCTTCCTTCTCTCTTGAAGAACAACGTGCTATCTATCTTCCCTCTTTCAAACCCATTTTCAAGCAAGTAATCTGATAAGGTTGAGTACCAGGCACGAGGTGCCTGATGTAGTCCATACAACGCCTTGCTTAACTTGTACACGTGGTCTGGAAAGTCTGGGTCAGGAAAACCCGGAGGTTGCTCAACGTACACAACCTCATCAACTTTCCCATTTAGGAACGCACTTTTCACGTCTAACTGAAATACCTTCATCTTCTTATAAGCAGCAAATGCCAAAAACAATCTAATGGCTTCCAATCTTGCCACAGGAGCGAACACTTCATTATAATCAATCCCCTCTTGTTGATTAAAACCTTTAACGACTAGCCTCGCCTTGTTTCTTATAATAATCCCTTTCTCATCTCTCTTGCACTTAAAAACCCATTTTGTGCCTATCGCATGCACATTCTTTGGTTTTTCAACCAAAGTCCAAACTTCCATTTTCTTGAATTGAGCCAGCTCTTCTTGCATGGCTTCGACCCACGAGCTGTCCTTTAGAGCCATTTGATAATTCTTTGGTTCAATCTGGCTGATAAAGCAGGTGTACAAGCATTCGTTGATTATGCCTGTCTCCTTAATGCTTGTTTTAACACAGGTGTGCTCATTCAAGCTACGTCTTGTTTGTACACCGGAGGACACATCACCAATCACATTCTCCAAAGGGTGATCTTTATGAATTCTCGTGGTCGGAACCGAACCGACATGCAAATTGTCTTCCAAGTTAGAAGAGAGCTCGTCAATGGTTGTTCCTTGCTGAGAATGAAACGGATTGAAAAATTCTTCTTCAGGAGAGGCAGCAGGGGTATCGATAGCATTTGATGAGGAAGGTTGACATTTATCAAACAGCTGTCTTTGCACTAGATTTTCTTCCTCATCAAGAATCATCTTCGTAGCAACTCTTTCTTCTACTTCTGCACTATCCAAATAAGGTATGTTAAAAGACTTAAAAAGTCTATCATAGTCGAAAAACTCAGCAGGTCCGTTGCTTGGTTTTGGCGGTTTGTAACTTGTGATATCGGTGTTACACACCACCTCAACCTTGCCGGTCGATGTATTAAAGACACGTCTGTTGGGAGTCCCAACAACATAACCGACTAAGATTCCTTCATCGGCTACTTCACCAAATTTTGAATTTGTCTTTAAAATCGAACAAGGGGACCCGAATGGTTCAAGACCACTCAAGTTGGGCTTCCTCCCATGCATAAGCTCATAACACGTTTTATTAAGTCTTTTAACAGTCAAGACTCTATTCAGGATATAACAGGCTGTAGCAACAGCTTCAGCCCAGAACACCACAGGAAGCTTCGAATCAGCCAGCATAGTTCTGGCTCCTTCAATTAACGTTCTATTCTTCCTCTCAGCCACTACATTCTGTTGCGGAGTATACGGAGCGCTGTACTGGTGCTCAATCCCTTTCTGAAGGCAGAAGATCTCCATTTCATAATTCTTGAAGTCCGTTCCATTGTCACTCCTGATGAACTTAACCCTTTTATCCATAACGTTCTCAACTTTGGTAATCAAATTATTCACCATCTGAGCCGTTTCATCTTTTGATTTCAGGAAATATACCCACGAATATCGTGAGTAATCATCAGTGATCACCAAGCAATAAGAAGTACCTCCTAGACTTTTTGCATTCACGGGACCGAAGAGATCCATGTGAAGCAATTCTAGAGTACTGACAATAGAATTGACCTTCTTGGTGTGATGGGATTTCTTGTGCCGCTTTCCCTTCTTGCACGCTAGACATTTGTCTTCAAAGTTGAAACTTTTCAAGGGAACGCCCAGCACAAGTCCATTCTTGACAATGTGGTTCATCTTCCGAAGATGAATGTGCCCCATTCTCCTATGCCACAATTCGGACTCCGATTCGCTCGCTTTTGTCATAAGGCATGATTCTTCCGTGGCCATTTCAGTCGACCTCATATCCATAATATACGTATTCCTCTCACGTGGAGTCTTCATCACAATCCACTCCTCTGGTATCTGAAAACCAGGATGCAACACAATCGCCTCATTCTTTGTAAAATGTACGGTGTACTCTTTATCACAGATCTGCGACACACTCAGCAGATTGTGCTTCAATTCTTCGACAAAGTTTACTTTCTCTAGAGTCATCTTTCCATTAGACACCGTTCCCATTCCTGTAATCTTGCCTCCACTTTCTCCAGCAAAGCTCACTCTCCCTCCTTGAACAGGTTTCAAATCGTGTAACAAGATTTTGTTACCCGTCATGTGCCGGGAACAGCCGCTATCCACAACCCAAAGATTATTGGCAGCCCTGTTCAACTGTTCCTGCACGATTAAAGCAAAAGATTAGAATCTAGGGACCCAAGACCAATTGGTCTTGGATCTATACATCCCGAACTTTGGCTTTCCAAAGTTAGTCTCTGTATAATTCCTGTAAGTCCTATTAGTATACCTCATTGTAGATTGATTGTGAGGCATTCCAAACCTTTGTGAATTGAAAGAATTATAACTTACTGTTTGGTTATCAGCAGTGTGAAACTGAGATTGGTTTCTTTGAAAACCTGAATTAGTCTGATTTCTGAATTTTGAATGGTTTTCACTTTTACCAGTATTATAATTACCATTAGGCTTAGTCTCAGTTTTGGTATGCCTCGCACCTCTGAATCGCTGCTTCAGAGGGCAATCTGCAACTAGGTGCCCTAATTGATTACACCTAAAACAACACCTATGCTCAACTTTCTTTTCAACAGTTGTTTTGGATGTCGAGGCTGTACTACCGCCCGTTCGTCTCACATATGGTGGGACATAAGGGTTTAGCGGAGAACTCTTTTTAGTTGTTTTATCTTTCTCTCCACTATTTGGTAATACAACCTCCTCCTTTGTCTTACCCGACTCGAATGACTTATCCGAATCTGATGAGACCGGACTCGGAACAGAAATTTTAACACTTGACACAGGCGGACTTGTTTCGCCTCTACTAACATCTGGTTCTTTACTAGTTACCTTAATTGGAACTGTCTGAACAACCTCAAAGTCAACAGATTTCTGATTACTAGGATTAAAAGTGTAATTGTGATTATAAGGTGGTGGAACCTCATGATAACCAATTCCTCCCCTCTTAACTGAGGAACCTTGATCACTAACAAGGTGATCAAGAATAGCAGAGGAATTTCTGAACTGCTCAAGTTTTCTATTCAGTTCCACCACTTTCACCTGGTGATCAGCAATCTGTTTTTCTCTTTCAGCTATTAGTTTGGTTTTTTCTTCCAAAACTTCATAGCTTAGATCAATCACTTGAATTTTTTCAGCAAGTTTTGCTTTTAGACTTTTAATATCTTTTTCACAAGCTTTTATTTTAACTTTATAGCTATTTTCTCTTGCTTTTGTAAAATGATGATCTTCTTTTAGAGTTTTAAACTCAGCATCCAAACTAACATACTGATCAGTTATAGTTGCTAATTGCTCAGACAAGTTTTCACATTTAGAACAAGTAGGTTTAGAACATACCTCGGAGAGCTGGTCTTTAGCATCAGCCATGAAAGCTTTTTCTTCTCCAGTAGCTTTCTCACTTTCTTCATTTTCCACATTCGCCAAATTTACCTGTTCAAAGATTTCATCAGAATGCAGGTTCTAGTTACATTCACCATCTTCTCTGGAAATCATGGCACTATAATCTTTACTACCCCCATTATGCTGTGTAGACTTGCCTTGACCACGTTCTACACGCTCATTTCTGCACTCCTTAGCAAAGTGGCCGTTTTGCTGACAGTTGTAGCATCTTACCTTCGTCTTGTCAAACCCTGGCCTTCCACCGACAAACTTTCTTCCGGTCTTTTTCATAAACCGTTTCACTCTTCTCACGATCATAGCCATCTGCCATTGCAGATCCATTTCTTCCAGATCATCAGCATCAATCTGATCATAGTCTTCATCCAACATAGCTGGATCAACAATCTTCCCCTGAATGTAGTTCTCATAGGAAGCAATAAAAGAAGCATAGAGAGCAAACTGCTCTTCAGCAGATTTGACACTCATAGGCATCTTAGAGTAGTTGTTGCTAGGAATACTTGGAGAGCAACTACTCTTGCTTGCTTGCGGTTTAGATGCACTAGATCCACCTGCTACAAAGCAAACTTCACCATTCGTGTTGACTGACACATGCCCCTCATGTGATGAGTTGGCGCCCGACTCTCCCTTCGAGTAGTAGGCAGCTGATTCAGTCTTCGAATCTGAACTAGAGTTGACTTTAGCACCATACATACCTGGATCTTGAACCTGATCGGTAGGTGTCTCCTTTCTAACCATGTTAAGCTCAAAGGTTCGGAGCTTGTTAACTGCTGTCTCAAGGTCATAGTCAGCAAAGTCTTTATCTTCTCTCATCAACACAGTATACATCACCCATTTTGGTGGGAGAGCATCAAGAAGCTTCTTAACAATCTCATCTTCTTTGTATGCAATTGAATAGTTGCTGAGTTCAGTCATCAGATGATAATATCTGGTGATGATATCATCAAGTGATTCGTTTTTCAGATACTTGAAGACCGAGAATTGAGTTTTGAGCAATTTGATCTTCGAAGCACGGATTCCCACATTTCCTTCAAACCGGTTCTCAAGAGCTTCCCAAAGCTCTCTTGCTGTCTTGTACTTTCTAAAAGTATGAAGGATCTCTTGTAGAAGAGCCATAGTGATAGCAGCATGAGCCTTGCTCTCGGCCTCATACATCTTTTTCTCTTTTTCTTCCATTTTGCTGTACTTTTTGATCTGATCACGACCTTCGTACTCCATAGTTGGTGGAATATAACCATCCTGGATGCATACCCACATTTTCGCATCCTGGTACTTGACATATTGTTCGAACCGATCCTTCCAAGCAACGAAGTCGGTTCCTTTAAGCAACTTTGGGGCCTTAGTAGCTGACCCTGCTTCTACTTCCATCTTAACTAACTCTGAGATGTTAATTGACGACATCTTTCTCAAAAACTAAGAAACCCGAAAAACAAAAAAAAAAATTCTTCTGAAAAGTACTGTAGGCGAAGTTACGGATAACTTCGCTTAAGTCTTAACTTCGCTGAAGAACTTCGCTGATTCTTAACTTTGCTTGAGGTAAGCGAACTTAGGAGGTAGGCGGAGTTGTAGAGAACTTCGCTTGAGTTAGGCGAACTTGAGAAGGTAGGCGAAGTTGTGGATAACTTCGCTTAACCTTATATCTTCGCCGAAACCCTACGAACAGTGACGGAAACTTGCCTGATGAACACGAAGTTTCTACAGATCTGATTTCTGGGTTTTTCGAGGTTTTTGACGGTGTAAAGGGTTGAATACGATGGTAGGAGGTAAGAATGACACAAAAACACAGAAAACACGTCCCGCGAATAGTCGAAACGGGACGATTTCTACACCCGCGTGAATATCCCGAACCACACAATTGAGCAATAGCTCTGATACCAATTGTAGGTTCCCTGGATGGATCTGCACGGGATATCTCGATCTACACAGGTGCGGAATCCCTGCGTAGGTTGTTACGAGCGTAGAACACGAATCAAACAAACACACGATACGAATAAACAAACACACGTTATATTATAACCGAAACACGTGATATAATCACTGAATACAGACTCAATACTCTCTGGTTCTCACGTCTCTCGACTCACACACGTCTGTATACGATTACCTTCAAAAAACCTAAACAAGCCGTGACCTAGCGTATAAATACACGACAACTTCGCCTGATATGTTCAGGCGAAGTTGTTGCTAACTTCGCTTGACTAACAAGTTCGCCTGATAAGCAAACTTGTCAGTAACTTCGCTTAAACATAAACAAAACACAATTAACATTACAGACTGGATTACAGACACTAGACTATGAACTACTGACATTATGCACCAACAGAGATGTTTCATCAGAATACAAAATCTGTAAATAAAATTACATACATATATGTATTAGTAAATTATTAAACAAAGTAGATAGCATATGATATGTTTTAAACATACCCTTATTGCACTCCAAAATCTGTAAATAAAATTACATACATATATGTATTAGTAAATTATTAAACAAAGTAGATAGTATATAATTATGTTTTAACCATACCCCCTCTACCTTATTTGGTATTTTATATGTTTCCTAAATATAAAGTTAAATATATTAACTATAACTTAAATATACAAATATATGAAAACAAAATAATATACTACGTACCTTAATGTTACAATATGAAGACGAAAGGGAATTTTTTTCCTAAAAGCAATACCAACCGTAGACATAAAGTAACCTTGAATTTCACCTATTGACGGTCCAATATCATTGAATTCAATGGTGTGTTTTCCGAGATCATTGATCGTTCTAGTGAATTTACAATACCCTTTCTTTTTCTTACCACTGATATTTTGTGACTTTTTTTTTGCTTTCTAGGTACCATATTACATATTCCTGACACATATAAAAGCATTCAATACACATACACACACACATATATATATAATATAATGACCATACAAACACAAAACAAGCTAGAATGAAAACATTCAATGCATATTTAGATTCATAATATTGATATGGGTGTTAGTTGCATTTTTTGGCATGTTTTATAACACTTAAACACTCATTTTTGCCATATATAATGCATTTATCGTACATATATCAAATTAATTTGTGAAACACTTCTTTTGTGGAACGGAATCTACTTTGGATCGTTTATTGTTTTTTGTAGGTGTGAAGCGGTTACGAGAGACTACTATGGATGCTGGAAAGATATGAAAGAATTCATATTGTGAACAAAAGGAGCTAAACAAGTGTGGATGTAAAAATTGGTTGGATGAAAATTTGTTGAAGTGAAGATGAAAAAAAAGAAAAGGATAAAAGAAAAAGATATCATCTCTATGAAAATTGATGTTAGCGTCGGATGCACTTCAAAGAAAATAAAGTTGGGCTTTATTAAATCAATAACTAAACTAAAGATGTGATTAGGCCAAAAACAAAAACAAAAAAAATAGTGTGTTACCAAACGAGATGGAGGGCTCATAATTCCAAAACGCTTTCAGGTTAAATAAAAGTAGATTTTACATCAAAACAGAGAGATCTCTTGGACGGCAGAGAATAATAAGGAGAAGAATTATTATAGTCTGGTTTCCTGAGTTTATGTTTTCTTTCATATTTGGTTTGATTGGTTTAGCCACCATGTCCGGCTAAATTAATTTTAATTTCGACAATAGGGTTTGATAGATTCGAAGCTTATGTGAAACAACTATGTGATTTGTTTGTTTGAATGGTTTGTTTGTTTGATTCTTATGCTTAAGCCCATTCTACCCCGGTATATATATTATAGATTGTTAATAAACCTGATCACCTTATTAATTTTTCTAATAAAGTTCATTAATATTTAAAACCCTAATCAATTTTTAAGTTTTGGTAAACGGAAAAAATAGTATTTTGTATTTTTCTATGAACCCAAAATCATTATAGAATTAAAACAATATATTAAGCATACCGAACGGCGTTTGTGTCTTATTGTAATCAATACTTCTATCACGCAACCCGCGCACTAAGATCCGAACGACGTGAGCTTG
This sequence comes from Bidens hawaiensis, assembly GCF_021521415.1. Lineage (NCBI taxonomy): Eukaryota > Viridiplantae > Streptophyta > Magnoliopsida > Asterales > Asteraceae > Bidens > Bidens hawaiensis. Next base: position 7,363,136 of record NW_027491020.1, on the reverse strand, counting down.
GAGTAGCGGGTTGGCTCAAATCACCGAACGGCGTGTGGTTAGACATTAGATAGAGTGGATGTCGAACGGCGTGACGTCTAGTATTGATATAAACCAATTTAACAAAAGAATCATTACACCATAATTGTTAATGATCATGAACTAGAATTGAATCAAGAAATCGTTAGTGTTGAAATTAGTTTTTAAATATTTGAATTTATGTTTTTATAATAAATTTGTTTTCATCAATATCAAGTTTAAATCAAAACCCCCCTTTTTAAAACAATCGTGTTGTACTTAAAACATTTTGGTATTATAAAGTTAATTCGTGTCCTTGAGGACACGAACCTTACTTTCGCTCATACTATCTTTAGTGTGTTAAGCTGGTTTATTTTATTTTATTTGTTGGATTCGACACCCATCAATGGGGACCACATACATGCTTCTATAAACTCTGTATCTTATCATATGTGCACACTTTTTAGTGGGAATAAACGTTAAAAAAATTAGATTTGTATTGGTGTCAACAATATTGGCAGGTGCATTCATACAAAATTAAATCACAAACCCTAACTTTATACATGTACAAAATCTCGAATCTTCAATTTTTTTTAGGAGAATATGAGATTGGCACCATACAAATATATTTATATATATAGCCTTTTTAGCAAATCCATATCTACATGTGCGTACAAAATATTGAATCCCCAATTATTAACAAGAGAATCTTATCTTGGACCATATTTTTTCCTTCTAAAACCCTATCAAATTCAATCACAAACGTACCTCTTAATTTTTACAGCAATGGTAGTAGTAAGCTAATTAGAGATTGTGTAATAAGGTAATCGAGCATGCAGGAGATAGTGATAATGATTGTCTAAATTCAAATTTTAGATGAAATGGTAGAAAGAATGGCGGAGAACTAGTAAATGGCGATGGTGTCAAAAGTTTATACCACGTGCATTAAATTTAACCGGTGTAAAAAATTATTAAATATGTTTATTGAGTTTTAAGCAACGGTATCCAACAATATATATTAAAAAAGCACATGTGTATTTGTTTGAAACAGTTTTAAATTCTTTAAAAACAATATAACAAAAGTGCAAAACTCTATAACAAATAACCATTTTAAATGAATATAAAAAAATAATAGTTTAAGATGGTTTAACAACGGTTTCATATAATTTAACCGATGTATATGCATGTATCTATATCTATCTACATGTGTCGTATGTATGTATGTATGTATGTATGTATGTATGTATGTATGTATGTATGTATGTATGTATGTATGTATGTATGTATGTATGTATGTATGTATGTATGTATGTATGTATGTATGCGTGTATGTTTGTATGAATCTATTTAAGCGTGTATGTATGTGAGAGTGTATGTATGTACGTCTGTATGTATGTATGTGTGTGTATGTATGTATGTATGTATGTATGTATGTATGTATGTATGTATGTATGTATGTATGTATGTATGTATGTATGTATGCGTGTATGTTGGTATGTATGTATGTATGTATGTATGTATGTATGTATGTATGTATGTAGGCGTGCATGTTGGTATGTGTGTATGTATGTATGTATTCGTGTATCTAAGTATGCGTGTATCTATGTATGCATGAGTGTATGTCCGTATGTATGTATGTATGTATGTAAGTATGTATGTATGTATGTATTCATGTATCTATGTATGCGTGTATCTATGTATGCATGTATGTATGCATGAGTGTATGTCCGTATGTATGTATGTATGTATGTATGTATGTATGTATGTATGTATGTATGTATGTATGTATGTATGTATGTATGTATGTATGTATGTGTGTATGTATGTATGTGTGTATGCATGCATGTGTGTATGTATGCATGTGTGTATGTATGTATGTATGTATGTATGTATGTATGTATGTATGTATGTATGTATGTATGTATGTATGTATGTATGTATGTATGTATGTATGTATGTATGTATGTATGTATGTATGTATGTATGTATGTATGTATGTATGTATGTATGTATGTATGTATGTATGTATGTATGTATGAATGTATGTATGTATGAATGTATGTATGCATGTATGCATGCATGTTTGTATGTATGTGTGTGTGTGTGTCTGATGTTGTCGTGCGTGTGGTTAAAATATGAAAGATGGGATTATTTAGCTTTCGCACAAGATCGTGTTTTAAATTTATAAAAGTGATTTCTACTAAGATTAAACACGCACAAAATAGGCAATTGTATCTATCGTATGTGTAGAATAGTATTAGTAAGAACCAAGTATCGATCTGTGGACACAAATGTTTCCTATAATGAATCTTTGTCTTACTTTAATCGGTAGGTTTAATCATTTTAAGGTTGATTTTTAAACTTTTTATAAAATAGGAATATACAATATATAGGTAACAAGAAGAGAAGTTCTAAGTGAGTATTTCAATTATATGAAGGTTTACCATGTAATATCAAGAATCCACTCCATTATTCCTTGATGATTATTAAATAAACATGTGCTAAACTTGTCCTAATAATATATGATAGAATAGTCCCTAATTTCTATGTGAACATATTCTATGACATAAAAAAAGTAACATGCGCATTTTAAAGTCCATCATTTCCTAATGTTATGCTACCACGAGAATGTCAATCTAAGTAGACAAGTAGTTTGGTATAGTAGAACGATTAGGATTGACTTCGATTTCTCAAATACCAATTTTAACAACTTCGAGTGGTTGTAGTTAACTCACACAAACTCCCCTTGGTTGATTTAACTAGATTTTAATACACATTCCATTAACAAACGATTTCTTTAACTAGCATGATAACCTAAGAAATCGTCTTAACAATGTTATTTCAGAATTATCAAAACTAGAGAAATATATCATAACTTATATCTCATCATTTCTAAGTACAACATAAGGATCCATGTTTTATCTTAAATAAAGTATCAAAGTATTCTTTTACCATTTCTTGTTTCCAAAAACATGAATTATCATGAATGATTATAAATCATCAACCTTGATGTATTGAATTAAAGTGATAAAACATTTCTGCATTAATGGATAATTGCAAAATAACCATGTACTATACCAAACTAAACCACATGTTTCACATAATCATCAAGTAAAATAAAGCTGCTTCATAGCTTATAGATGGTAATTGGAGTTTATCTCATAATGAACATTGTTATAAACATAAAAACAGATGATGATAACAAAAACATGATCAAACTAGAACAATCTAACCAACTGTAGATGAGTCTCCCTTCTTAACGATGATGGATTATGATGATGGATGATGATGATGATAACCTCCAAGCCTTCAAACTTCTCACAAGATCTTCAATATGAATGTAATGTGGGTGTTTTTATAAGAGAACCCTGTTTAGATATCTTCTTCAAGCACACAAAATTATTGCAACTTAAGCCTCCATTTATAAGCTGTCTTGAGGTAGGGGCACGGCCCTGTGCTTGATGAAGCACGACCCCGTGTCCACATGTCCCAGTTGCATATTGTCAGATCGTACATGATGACTCACCACGGGGGTGTGCTTCTGAGGCACGCCCCCGTGCTTTTTATTGACATGTGCTTAAATTCCTTTTGTCTTATCTGAAGGTGACCATGGCCCCGTGGCTGAGGAGGCACGGCCCCGTGCTTTTGTCTTCAGTTTTTGTCTTTTCTTGTAGATTTTTGTCTTTTATTGTGTTCAGAAGCATGAGGGAGTGTTTCTTGAAGCATGGGGGCGTGCTTCTTGTTTTTCTTGTGTTTTCTTCTGTTTTTCTTTGACTTTTTGCTTGTTTCTTCGTTTGAGGCTTGAGTTTACATGAATTTACATTTCATTATGATAAGTAGCCTTCTGAGCTATGTTATTTGATAGAAGTTGCAATTTTTAGAGATTATTTGATGTTAAAAAGATGTATAATTTTATGTACAACAGTGTATGTATGTGTGTGTGTGGATGTATATGTGTATGTGTTTTGTATAAAAATCAGCTAAGGATAATGTATCCAAATCTGTAAATGTGAGGTATAGTGCTATTAACAACGATTGTGTGAACGAAATAATGAAGAACACCTAGATTTGTTGCGAGGAAAAACCCTTTGATCTTGTTTAGATCAAAGGAAAAAAAACCCTGGGTGATGAAAAATCGTCTATCACCACTTTATTAATCACAAAAAAGGGTTACAATGGGTAGAGTTTATGATCAACGAATACAATAATGCTATGTGTGTGTGATTACAGAGAACTTAGCAGCTAGAGTATGTGCTAGTGTAACTATCTGACCTAGCATTGATCATAAACTCGACATATAAAGAAAAGACAAATACAATTAACAACTAACTCCTACTAATCTGCCATTTCTCCACTCTCTACCTTCGTGCCTTTTGACCACGTGATATAGAAGTCTATTAGCGAAATTGGTGGTGGACTGAGTCTTAGAGTCGTTACATTCATTAAAAAAAACCTACACACAAGAGACAATTGTTAATAATACCAATTGCTAAAGATCCTTGATCCTATCACAGCTCTGGAGCCCTTCAATAGGATAATTGATCCAGAACTGTTGTCAAGAATAACATATCCTTAGTATCGAAATTATCTGCTCTAACAATTTCCCCCAAAATGGCGGGTGTTTATGCTTTACAGCTGGCATTTTGAAATTTGAATCTCTGCAAAAAGTAGATGGTTAGATAGTTTCCAGAGATATTTATTATCTAACCCTTGATATTAATCATAACTGCCTATATATGAAATTCCTATAATCCTTTTATAACCACATATCCAGGCAGGTATCCTTCATTCTCTCTTTCTTCTCTTAATTTTCTGATAAATATGTATGTCGCTTCTTCTTCTTCTCCTCCATCTAATCCGTCCGACCAGTCCTCCGACGACTCCGGGTTGACGGAGATGCAGTCCCAAAACCTTATAGCCAATCCTTCAATGGAGATATGCAAGTTTACTGACCCCGAAATCGATGAGTTCTGACCACTGTTTCCACCGGAAACTGTTTTCCGACCTTATCATTCCGGCGTTCGATGTGACGTTTATTCTCAAACCTGGGTGTGCTTTCTGGCTTGTCCCTTTCTCATTGGCTACAATTATCCTTTTCCCCCTTTCACACAGAGTTTCTTTGAAACCACCGGCATATCTTATATCCAAGATATGCCCATGATTTGGAGGGTTCTGGGTACCATTGACAGAATTATCGAGGAAGAGAAGATTGACTTCGGCATCCCTGAACTGTCTCACCTTTATACCCTAACCACTCACGGTCCAAGTCGGTTCGTTCTGAAGTCTAAACCTCGACAACCCCATCTGATCTTAAAAATAACTTTAAATGATTCATTTTGGAGGAATCAGTTCTTCTTTGTGAATCGCAACTCCATACCTGGTAGGGATGATTTACCTTTAAAATGGGTCAGAAAGGGTTGGATTTTGGATCCTTAACAAAGACATGATCCGTGATGACTGGTCTAACTCTTAATCTTTTTTTTTTCATTTTTATTATTTGCAGTTGAGAACTTCACTTCCCTAGCCAAGCTACCTGGAACAGAAGAAAAAACAAAACGATTCCTTGCACTTGATTCCGAAGTTAGAACTTTTCAAGCCCAATTTGTCGAAGCTTTTTGTGAGATCTCCTCAGACTCCAACATGTCAAGTAAGATTAATATAGTAATTTGAAATAAATAATGTTAGATAGAATACTTATATGTTAATTTATTCCTGTAGGTGCTAAGAAATCTCAGAAGTCTGCTATCAAATTCTCCTTGGAGGACATCGACAGCATGATTACTCCTCAAGATATCAAGAAGGAGGCTTTGAAGGCAGCAACCAGTTCCGAGCCAAAAAGTGCAACTACCAGAGCCAAGTCATCCGCTTCCAAGAGAAAGAGATCTTCCGAGCCTGAAACCCGCTTTGATGTGATCCTCATTGTAAGCATCATGTATCCTGTTGTTTTGAATTAAGGATCCAACATCCTTCTAATCCTCACTTAACTGTTGGTTACAGGCTGTGAACGCTTTCAAAGACCACTATGAAAAGATTGTGAACCAGATGAGTGACAAGCTGTCCGGGATGGGGAATACTGTGGTTACCAAGGATAAAGCCTTAATCTAGCTTTCAAAGGACAAGAAGCAGTTGGAGAATCAATTATCCTCAGCGGAAGCCCGACGCCAAGAAGAGGTGAAACAGGCTACAGAAGAGGCCAGTGGGTTGCCAGGTCGGTGCTTCAGGCAAGGATCTAGATGGAAACGGAAGCCTGTGATCCTACTTTCGATAAGGCAACCTGGGATGTGAAGAAGTGGAAGACTGCTCTGGCGGCTCTTGGTGGTGAAGAGGATGTGGAGATGACAGAGGGGAACGAAGCTGGTACTAGCGGGGTTAAGGATGTGGTGGAGACTGAATAAGGAATTGGTGCAGAAGAAGGCGAGGAGGCTGCTTGAAGGGGCAATGAAGGATATTTAAGACAAGGCCAGAGCCCATTTTTTTTTATGTTGACGTTTTTATCGACAATTTGGTTGTAACAAACAGTAGTAATTAGGATTTAAGGATTAGTGATCCTCAAGACAATCTTCAGGGGTACCGAAGGTGGATGGATTCCTTGTTTGTGGGGATGAAGCCTTTGGTGCCTCTGACTTTTATTTTCCTGCACTTAGTTTAATAATTAGTAACAACTTGACTTAACCCGGATGGATGGTCCATGTTTTAAATGGTGAAGTCCGGGTTAACTTTTGGTAATTTCAAGCAAGTTTTTCTTAATGAATGAAATCTTTTGACTATTTGTTTATTGTTTGTTATTTTGAAAGTGTGTTTGGTATATAGCTTTAGTCTTGTTGAAAATTTTAAGAAATATCTTTGAATAAAAAAAATTTAGGGTAGAATATCCTTGAAAATATAGGCTAAGAATTTCATATCCTTAAACAATAGAATTTACAAAGATTTTAACCAAATAAATATAAATTGACAAGTAGAAATCATACCATAAGATCTAATTAGATCTAGGTTACCATAAGTAATGACCCTTCTGTGATCCTTGTAGAAGTAATTTAAAGATTCTGAATCCATAAGTCTTGATCTTCATAATGAACTTAGAAAATCTGTTGCAAACAACTTATAATATTAATTGGGGTTAGACCCATTAAGTTGGGGACAAGCTCATAAATAAACTGGGGACAAGCCCAAACTGGGGACTGGCCCAAGGATACAGATGTCAACTGGGGACTCGCCCAAACCGGGATTTAGCCCAAACTTGAGACAACATGAAAATGTTGTAAACCGGTGGTATAGTACGTCTACCATAAATCATAGGATCCTTCATATAGCCGAAAACAACGAAATTGTCAGCCACTAAACGTGTACTGGTCCCCCTGCCCCGGACTATACGTTGGATAACGTGCGCTCCAGGCGAGAATGTAGAAACTCTAATTTATAAGAAAGGTGAAAACCTTCAAACCTTAGAGGATATGACCATCAGGGGTCATACCCAATCGTGGGCTAGGACAAGGGAAATAGTTTAGTACCTTAAATATAAAGGAGAGGTGGCCAACCTCTTGATCATCAAACATATTACTAGAACCCTGCATTGTTACTTAAAACTTGGAAGAACAAATGTTAAGAATATGTTATCCTTGAATTAAAAATAAGAAATTGGAAAGAATAAGTGATCAGATAGATATTACCAATTTTAAGATCCTTGATCCTTTAAGGATACTTGATCCTTAAAGGATATTTGATCCTGGTCAGAAAAAGTAATTATTGAGGTGGATAGCATTCCATGCTCTTAGTAACCTATTGCCTTCCATAGTTGAGCAAATGATATGCCCATTTCCCAGCTTCTGACTCAATCAAATAGGGACCTTCCCACTTAGGAGCTATATTTTCCTCGGCTGGGTTGGTTGTATTTTGGAAGGCATTCCTCAAGACTAGATCTCCTTCTTGAAATCTTCTGATCCTTATGTTTTTGTTGTATGCCTCAGCTACCCTTTGTTGATATGCCGCCCTTCTGATCTTGGCTAGGTCTCTGAGTTCTTCAACAGTATCCAAGTCTTCGAGAAGGATTTCTTTATTGACTTCAGGATCACGAATGCTCGTTCTGGCTGTAGGAACCACCATCTCTGTAGGGATTACTGCTTCTGATCCAAACACCAATGAGAAGGGTGTTTGGCATGTTGCATTCTTGGGTTTTGTCCTGTCAGCCCAAATAACATAAAGTATCTCTTCGGCCCACTTTCCTTTCCTGGATCCTAGTTTCTTCTTCAAGTTATTGATGATTATCTTGTTGCTAGACTCCGCTTGACCATTAGCTTGAGGATGAACCGGTGTGGAAGTAATCATCTTGATGCCCCAACTGTCACAAAAGTTAGTGGTTCTTTTCCCGATAAACTGGGAACCATTGTCATAAATAATTTCTGAAGGGATACCAAATCTAGTAATAATATTTCTTTTAATGAAAGATATCACCTCTTTTCGCGTACTTGAACAAAATCTTCTACTTCTATCCACTTTGAAAAGTAATAAGTCATTGCAAGCATGAATAGTTTTCCTCCTGGTGCCTTAGGTAGTTTACCCACAATATCCATGCCCCACTTCATGAAAGGCCATGATGAGGATATAGGATACATAGGTTCTGCTGGTTGATGTAGGATATTTGCATGCCTTTGACAAGCATCACATTTCTTTGAGTATTCCATGGTGTCTCTCTTCGTCTGAGCCTCCAATCGTTCTTGGATCCTTTTGTCGTCTTCCAGCCATATGATCCTTAGTGCTCTGTTCCTTACTTCATCTAAATACCTGCAAGATTCATCACAAGATCATCATAAAAGGGGGAGCCCTTCTAAAGTCCCATCTTGAATGCTTCAACAGCAGTAGCCATGTCAAGATTGAGGATTTCTAGGGCTTTCCTGCCAAACCTTGTAACAAAATCCTTAAGGGATTCATCTCTAGGTTGGATCACTCGGTATAGATCACTAGTTAACTTCTCAAATTTCCTACTACAGGAAAATTGGCTGTTGAACAAGTTAACTAAATGTGAGAAAGAAGTAACAGAAAAGGGAGGAAGACTTAGCAGCCATTTTAATGTTGATCCTGATCCAAAGCCCTTGCATGGACAAGCTTCCTTGAGTCTCTCAAGAATTGGATTGATCTCCATCCTCTCCCTATATTGAGCAACATGCTCTTCAGGATCAGTGGTCCCATCATAAGTCTTCATGTTAGGGGTCTGGAATCGCTTTGGGATTTCAGCATCACAGATAGGTGGAGCAAATCTGGATAACATGTGGCTCCCTTCCGGTATTTCAGGAATTGGACAAATAACCCCGGGTACGCTGGATATCATATCCTTAAGTTTTTGCAGTTCCTTAGCCTTGGCTTGGTCGATACCTGCATCCTGCATGGAACCATGGTTAGCATTTAAGGATATAGGATCATACGTGTTACCTCTTTTTTGTGCAAAGGTCGGCATTCTAGAGGAATGGCTGAGAAAAGAAGCTTCTGCTACAGGAGTTGGTCCAGCGGAAGCTATGGTCTGCATGGGGATTATATCTCCTTCATGGACCTCAGAGGACCGCTGATGTTGAACCCCTGAGAATCCTAGATCCTAAAAGAAGGATCCTTGACTATGGATGAAGGATCCTAATGGTTGGGAGTTGAAGGATCCTTGAAGGTATGATCCGGAGGATCCTGGTTGAAGGATCAATGGTCCTTGATGAAAGTTTGAGGATCCTTGAGCTGGTTGACCCATGGACCTCTGGTGAAGGATAAATGATCCTTGCTGAAAAGTTAAAGATCCTTGAACATCCCATGGATCCCTGGTTAAGGATGGATGATCCTAGGTGAAAGATCAAGGATCCTTGTGTAGGTTGAGCCAAGGATATCGGAGTGTTAAAATCCAACATCCTGGGCATCGGGGGAGTTTGATCCTCCGCTGGCCTCTTAGTCTTCTTGAGGCTTTCGATCTCCCGAAGGATCCTCTGGTTGGTCTTGTTCTGCTGCTCCATGTAAGCCTTGACCTACGAAAACATAGAGGAAACATCATTGTTAGTATTAACCACCGAAGTGGCAGCAGCGGTTTTTGAGCTCTAGAAAACTGGTAGTTGCGTCTTGTTTCCAACAGCAGCAGCCCGTGGTGCTCCCGTGATTGGAGGAGGCATCGCCGGCAAGGTTCTTGATGAGAGAGGAACCGAAGATGGCATGGTTGATGAAGCAAAGGTTGATTGAGAGGACATTTATTGTGATATGGGTATGAAAAATTGAAAATTGATAGGAATAATATGGATTATAGCACCAATTGTCCCACGGTGGGCGCCAAATTGTTTTGGATAAAAATCTGCTAAGGATAATGTATCCAAATCTGTAAATGAGAGGTATAGTGCTATGATATTAACAACGATTGTGTGAACGAAATAATGAAGAACACCGAGATTTATTGCGAGGAAAAACCCCTTGATCTTGTTTAGATCAAAGGAAAAAAAACCCCGGGTGATGATAAATCGTCTATCACCACCTTATTAATCACAAAAAAGGGTTACAATGGGTGGAGTTTATGATCACCGAACACAATAATGCTATGTGTGTGTGATTACAGAGAACTTAACAGCTAGAGTATGTGCGAGTGTAATTATCTGACCTAGCATTGACTATAAATTCGATATATAAAGAAAAGAAAAATACAATTATCAACTAACTCCTACTAATCCGCCATTTCTCCACTCTCTTTCTTCGTGCCTTTTGACCACGTGCTATAGAAGTCTAGTAGCAAAATTGGTGGTAGACTGAGTCTTAGAGCCGTTGCATTCATTAATAACAACCTACACAGAAGAGACAATTGTTATAATACCAATTGCTAAGGATCCTTGATCCTATCATAGCTCCGGAGCCCTTCAGTTGGACAAATGATCCAGAACTGTCGTCAAGAATAACATATCCTTAGTATTTAAATTATCTGCTCTAACAGTATGTATGTATGTGTGTATCTTTATATGCATGAGTGTATGTGTTTTGGATAAAAATCTGATAAGGATAATGTATCCAAATCCGTAAAAGTGAGGTCTAGTGCTACGATAACAATAACAATTGTATGAATGAAAACGGAATGAACACAGTGATTTGTTGCGAGGAAAAACCTTTTGACCTTGTTCAGATAAAAAAAAACCCCGAGTGATGACAACTCGTCGATCACCGGTTTTTAATATCAAAAAATGGGTTACAAGTATTGTGGAGACTAGATCGATGTTACAGTAATTGCTAACGTGTATAGATAGAATAGTGAGTTCTGCTATGAGTGTGTGGAATACAGTGATCTCCCTAATCGATCTCATCTCGATGTATATAAAAAAGGAATACAACAATATGTCCTATCTATTCGCCACTATCCCACTAGTCTTCCAACGTCCATTGACCACGTGCTGGTAGCCTCCAAGTTGCGATATTTAAGGTGGACCAATTCACAAAGCCGTTATTTCTGTTGAACATTAACCTACACACAAGAAACAATTGTTAACAATACTAACCTCTGAGGATCCTTGATCGTTAACATGGTTCTGGAGCTCTTCGGGAGGATAACGGATCCAGGCATATCTTCAAGGATAATATATCCTCAGTAGAGAAAATATCAGTCCTAACAATTTCCCCCAAAATGGCAGGTGATAGTGGAACACAGCTGTCATTTTGAATTTCAAACTTCTGCGAAAACTGGAAGATGGGACGGTTCGCCAGACATATTTACCATTTGGCTCCTGAGATAACATAACCGCCTATATATGTGTCGCCCTATATCTTTCTTATAATCACACGTCTAGGCGACGCATCATGTATCCATCCCTTTCTTTTCTTATTTTCTTTGTCTCTGAATAATGTCTACTGTTTCGTCTTCTTCTTCCCCTTCTCGTCATTCTGACCAAGCGTCCGATGAATCTGGGTTATCTGAGATGCAACCCCAATACTTGATACCCAACCCTTCCATTGAAATCTGCAAGCTAACAGATCTCGAAATAGATGAACTCCGAGCGTTGTTTCCTTCGGGAACAGTGTTCCGTCCATACGATGCCGGAATCCGATGCGACATTTACTCTCGGACCTGGGTTTGTATGCCCGCTTTTCCTTTCTTTATTGGTTATCGCTATCCATTCCCTGCCTTTACCCAAAGCTTCTTCGATTCCACGGGCATATCCTATATTCAGGCTATGCCTATGGTGTGGCGAGTTCTCAATACTATAGAAAGAATCATCGAGGAACAAAAGATCGAATTCGGTCTTCCAGAACTTTCACATCTATACACCCTTACTACTCACGGTCCTACCCGCTTCATCTTGAAATACAAGCCTCGACAACCCCACCCGATCTTGAAAGTGATTTTAAACGATCTTTTCTGTAGGAACCAGTTTTTCTTTGTAAAACGTGGCTCCATACCTGGGGGGATTGACCTTCCTTCAAAGTAGGTTAGAAAGGGTAGGATCCTAGATCCTTAGAAAATAGCAGGATCCTTGATGCTTTAATTATAATTCTGAATCTTCTTTTTGTTTGCAGTGGACAACTTTGCTTCTTTGGGTAAGTTTCCTGGGACAGAAGAAAAAATAAAACGGTTCCTTGCACTGGATACCGAGGTTAGAACCTTTCAAGCCCGCTTTGTTGAAGCTTTCTGTGATATCTCCTCGGGTTCCAACATGTCAAGTAAGTTTATTATAGTAATTTTAAGGTAAATAGAATTAGAAGAAATACTTATCTGTTTACTTATCCTTTGTAGGCGCCAAGGAGTCTCAGAAGTCAGCTAGCAGTTTTTCCTTGGAAGACATTGATTGTATGGTCACCTCTCCGGATATTAAGAAGGAAGCCTTGAAGGAAGCAACCAGTTCCGAGCCTAAGACTGCAACGACCAGAGCCAAGTCTGCCGCATCCAAGAGGAATAGGTCCTCTGATCCCGAAACTCACTATGACATGGTCCTGAATGTAAGTATCATGTATCCTGTAACATCGCTTTTAGGGATCCAATATCCTCGTAACTTATACTTCTCGTTGGTTTTAGGCTATGAATGCTTTCAAAGAGCATTACGAAAAGATTGTCAGTTAGATGAGTGAGAAGCTATCAGGACTTGGGAAAGCCGTGGTTGCCAAGGACAAGGCCATGATCCAACTCTCCAAAGACAAAAAACAGTTGGAGGATTAGCTATCCTTAGCGGAGACCCAGCACCAAGAAGCGGTGAAGCAGGCTACACATGAGGCCAAGATGTGGGCCGCTAGGTCGGTTTTCCAAGCGCGGATTAAGATGGTGAAGGAGGACAGTGACTCTACTTTCAATAAGGCGACCTGGGACGTGAACAAGTGGAAGTCTGCCCTGGAAGCTCTTGGTGGCGAAGAGGATGAGGATATGGCTGAGGAAAATGAGGCTGGGACTAGTGGCGTCAAGGAGGTGGCTGAAGCTGGTGAAGGAGAAGGTGCTGCAGAGGGTGAAGACGCAGCATATGTAACACCCCGTAACCGCAGCGGAAACGTACACGGGATGCAACAGACACATCTGATATCAACAGCATTGCTTATAAAGAAAATACCACTACATTAATTTATAACATATTACATTGTTGCGAGTTTCATTACTGTCTAGGTGTTACACACATATTTTACCGATAAGACATTAATAAATTCATTACAAAACATAGAGCAGCAAGCTTCCAACAGGTAGCACAGATAGTTAAGCACACATCAATCAATCCAACTTGGGCATACCTAGAAAACATGTAAAGAAAACGGGTCAACTACGAATAGTTGGTGAGTTTCACTAATTTAAATAAACACTGACAAATCATTATAATAATCATTTATTAACAATATAATCATGCTGGGAACTATGTTACCCCAGAACATTTCCATTAACTTCCTGGGAACTATGTTACCCCAGAACAATAATAACCCCTGGGAACTACGTTACCCCAGAACAATAATAACCCCTGGGAACTACGTTACCCCAGAACAATAATAACCCCTGGGAACTATGTTACCCCAGAACAATAATAACCCCTGGGAACTATGTTACCCCAGAACAATAATAACCCCTGGGAACTATGTTACCCCAGAACAATAATAACCCTTGGGAACTATGTTACCCCAGAACAATAACACATGATAAACATTTTAAATATTCTGTGCATCAGACCATATATATATAAATGTACAAGTATTTCCATACGATCGGTATGTACTTAAATACTTTAAATGAGACATGTTTTCCGCCCCGGGAAAATATAATTAAAACAATTCATTAAAAAGGGGCTCGTGAAAACTCACCTTTCTGTGAGTCGGTGAGTAATATAAGGAACAGCTACGTGCCTGGATCTGTAATATAATATCTAGTCGTTGCTATATAATTCCCATAACTTAAATACGTATCAATCGGTACATCTGGGAACATTGTTAACCCAGTACTGTACTCGATTCGGGGACTATGTTAACCCCGTGACACTTCTAAGGACTAAGATTGTGACATTGCTTAGAGTTTGACAGTCAATTTAGTTAAGGTGATTAAATTATAGCTCGGTTTGACACCCCGTTTGGCCGTGGGGCCCGTTTCCGTCATTTCGGTGCCGTAAACGGTAAAATCGGGTAAAATTACCCAAATCATCCGAATTATTTTCGGATGATTTATTTTTACTTAATTTACTTAGATTTATGAAATAGTCCATTTTTAGAGTTTTCATGTACCAGTCAGCTCGCTTATGCGAACTTTGCCGGTTTACACGTTTTAAGCTTTAAAAACTTGTTTTTATGTTCTTTTTAGCACAAATAATTACCCGATTAGTCTCGGGTCTTGAAATTTTGCACAAAACTTAATTTGACAGTAAGGAATTTTGTAAAAATTTTCCAGATTTATTTTCTTATATTTACATTTATTTATCTATTTTTAAATCTTATTAAAATACTAAATATATCAAAAATACCAAAACACTTTAGAAAATTCCCAAATTTTTCTGGGATGATCTTTATCATCCTCATAACTTTCTGGAATTTTCCCAGATTTATTTTCCTATATTTACATTTATTTATCTACTTTTAAATCTTATTAAAATACTAAATATATCAAAAATACCAAAACACTTTAGAAAAATCCCAAATTTTTCTGGGATGATCTCTATCATCCTCATAACTTTCTGGAATTTTTCCAGAATTTAAAACTTATTTTTCAAGCCATTTTCACCCAAAACCGATCTAGAAAGCCCAAGAACTCGTTTCACCGAAAAGCCTACTTAGACTTTTCCAACTGAGCTCAAATTTTGTGGGTGACTTTTATATGTTATAAAAAGCTTATCTTAAATTTTCCGGAATTTTTCATCATGTTTTGCTATTTTTCACTATTTTTGGCCAAAACCGAGCATTAAATTCACCAAATATTCATCTTTTATCCAAAAATTACCAAAAATTCACAGATCTCATATTTTCATGTGTAGATCATCTCTGTGAAATTTCGTGACCCGACTCTAAGCACACGTAAATCTGTCCATTTTTCATAAACACACGAAAACCGAACTATTTTGTGTTTTCTAGCTTTAGATCGCAAGGATCTCGGTTTCTAGCCTTTGCTAGCCGCTAGATACAACACTTACAAGCACATCAACACCACACCAAGCAAGTTATACCCACAATCAAGCCATTTCTTTCCTAGTGTCGGTTAAAACATCAAAACAACGATTTTGACCGTAAAAATCCATTCTCGACTCTTTTTACTCATTTCTTGGACCAAGATCCCTTGTATAACTTGTATACATCTCTTGGTCATGCAAGAGTCGGTTTCATCTCGGATTTTCACCCGTCTTTCACATGGAAAATTCATTTGACAAGATTTCAACCGTAAAAATTCATTCTAAACACTTTTAACTAATTACTTGGATCAAGATCCTTTGTATAACTTGTATACATCCCTTGATCATACAAGAACCGGTTCCATCTCGGGTTTTCACCCATATTTCACTTGGAACCCTTTTGTTCTTGCAAAAACAACTCAAAACTAAGTAATTAACACCAAAGATTATGTAATGTAACATGCTTATACCTTCAAAATCTTGGTTAAACTATGATGATCTTGGAAGAACACTTGAAGTTTGAGAGAATTTGAGAGATTTTGGATGAAAAAAGAAAAATGGAATGTGTAAAGGAGTGTGGGAGGGGTGGCCGGCCTAATGAGGTGGTGTGGGGGGGGGCCACATCTCAAATATTGTCCACACATTTGGATTACACAATCCGGATAATGTTGTGGATAATCTGGTTCAGTTCGTTTCTCGTTTAAACTCGTAATTCGGCTTGAAACGAAATTAAAATGGTCGTTTTTCGGGTTAAAGTAAAATTTTCATAAAACTGATTTAAAAACTTTCAAAACTTAACCCATGACATTAAAACATCATATCATTAATAATTACGCATCTTTTTCGGCTTGATTGATCGTCTCTTGCTTGGTTTGGTGTTAAAGGTTTCGTTTATCGTACCGACGTACAAATAAATCGAAATCCTTTTTCTGTGCTATAATTCACTTATCCCGAAGCATTAATACCTCGTAAATATCACTAAACATTATATACTTCGACTATAATGTAATTCCCGATTCGTTCGGGTTTCAATAATCGTTCATTGGTTAATTGTAATTCCAATATGATTCACTATATAATTGAGTATGATTCATACTGTGAACCATATATATTCGTATAAACGTGCTATAACTCATATAATCAATATTAAATAACACGTAAATAGTATATTCCGGCTAGGGTATACCTGAATTTGCCGGAATCGTTACATTCTCCCCCCGTTATAAAAATTTCGTCCTCGAAATTTTATGCGTCAACTACTTCCTTTTGAGGAAATAGGTGGGGGTATTTCTTTCGAAATTCATCCTTTCGTTCCCAAGTAAATTCTGGGCCTCGTTGCGAATTCCATCTAACTTTGACCAACGAGATCTTATTGTGTCTAAGTTGCTTGATCTTACCGTCCACTATTTCGATGGGCTCCTCTACGAAGTTGAGCCTATCACTTATTAGAACACCCTCTAAGGTAACACCGATGTCTCATCCGTCAGACATCTTTTCAAATTCGACACATGAAACACGTTATGAACTGCACTTAGTTCCTCAGGCAGTTCTAGTCGGTAAGCTACCGGACCGATCTTTGCAGTGATGTTGAATGGTCCAATGTATCTAGGGGCCAACTTCCCCGCCTTTCCAAATCTGACCACTCCTTTCAAGGGTGATACTTTCAAGTATACCTTTTCACCCTTCTCAAATGACAACGGTTTTCGACGGGTATCAGCATAACTCTTCTGCCGATCCCGCGCGGCTTTCAGGTTGTTCTTAATTTCAAGAATCTTGCTGGTCGTCTCCTGGACCAGATCCGATCTAATGACCTGCGGGTCACCCACTTCAGACCAGCAAAGTGGTGATCGGCACTTCCGCCCATACAATGCTTCATAAGGTGCTGCCTTTATACTGCTATGGTAACTGTTATTATAGGAAAATTCAACGAGTGGGAGATGTTGATCCCAATTTCCCTTAAAGTCCAGTACGCAAGCACGAAGCAAATCCTCCAAAGTTTGAATGGTCCTCTCAGACTGACCATCGGTCTGAGGGTGGTAAGCTGTGCTTAGGTCAATACGTGTTCCCAATGCTTCTTGGACAGCTTGCCAAAGTTTGGAGGTGAAATGGCTATCCCTATCGGAGATGATCGAGATGGGGATGCCATGACGAGACACTATTTCATTTATATAAATTTGCACAAGTCTCTCAGTGTTAAAAGTATTCCTAATTGGAATAAAATGTGCCGATTTGGTTAATCGATCCACGATTACCCAAATCGCATCATGACCTCGGGGTGTCTTGGGGAGATGTGTCACAAAATCCATTGTGATCTGTTCCCACTTCCATTCGGGAATTTCCGGCTGTTGTAACATTCCCGAAGGTTTCTGGTGCTCCGCCTTAACCCTCGCACACGTCGTACACTTGCCGACGTATGTGGCTATATCCTTTTTCATACCTGGCCACCAGTAAAATTCTTTCACATCCCGGTACATTTTATCAGATCCCGGATGTATGGAATATTTCGACTTATGCGCTTCGTCCATGATTAATTCACGAAGGTCATGGAGGGTCGGAATCCAAATCCGACTTTTGAAATAGAGAATTTCGTCCGCACGCTGTTCGAAATTCTTCTCGTTCCCGAAAAGTCCTTCTTTATCCAATTGGTCCTCTTTTAACGCCTCGCGTTGAGCGACTCGAATCAAATCTGAAAGGTTCGACTGGACTATCATCCCCAACGCTCGCACACGTAGTGGCTTGACTCGATCCTTTCTACTCAAGGCATCGGCTACAACGTTAGCCTTGCCGGGGTGATATCGTATGTCACAGTCATAGTCACTCAGCAACTCGACCCATCTTCGTTGCCTCATATTCAGTTCTTTCTGATCGAATATGTGTTGCAAACTTTTATGATCAGTGAATATGGTGCACCTTGTACCGTAGAGATAGTGTCTCCAGATTTTAAGTGCAAAGATGACTGCTCCCAGTTCCAAGTCATGAGTAGTGTAGTTTTTCTCATGAACTTTTAACTGTCGAGACGCATAGGCTATGACCTTTTTATTTTGCATTAACACGCATCCTAACCCTTTACGGGATGCGTCACAATATACAACAAATCCATCGTCTCCGTCGGGGAGACTTAAGATTGGCGCTTGGCACAATCTTTGTTTTAGCGTTTGAAACGCCGTTTCCTGCTCTTCACCCCATTCATATTTCCGATCCTTTTGAGTCAGGAGGGTTAAAGGTTGGGCGATGCTGGAAAAGTTCTCTATAAATCGACGATAGTATCCAGCTAAGCCTAAGAATTGGCGGATTTCTTTCGGAGATTTAGGCGCTTGCCAATTCTTAATAGCTTCAACCTTACTCGGATCAACGTGTATTCCTTGGTGGTTTATAACATGACCGAGAAATTGCACCTCTTGTAACCAGAAGTTACACTTGGAGAATTTTGCATATAACTTCTCCTGATCCAGGAGCTCTAAAACTAACTTTAAGTGTTGCTCGTGCTCCTCTTTACTCTTCGAGTATATCAAAATATCGTCAATAAATACAATGACGAACTTGTCGAGATAGGGTTTACAGACTCGGTTCATGAGATCCATGAACACCGCTGGCGCATTTGTTAGCCCAAAAGGCATAACTAAAAATTCGTAGTGGCCGTAGCGAGTCCGAAACGCGGTTTTTGGGATATCCTCCTCTTGAATTCTAACTTGGTGGTATCCCGATCTAAGATCAATTTTTGAGAAATAGCTCGCACCTTGTAGTTGGTCGAACAAATCATCGATTCGGGGAAGAGGATATCTATTTTTGATGGTTAATTTGTTCAATTCCCTGTAGTCAATGCACATTCGAAGGCTTCCGTCCTTCTTTTTCACAAATAGTACAGGTGCACCCCACGGGGAATAACTGGGACGTATAAATCCCTTATCCAACAATTCCTGCAACTGGTTGGATAGTTCTTGCATCTCGGACGGTGCAAGTCTGTAAGGGGCCTTAGCAACAGGGCCGGCTTGAGGTAACAGATCGATTCTGAATTCGACCTGTCGGGTTGGCGGTAATCCAGGAAGTTCCTCTGGAAAAACTTGTGGAAATTCGCGTACCACGGGAATATCGTCCACCCGTTTTTCCTCAGAATCAGCGGCCGTCAGGCTCGCTAGATACGCCACACATCCCTGACGTATATATTTCAACACCTTGAGGTGGGATATAAATGGTATCATGGTGCCGGATTTTTCTCCCTGCACTAATACCTCCTCGTCATCCGACACCCGGATCTTGACGGTTTTCTTTTCACAGTTTATTTCTACCCTATTACGAGCCAACCAATCCATCCCCACTATCACGTCAAAACTACCCAATTCTACCGGTAACAAGTCAATCAGGAAGGATTGTTTGCTCAGAATAAAAGGGCAATTCCGAACAATCCGATTAACTATCATGGTTTTACCGTTAGCGACCTCTACGGTGTAGGGTTCTATGGTTTCACCAATAGGAAGGTTTGCTATCGAAAGGAACCTAACGGAGACAAAACTTCTATCGGCGCCTGTATCAAATAATACAGAAGCGTAATGATCAGAGACGAGGAAGGTACCTGTCACTACGCTGGGGTCCTGGCGCGCCTCGTTCGCTCCCATCACAAATGCCCGGCCTCGCGCCGGATTGGACGCCGATGGCTGACCCGCGAGTTGTCTCCCGTTTCCTCCCTGATTCAGTTTCGGGCAGTTCCTTTTGAAGTGATCCGTGCTGCCGCATTCGTAGCAAGCACGGCTAGTGGTCACCATCTGGTTTCCTTGCGGGTTCTGCTGTCGGGCTGGTTGAGTTCTAAATGGTTGCGCCCGAATAGGTTGCGGTTGACGGTTCAGGTTGTTCAGATTTGTCTTACAATTTGGTGCGTAGTGTCCAACCCTGCCACACCGGTGGCACACCACCTCCTTGCACACGCCACTATGGTGGTAACCACATTTCCCACATTTAGGAAACGTTCCCCTCTGCGGTTCTTGCCTTCCGCCCGAACTAGTCATGGCATAGCTCTGGGCAGCGGGCCTAGCTCGTTTACCTTGCTGTTTCTCTCGGATCCTATTGTCATACGTACCTCGCTTTCCCCCGGCCGACTCTCCCGTCGCCTTTATCGATCCGCTCCTTAAGAAATCATACGTGACAATACCAGCCTGTGTCACTGCACCCTCATACGTCTGGTGCCCTCCCGCGTTAACTATACTCCTCACTACTGGAGTAAGTCCCCAAATATAACGTTCCACCCTCTTTGACTCTGGGGTAACCAACCACGGCACTAATCGTGACAGTTCATTAAACCGGTTGGTATATCCCAAGTGGTCCGCCCCATGCATCTCTAGGTTCCACAACTCATGTTCCAGTTTCTGCAATTCATTCTTTGGGCAGAAATGTTTCAAAACAAGATCCTTAAGCTCTGTCCAGGTCATGCGGTTTGTCGCCGCCTGACCTCGAGTCTGTACTATGGTGTTCCACCATGTCAAGGCATGGTCTGTGAACGTACAGGTGGCGTACTTAACGACACAATCCTCGGGACAGTTGCTGATATTTACCACTGATTCTATTTTCTCTAACCATTTCACTAACCCATTCGGTCCTTCCAACCCGTTAAATTCTAAAGGCTTGCATAACATAAAATCCTTGATTGAACAACCCCTGGATGGTCCAGTGCGGTTGGTCTCTACAGTAGGGATAGGGCCATTACTGTCGGTAGCGACCACCGTAGGCGGTGCGTCATTACTCGGCATAGTGTTGTCATTCCTTGGAGGATTAGCGTTTTGTTCCCCGTCATTATTTATGGGTGTTTGATTGCTCGGAGGGGTTGGATTGGTCGAGTTATTAATACTGGCGGCGATGCGCGATACTATATCCGGTATCGCCGCCTCCAACTGTTGAGCAATCAAACGGCTCACATCTACTTCCGATATTTTCGTTGATCGTTTCGGTGCCATTCTACACAACATCAAGGAAACACATATAATTAATACCATTCCAAATTATGAAACACAAAACACATTCCATACATTAATAAACATTAGTACATATTACACAAACATCCATTTACATACTTCCCAGTCATCATTACATAACTAAGTTTTAATACAAAGGGCCTATGTTGGTATCATCCTCGACATAACCCGCAATGGGTCAGTGCTTGAATGATACCCAAAAGTATCGATAATGATATGCCCTACAAGAGACCCCCTATGGGCCAGTGGTTGTACTATAACTAAACAAGATTCACTCCGTGTTAGTATCACCACTAACTACTTACACGGAGTATCAAAAAGCGGTTCAAGATTCTACCATCCAACACATCTACACATGGTGGTAAACCAACCCCACCAACACCGCCACCAGCACCACCAACACCGCCATCATAACCCGCATTCGGGTTTCCATCTGCTCGATCAACCAGTGGGAGTATGAGCACTCCCTTTTTAACTGGTTAATAGCATACTGGTGGTCCAGTATGCTGTCCCCGAGGTACGCCCGCCTCTGTACCCCCACGACCAGGGCGGCAGAGTGCTCGTTCACCTGCTCGGTGAGAACACGTAGCCAAGCCGCCAAGTCCCTCTCCTGCCTTGGAAGACCCCACACAGGTAGGGTTGCAGGCTCGGGTTGGGGGCGGGAAGACTCGCCCCGGTGGTATGTGGATCTGGGTGGGGTAACAGTGGGCGGAACATACGGGGCACTGATCCGCGCCGTGAGGCGGGGACCGTGTCTGGGGGGAATCGGGGCGGTCTGTGGTGCGGGCGGGGTAGGAGACCTGGTAACCCTAGCAGGGGAGGGTACACTAGCACTCCTAGCTGGGGTGGTCTGTCTAGAAGTACTATGACTAGCCTCCGAAGGCTCGGAGCTGGGTGATACACTTGGGCTTCCAGAGGCCCCGGAACTGACCTCTTCCGGGTCCTCTTCCGTCGACACACTAGGTGTTCTTGCCATTTTTACCTGCACACAAGTTAACAAACATATAGTCCCTTTTCATAGTGTAATTCATAATTAAATTAATCATGCACTTACTTATACAATTTTGCCACATAATAATATTATTATACATTTACACATATGTTGCCAATTTTACCTATTTAAGTCCCCCGTGACTTCCCCTGAATTCCCTCGTGCAGACAAGTCTGTTATTATGTTCCGGACCATAATAACCCACTTGTCCATCCAAGTTCATCCCGATCTCGTCACAATATATTATTAGTTGATATTCAGATCCTATAATACTTGAGCTACTGGTTATATTTTAGGTATCTTTTTCAGACATCCTAATTCTTTATAACCAATGGCTCTGATACCAAGTTCTGTAACACCCCGTAACCGCAGCGGAAACGTACACGGGATGCAACAGACACATCTGATATCAACAGCATTGCTTATAAAGAAAATACCACTACATTAATTTATAACATATTACATTGTTGCGAGTTTCATTACTGTCTAGGTGTTACACACATATTTTACCGATAAGACATTAATAAATTCATTACAAAACATAGAGCAGCAAGCTTCCAACAGGTAGCACAGATAGTTAAGCACACATCAATCAATCCAACTTGGGCATACCTAGAAAACATGTAAAGAAAACGGGTCAACTACGAATAGTTGGTGAGTTTCACTAATTTAAATAAACACTGACAAATCATTTTAATAATCATTTATTAACAATATAATCATGCTGGGAACTATGTTACCCCAGAACATTTCCATTAACTTCCTGGGAACTATGTTACCCCAGAACAATAATAACCCCTGGGAACTACGTTACCCCAGAACAATAATAACCCCTGGGAACTATGTTACCCCAGAACAATAATAACCCCTGGGAACTATGTTACCCCAGAACAATAATAACCCCTGGGAACTATGTTACCCCAGAACAATAATAACCCCTGGGAACTATGTTACCCCAGAACAATAATAACCCCTGGGAACTATGTTACCCCAGAACAATAATAACCCCTGGGAACTATGTTACCCCAGAACAATAATAACCCTTGGGAACTATGTTACCCCAGAACAATAACACATGATAAACATTTTAAATATTCTGTGCATCAGACCATATATATATAAATGTACAAGTATTTCCATACGATCGGTATGTACTTAAATACTTTAAATGAGACATGTTTTCCGCCCCGGGAAAATATAATTAAAACAATTCATTAAAAAGGGGCTCGTGAAAACTCACCTTTCTGTGAGTCGGTGAGTAATATAAGGAACAGCTACGTGCCTGGATCTGTAATATAATATCTAGTCGTTACTATATAATTCCCATAACTTAAATACGTATCAATCGGTACATCTGGGAACATTGTTAACCCAGTACTGTACTCGATTCGGGGACTATGTTAACCTCGTGACACTTCTAAGGACTAAGATTGTGACATTGCTTAGAGTTTGACAGTCAATTTAGTTAAGGTGATGAAATTATAGCTCGGTTTGACACCCCGTTTGGCCGTGGGGCCCGTTTCCGTCATTTCGGTGCCGGAAACGGTAAAATCGGGTAAAATTACCCAAATCATCCGAATTATTTTCGGATGATTTATTTTTACTTAATTTACTTAGATTTATGAAATAGTCCATTTTTAGAGTTTTCATGTACCAGTCAGCTCGCTTATGCGAACTTTGCCGGTTTACACGTTTTAAGCTTTAAAAACTTGTTTTTATGTTCTTTTTAGCACAAATAATTACCCGATTAGTCTCGGGTCTTGAAATTTTGCACAAAACTTAATTTGACAGTAAGAAATTTTGTAAAAATTTTCCAGATTTATTTTCTTATATTTACATTTATTTATCTATTTTTAAATCTTATTAAAATACTAAATATATCAAAAATACCAAAACACTTTAGAAAATTCCCAAATTTTTCTGGGATGATCTTTATCATCCTCATAACTTTCTGGAATTTTCCCAGATTTATTTTCCTATATTTACATTTATTTATCTATTTTTAAATCTTATTAAAATACTAAATATATCAAAAATACCAAAACACTTTAGAAAAATCCCAAATTTTTCTGGGATGATCTCTATCATCCTCATAACTTTCTGGAATTTTTCCAGAATTTAAAACTTATTTTTCAAGCCATTTTCACCCAAAACCGAGCTAGAAAGCCCTAGAACTCGTTTCACCGAAAAGCCTACTTAGACTTTTCCAAATGAGCTCAAATTTTGTGGGTGACTTTTATATGTTATAAAAAGCTTATCTTAAATTTTCCGGAATTTTTCATCATGTTTTGCTATTTTTCACTATTTTTGGCCAAAACCGAGCATTAAATTCACCAAATATTCATCTTTTATCCAAAAATTACCAAAAATTCACAGATCTCATATTTTCATGTGTAGATCATCTCTGTGAAATTTCGTGACCCGACTCTAAGCACACGTAAATCTGTCCATTTTTCATAAACACACGAAAACCGAACTATTTTGTGTTTTCTAGCTTTAGATCGCAAGGATCTCGGTTTCTAGCCTTTGCTAGCCGCTAGATACAACACTTACAAGCACATCAACACCACACCAAGCAAGTTATACCCACAATCAAGCCATTTCTTTCCTAGTGTCGGTTAAAACATCAAAACAACGATTTTGACCGTAAAAATCCATTCTCGACTCTTTTTACTCATTTCTTGGACCAAGATCCCTTGTATAACTTGTATACATCTCTTGGTCATGCAAGAGTCGGTTTCATCTCGGATTTTCACCCGTCTTTCACATGGAAAATTCATTTGACAAGATTTCAACCGTAAAAATTCATTCTAAACACTTTTAACTAATTACTTGGATCAAGATCCTTTGTATAACTTGTATACATCCCTTGATCATACGAGAACCGGTTCCATCTCGGGTTTTCACCCATATTTCACTTGGAACCCTTTTGTTCTTGCAAAAACAACTCAAAACTAAGTAATTAACACCAAAGATTATGTAATGTAACATGCTTATACCTTCAAAATCTTGGTTAAACTATGATGATCTTGGAAGAACACTTGAAGTTTGAGAGAATTTGAGAGATTTTGGATGAAAAAAGAAAAATGGAATGTGTAAAGGAGTGTGGGAGGGGTGGCCGGCCTAATGAGGTGGTGTGGGGGGGGCCCACATCTCAAATATTGTCCACACATTTGAATTACACAATCCGGATAATGTTGTGGATAATCTGGTTCAGTTCGTTTCTCGTTTAAACTCGTAATTCGGCTTGAAACGAAATTAAAATGGTCGTTTTTCGGGTTAAAGTAAAATTTTCATAAAACTGATTTAAAAACTTTCAAAACTTAACCCATGACATTAAACCATCATATCATTAATAATTACGCATCTTTTTCGGCTTGATTGATCGTCTCTTGCTTGGTTTGGTGTTAAAGGTTTCGTTTATCGTACCGACGTACAAATAAATCGAAATCCTTTTTCTGTGCTATAATTCACTTATCCCGAAGCATTAATACCTCGTAAATATCACTAAACATTATATACTTCGACTATAATGTAATTCCCGATTCGTTCGGGTTTCAATAATAGTTCATTGGTTAATTGTAATTCCAATATGATTCACTATATAATTGAGTATGATTCATACTGTGAACCATATATATTCATATAAACGTGCTATAACTCATATAATCAATATTAAATAACACGTAAATAGTATATTCCGGCTAGGGTATACCTGAATTTGCCGGAATCGTTACAGCATATGTGGGCGATGAAGGATAAAGAAGACAAGGCCCGAGCCCACTTTTTGTTTTTTTTATGTTGATGGTTTTACGGATAATCTGGTTTGTAATAAACAATAGTAAGTAGGGTTTAAGGATCAGTGATCCTCAAGACAATTTTCAGGGGTACTGAAGGTAGATGGATCCTCTGTTTGTGGGGATGAAACCTTTAGTGCCTCTGACTTTTATTTTCCTGCATCTTAAGAACAATTAGTAACCTTTACTTAACCCGGGTGGATTGTCCATCTTTAGTATGGTGAAATCCGGGTTAAGGATTTTGGATAAGTCCATGTGACTTATATTAATGATAATCTAAATCTTTTGACTATTTTCTTTGTTACTTGTTATTTTGAAAGTTTATTTGATATAATCTTAGCTTTATCGAGAGTTTTAAGAAATAATCTTGAGTAAAAAATTTTAGGATAGAATATCCTTAACAAAAGCGATTTTAGAAATTTTTGGATATAATATACTTAAAAAAATAATTAAAAATTTTTAGGATAGAATATTCTAATAGAAATAATTCAAAGATGTTAAATCTTAAAACCAAAAGATATATAAGGATCCTAGCCAAACCGATATGAATTTAAAAGTAGAAATCATACCACAAGGTCTTAGTAGACCTAAGTTACCGTAACTATTGAACCTTCGGCGATCCTTGTAGGAGAAATTTAAGGATTTTGAATCCATAAGTTTTGATCTTCAAAATGAACTTAGTAAATCTGTTGCAAACAACTCATAATGTTAACTGGGATTAAGCCCATTAAGCTAGGGACAAGCCCATCAATAAACTGGGGACAAGCCCGTGTACTGGGGACAAGCCCAAATATAGATGCTAACTGGGGACTCGCCCAAACCGGGATTTAGCCCAGACGTAAGATAACGTGAAAACATTATAAACCGGTGGTATGGTACATCTACCATAAATCGTAGGATCCTCCATATAGACGAAAGCAACGAAACTGTCAGCAACTAAGCGTGTACTGGTCCGGCTGCCCCGGACTACACGTTGGATAGCGTGCGCTCCAGGTGAGAGTGTAGAAACTCTACTTTATAAGAAAGGTGAAAACCTTTAAACCTTAGGGGATATGACCATCGGGGGTCATATCCAATCATGGGCTAGGCCAAGGAAAATAGTAAAGTACCTTAAATACAAAGGAGAGGTGGCCAACCTCTTGACAGTTACACATCTTATTAATTTCCTGCATTGATACTTAAAACTTGGAAGTAACAAAAAATGTTAAGAATACGTTATCCTTACATAAGTAATAATAAGTTTACAAGAATAAGTGATTAGATAGATATTACCGATTTTGGGATCCTTGATCCTTTAAGGATACTTGATTCTTAGAGGATACTTGATCCTGATCAGAAAAAGTATTTCTTGAGGTGGATTGCATTCCATGCTCTGGGTAACCTGTTGCCTTCCATAGTGAGCAAATGATAGGCCCCCTTTCCTGCCTCCGACTCGATCAGATAAGGACCTTCCCATTTGGGTGCTAATTTCCCATCAGCCGGATTGGTGGTGTTTTGAAAGGCTTTCCTCTAAACTAAATCTCCCTCTTGAAATTTTCTAATTCTGATGTTCTTGTTGTATGCTCCAGCTACCCTTTGTTGATAATCTGTCATTCTGATCTTTGCCAGGTCTCTGAGTTCTTCAACAATATTCAAGTCTTCAAGCAGTATCTCTACATTGGCCTCGGGATCACGGATTGTTGTTCTAGCTGTGGGAACCACCATTTCCGTAGGAATAACCTCTTTTGATCCAAACACCAGTGAAAAGGGTGTCTGGCCCGTTGCATTCTTGGGTGTTGTCCAGTCGGCCCAAAGAACATATAACAGTTCTTCAGCCCATTTACCCTTCTTGGTTCCTAACTTCTTCTTTAAATTGTTAATGATGATTTTTTTGCTAGATTCTGCTTGGCCATTAGCTTGAGGATGCACTGGAGTAGAGGTAATCATTTTGATGCCCCAGCTGTCACAAAAGTTAGTGGTATTCTTCCCGATAAACTAGAAACCATTGTCACAGATAATTTCTTAAGGGATACCAAATCTAGTAATAATATTTCTTTTAATGAAAGATATCACCTCTTTTTCGCGTAATTGAACAAAAGCTTCTGCTTCTATCCATTTTGGAAAGTAATCAGTCATAGCAAGCATGAATACTTTTCCTCCTGGTGCCTTGGGCAGTTTACCCACAATATCCATGCCCCACTTCATAAATGGCCATGATAAGGATATAGGATACATAGGTTCTGCTGGTTGATGTAGGATATTTGCATGCCTTTGAAAAGCATCACATTTCTTTGAATACTCTATGGCGTCTCTCTTCATTGTTGGCCAGAAATATCATGTTCTCAGATTCTAGAAAACAAAGCTCTACCTCCAGTGTGATTACCACAATCACCTTCGTGAAAGTCTTTGAGCACCTCTTGGATTTCAGGATCCTCGATGCATCTCAAGTATGGACCTGCAAGAGATTTTGTGTATAGCATATTATCGAATAAAATATATTGTGATACCCTGAGTTTGAAGGATTTCGGATTCTCCGTAGCTGGGATCTCTCCAGTTTGAATGTACTTCTTGATTGGGAGGATCCAGGATCTTTGGATGGCTGAGGATAATGGATCCCAAAGTACAATCTGCTTATCACTTGTTATCTCCCCAACTTCTTGCTCTCATATTGTTGGCGAGAGTATATGGATGATTGGGATCTTTGTATATTCTGGAATTTTCAAGGATGAGGCTAAATTTGCTAAGGCGTCTGCCCCAGCATTTTCCTCTCTTGGTACCTGTACTATACTAAAAATTTCAAAGGATTTTGCAAATTCCTTCACAATTTCTAAATACTTGATCATATTCTCACCTTTTACGGTATACGAACCGTTAAAGTGGTTAGTTATAAGTAAAGAATCCATATAAACTTGAAGATACCTGATCCTCATGCTTTTGGCTAAAAGTAAACCTGCGATGAGTGCTTCGTACTCTGCCTCATTGTTGGTAGCTTGAAACGCACATGCAATGGACTGGGGTATTATGTCCCCCTGTAGCGATTTCAGTAATATGCCCAACCCCGTTCCTCTTACGTTGGATGCTCCGTCTGTGAGGAGGATCCAAGGATCCTTGGTTGCATCTAGTTGCTGAACCTCCAAGTCGGCTTCTTTCTGCTTGTCAATGCTGAAATCAGCCACAAAGTCTGCTAGCGCCTGTGATATGATAGCTGTTCTTGGCTCATACAGAATGTCATATGCACTCAGCTTTACAGCCCACTTAGCCATCCTTCCTGACAATTCTGGCTTTCTAAGAACATTCTTAACAGGATAATTAGTTCTCAAAATAATAGTATGAGTCTCAAAATAATATCTTAATTTAGTAGAAGCCATAATTAAAGCAAGGACTAATTTTTCAAGGTGAGAGTACCTGGCTTCTGCATCTAACAGACTCTTACTTACATAATATACGGGGTGTTGTTCACCTTCATGATCCTTGACGAGAACAGCACTCACTGCATTACCTGAAACTACCAGATATAATTATAAGGATTCTCCATCCACAGGCTTCATCAAGGCTGGAGCTGAGGATAATTAATCCTTCAAGGATTTAAGCGCAACCTCATGCTTTTTATGTCCATTCAAACATCTTATTCTTTCTAAGAATGTCGTAGAAGTCTTTGCATTTCTCGGAGGATCTTGAGATGAATCGGTTGAGAGCGGCTATTCTTCCCGTTAGCCTTTGAACATCCTTGGCGTTTGCAGGCGACTTTAGGTTGATGATGGCTTCAATCTGCTCTGGGCTTGCTTCAATTCCTCTTTTAGTCACCATATATCCCTGAGACTTTCCAGCCTTAACACCAAAATGGCATTTTGACGGATTCAGTTTCATGTTATACTGGTCAAGGATATTGAAAGCTTCTTCAAGATCCCTGAGGTGATCCTCAGCTTTCTTTGACTTCACCACCATGTCGTTTATGTAGACTTCCATGGTTTTGCCTAGCTGATCCTTGAACATCATGTTGACCAGTCTTTGGTATGTTGCCTCTGCATTTCTTACTCCAAATGGCATAGTGATATAACAATATATGCCGGTAGGAGTCATGAATGCGGTATCCTCCTGATCAGATGGTTCCATCTGAATTTGCTGAAATCCAGAGGAAGCATCCATGAAGGTAAGCATTTCATGTTCTGTCGTTGCATCCATCATGGAGTCTATATGTGGTAATGGGAAAGGATCCTTGGGACATGCCTTGTTTAAATCTTTAAAATCAACGCATACCTTCCACTTTCCATTCTTTTTTGAAACTACAACCACATTAGCCAACCATCGAGGATATTTAACCTCTCTGATCATACCGGCCTTAAGAAGTTTTTCAACTTCTTCTTGTATGATCTTGTTCCTATCAGGAGAGAATTTCCTTCGCTTCTGATGGACGGGTTTAATAGATAAATCAAGGCCGAGCTTATGAGTAATTACTTCCTTTGAAATACCTGTCATGTCTGAATGTTTGAAGGCAAACGTGGATTTTCTTCGTTTCAGGAAGGATATCATATCCCCCTCAATTTGACTGGGGATACTGGATCCTAGTAACACTTTCACATCTGGATCCTCGGGGTTCAAGGATACTTCCTTTAATTCATTCTCCCGAGCTTCCAGCACGTCCCTAGGATGTTGTTGTGGTTGCTATCCTATAGTTGGCTTGGCTGTTGGCTTCATTAATAAGGAATAATAGTTCTTAGCTTTCGGTGATCACCAACTATCCTCATAACTCCCCAGGAGTAGGTAGTTTGATTCATTAGTGGTAAGTTGAGGCCACCGCCTTCATTCCATGCAGCCGGGGCCTACCTAGAATAACATTACAACAAGAAAGGTTATCAATAACACAAAAAATTTTATATGAATTTAACCCTTCAATATAAATTGGGAGGTGGATATCCCCCAATGTCTTCTTGGTTTCTCCACTGAAACCAACTAGCACTGATGTTCTAGGGACGATCTCGGAATCTGGATGTTCATCTTCTTGAGGACGTCATGCTGATTGATGTTGACCGAGCTTCCACCGTTAACTAGGATCCTGTGAACATAATGGTTGGAGATAAATAAATAATAATCAAACCGTCATGGTGAGGATCCTGGATGTTTAGTTTGTCTTCCTCATCAAAGAAGATCCTTTTGTCTTTTGTAAAGGTGGTGGATAC
Organism: Bidens hawaiensis; assembly: GCF_021521415.1. Lineage (NCBI taxonomy): Eukaryota > Viridiplantae > Streptophyta > Magnoliopsida > Asterales > Asteraceae > Bidens > Bidens hawaiensis. The sequence goes on along the minus strand of NW_027491020.1, from coordinate 7,331,684 downwards.
TATTGGTCGGTCTCCGTTATCCAGCTTAATATCTTTGGCGAGCCTTTTTGCTGTGGAAAAGGAAGTTCCACATATATCTGATCCCCCAGAGATGAAATTGACCATTCGCACATCTAGGTTATCCTGGTGAGGATCCCGGATAATCGAATCGAAGAAGATTTTCTTATCAGTTATTCGAGTAGTAGGGATGAGTGGTCTTCTTTCACTATCCAACTCGAATTCTTCTTTAAGATAAGAAGTTTGAAATATGTCGTAGTCTCTGGACACGAAGTTGATTACGTGAGCATCTGGTGGTGGTGGTGTTGCTTTCTGTGGAAGATCTTCAGGATCCTGGATCTTGGATTTCTTCCTTCTCCAAGAGCTCTTTGAAGTGGCCTTTGCTCAGGAGGTATCTGATATCCCTCCTTAAGCCAATGCACTCGTCTGTCATGTGGCCAAAATCTTCGTGGAAAGCATACCATTTAGACTTGTCTTTGAAGGTGGTTGTCTTATCATTCTTTCGGGGCCACCTTGCTTTTTCTCCTAGATCCTTCATGGCACAAATTAAGCCATGGGTATCTATGTAGAAACAATATTCTGAAATGCTGGAGTAGTCCTCATCATCCTCCTCTTCTTCAACCGTTCTAACGTTTTGGTTGTTGAATTTGGAGTAGGGCTTCGAGTTGTTGTTCTTGAACGAGAATCCTTGCTTTTTGTCAGAGGATTCTTGCATTGCTTGATTCCCCAGACGATCCTGGATCCTCTTGTCATCTTCCAACCGTATGAATCTGAGTGCCCTGTTTCTTACTTCGTCTAGAGACATGCAAGGAGTCATCACAAGATCATCATAAAAGGGGGAGCCCCTCTGAAGTCCCATCTTGAATTCTTCAACAGCAGTAGCCATGTCAAGATTAGGGATTTCTAGAGCTTCCCTGCCGAACTTCGTAACAAAATCCCTAAGGGATTCACCATTAGATTGGATAACTCGGTATAGATCACTAGTTAACTTCTCAAATTTCCTACTACCAGAAAACTGGTTGTTGAACAAGTTAACTAAATGTGAAAAAGAAGTAATTGAAAAGGGAGGAAAACTTAGCAGCCATTTTAAGGCGGATCCTGTGAGTGTGGATCCGAAGCCTTTGGATAAGCAAGCTTCCTTGAGTCTCTCCGGGATAGGGTTGATCTCCATCCTTTCTTTGTATTGTGCCACATGTTCTTCAGGATCATTGGTTCCGTCGTAAGTCTTCATGTTGGGGGTTTGGAATCGCTTCGGGATTTCAGCATCACAGATAGGTGGAGCAAATCGGGATAACTTGTGGCTTCCCTCAGGTATCTCGGGGATTGGTCGTATCACCCCGGGAACACTAGATATCATATCCTTGAGCTTCTGTAGCTCCTTGGCCATAGCTTGGTTGATGCCTGCATTCTGCATGGAACCATGGTTAGCATCTAAGGATATAGGATTATAAAAGTTACCTCTTTGCTGGTTGGAGGTTGGCATCCCGGATGAGTAGCTGAGGACGAAGCGTCTGCTACAGGAGTTGGTCCACCGGAAGCGATGGTCTGCATGGGCATTATATCTCCTTCATGGACTTTGGAGGATCGCTGATGTTGAAATCCAGAGGATCCTTGATTCTGAAAGAAGGATCATTGGGGTTGGGAATTATAGGATCCTTGGTGATACAACCAGAGGATCCTGGTTGAAGGATGGATGATCCTTGTGGGAAAGTTGAGGATCCTTGAGCTAGTTAACCCATGGACCCTGGTTGAAGGATAGATGATCCTTGCTGGAGGTATGAGGATCCTTGAGTTTGTTGACCCCTGAATCCTTGTTGAAGGATAGATGATCCTGACTGAAATAGTGAGGATCCTTGAGTCTGCTGACCCATGGATCCTTGTTGAAGGATAGATGATCCTTGAGTAAACTGAGCCATGGATCCTGGACTGGTGAAATCCAGCATCCTGGGTATCAGGGGAGTGTGATTCTCCGCTGGCCTCTTAGTCTTCTTGAGATCTTCTATCTCACGAAGGATCCTCTGGTTGGTCTTGTTCTGCTGCTCCATGTATGCTTTAACCAGTGAAAACATAGATGAAACATCATTGTTAGTACTAATCACAGGGGTGGCAGCAGCGGTTCTCTAGCTCTGGAAGACTGGCAGCTGTGTCTTGCTTCCAGCAGCAGCAGGCCGAGGTGCTCCCGTGATTGCCGAAGGCATCGGCGACAACGTCCTTAATGAGAGAGGAACCGTAGATGGCATGGTTGATGAAGCAGAGGTTGATTGAGAGGCCATTGATAATGATATAGGTATGAAAAAGTTGAAAATGGTAGGAATAATATGGATTATAGCACCAATCTCCCCACGGTGGGTGCCAAATTGTTTTGGATAAAACTCTGCTAAGGATAATGTATCCAAATCCTTAAAAGTGAGGTCTAGTGCTGCGATAACAATAACAATTGTATGAATGAAAACGGAATGAACACAGTGATTTGTTATGAAGAAAAACCTTTTGACCTTGTTCAGATCAAAAGAAAAAAACCTCGGGTGATGACAACTCGTCGATCACCAGTTTATTAATATCAAAAAATGGGTTACAAGTGTTGTGGAAACTAGATCGATGTTACAGTATTTGCTAACGTGTATAGAGAGAATAGTGAGTTCTGCTCTGAGTGTGTGGAATACAGTGATCTCCCTAATCGATCTCATCTTGAAGTATATAAAAAAGAAATACAACAATATGTCCTATCTATTCACCACTATCTCACTAGTCTTCCAACGTCCATTTACCACGTGTTTGTGGCCTCCAAGTTGTGATATTTAAGGTGGACCAAGTCACAAAGCCGTTATTTCTGTTGAACATTAACCTACACACATGAAACAATTGTTGTAACACCCTAGCCCGGTTAGGGCCGACGTGTCACTCGATGCGATAAATAAAAATTCAAATTTGAAAGTTTAAAATCATTCAATACCAAAATGGTTCAATATCATTAACAAAAATAAATAAAGTTGTTTCACTCAAATAAATTATTTTAGTTCCTCATTTTCCAACTTAAGACTTTTACTTTTACTCTCTTATCACACGTTCCCCGGATTCCCTTGAGTACCTATAACAAATTAAAGAAAACACAGAACAAAGAAACACGGATGAGCCAAAAATTGCCCAGTAACGGAGGAAAATAGCAGTAACAAACGGTGAAGAACAATTCAATACAATAAACGATCACAGGAGAAACAAGTACAGTCTATGAGCCGATAACACTAACAATACGTTGAACGATCAGTTATGAATCAGTACAATAACAATATATTGGAAATACCCATGTGAGCCAGTAACAGTAACAGTATGTACATTAGCTGCAGACTAATGCACCAATAATTAAGTGAGATAGGAATGTGGACACACACACCTAACCATCTCACTCCAGTAACAGTTTACCTAGGATCGATCCATACACCTCTCAGTAATCAGTAAATGCTCTCGTCGCATAATAAAATAGAGACGCTGTGGACTAATCGCTCCGCCACAGATAGAGCACGTCAATGGTGCCTCGATTGACGCCCTACGTCCCCATAGGTGGATAAATGCTCGGGTATTGAGGTCAAATAAAATACAATAACGATGGTCAATATCAATATAATATGTCTCAATAACAATCAGTCAATGTACAATAGACTATTAGGAACATGCGATAATGCGTGCAATAAAATATAGTATATCGCATGCATGACTATTTCACTTATCAAATAAACAATGACCAATAAGACAATTAGCAATATATAACGGTGACACGATCCTATGAAACAAATCTACAATATACGATACGATTAATGAATCAAGAACCCATATACCATGAAAACGAAGACACAATATGACGCTACTAGTGCAAGGCTACGAAACCCATACACTATGAGATCGACGAAAACAGTATAAAGCTAAAAGAAGAGAAACACGGAATCCGTACCTTATAAGCGAAATGGTGTTAACCGCAATAAAACTTAAGCTTGATTAAACGTCACGAGGCCCTACAATATTATTATAACTCATGCTATAGTTTTGGTATTCACGTTTTATTGTTGTGTTTACGTACTAATTAACTCGTTTATAATAATTGAATAAAGCTCAGAAGCTGAGTATTTCATTTTTATAAGCATTCTTTTACGCAAACCGTAGCCTAAATACACATTAATTATTATACCAGTTTATATAAAGCAAAGTGGTTTAATTATTTTTGACTTCTTTAAATCAATTTTCTAGTTTGGGTATACTACTGTGGGTTATGAAATATGCAGAACTTTTTAATTAATAACTTGTCGTTCAAATCGATAGAAACTAAACATAGACATAAATCGAACGCGTTTTACGCCGTTACCTTCGATGGTGGCAGATCCGTTAACGTGTCGCGGTAGTGGCAGAGTAGTTCCCGATGACGCGGCCTAATGCGGAGACACAGAGAGCGGTGGCGAGCGGAGACACTCGTGACTTCGACGTAGATGGCGTAACTCAGAAGAGCGGGAAACAGCGGTGTTGGCGACGGCTACAGTGGCGGAGGTGATGATGGCAACCGGCGGCGATGACAGGAGCCAACGTTGTGGTGGTGGTTTACACGGTGGGCAGAGAAGATGCGATATAGGGTTTGATAAAAGAAACTGTTTGTGTATTCGCGTATATATATAAATGAGTTTCCGTAAAATTTGCGATAATATCTAATATTTGAAAATATCAAGAAAATTGTTGATCACGTCTGGCAGTCCATGTGCTCTTCAAGTTGTGTTTCACGAAAGGGAAAAAATGGCCCCTCTACTTTGTTTCATAATTTATTTAAATATTTACACTTCCAACCTTTAAGTTTAGAAATAAATTTTAAACAACCCTAACCTTATCGTTATCAATATCTTGTCCTTATTAGCTAGCAAAATATATTTATATTTAAAGTCTTCGATTTTTTTTTTCGTCAACGTTTTATTGATCCTACAAGTTATTAACTCTTACAATGTCCGACTTATTAATTCGACAATTAATATTTTTGGTTTTCGATTTTCGTATATTACAATTCTACCTCCCTTAAAAGAAATTTCGTCCTCGAAATTTACGTTATACTTTACTACACGTTCGGGTATTTCAACACTCTACCCTAAAAAAAATTTCGGCCTCGAAATTTAAGACTTTTAAACTATTGAACAATATTATACAATTGATAAACATACGTTTGACATAGAGGTAACAACACTAAAAGAACAAAGAGTTGAAGAGGCACGCATTTTAAGAAGTTTGGCATAAATAATGAGAACACAGAGTGGGTTACCCCGACATCAGTTAGCACGTATAAGGCACATCAGTAAGGAAACACAAATCAGACTAGAAAGAGTACCACCTAGTGGATTGATAACTACTGAGACACGAACACTAAACGAAACTAGAATCAAAGAGCACACGCAGGTCATGGTTATTAGGAATAATTAAGAGTTGATACCTGGAGTATTTGCGTTTTCTCCGGCAGTCAGTGTAAACACTCCTCCTCTGGTAGCAGGTGGCGTAGTTGCTCCTCCAGTAGTGTCATCTGTTCGGTTCCTAGTCTGAGGGCAATCTCTAATTATATGCCCCATCTCCCCACACCTAAGACAAGCTCCAGTAAGTCGGCGGCAGACGCCTGGGTGATGTTTGTTACAATTCTCACATAAAGGAATCGGTGTAGTGTTCTGGTTTAAGGGTTGAGCTTGGGTCGGTTGCTGGTTTCGGGGCCTACCTTGCCATGGTTTGTCTGTTTTCCCGATGACCCTTGAGATGACTCTCCAGTACAGTTCCCATCCCTGTTTCTCTTCCGGCTATCATCTGAACTTCCAAGAAATGCCTGCCTTTCCATATCCACCTTCTTTGCGGATTTAACAGCTTCTGCAACAGTAGCGAAAGTCGAATGAATGATTGATCTACGAATCCGGTCACATACAGCCCATTGGTATTTTTCTGCTTGTTCCTCAGGTGTTCCAGCAGCTGCTCCAAGGAATCCAATCAACGGGTAGAATCGGTCTGTGAATTCAGAAAGTGACTCATCATCTCGCTGACAAAGGCTATGATACTCCCGAGTGTAGTGGCTCTTATCCACAGTAGTGAAATACTTCTCAAAGAAAATAGAACGAAAGTCTGCCCAAGATAAATTTTCAACAAACTGATCTCCTCATCTTTCTGTTAACACACCTTCCCACCAAGTTTGTGCATCCTCTTCTAGCTTATACGACGCCAATCTCGCCTTGTATTGGTCTTCAACTCCTAACACACGAAATATCTTCTCAATGTTAGCAATCCAGTCTCTTGCTACAGCTGGTGTGGCGGCCTTAGTGAAGGGTCTTGGTTTATGCTTCTGGAATTCTCTAGCCAAGTATGAATACCTACAGGTGGATTACCTCCGGCGCCTCCTCCCTGGATTTGTATGGCATTAATGATGTTCGGTAGCATAGCAGTAACAGCTTGAGTGACGGCAGCTATAAGAGCTGGATCAGACACGGTTGGAAGATGACAAGAGGATCTAGGATCGTCTGGGGAGTCAAACAAAACAAGAATCCCCCGACAAAAAGCAAGGGTTTTCGTTCAAGAACAACAACTCGAAACCCTACTCCAAATTCAACAATCAGAACGTCCGAGCGGTTGAAGAAGGAGATGATGATGATGAGGACTACCCAAGCATCTCAGAATACTGCTTCTCAGTAGATACTCATGGTTTAATTTGTGCCACGAAGGATCTAGGTGAGAAAGCAATGTGGCCCCGAAATAAAGAAAAGTCAACCACCTTCAGAGACAAATCCAAATGGTGTGCTTTCCATGAGGATTTCGGCCACATGACAGATGATTGCATCGGCTTAAGGAGGGAAATTGGATACCTCCTGAGCAAGGGTCACTTTAAGGAGCTCTTGGGAAGGAAAAAGTCCAGGATCCAGGATCCTGAAGAGGTTACTCAAAAAGCAACTCCGCCCCCACCAGATGCTCAAGTGATTAACTTCATCTTCGGAGGATCAGACATATGCGGCACTTCCTTCTCCGCAGCTAAGAGACTCGCCAAGGAGACCAAGTTGGATAACGGGGAATGACCGGTCATATCCACCACCTTGACAACAGACAAAAGGATCTTCTTTGATGAGGAAGATAAATCAAGCATCCAGGATCCTCATCATGACGGTCTGATTGTTACTTTGTTTATTGCTAACCATTATGTACGCAGGATCCTGGTAGATGGTGGGAGCTCAGTTAATATCATCCAACATGATGTTCTTCAGATGATGAACATCCCAGACTATGAGATCATCCCAAGGACATTGGTGCTAGTTGGCTTCAGTGGAGAAACAAAGAAGACATTGGGGGACATTAACCTTCCAATATATATCGAAGGGTTAAATTCTTACCAAAGATTTTGTGTTATTGATAACCTTTTTTGTTGCAATGTTATTTTAGGCAGGCCTGGTTACATAGGATGAAGGCGGTGGCTTCTACTTATCACCAGTGCATTAAACTCCCAACTCCTTGGGGGGTAGTGAGGATAGACGGTGACCAAGTGGAGGCCAAAAATTATTACTCTTCATCAATGAAGCCGACAGCCAAACAAACTATAGCATAGCAACCACAGCAACATCCTAGGGACGTGCTGGAAGCTCCGGAGAAGGACTTAAAAGAAGTATCCTTGGACCCCGACGATCCAGATATGTAAGTGTTCCTAGGATCCAGTATCCCTAGTCAGATTGTAGAGGATATGATATCCTTCCTAAAACAAAGAAAATCCATGTTTTCCTTCAAACATTCAGACATGACAGGTATTTCTAAAGAGGTAATTACTCATAAGTTAGGTCTTGATTTATCTATTAAAACCGTCCATCAGAAGCGAAGGAAATTCGCTCTTGAGAGGAACACGATCATATAAGAAGAATTTGAAAAACCTCTTAAGGCCGGTATGATCAGAGAGGTTAAGTATCCTCGATGGTTTGCTAATGTGGTTGTTGTTTCAAAAAAGAATGGAATGTGGAGGATGTGTGTCGATTTTACTAATTTAAACAAGGCATGCCCCAAGGTTCCTTTCCCATTACCACATATAGACTCCATGGTGGATGCAACGGCAGGACATGAGATGCTTACCTTTATGGATGCTTCCTCTGGATTTCAACAAATTCAGATGGAACCATCCGATCAAGAGGATACTGCATTCATGACTCCTACCGGCATATACTGTTATATTGCTATGCCATTTGGACTAAGAAATGCAGGGGCAACATACCAAAGACTGGTCAACATGATGTTCAAGGATCAGTTAGGTAAAACCATGGAAGTTTACATAGATGACATGGTGGTGAAGTTAAAGAGAGCTGAGGATCACCTCAGGGATCTTGAAGAAGCATTCAATATCCTTGACCAGTATAACATGAAACTGAATCCGTCAAAATGCCACTTTGGTGTTAAGGCTGGAAAGTTTCTGGGATACATGGTGACTAAAAGAGGAATTGAAGCAAGCCCAGAGCAGATTGAATCCATCATCAACCTGAAGTCAGCTGCAAATGCCAAGGATGTCCAAAGGCTCATGGGAAGAATAGCCGCTCTCAACATATTCATCTCAAGGTCCTCCGAGAAGTGCAAAAATTTCTATGACATTCTTAGAAAGAATAAGAAATTTGAGTGGACGAAAAAGCATGAGGCTGCGCTCAAAGCCTTGAAGAATTACTTATCCTCAGCTCCAGCTCTGATGAAGCCTGTGGATGGAGAATCCTTATATTTATACCTAGCAGTTTCGGGTAATGCAGTAAGTGTCATCCTCGTCAAGGATCATGAAGGTGAACAACACCCCGTTTATTATGTAAGTAAGAGTCTTTTAGACGCAGAAGCCGGGTATTCTCATTTAGAAAAGTTAATTCTTGCACTCATTATCGCTTATACTAAATTAAGACATTATTTTGAGACTCATACTATTATTTTGAGAACTAACTATCCTGTTAAGAATGTTCTTAGAAAGCCAGAATTGTCAGGTAGGATGGCTAAGTGGGCTGTGAAGCTGAGTGCATATGACATTCAATATGAGCCTAGAACAGCTATCAAATCGCATGCACTAGCAGACTTTGTGGTTGATTTCAGCAGTGACATGCAAAAGGAAGCTGATTTAGAAGTACACCAACTAGAAGAAACCAAGGATACTTGGATCCTCTTCATAGATGGAGCATCCAATGTAAGAGGAACAGGATTGGGAATATTACTGAAATTGCCACATGGGGACATAATACCCCAGTCCATTGCATGTGCATTTCAAGCCACAAACAATGAGGCAGAGTAAGAAGCACTCATCGCAGGTTTACTTTTAGCCAAACAAATGAGGATCAGGTATCTTCAAGTTTATATGGATTCTTTACTTATAACTAACCACTTTAACGGCTCTTATACCGTAAAAGGTGAGAATATGATCAAATATTTAGAAATTGTGAAGGAATTAGCAAAATCCTTCGAATTGTTTAGTATAGTACAGGTACCAAAGGAAGAAAATGCTGGGACAGATCCTTTAACAAATTTAGCCTCATCCTTGAAAGTTCCAGAAGATACTAAGATCTCAATCATCCATATACTCTCGCCAGCGATAGGAGAGCAGGAAGTCGGGGAGATAACAAATGAAGCTAGCCAAGGATCCTGGATCCTTCCAATTAAGAAGTACATTCAAACAGGAGAAATTCTAGCTACGGAGAATCCCAAGTCTTTCAAACTCAGGGTATCACAGTATATTTTATTAGATGATATGTTATACAAAAATCTCTTGCAGGTCCGTACTTGAGGTGCATCGAGAATCCTAAAATCCAAGAGGTGCTCAAAGACTTTCACGAAGGTGATTTTGGTAATCACACTAGAGGTAGAGCTTTCTTTTCTAGAATTCTAAGAACATGATATTTCTAGCCAACAATGAAGAGAGACGCCATGGAGTATTCAAAGAAGTGTAATGCTTGTGAAAGGCATGCAAACATCCTTCATCAACCAGCAGAACCTATGTATCATATATCCTCATCATGGCCTTTCATGAAGTGGGGCGTGGATATCATGGTTAAACTGCCCAAGGCACCAGGAGGAAAAGTATTCATGCTTGCAATGACTGATTACTTTTCAAAATGGATAGAAGCAGAAGCTTTTGTTCAAGTATGCGAAAAAGAGGTGATATCTTTCATTAAAAGAAATATTATTACTAGATTTGGTATCCCTTCAGAAATTATTTGTGACAATGGTTCCCAGTTTATCGGGAAAAGAACCACTAACTTTTGTGACAGCTGGGGCATCAAGATGATTACCTCTACTCCAGTGCATCCTCAAGCTAATGGCCAAGCAGAATCAAGCAACAAGATCATCATCAACAACTTGAAAAAGAAGCTAGGATCCAAAAAAGGAAAGTGGGCTGAAGAGCTACCTTATGTTCTTTGGGCTGACAGGACAACACCCAAAAATGCAACGGGCCAAACACCCTTCTCATTAGTGTTTGGGTCAGAAGCAGTTATTCCTACAGAAATGGTGGTGCCGACAGCCACAACAAGCATCCGTGATCCTGAGGTAAATGAAGAAATCCTCCTTGAAGACTTGGATACTATTGAAGAACTCAGAGACCTAGCCAAGATCATAATGGCAACTTATCAACAAAAGGTAGCTGGGGCATACAATAAGAATATCAGGATCAGAAGATTTCAAGAAGGAGATTTAGTCCTGAGAAAAGCCTTCCAAAATACAACCAATCCGGCTGATGGAAAGCTAGCACCCAAGTGGGAAGGCCCTTATATGATTGAGTCGGAAGCAGGAAAAGGGGCATATCATTTGCTCACTTTGGAAGGCAACAGGCTACCAAGAGCATGGAATGCTATCTACCTCCAAAAATACTTTTTCCGATCAGGATCAAGTATCCTTTGAGGATCAAGTATCCTTAAAAGATTAAGGATCCTAAAATTGGTAATATCTATCTGATCATTTATTCATTTTTATCTTTGCTTATTTAAGGATAACGTATTCTTAATACTTGTGTTTTCCAAGTTTTAAATAACAATGCAGGATGATTGGTAAAATATTCAATGATCAAGAGGTTGGCCACCTCTCATTTATATTTAAGGTACTTTACTATTTTCCTTGGCCTAGCCCACGATTGGATATGACCCCCGATTGTCATATCCCCTAAGGTTTAAAGGTTTTCACCTTTCTTATAGATTAGAGTTTCTACACTCTCTCCTGGAGCGCACGCTATCCAACGTATAGTTCGGGGCAGCGGGATTAGTACACGTTTAGTGGCTGACAATTTCGTTGCTTTCGGCTATATGGAGGATCCTACAATTTATGGTAGACGTACCATACCACCGGTTTATAACGTTTTCACGTTATCTCAAGACAAAGTTTTCTAACATTTTCATGTTAGCTAAGGTTTTGGCGTTTTCACGTCACTCACGTTTGGGCTAAAACCCGGTTTGGGCGAGTCCCCAGTTGACATCTGTATCCTTGGGCCGTTCCCCAGTTTGGGCTTGTCCCCAGTTTGGGCTTGTCCCCAGTTTGAGCTTGTCCCTAGTTTGGGCTTGTCCCCAGTTCACGGAGTCCCCAGTTGACATCTGTATCCTTGGGCCGTTCCCCAGTTTGGGCTTGTCCCCAGTTTGGGCTTGTCCCCAGTTTGGGCTTGTCCCTAGTTTGGGCTTGTCCCCAGTTCACGGGCTTGTCCCCAGTTACACGGGCTTGTCCCCAGTTACACGGGCTTGTCCCCAGTTGCACGGGCTTGTCCCCAGTTTATTTATGGGCTTGTCCCCAGCTTAATGGGTTTAATCCCAGTTAACATTATGAGTTGTTTGCAACAGATTTTCTAAGTTCATTGTGAATATCAAAACTTATGGATTCAAAATCCTTAAATTGCTCCTACAAGGATCACAGAACGTTCAATACTTACAGTAACTTAGGTCTACTTAGACCTTGTGGTATGATTTCTACTTTTAAATTCATATTGGTTTCGCTAGAATACTTATAAATCTTTTGGTTTAAAGATTTAACATCTTTGAATTATTTCTATTAGGATATTCTATCCTAAAAAATTTAATTATTTTTCTGAGGATATTATATCCAGAAATTTCCATAATCACTTTTTCGTAAGGATATTCTATCCTAAAATTTTTACTCAGTATTATTCCTTGAAATTCTTTATGTGACTAGGATTATATCAAATAAGTTTTCAAAATAAAAAGTAACAAAGCAAATAGTCAAAAGATTTAGATTATCATTAATATAAGTCACTTGGACTTATCCAAAATCCTTAACCCGGATTTCACCATACTAAAGATGGACCATCCACCCGGGTTAAGTAAAGGTTACTAACTGTTCTTAAGATGCAGGAAAATAAAAGTCAAAGGCACTAAAGGTTTCATCCCCACAAACAGAGGATCCATCCACCTTCAGTACCCCTGAAAATTGTCTTGAGGATCAGTGATCCTTAAACCCTACTTACTATTGTTTACTACAAACCAGATTATCCTTAAAAACATCAACATAATAAAAAAGTGGGCTCGGGCCTTGTCTTCTTTATCCTTCATCGCCCACTTAAGTTGCATCCTTGCCCTCCGCGGCACCTGCTCCTTCACCGGCTTCAGCCACATCCTTGACTCCACTCGTACCAGCTTCATTCCCCTCAGACATCTCCACATCTTCCTCACCACCAAAAACCGCCAAGGTAGTCTTCCATTTCTGCATGTTCCAGGTTGCCTTATCAAAAGCGAGATCACCGGCCTCCGTCGCCATCTTGATCCTCGCTTGCAGCACTGACCTATCCGCCCACATCTTGGCCTCCTCCGTTGCCTGCTTGACTTCCTCTTGACGCTGGGCATCTGCTGTGGATATCTGATCCTCGAGTTGTCTCTTGAGCTGGGCTAAAGCTTTGTCCTTGTTGACCACAGCGTTCCCTAACCCAGACAATTTATCACTCATCTGGCCCACGATCTTTTCATAATGCTCTTTGAAAGCATTCATAGCCTGTAACCAACGAGAGGCAAAGATTAGAAGGATAATGGATCCTTAAATTCAATATAGCAAGATACAGGATACTTACAGTAAGGACCATGTCATAGTGGGTTTCGGGATCAGAGGACCTCTTTCTCTTGGATGCAGCTGACTTGGCTCTGGTAGTTGCGGTCTTAGGCTCGAAACTAGTGGCTGCCTTCAACGCTTCTTTCTTGATATCTTGGGGATTGATCATGCTGTCAATCTCTTCCAAGGAAAACTTGCTAGCAGACTTCTGAGACTTCTTGGCGCCTACAAAGGTTAAGTAAACAGATAAGTATTTCCTCTAATTTTACTTACTTTTAAAATTGTTATATTGAAACTTACTTGACATGTCGGAATCTGAGGAAATCTCACAAAAAGCTTCGATGAATCGGGCTTGAAAAGTTCTAACTTCGGTATCCAGTGCAAGGAACCGCTTTGTTTTCTCTTCTGTACCAGGTAACTTAGCCAATGAAGCAAAGTTCTCAACTGCAAAAGAAGACAAAAAGTTAGATTAATCATCAAGTATCCTATCGTTACTAAGGATCCAGGATCCTACCCTTTCTAACCCACTTTGAAGGAAGATCAATCCCACCGGGTATGGAGTCTCGTCTCACGAATAAAAACTGATTTCTCCAAAAGGAGTCATTCAAAGTAACCTTTAGCAGAGGATGAGGTTGTCGAGGATTGGATTTAATAAGGAATCGGCCTGGACCGTGGGTAGTAAGGGTGTACAGATAGGATAGCTCGGGAAGGCCGAATTCAATCTTTTCATCTTCTATCATCCGTTCGATAATTCCCAACACTTTCCAAAGCAGTAAACACATACTTCATATAGCAATCAACAATTAATCGAGCAATATCACAACCAAGCAAATATTGGAATTGGTTTGAGTATATAGTATAATAATAATAATAATAATAATAATAATAATAATAATAATAATAATAATAATAATAATAATAATAATAATAATAATAATTTCTAATACGCATAATTTCCCCAAAACAAAAATAGAAAAAAAAATGATGTGATTACTCACTTGGTATTGAACTAGGAATTTCCCATGCTAATGCACATGTAATAGGGCCGAGTCTTACGTGCCGACTTAATTGAAAAGCAACAAGGCCAATGTGACACTCGTCGATTTCAGGTTAACTCCGTTAATCCAAACTCCGTCAATTCAAACTTAAGATCACTAGAACTATAACGCACATCTCATTTCATTTAAACTAGGGTTTTAAATGACGCTTGACAATCACTACACATGTAGTCTTTCGGGATAGCACCGAAACGCAAACGAGTTGACGCAAACCATTGGTGAATAAACGAAAAACATCAAAACAATAAGTATTTGAGAATTATGTGTTAGGTTTATGTGTTATTTGATATTCATATGTAAAACATTAACTCAATATGCAAAAGTCTATGTTATGCTAGAAATTGATTAATTAGAAGCTTAAGGGGGTTAAGTGTAACATAATTATATATATAAACAACATATTAATAACCTAAACCCTAATCCCCACCCCTTCCCCCTACAACCGATCGGGCCCCCTCCCCACACCCCCTTTTGGCGACGGCAATCATCACCACCACCATATCACCTCCGTTTTGACCTTGTTTTTCATAATCAGAGCATCCCGCACTTGTTTCTAGGCATCTCTCACTTTCCTCTTGCTCGTTTCTGCGTTTTTAAGGTATAAACATAAAACCTTAATTTTGTAAATCATGTGTTAAGTGTTCATATGCTTTGTTTTAATTAGATGATGCTTGATTATGCTTCGGTTATTGATTTAGATGATCATGTGTGATTTTGAACGGTGAAAGATTGTTAGATCATTGATTGTTCGTAAACCCTAGAGGGTTTACTACTGATTTTTATGGATAATTATGTTTATTGCATGATTGGAGATATGTCGTATGCTTAGGATGTATGCTAGACGATTGTGTGTGCTTGCTGATTTTTGACAGCAGTGATAGTTAAACTTGAACGAGGAATATTGATGAGTCTAAAAGGTAGTTCTCTGAGTCTAGTTTTCAGAAAACCCAACCACGCCTGATTTGGAGGTGTTTTGGTTGCTCAAACGATTTAAATGTGATCAAAGGTCAAAACTGGTACTGGACAGATTGTAGGTTATGATTAGACAACTGTAACTGAATGTTAATTTGGTAATTGGTCGATATTGTTAACACTACAGTGTACTAGGTTGAGTCTAGTTTCTATAAAGTCCAAGTTTGTAATTTTTGGACGGGTAAAGGTTAACTTTTATTATTTTACAAAACTGAAGTGCAAGTCTGAATTGTGAGACCTACTGTTAGGATGTTTTGTAATTATCATATCTCATGAACTACAAGACCAAATGGGTTGGTTTCACTTCTGGAAGTTAACATGTTGAGTTAAGAACCTAACCCAATTGGTCTTGCATTAATTGGAATTACCATTTAACGGGAATAACAAATATCATTCTGTTGCACATGATTCTGACTGCGATGAATTTACTGTAATATTTTGACCATTGTGAGAAATCTATATGGAATAAAAATACAATAAAAATAGTTCTGGAAACCTAACTCATGTATGCTTTTGTGACGATTTTTGGTGAATTAATTTGATATGTTATGATCTGTTTAATAGAGTAATCTTTCAAGTAGAAATCTGTCTTGTTAGAACTAGCTGCTGAACTATATGAAAATACATGAAACGTGCTTGTTGCTAGATAATTGCTATGTTTTTGGACTAAATTGCCCTTGTGGGGAATGATTGCTAGTAATGTACGATATCAATACTTGACACGTAAGTAGTTGTTCACACATGTAACGTATCACCAATGTGTTTGTTGAGTCACACACAATTCACAAACGAAACACGAAACGTATCTCACGCATAGGTATTATGTGCCGAGTCTAGAGACTCAATAATAGTTTCAACACTTAGAAAATCTCATTCTTGTTTTAGAACGCTAGTGAGGATTTTCTGTGACGCGCATCTCTTGGTTGACTTGTTTTTGAATTCTTCGCAAACAGTGAGTTTCACGTTCCCCTTTTACTCTTTTAAACTCTTTTTACTTGGGGGAGATAACATACTCCAAAACGCTTTAGATTTTGTTATTAGTTATATATCACTTGTAAAGGCTAAGTGGCAAACGAAACAACTAAAGTCCTTCATAACTTCGAACCGTTTAGTATTTGTATAATAGCGAGTCATTGTTGAGTAGTAATACTGGGTTTGACAAACCCCACCCAACGCTAAACTCGACTGTAGGTCGAGTGGGTGTAATCTTGGCTAACACATTTTCCATGGCCGGGATAGACATGGTGGCAAGGCAATTGATAAACAGTCAGCTTCGGTGTCGAACACTTAGTAATACTTGTTGTATAGGCTAGCTACCTATCGATATATAATTGACTTAACATTATCTGGTAACGCAAAACGCAAACGCAAAACGCAAACGCAAAACGCAAACGTATAACGCAAACATTTTCTTTATTTATATATGTGAACTCACCAACCCCGTGTTGACACTTTTAGTATGTTATTCTCAGGTAGCCCAGGCGGGCGCGCGGTATAGGAACATACATTACATTGAACTCTATCGTTTTTGCAAACTCGTTTTTCTAAACTGTTATTAATTGGGTTTTAAGTCGTCCTGCGTGACGCAACACTTGGTTTATGATTTTACGCTTCCGCACTTATTTACACTTAAATGTTTCGTGGTTTAAAAACTTTACTTATGATGTTTGATTATAACTAATGATTCTGATCTTGTTAGTTCACACCCTCTGACGGTAAAACTCCGTTAGTAGATTTTGAGGGTGTGACAGATTGGTATCAGAGCCATTGGTTATAGCGAACTAGAATTGCATGCATACTAGACTATAACCGCAACGACCCATTAGTTATAATTATACGCACTGCATATATATTTTGTTTAGTCTTTCGTTATCTTATCTCTTTACCTCATTCACTCATGTGCGCGCGTACACGACTTATCCTATAGGGATGTCGACGCCACCATCATCATCATCCGACCAGATGACTCATGCTCATGGAAAGGAACCGCAGCTACCTACCTCATCGCCACCCCGAGTAGCCCCGGAACTAGAAGCCCCTGCACCGAAGAGGTATCGCCTATCTGGAGGCATGTACAACGACGACGTTAGCTGGGATTGGTACCCGAGTCTGATAAGGCGAATGGTATATCGTGAACAAGTTCCCCCACTACCTCACCCGAGCCGCCCTGCTTACCCCAAAACCCTACCACCCATAACCGAACCAATAGAGCGAGTTCTCGCAGCTGTTGTTTCCTGTTTAGAGCGTGACGCGGGTTTTATGCGCTCGGCGAGAGCGAACGTTTCCGGATTGATAAGAGATGGAACCGAGGCTAGGGAGGAAATTTCCCGCCTGACAGCGGCTATGAAGGAAGTGCAGGGTGCTAACGATCAACAAATGAAGATAATGAAAAGAATGCAAGCAGAGATGATCGATTTGCAAGAGCAACTCCTTGTGGCGAGATCCCGGACAGAGATAGCTCTAGAGTGTTGCGATATCTTACAGACGCAAATTGCTCATAATGCAGCAGAACCTGAGGAAGAACCTGAGGAAGAACCCGAGGAAGATCCCGAGGAGGAACCCGAAGAGGAACCGGAGGAAGAACCGGCTGAGCCGGAGGCACACTCAGAGGTGTCCTCAGACGATGACATCTAAGGATGATAACACCTAGATGGAGGGGTTGTCTCCATCCAAACTATTATTTTCTATGATTTTAAGGATTGGTTTTAAATACTTTGTAGCGAATACAATGGTTTTAATCATGAATTATTATTTGGATTATTATATGGTTGTGATGTGATGTTTGCTTCTTTTACTTTTTTTTCTTTCTTACCTACCTTTTATTACATGTATGGTGTGTTGCATATGAAACCGAGAATTCAGGTCTAACATTTTATGTTGTGATTCTAGGAAATGGCTGGAAGAAACGCTGGGCACGGTCGCGGTAACATCAACTTAACCGCAGCAGAACTCCAAACCCTATTGAATGACCATGCAACGGCAGCTCTAGCCGCACATGTTCAGAATCAAGCCGGAGGACCAGCTGGAGCGTGTAATTTCAAGAACTACCTGGATTGCAAGCCCACTTCGTTTAAGGGCATTGAGGGAGCCATAGGTTTCCTGCGTTGGGCTGAGAAGGCCGAGTCAGCTTTCGAAATGTGTAACTGTCCACCCGCCAGTAGGGTCAAATTTGCTGCTGGAACACTGGAAGATTCTGCTCTCACTTGGTGGAACTCCAATGTGCAAATTCTTGGGTTGGAATTGGCGAACGCTATGAACTGGGAAGAGTTCAAGAATATGATGCGGGAAGAGTATTGTCCTAGAGAAGAAATTTCAAAGTTGGAATCTGAGTTTTGGTCGTTGAAAATGGTGGGTTCTGAGATTGAAGCCTACACCACCCGTTCCCATGAGCTAGCAGTGATGTGTCCACGGATGGTAGACCCGCCGAGTAAGAGAATCGAGATGTATATCGATGGGCTGGTACCACAAATTCAGGGTATGGTGACGTCTTACAAACTGGCTACAATTCCACAAGCGATCCGGTTAGCTCAAAAACTGACGGACCAGGCAGTGACACAAGGTGCGTTACCACCTAGAGGTTCAACCTCTAAAACCCGTGACAACTTAAGCACTGACAACAACCCGAGCAATGGAAAGAGGAAATTCAACAACACCAGGTCCTCATCATCGAACCCCTCACAGCAACAACACTATCGTAAGCCCGAACTCACTCGAAGCTTCAATAATCAGGGTTCCAACAATAACAACAACGGTGGCGGACAGGGTTCGAGTGGCTATGCTGGGAAATACCCGAAATGCAACAAGTGTAACTATCACCATGTTGGCTCATGCGACCGTATCAAGTGTCTAAGATGCGGAAAAATGGGTCATCAGGCTAAGGAATGTAGGGGAGACCTAGCGATAAAGGGTGCTCCTAAACAGCCTACGGCGACTAAAGAGTGTTTCGAGTGTGGTCAAGAGGGTCATTTCAAGAAGGATTGCCCCAAACTAAAGCAGAATGAGAACAATGGAGGCAGCAACAGTGGCGGAAGTAGTGGTAAAGGTAGAGCTTTCGTCATTGGGTCGGGCCAGGCCCGCAGCGATCCGAATGTGGTTACCGGTAAGTTTCCTGTGAACGATTGTTTTGCTTCTGTTTTGTTTGACACTGGAGCTGATAGGAGTTTTGTATCGAAAGCCTTTAGTAAACTCTTAGACTTAACTCCAACCCCGTTAGATGCTAAGTTTCATGTCGAATTAGCTGACGGTAAGTCTATAGAAACAACTCATGTACTTGCGGGATGTAAGTTGAAACTGTCGGGTCATACTTTTGATATCGACCTCATACCTTTTACACTTGGTAGTTTCGATGTCGTTGTCGGCATGGATTGGCTATCCGAGAACCGAGCGGAGATTATATGTCACGACAAGATAGTCCACATCACTACCCCTTCCAGCGAGATCATTTCGATCCAGGGCGAGAAGAGCGGCATGACTACAAGTGTTATCACCCTCATTAAGGCGCATAAATATCTACGAAAGGGTTATCCAGCAATTTTAGCCCATATTGTCGAGAAATCCGCGGAGGAGAAGCGAATCGAAGACATACCGATTGTGCGAGATTTTCCGGAAGTCTTCCCGGAGGATTTTCCTTGACTCCCACCTATTCGACAAGTCGAGTTCCAAATCGAATTTACCCCCGATGCAGCACCCATAGCACGAGCCCCGTATCGGCTCGCACCGGCAGAGCTTCAGGAGTTGTCCACTCAATTGCAAGATTTGTTGGATAAAGGTTTTATCCGACCTAGCTCATCACCATGGGGAGCCCCTGTCTTATTTGTCCGAAAGAAGGACAGG
Organism: Bidens hawaiensis; assembly: GCF_021521415.1. Classification (NCBI taxonomy): domain Eukaryota; kingdom Viridiplantae; phylum Streptophyta; class Magnoliopsida; order Asterales; family Asteraceae; genus Bidens; species Bidens hawaiensis. The sequence goes on along the minus strand of NW_027491020.1, from coordinate 7,311,801 downwards.
ACTTTCCGCATGTGCATCGACTACCGAGAGCTGAACAAGGTGATGATCAAGAACCGTTATCCCTTACCCCGAATTGACAATCTGTTCGACCAACTCCAAGGATCGAGTTACTACTCGAAGATCGATCTGAGATCTGGTTACCATCAATAAAGAGTGCGCAAAGAAGACATTTCAAAGACGGCCTTCAGAACTCGGTACGGTCACTATGAGTTTTCGGTTATGCCTTTTGGCTTAACCAACGCACCAGCCGTATTTATGGATCTCATGAACAGAGTATGCAAGGCGTACCTCGACAAGTTTGTGATTGTTTTTATTGATGATATCCTCGTTTACTCCAAGAACAAGACCGACCACGAAGAACACCTGAGGTTAATCCTAGAATTTCTAAAGAAGGAACAACTATACGCTAAACTCTCGAAATGCGAATTTTGGCTTCGCGAGGTTCACTTCTTAGGACATGTGATCAATAAGAATGGTATCCATGTCGATCCCGGCAAGGTAGAGGCCATCAAAAATTGGGAAGCACCTAAGACTCCGACTGAGGTGTGACAATTCCTAGGACTGGCTGGCTACTACCGACGTTTCATCGAGGGATTTTCAAAGATTGCTCAACCCCTCACCGCTTTGACTCACAAGGGTACTAAGTACAATTGGGGTGCGCGCAGGAATCTGCCTTCCAACTGCTAAAAACCAAACTCTGTAGCGCCCCTATCCTAGCCCTCCCCGAGGGAACGAAAAACTTTGAAGTGCACTGTGATGCATCGATACAAGGTCTCGGTTGCGTGTTGATGCAACTCAAGAAAGTTATAGCCTATGCCTCTCGACAACTACGGATTCACGAGAAGAATTACACGACCCGTGACTTGGAACTCGAAGCTGTGGTGTTTGCTCTTAAGATATGGAGGCATTACTTGTACGGTACCAAGTTTACCATTTACACCGACCACAAGAGTCTCCAACATATCTACGATCAGAAGGAGCTGAACATGCGACAGCGTCGTTGGGTCGAGCTGCTTAAGGATTATGATTGTGCCATCAAGTACCACCCTGGCAAGGCCAATGTAGTGGTCGATGCTCTCAGCAGGAAAGAAACCGATAAACCTATGCGAGTGCGAGCATTACAACTTGTAAGTCCCCCATGGGCGTCGCTGATCGATACGAGATCCGCACGAGGTCTAGGAGTGCGGAATCCTCCTAGACTCGTTTAATGGTGTAGAAGACGAAGAACACGATTACACATAAACAAACACACGAACAAACACACGAATGGAATAAACGAATCTGCAGATCCTTCATATAATCACCAAACCACATTACAAACCGAACATAAACAAAGACACGGCCGACCCGAGGTGAGCTCTACCTCGGGCCATCCCACACGACTCTTCCTCTCTGTTTCTCTCTAGACAATTGAACTGAAACACAAAAACTCTAACTTTCTGGATACAAAACCCTAAACAAGACACACATATATATAGATAATCAACTTCGCAGGCTTGGGCTTGGGCCTGTAGGCGAAGTTGTTCTAACTTCGCCTATGGCGTCTCCGCTGGTCAGAATTGCATAGCGACGGTCACAAAATGCACCAACAGACTCCCCTTTGACCGTTGCTCTCAATTCTAGCAAACACAAAAGATCATCTGTTACAAAGCATGCACCAACAGACTCCCTCTTAACTGATGATCTTCTGTTTGCTCCTTCTTGTAGGACTCGATTGCACTGTGATCTTCAGACTTGAACTTCACATATACATGCAACATCCATCCTGTCTTCAACCAGCCGTGTCTGAAACTATCTTGTAACTCCACAAATCTACCAATCACCCGGCGTCTTCCATATCAGATCTCCCCTTCAGTGTAAGCTTCTCCGACTATATCGATTGAGGTCTTTGACATGCATGCATCCCCGTGCCTAATTGATCATCTCAACCAATCATGTGAAGTTCTACTAACTTCACCAACACGTGAAGTTCTTCTAACTTCACCAACACGTGAAGTTGGGCTCCCTCCACAACTTCACCAACACGTCGGAATTGTATAGTAAGATAAGGTTCAATCTTCAACTACTCAACATCAAGTGATCAATTTCATCACAAAACCACCTTGACAAAATCTAACACACATGACCATTAATTAATCCGAAACATCTTCAATCACCATGGATAACGATCAAGAACATAAACAAATTAATTCCCGATTAAATCCAACTTGTTCCAAAATCGTAACAGGGTCCAATTCTCGAACACCTTGAAAATAACATAAATAATATGCTCTGACCGCAATCCAGTAATGACGAAAACCTTCAGTTCGATTTGACTTTCTTCAGTTGGTCAACCTCGAACAACAACAATTTCTTTGCCCACAAACACCCAAATATGTGTCAATATCCAGTTTCAATCAACATCCCATTCACAACTTCAACTCCATATCCAGAGTTGACCCGTATTTGTTCACACGTAAGACCAAGAGATACCAAGTTTCACTAGTTGTCGGAAAAACACTTTCGGTCTCACAATAATCATGTACACCTGGCCATACAGACGAAAACTCCAAACAACAATTTTTTTTTATTTTTTTTTTTAATAATTTTTTTTTAACTTCGCCCAAATGTCAACTTCGCCTAAAGTCAACTTCGCCAAAAGTCAACTTCGCCCAAAAGTCAACTTCGCCTAAAAGTCAACTTCGCCCCTCATTAACTTCGCCCCTCATTAACTTCGCCTGGCTATAACTTCGCCTAAAAAGTCAACTTCGCCAAAACCCTAAAATTTTAGCGACAACTTCGCCTGAACCCAATAACTTCGCCTACGGCGGCTGCTCGGCCAAAAACTCATCAGAAACGTGCCAGAAACACCAAAACGCAGATCTCGAACCATAGCATAAGAGCCTAAGGCTCTGATACCACTTGAAAGTCCCCCCCGGGGCGTCGCTGATCGATACGAGATCCGCACGAGGTCTAGGAGTGCGGAATCCTCCTAGACTCATTTAATGGTGTAGAAGACGAAGAACACGATTACACATAAACAAACACACGAACAAACACACGAATGGAATAAACGAATCTGCAGATCCTTCATATAATCACCAAACTACATTACAAATCGAACATAAACAAAGACACGGCTGACCCGAGGTGAGCTCTACCTCGGGCCGTCCCACACGACTCTTCCTCTCTGTTTCTCTCTAGACAATTGAACTGAAACACAAAAACTCTAACTTTCTGGATACAAAACCCTAAACAAGACACACATATATATAGATAACCAACTTCGCGGGCTTGGGCTTGGGCCTGTAGGCGAAGTTGTTCTAACTTCTCCTATGGCGAAGTTGTTCTAACTTCGCCTATGGCGTCTCCGCTGGTCAAAATTGCATAACGACGGTCACAAAATGCACCAACACAACTCACGATTCAAGCCAACTTACCCGATTAGATTCACGATGCGCAACTCGAATCCTTGAAAGACGATAATCTCCCATCAGAACTCATGCGAGGCATGAATAAGCAACTCAAAACCAAATCGGACGGGGTCCGATATTTCGAAAACCAGATTTGGGTCCCTTGATACGGAGAGTTGAGAACTCTAGTGATGGATGAAGCACACAAGTCCCGATATTCCATCCACCCTGGCTCAGATAAAATGTACCATGACCTAAAAGCACTTTACTGGTGGCCAAACATGAAAGCCGACATTGCCACCTACGTGAGCAAATGCTTGACTTGTGCAAGAGTCAAAATAGAATATCAGAAACCATCTGGTCTGTTACAGCAACCAGAACTTCCAACGTGGAAATGGGAACACATTTCAATGGATTTTATCACGGGATTACCCAAAACACCGACGGGATACGATACCATCTGGGTGATCGTTGACCGGTTGACTAAGTCTGCACACTTCTTAGCAATCAAGGAACCGGACAAGATGGAAAGACTGACTCGCATCTACATGAAAGAAGTAGTGTCTAGACACGGAGTGCCTGTCTCAATCATATCTGATCGAGATTCCCGTTTCACTTCGCACTTCTGGAAGTCACAACAGAGCGCACTAGGCACCCGCCTTGATATGAGCACAGCATACCATCCTCAGACGGATGGGCAAAGTGAGCGCACCATTCAGACCTTGGAGGACATGTTGCGTGCATGCGTGTTGGATTTCGGAAAAGGTTGGGAACCTCACTTACCTTTGGTAGAGTTTTCGTATAATAACAGCTACCACGCAAGCATTAAAGCAGCGCCGTTTGAAGCGTTGTACGGACGGAAGTGTCGATCACCTCTCTGCTGGGCAGAGGTGGGTGATAGCCAAATCACTGGTCCAGAAATGTTCTTGAAACCTCTGAAAATATTGTTCAAATCCGAAACCGCATGGCAGCAGCACGAGATCGCCAAAAGAGTTACGCTGACAAGCGCTGAAAGCCTCTTGAATTTCAAGTGAACGACCAAGTTTTACTCAAAGTCTCACCTTGGAAAGGTGTACTTCGCTTTGGAAGGAGAAAAAAACTCAATCCACGATAAGTTGGCCCCTACCGGATAACTGAGCGCATTGGTCCGGTAGCATACCGACTGGATTTACCAACGGAACTCAGTAGCGTACACAATGTATTCCATGTCTCCAATTTGAAGAAATGCTATTCTGATGAAACCCAAGCAGTTCCTTTGGACGAGTTGCAAGTCGATGAACAGCTACGCTTCATCGAAGAACCAGTCGAAGTTTTGGATTGGGAAACCAAAACACTCAAGCACAGCAAAATTGCAATCAATAAGGTTCGTTGGAACTCGAAACGTGGACCGGAGTTCACGTGGGAACGCGAGGACCAAATGATGAAAAAGTATCCTCACCTTTTTGAAGGGTTGACCAAACACCGAAAACCGCAAAAGCTATCAAACCGTCAGAAATCACCAGAGGTATGAATTAAATATCGGGACGAAATTTCTTTCTACTAGGGGATGATATGACAAACTGAAAAAAAAAGTTTTCTTGCTTTTTCAGACACCCATCGCGACTTAACTCAAATTTTCGGGACGAAAATTCTTTCAACATGGGAATGATGTGACACTCGTCAATTTCAGGTTAACTCCGTTAATCCAAACTCCGTCAATTCAAACTTAAGATCACTGGAACTATAACGCACATCTCATTTCATTTTAACTAGGGTTTTAAATAACGCTTGACAATCACTACACATGTAATCTTTCGGGATAGCACCGAAACGCAAACGAGTTGACGCAAACCATTGGTGAATAAACGAAAAACATCAAAACAATATGTATTTGAGAATTAAGTGTTAGGTTTATGTGTTATTTGATATTCATATGTAAAACATTAACTCAAGATGCAAAAGTCTATGTTATGCTAGAAATTGATTAATTAGAAGCTTAAGGGGGTTAAGTGTAACATAATTATATATATAAACAACATATTAATAACCTAAACCCTAATCCCCACCCCTTCCCCCTACAACCGATCGGGCCCCCTCCCCACACCCCCTTTTGGCGACGGCAATCATCACCACCACCATATCACCTCCGTTTTGACCTTGTTTTTCATAATCGGAGCATCCCGCACTTGTTTCTAGGCATCTCTCACTTTCCTCTTACTCGTTTCTGCCTTTTTAAGGTATAAACATAAAACCCTAATTTTGTAAATCATGTGTCAAGTGTTCATATGCTTTGTTTTGATTAGATGATGCTTGATTATGCTTCGGTTATTGATTTAGATGATCATGTATGATTTTGAACGGTGAAAGATTGTAAGATCATTGATTGTTCGTAAACCCTAGAGGGTTTACTACTGATTTTTATGGATAATTATGTTTATTGCATGATTGGAGATATGTCGTATGCTTAGGATGTATGCTAGACGATTGTGTGTGCTTGCTGATTTTTGACAACAGTGATAGTTAAACTTGAACGAGGCGTAACTTGTTAAATATAAAACCAAACTAGAATATTTATGAGTCTAAAAGGTAGTGCTCGGAGTCTAGTTTTCAGAAAACCAACCACGCCTGATTTGGAGGTGTTTTGGTTGCTCAAACGATTTAAATGTGATCAAAGGTCAAAACTGGTACTGGACAGATTGTAAGTTATGTTTAGACAACTGTAACTGAATGTTAATTTGGTAATTGGTCGATATTGTTAACACTACAGTGTACTAGGTTGAGTCTAGTTTCTATAAAGTCCAAGTTTGTAATTTTTGGACGGGTAAAGGTTAACTTTTATTATTTTACAAAACTGAAGTGCAAGTCTGAATTGTGAGACCTACTGTTAGGATGTTTTGTAATTATCATATCTCATGAACTACAAGACCAAATGGGTTGGTTTCACTTCTGGAAGTTAACATGTTGAGTTAAGAACCTAACCCAATTGGTCTTGCATTAATTGGAATTACCATTTAACGGGAATAACAAATATCATTCTGTTGCACATGATTCTGACTGCGATGAGTTTACTGTAATATTTTGACCATTGTGAGAAATCTATGTGGAATAAAAATACAATAAAAATAGTTCTGGAAACCTAACTCATGTATGCTTTTGTGACGATTTTTGGTGAATTAATTTGATATGTTATGATCTGTTTAATAGAGTAATCTTTCAAGTAGAAATCTGTCTTGTTAGAACTAGCTGCTGAACTATATGAAAATACATGAAACGTGCTTGTTGCTAGATAATTGCTATGTTTTTGGACTAAATTGCCCTTGTGGGGAATGATTGCTAGTAATGTACGATATCAATACTTGACACGTAAGTAGTTGTTCACACATGTAACGTATCACCAATGTGTTTGTTGAGTCACACACAATTCACAAACGAAACACGAAACGTATCTCACGCATAGGTATTATGTGCCGAGTCTAGAGACTCAATAATAGTTTCAACACTTAGAAAATCTCATTCTTGTTTTAGAACGCTAGTGAGGATTTTCTGTGACGCGCATCTCTTGGTTGACTTGTTTTTGAATTCTTCGCAAACAGTGAGTTTCACGTTCCCCTTTTACTCTTTTAAACTCTTTTTACTTGGGGGAGATAACATACTCCAAAACGCTTTAGATTTTGTTATTAGTTATATATCACTTGTAAAGGCTAAGTGGCAAACGAAACAACTAAAGTCCTTCATAACATCGAACTGTTTAGTATTTGTATAATAGCGAGTCATTGTTGAGTAGTACTACTGGGTTTGACAAACCCCACCCAACGCTAAACTGGACTGGAGGTCGAGTGGGTGTAATCTTGGCTAACACATTTTCCATGGTCGGGATAGACATGGTGGCAAGGCAATTGATAAACAGTCAGCTTCGGTGTCGAACTCTTGGTAATACTTGTTGTATAGGCTAGCTACCTATCGATATATAATTGACTTAACATTATCTGGTAACGCAAAACGCAAACGCAAAACGCAAACGCAAAACGCAAACACTTAAACGCAAACATTTTCTTTATTTATATATGTGAACTCACCAACCCCATGTTGACACTTTTAGTATGTTATTCTCAGGTAGCCGAGGCGGGCGTGCGGTATAGGAACATGCATTACATTGAACTCTATCGTTTTTGCAAACTCGTTTTTCTAAACTGTTATTAATTGGGTTTTAAGTCGTCCTGCGTGACGCAACACTTGGTTTATGATTTTACGCTTCCGCACTTATTTACACTTAAATGTTTCTTGGTTTAAAAACTTTACTTATGATGTTTGATTAAAACTAATGATTCTGATCCTGTTAGTTCACACCCTCTGATGGTAAAACTCTGTTAGTGGATTTCGAGGGTGTGACAGCCAATAACAAGAATCCTTGCGTGGGAAGTAAATTATGAGAAACCTATATTTATTAGCGTGGCTTTAGTTTGGTAGTTGGTGGTCACTCAGGATTCGTAACACTTGGTATTTAATAGCCTATCTTGTTTATATATAAAAAATGGAAATCATGACGACGACCGTGGTTTGTATATCAATAAACAACCATTAGCTCAAATTAATTCAATTTACTGTTAACAAGTATATAAAGTGTCAAGTAGAGAATGCTTCTTTCAACAATTTTATAGAAACACTATATCTAGAGCGGTAAACTATGCATCCAAATTATTTGACAAAATATGTATTTTATTCACAACACATATACTTTATAAGTTGATAAAAATTCAATATTCTGTAACTTATAAACAAGAAGGGTTAACTTATTTTAACATATTAACTATAAAATTTTATCATTTGGATAATACATCTCAATTATTTGAACAATAACTAATAAATTGATTAAGTATTGAAAACTGTTGGGAACTTAAATCACCAGATCTAAAACGTGTTGCGAACCCACTTCCCATTTGTTTGATATCGAAAAGTAGACAAGATAAGCTACAAGCAACTCTTGATTTTTAAAATAGCACTTAAAATAAAGTTCGATCTTAATGACAAGAATAAGTGCCTTAGACGTTAAGGCTTTTAAAAAAATATCGTATGATATAATTTTTACCTATACTTGGTGCTAAATTCGATTCGGTAGCTTGGTCGGAGAACGCCACAGCGGCGCCGTAAAGGTCCAATAACTGAGGCTGTAATTTCGAGTGCGGAAGGGATAGATAGTGTGTTGAGGTGTTTTCGTAAAAAAAGTTATGAGGGTCGGTTTATATAGAATAACTAACGAGTATTCGATCTCGGTAATTCTGTGTTTTCAGGTCGGGATTTGGACTCAAATAGGAAATGATTGAAAACTGTAATCGCTTAAAAAAGATAACTTGATTTAAGGTTTACGCTTATGGGCCGAAACCGTGTCATAAATGGTCGGTTAAGGCTCTTTATTTGGTTGCTTGATTCTCTTTAGGAAATGGGGACGATTATTTGAGAGACGTAACATATTTGCAGAAACTATTAATGAACTACCATGATTTGACAAGAATGGTCCTCATACTTATTAAGTTACAAAACAACTCCCTTTTGCCTTTTATTTTTAGCCATTTCCATATAACACAAATATCTTTTCATTTAAAAACCAAATAAAATAACATTAAAAGAAATTTTAAACGGGCCGGGTTTTCAGGCCCAAAAATTTACGAATGTTACAATATTTACAACTTTTTGGAAATTTCGTCCCGAAATTAGAATAAAATAAAAATTATTATAAGAATAAACCACCCTACAAAAATACTTTTTGCAATAAAATAAAACAACACAGAGGTTTGAATGACACGAAAAACGCTACAAATGGGTAATATGACAAGTCCACTTGTATATAAGATGTAACAGCGGCGTATCCACCATGATCTTGTCATATTATATATCATGTGTACCATTGTCCTATAGTCCCTCTATTAAGAGTTGTTTACACCCAACGTACCCACCAAGACTTCCATGTGAGGATTTTAGTAATTACGTGTGCACTCATAATTACCTATTTCATCGCATGGTCCACATGACTCATTCCGTTGGGTGTGTTAAAACCATACTTACATGTTTAAGATTATTTTTTTTTAATCTAGATATAATTTTTTAAAAATAAAAGCGAAACAGAATTTACCGACTATTGAAATTAAAGAAGACCCTTGAAGTCAATATCAAGATGAACAATGTAACGCCAAAGTTAACAATGACCCCCGAAATAATTGAATAATGAAATTCTAGAATCAAAGAGTATCAAGATAGAATGTTGAAAGATGAAATAAATTAATGTAGTATTAAAGTCAATAGAATATTCTTGCTATTAAGAATAACATAGTAGCGAGAGTATTTATCATAATAGTTAAGTTAATACATGAAACATCGTGGTCATGAAAGTCTAAAACTGTAAAAAAAAACTCAAGAGAAGTGAAATAGTGACACAAAGACGTTAACAAGGTTATTCTCGGGGAAGTTTAACCGTTACAGTGAGGGTTTAAGTTGGAGACACTCGCTTTTAGTTAATGATAAATCATAAATGAGAATAAAAAAAAATTAATAAAATAAATACATTAGGTTCTTATTAGATAGCTATGCCTTAACCAAGTACACAACCGAGACAGATTTCGAGTGATGGTAAGAGTGGGGATTGTTGTGTGCTTCGAAAAAGGAGTGTGAGGGTCGGTTTTAAATAGGGTAAACAACGCGTAATCTAAAATTGGTAACCTCGTGATATTTTCTCGGTTAAATTGGTTCTTAAACCCGTATAGAAACTTCCTTAACAAATGCGAGATTGCTACAATAAAATTGGGAACGAAAAAATTTTTTTATGGGTTGTGTGGTGAATACTAAGGCATGTCCCCTATTTTATTATATATTTATACTCAAATGAGTCAACAAAGTCTTAAGGTTAGAAGCAATTGGCAGAAAAAAATAATAATAATAAATAATAATATAAAAAAATAAAACTAACAATAAAACAATAAAAATTTGAAAGGTTAAACACTTAAAACACATCTAAAAGAAATTACATAAGCTTGGTTGAAAGTAAACTGTTTTAAATTACAATATGTATTCTTTACCACTTATATATCCATTTTTTTTCTCGCAATAATATAAGGCATTCGTGAGAAAGACGATGTTTTATAACCTTTTCGTTTAAGAAATAATACCTGCCAATTTTTTAATATCAACTTAAAATTTTATATGATAAATAACATATGGTGTACAAAAAGTGATTCTATTTTCTAGCAGTTTCAATATATATATTTATATATATATTATTTATGTAGTACCATGTTATGTTTCTTAAAATTTTTTTTTTTTGACATAAATATAACTGACTAGTTAAATTTATTTATAAGTTGCTTGAAACAAAATATGATAGTTCCTAAATTCTGTAACGCATCAAAATATAATAATAATAATAATAATAATAATAATAATAATAATAATTTATTAATTTATATTAATATAATTATTACTTTTCACAAGAAAACAAAATATTAATGTGACCACTAAATCTTATTATATAATAAAATAGATAATGCAATTAAATAATTTGAAATAATTAATGAATGTATAAAAAGTTAGTCTCAAACACCAATAAAACCAAGTACTAAAAAAAAGTCGGTATTTTCATTCAATTACGTTTGGGGTCACCGGTCATAGTTCGTTAGATTGATATGAGCATGAGCAAACAAATATAATTCTATAGATGGTATGAGTGATGCGTGTCGAGTTTCATGAGGAGAGTAAATGAAGATAGATGTGTCAAATGTAAACATGATTTCATTAATAACTAGGTTAGGTACCCATGTCCTACATGTGTTGAATAATTTAAGTTATGTAATATATGGATAGAAAGAAATAGATTACAGTGAAAAGAAGGCGGGTCATGTTCGGTTAAAGATCCACGTGTTTTTAACAATGGCCCGCTGAGTATGTTTTAGGAGCTGAAATATTTCATATATCTGTATTAGTTTACTTATATATAAAAAAACGATATAATTTATATTAGATTACAAGCTAAACAATGAAAATTTTCATTTTATAAAATGGTTTTATAAACAAAACTAAGCTTTTCTAAAAATAATATGTTTTGTAAAAGCAATTATAGAAATCATTAATAAAAAAAATAAAAAACATATAAAATATATATATATGATGGATCTTGCGAGAAGTGATATTACAGCGAGAAGTGCGAGAAGTGAAGGTATAACTCCATTAATCTCTATTTTCACTCCCTTTCATATGATGTTACATACATATATATAGGTTGGTTGTATTTATATCTTAATTACACATTCAAACCTACCAACAAACATATAAATGTACCGAGCCACATTCAAACCTATGTACCTACACACATACAAACATACATACACATATACAAACATACATACACATATACAAACATAAGTACCTACACACATACATATGCACCTACACAATGCACCTACGCATAAGAAATGGAGTGAAATTAGGGATTAATGGAGTTACACCTTCACTTCTCGCACTTCTCGCTGTAAAAAAAACTTATAAAATTATCCAATACCTATATATATATATATAAAGAACTTACAAAAATATAATAATTAATGTGTAGTTAATAGGATTGAGAGGCGGGAAGAAAGCATAAGAGCATGACATATGACAAAAGAAAACCTTTATTTATTATATTGTATAGATAGATATTGAAAATTTGAGTAGAATGAGACATTATTCAAATTAAAATAACAAAGACAAAAGTAATAAATGCGAAAAGGAAAAAATGTAGCTCGTAGCGCTTGTCTTATCGTGATAGGTACGTCTTGGGCATAAGGACTATTGTGAGGTGGTGCCATGATTTCTAAGCTGAAATTCATTGTCGTTGATGTAGTATACACGTCCTTGCGCACCCTGGCTGTCTTGGGTCATTTGAGCATGCTCTTATTGGTTTGGTTGAGGTTGAATAACTTGAATGGGTTGGACTTGCATTGGTTGGGCTTGATCATCTTGGGCTTGTGGTTGGAATGTTTGGGCTTTGTATACTTGGAGTTGGTTGGTTGGTGTGGTTTGGGTCAGTTTGGATTTGGTAAACGAGTTTTGGACATGTTTTGCGAAGATAGTTTTGGCACCGCGATGATAGCAGGCTCGCATAGTTAGAGATGCGAGTGCATAAGGTAGGGCATATGATTGGTGATACGGTGGAATAACGGGTTGTGAGGGAGTAGAGTTGTGTTGATCTTGTATAGGTTCTCTGTAAGAGTTGATGAAGTGGCCGAAGTGACCATAGTTGAGACATGTTCGACAGTGTGTGGTAGTAGGGTGGTGAAAAATACACGTGTCACAAAAAGGATATGCTCTATTGTAGGGCCTTTTTTCATTGACTTTGGATATCTTGGATTGGTGATGGGTCCAAATTGGTTAGGGCGTGGTTTCGGTGTTTGCACTGGTGATTTGCTTGAAGGAACAAGCAACTGGGTTGATATTTGTGGGTGTGGTGGCGGCATTAAAGGCTTAAAGTTGGGCGATGAGGGTTGGAAGAGCTTCCACAATTCCTCTAGCAATGCGGGATGATATAGTACGGCCTGAGTTACCGGTTCGACGGTGAAGGTCAATAAGAAGAGAAGACATGCCGCGTGACAAAATGTGTAAAATTTCGTGAGCTTCGTGTAATTTATGTAAATGTATAAGGGTTTTTTTTGGTAACATAAGAATTGACACCTGAAAATAATAATGAATAACTCTTAAATGAATTTGAGGTTGAAGATTTTAATCGTTTGTAATTTTATCTTTAAATGAAAATATAATTTAATAATATGGTAAGAAAGCGAATTAAGAGTTCATGAATCACAATGGTTCCTTTTAATAAAAAAAGAAAACAACCTTGATATCCATGAAAATAAAATAAAATAAATCATAATAAGAATAATGATAAAAAAAACTTAGTTAGTGAGCTATCCATGTATCATCATGATTTGCTAGTGCACGGTTTTGCGTCTTGAGTCTTTGTATTTAACGTTAACGATTTTGTTTATGTTTAATGTAATAAATATATTATCTAGTTCGTTAAGGTTAAGTCTAGTTCGCTAGGGATGTTAGCGAACTAAGACATTATAATGTATTCCCTCCTGATTCGTTAGGGGATGTTAACGAATCAGGGGGTGTTTCGCGATGTTAATTTATGTAACGAAGGGGAAGTTTTTCCTTTTAGACATAACAACAAAGTTTTAACCTTTCTATTTTGTAATTTCCATTATACCCATCCTTTTAGTAAAAAGACAATATTGAATGTGAGATGGGGGTATTGGGTTAAAACAAATTCAGGTTGGAACGGGCTCTAGTCAAGGCAAACCGATTAAAAAGGTTATTTTAGTTTGGGGGTAACGGTTCAAAACAAAATTCAGGTTGTAAAAGGTTCTTATAAAGGATGACCGACTAAAAAATGTTTTTTTTCTTTGGATTAAGACGGCTTGTGGTTAGAAATGGTGATTAAAAGGGTATGTTTGGTTCAGTTTAGAACCGCTTTTGACGAGATTGGGTAGTGGCCATTAATACAGCAAGTTAAAAGTTTGCCAAATAAATAAAAATAAATGGTGGGTTGGGCCAGGGAGAAAGAGAGGGGGTGGAGGGGAGTCTACAAAGATGAGAATTGACTCCGGTAGTTGTTTATTTACTTTCTATAACTTGAAAATAGTGGGGCATAAAAGTACAAACATAGTCGTTGCCATTTCAGAATGAACAAATGCACCTAAAATTATGAAACGGGCCAGAACATCGTGAATTAAAACGAAAGAAGTCAAAATATAGTCAACTGATATGTAAACAAGTTCATCATCATCATCATCATCGTACTCAGTATATCCCACCAATAGCAATGCTATGGTAGGGTCTGAGCAGGGTAAGATGTAGACAGCCTTACCTCTATCCCATAGGGATAGAGAGGCTGCTTCCGGTGAGAACCCCGGCTCGATAGTAGTTTTGCATCAAGCCTTGGACATAAGGCACATAGCACTCAATCATCGGGACACCGGCTGATCGGTGCATGTGCCCTTGTCTTTCGGCTATCAACGCCACCACATGATGCCTGATTAACCTTCCGCCACTTTTAACGTTATTTTCACGAGATTAGTAAAATAACGTCAAAATTAGTGCAATTTTACTTTTGCCCACCCGAGGGTTCACACATATATACATTATATGCTCGCACCGCAAGCAGGGCCTGTAAACAAGTTCAAATATGGTGTATTAAAATGAAACGGTTCAATATATGAACGGATCAAATTACATGGAAACGAAATTAAACGGGTCAAAATATGTTGAATTAAAATGAAGCGGGCCAAAATATGTCGTTTTAAGATGAAACGTACCAAAATCTGGTGTACTAAAATGAAACAGGTCAAAACATATTGAATTAAAACGAAAAGGTTCAAAATATAGATAACTGATATGTAAACGAGTCAAAATATGGTGTATTAAAATGAAACGGGTCAAAACATAATGAATTAGTGATAATCAGTTCAGGAAACGTTGCATTTGTTGAATTTGGTGCATCTGAAGGTACCATTCTTTTTTCTTCTGGCCCTGGTAAGGCAAGCCTTGAACTGCAACATATAGATATTACTTATATTATATTTATTGCTTAAAAAGAATTGTGACATGAAATTTTTATCCTAACTTATTTAACAATTAACATACCTTGCAAAGGCACTTGCAAAGTGTCGACACTCTGCTCTCATAGGGAAGGCATTACAATTTGGCTAACTCCTTGTACAAAAAACCTTTCCAAATGTGATCATTTGGTATTGTAGCTCATACTGTTATTAAACCAAATGTTAATCAGTAAAGCTAGCAACTTTAAGGTATAACATTCTAAGTAAATAAATTATTAAGTGTTGGTTACAATGTCAACTGATCCAGCTTGCACAGTCTAGGCCAGAGATATTTCTTAATCGACTCTAACACAGGGTACCTGCGTAAAAAGAAATCAAAAACTTTTTGTAAAAAAATACAAATTTATTGTATTATTACTTACATCTCCAAAGTATGCAGTTAGAGTGATTCAGATAACGGTTGAAGCGGGACCCACCCCAATCTCACTGCTATCCTCCCTACATTCGTGCACGTCATCATCAACATATTTGCAATCGTGCCATTCATGATATTTTTGATTCCCCATTTTTTGTTTCAAATCAGACCATCTGTTTGTTTTTATTTCGTTTTCTAAGTCCATGGCATATGTCTGTCATGGTGGGCTGCCATATGGTTGAAACAGAAGTGATCTGTCATGTTAGTAACTCGCTGTGTTATTTGACAAAACCTGCCAAATATTATGATAGAAATATATAATTAGTTGACATATAAACTTTACTATGTTTTACATATCAAACCTCTTTCCACTTGAAGTGCTTGTAACTTTTCTGCAGCTCGGACAACAATTCCTTCTAACTGAAACATAATCATGACGGATGAGAGATGTTTCGTTTAAGTTAAAAATGGTTAAAAAGGTAATTTAAAGTTTACCCTTAAATAATTAGCTTTTTGTACAGTTTGTAAGAACCTGATTCTTTGACCACTAAATAAGACTTACATAAAAGGATTTGGACTACATGTTTGATAGTTAACCATGCACCTTAATCTGTTAATTTTTTGAGGGACATTATCATAGCTAGTTGGACAAGAAGAATAGTATTTTTTAGCAAATATGATTGAAACAGATTTCAAATGATGTCAATGTAGAATTGTGCATGTGCATATTTGGGGATGTTTTTCACAGTCCGTGTATCATTCGGTAGCACAAATTTTTAATATGGAAAACACACATTACTTAATCAAGTTCAAGCAAACGTGTAAAAATATATAAGGTTTTCTCGTTGGCCAATTTTAGAGACACCCAAACCAAATCGGCTGTTAAGTAAGAAAATATGTCAAAATTATGAGCTGTAAATAAATTTATTAAATGAATGGCAATTATCACATTAAACTCTTTTAACAAAATTCATAAAAAAAACATTACCTTAGCAATGGAATCCCAGTCTCCAAGCGAACCCAAACCCTTCATCCTTCTCTCGATTATAAGAAAGCTCAGGTTTCCTATGAACCCTACTAATCAAATCCTCTGCAAATGAGAACCTTAAAAATATAACTAACCCCTTCAATTCAAGTTAAACCCAAAATCAGTTTAAACTAAATTACTACTAAGATTTTATTAGTTAAACATATACAAATATATAAAAAGAAAAGGAAAAATTGCTACAGTGAAGTCTTTAAAAAAATTATTCTGCAATCGTACATCAAAACCCAGAATGAAATCTGAGAGCGAAGAACTCACCGGTAAATCGAAGAGAAGAGACGAGCGGGTCGATTCTTATCATCTTCTACATCTGAAACTGTAATATAACAGTATTAGTTGATCGTATACTGATATAACAGTATTAATTGATATATTACATGCATCAAAATAAAGGATATAAACGTACCTGTTTTTCGTGATGCGAACGGCAGTTGAAACCCTAAAAGTGGAATGTGCAGAACACACATGATGGCTGTTATTTAATCGGACATAGGAGATGAAAGGTCGTCAATTGAATAGTGAAATTGATGGAGCAATTAACATAATTGTTAAAGCCGACAAGTCTGTATGTAGTGGGCGTGAGTTATGGGCGAAAAGGGGCGAATTTGGGCGCGAACACCGCTCCTCCCCCGCGATATGTGGGCGATTTGGGGCGGGGGCGGGGGCGGGGTTTAATTATCGCCTAGAGGAGATGAAGGTTATTATTATTATATTATATATTATTATTATATGACTATTGTATACATATGTATATGTATATGTGTTGTGTGTGTATATATATATATATGTATATGTATATATGTTGTGTGTGATATATATATATATATGTATATGTATATGTATATATGTTGTGTGTGTATATATATATGTATATGCAAAATTAATCCTAGAAACAACCAGAACCAACCGAACCACCCATTCCGTCCTTTCGGTCAACACCATGGTTCGCAAAACCAACCGAACGTGAACTTACAATGGAACCCGATGAACCTAAACCAACCGATCTATCCGTTTCAATTTCCCGACTCGAACCTAAACATGTACGCCAACCGAGCTATATGTTTTTTTATATTTTTAGTTATATATATTTTTTTTTTGTATTTCTTTTTAATTTTAATGCATTTTTATTTAATTATTTGAAGAAATTGTTTTTATTTGATTAGTTTAATTATAAAAAGAAAATAATAAAAAAGATATCGTGGGCCCAATTTGTAGCCCCTACACCATTACACCCCAAAAACAAATTCACCCATTTTGCTGACTGGGCGCCACGTGTCACAATTCGCCCCCATTTGTAGCCCCTCCACTACACATAGCCTAACTGATGACGGCTTGAATGTGCCGGAGATATTCAATTACACAGGAAACTTGTCGGAGAAATAATGAGGCAGTTAATATTACGGCGGTCTTCTTATAATTTAGAATGTGAAAGGTTGCCTATATATATTATAATGTATATATATATATATATATATATATATATATATATATATATATATATATGAGTATCATTACAGAACCCTTAAATTATTTAAGAACTTGAAAGAACTCTTAAAAACTAACGTTTTTTATAAAAATTTTTGTATGTTAATGTTAGTTGAGCGTAGCTTTATCATTTTTTATATCTATATTTACGATTACAATTTTGAAAATTAGTTTTTATACATATCTATGTTTTTTTTACACCATATGTAAATTAGTTAGTACATAATTTTTACACATATGTAAACTTGTTATTTATATACGTAATCAAAAATTTTTATATAAAATATGATAAAACTACTCTTAAATAATGTTAATATATAAAAAAAATTAAAAAAATGTTTGGTTGTGTAGAGTTCTTAAGAGTTCTTAATTTTTTTAGAGTTCTTAAATGATACTAACCCTATATATATATATAAATGTGTTATAAATTAATAAAGTATTTAATCAAATGAAACTTTAATTTGTTTTTGATTAAAATAAATATGTAAAACATATATTATTATTATCTAATATGATTTCTAATCTAAGCATTTTATGAATAAGTATATTTTATATAGTATTTAGATTTTATATAATCAAATAAAAGTAATCGTTATAATTTATAATAAATTAAATAATTTATTATTTCATAAATACACATGATCATCATCAAATCCTGAATCTTTATAGAATCCGTTTTAGTCTTTATCTATTTTTCCCTTTATCACTTTTAGTTAGGATTTCTCGTTGGAAATTCCCGTAGAGCGTGGCTTATATTATTTCTTATCGATTTATTTCCCCATTTGCTTAATTGATAAGGTGAGTAACTCACCTTTTTTACTTATTTTCAATTGTTTGGGGACAAATGCGTACCATATCCTATTTACATATTACTTAGTATCCATATTAGCAAACTGTTAATCTTGTGTGCATATTAATTATTGGTTACCTGCTTAATTGTTTATTTGATTGCATTCGGAGAGGTCCATCATAATCACATTATTATTATGATCATACGACTGTCGTAGTAGTCAAAGCTCACTTCGCAAGGTAGTGGTTTTACCGAAACTGATTATTTGCTCATTGACTTAATTGTTTATCTCACGAAGGGCAGTTTTGTGTTTTTATATTATAATATATTTAAATTGATGATGTTTTACTCACTCAACCTTGTTTTGACAAATCTACTTTATTTTATACGCATATGCAGGTTTCGTTTGACTTGATTGCAAGTTGTGAAGAACTATGGATGATTAAGTTAGAAGAAATTATCAAGACAATTAAATTTGAATTTGAATTTCTATTTTGCTTTTATTTGAAGATTATGTATTTTGTTTGTTTGAATTATTTGGATCATTTAATTTGAATAAATAGATATTGTCAATTTTAAATATTGCATCATAGTACCTTGTGAGCTATGAACAATCAGTTCGCGCCCCAGCATTTCCGCATTAGTTGGGGGTGTGACAGCTCGTTTTAAATACATAGACCGTCATATAGAGTAAAGGTTCAATATTAACAAAACACATGTTCACCAACGTTGTAAAAACATAAAATACCGGTTGTCTTTCCTTAGTAAAACCATTATAAATACTGGTTACAAAGCCGTTGTAAATGCATAAAAATAAAAATATCGGTTCTCTTTCCGTTGTAAAACCATTAAAATACCGATTACAAAGTTGTTGTTAAAACATAAATCCACTGGTTCTTTAATCATTGTATTTATAAAGAACGGCGGTTTGTAACCCGTTGTAATCACTTTATTGCACCAGTTGTATGTTCGTTGTAAAATACTTTCATAACAACGGTTAACATCATGTTGTATTTGGTACTTTACACCGGTTAAGAACCCGTTGTAAATAAAGCATTATAACGAACTAGCCCGTAATTAAGTATAATATATACGAGTTGCAACCCGTTGAATATCTTCTAGGATATACACTGGTTTTGAAACCGTTTTAATTATATTTTGCAATGCTTCAAACGGTATACGCCTTTTAGCCATTTTAAAATGGTCATTTTTGGTACTAGTATGTATTAGTTCATATTGTTTTGTCCTACTGTAAAATGTTTGATTGATTCTGATTAACATGTTGGTAAGAAACATTTTGATCTGGGGATAGGTGTTTAAAATATGTATTTGTGACATATATTATTGTAGTTAACTACAAATTATCAACAATTTTAGTCTGAATATATATAAAAAAAACGGATATAATCGGATGGACTACTAAAATATAACTTGATTTCACTAGCTAGGTTGGTTAAAAATGCCATATTTAACAAGAATCAGTACAGATTTTATTAAACTTTATGAATGATTTCACACATAGAAAAAAGAAAAGACGTAGGCAATCAAGAAACTACAGAAACACAAACTTTACCATCAAAAAAACATCAAAAACAGATATTAATCAATGATTTACAAGCTACACTTTGAAAGCCTCATCCATGGCAAACGATCTTGCGATTCCATGAACGACAAAACTCCTAGATGATAACAAATCCGGCGAAGTTATCTCCACTCTATTGATCAAAAGCAAGTCCTCAGAAAGATTAACAACAATCCCAGTAATCTCAATATCTTTACCTGGACATAAAGTCCCCATTGTTTCACCTTGTTGCATAGTCACCAAATGTTTAAAAGAATGCTTCTTTGGCACAATATGAGCCCTCACAAACTTCCCCATCATTGTTCCACTCATCTGTTCGATCACGGGAGGCACAAATACCGTCATTGTTCGCAAATCCGGATGATCTTGAATAATCTCTTCAAGCAAATTGTTTAACCAAAACGCGAAAGGTGCGTATCCGGATGATATCAAGAACTTAACCACCATTTTCCATTCAGCCTTTGTATAATCAAGTTTATTGACTACAGTGCTGTTTGGATATTGAGTGTTGCATATGGGAAGATCAAGCTCTTGGGGGTGGAAATTAAACGAGGCGAAGGGGCCGCTAACACCGTGGATGGTTAAAGATTCATGGATGAACATGTTAGGGTTTGTGATCAACACATTGTTGATTTCAAGAAGTTGGTTTTGAGCATCTTGTTTGGTTATGGAGATCTTGTGTTGTTGGAACATGGTGTTGAAGCACGTGTGCAAGGGTTTGTTGAACAAGTCTTGGAAGGTGAGTTTGGTGGGTGATATATGGTAGGTTACCAGTTCGATGGTTAAGTATGGTGGGATTGAGAGGTTGGACATGGCGGAGTCCGGGATGGCGAAGATGGTGGATTCGGGGGTTGAGAGGAAGAGGTCCGGCGAGACGTGGATGAGGTTGGCGATGAAGTTGAAGCCGTTGGATTGGAGGAATTGGGAGGCGTTGGATGGGAAGTCGAGTGGCGGGTTGTTGTTGTTAGCGGGTGGAATACGGTGGTGGTGTGGTGGGTGGGAGACGGTGTTGATTATTATGGGGAGGAAGATGGTGGTGGTGGCGGCCGTCACTAAAACTGGAACTTCTTTTATTAATAAGCATCTACCTTTGCGTGATGTCTTATTCGTTCCTAATATCACAACCAATTTACTTTCCATTAGTAAATTAACGTCCGATCTTCCAGTTGATGTCTGACTTTCTCAACCTTTTTTTACTATTCAGGACCGTCACATGTGTCACACCCTCAAAATCCACTAACGGAGTTTTACCGTCAGAGGGTGTGAACTAACAGGATTGGAATCATTAGTTATAATCAAACCATAAAAACGTTTAAATGAAAATAAGTACGGAAGCGTAAAATAAACCAAAAGATAAAAGTTGCGTCACGCAGGACGACTTAAAACCCCATAACAACAGTTAAAATCAGTTTGCATAAACAAAAGCGTTTCAGATAATGCATGATCCTATACCGCGCGCCCGCCTCGGCTACCTGAGAATAACATACTAAAAGTGTCAACATGGGGTTGGTGAGTTCACAAGTTTATATAAAATAAAGCGTTGAGCGTTTTGCGTTCAGCGTTTTGCGTTAAGCGTTTTGCGTTACCAGATAGTGTTATGTCAATTATATATCTATAGGTAGCTAGCCTATAAAACAAGTATTACTAAGTGTTCGACACCGAAGCTGACTGTTTATCATTTGCCTTGCCACCAGGTCTATCCTGACCATGGTATGTGTTTAGCCAAGATTACACCCACTCGACCTCCAGTCGAGTTTAGCGTTGGGTGGGGTTTGTCAAACCCAGTAGTACTACTCAACAATGACTCGCTATTATCCAATATTAAACGGTTCGATGTGAATGAAGGACTTTAGTTAACGCGTTTGCCACTTAGTCTTTACAAGTGATATATAATCTATATTAACAAAATCTTAAATGCGTTTTCGGAGTATGTTATCTCCCCAAGTGAAAAGCGTTTGAAAACAGTTTAAAGGGGTAAGTGAAACTCACTGTTTGCGAAGTATTCCCAAAATAATTCACCAAGATGCGCGTCACAGAAAAACTCTCTCTAGCGTTCTAAAACAACAAGGAGATTTTCTAAGTGTCGGAACTATTATCGAGTCTCTAGACTCGGCACATAATACCTATGCACACAACATGTTTCGTGTTTCGTTTGTGAATCGTGTGTGACTTTAACAAGTGTATTTGTGATACGTTACATGTGTGAGCAATTATTTACGTGTCATGTATTCATAATGTACATCACTAGCAATTACTCCCCGTAAGGGCAATTTGGTCAACACATAACAATTAACTAGCAATTATTCCCCACGAGGGCAATTTGGTCAAATCATGACAATCAATTAGCAATTATTCCCCGCAAGGGCATTTTGGTCAAAACACGATAATAAATTAGCAATCACGTTGTTTCATGCAACTTTCACAAAATTCAGTAACTAGTTTCTTAACGACAGAGTTCTACTTGAAAAACTAGTCTATCCCACCGATCATAGCATCACAATTAATTTACCAAAAATCATCACAAAAGCATATATGTCTTAGGTTTCCAGAACATATTTTATTATATTTTTATTCCACATAGGTTTCTCACAATAATTAAATCATTATAGCAAACTCATAACAGTCAAATTCATGCGCAACAGAATGTTATTTGAAATTCCCGTTAAACGAAAAATCCAACAAATGCAAGACCACTTGGGTTAGGTTCCTAACTCAACAAGTCAACTTCCAGAAGTGGAACCAACCCAATTGGTCTCTTAGTTCATGAGATATGATAATTACAAAACAACCTAACAGCAGGTCTCACAATTCAGATTCGCACTTCAGTTTTGTAAAATCATAAAGATTAACTTTTACTCGTCCAAAAATTACAAACTTGGACTTTATAAAAACTAGACTCAACAAAGTACCCTGTAGTGTTAACAACCTCAACCAATTTCCATATTAACATTTATTTACAGTCGTCTAAACATAACTTACAATCTGTTCAGTACCAGTTTTGACCTTTAATCACAATTAAATCGTTTGACCAACCAAAACACCTCCAAATTTGGCGTGGTTGGACTTTCTAAAAACTAGATTCAGAGTACTACCTTGTAGACTCATAATTTGCTCAGTTTGCTTTTATATTCAACAAGTTACACATCATTCAATCTTAACAATCACTGCTGTCAAAAACTCAGCAAGCCTAAACAATCATCTAACATGCATCCTAAGCATACGACATAACCCAAAACATGTAATACACATAATTAATCATAGAAAATCAGTAGCAACCCTCTAGGGTTTACAAACAATCAACGATTCATCAATCTTTCACCGTTCAAAATCACATATGATCCTCAATATCAACAACCAATACATAATCAATCATCCTCTAGCAATAATCAATCATAAGAACACTTAATATGATATTCAATAGTTAGGGTTTCATATTTATACCTTAAAACGCAGAAATAAACCAAGGGAAACGTGAGGGGTGCTTAGAAACGAGTGTAGGATGCTCCGATTATGAAGAATCAAGCTTAAACGAGTGTGATATGTGTGTGTGTGAGGCTGCCGTCGCAAGAGGGAGGGGAGAAAGGGGCTCGCCGATCGGGTTTGTGAGGGAGAGAAGGAGGTTAGGGTTTTAATATTATTAATAATAATATATTACACTTTGGTCCCTCAACTTCTAACTTGTACTTTTCTAGCCTAAATTAACTAGTTTGCATCTTGAGTTAGCGTTTTATACTATGTTATCACATAACACATAAGTCTAACACATAATTATCACATAATTATTGTTTTGACGTTTTTCGTTTATTCACCAATCGTTTGCGTCAACTCGTTTGCGTTTCGGTGCAATTCCCGAAAGACTACACATGTAGTAAGTGTTAAGCGTCATTTAAACCCTAGTTTAAATGTAATGAGGTGTGCGTTATAGATTCAGTGATCTTTAAGTTTGAATTGACGGAGTTGAGTTAACGGAGTTAACCTGAAATTGACGATTGTCACAACATGAAACAGGTTCTGGCTAGCGGACGCTGTGAGAACGGGTTATACGTGTTAAAGGACGGACCTCAAGCCTTACTTTCGCGTCATGGTGTTTTAAATAAAGTTTCTTTTGAGACTTGGCATAGTTGCCTTGGACATGTTTCTTTTGAGATTGTTTCTTTGTTGCAAAAACTTGGTGTGTTGAATGTTACTTCTTTATTACCTAAACCAATTGTTTGTGAGTCTTGTCAACTTTCCAAGTCACATAAATTACCGTTTCAGTCTAATAAAAAAAGGTCTCTACACCCATTAGACTTAATTTATTGTGACCTATGGGGTCCCGCCCCAATCACGTCTGTTGACGGTTACCGTTATTATGTGGTTTTTGTGGACGACCACTCTCGTTTTACTTGGTTATATCCCTTGAAGACAAAAAAAACGGTTTTTATTTGGTCCTTAGTGCTTTTATTAAGCTAGCTGAAACACAGTTTTCCCGAAAAATAAAGGTGTTTCAATCCGACGGTGGTTCTTAGTTCGTTAATCACACCGTTCGTAAAATTTTTGAGGATAATGGTACATTTCATCGAATCTCATGTCCATACAAGTCTGAGCAAAATGGACGAGCTGAGCGTAAACATCGACATGTTGTCGAAACTGGACTTGCCATGCTCTTTAATGCTCATGCACCCGCCTCATATTGGACGATGCTTTCTCCTCGGCGGCTTATATAATAAATCGGCTACCCACATCCGTTCTCGAAAATAAGACTCCCTTCGAGCTTATTTATTCTCACTCACCAACATATGAAAACTTTCGTGTCATTGGTTGTCGTGTGTATCCGTATCTTCGAGACTATTTGCCGCATAAGCTTGCCCCAAGAAGTATTATGTGCATCTTTATTGGTTGTAGTACCCAACACAAAGGGTATCGATGTCTTGACCTAGCCACATCACGTGTCTATGTTACTCGTCATGCGCGTTTTAATGAACTTGATTTTCCTTTTCTGGGCATTAAATCCCACCCACATTCGGTCTCACTTCAACTCACTAGTTTCCTTGATGATACACCAACTACTATCATAAATCACTCACCAACTAATATTCCATCACACCCTATTATCCCTGCTAACACCCAACTCATCCCTTGTGACTTATGCCAACCCACTCCCTCCGTCAGTCCACCCCCTAGCCAGGCCCAAAACACACCTCCATCTACTAGCCCACTATCACCAGTCCAATCCCCATCGGATTCCTCTCACACAGCCCACTCTCCCCAAGATCATCCGCCTCTTAGCCCACCCACCAATTCGAACCCCTCGGCCCAACCCCACAACACCAATCCCCTTACACCGGAACCTAACCCACCGCCCCCGGACTCATTTTCCACGGCTCCCAACAACCACCCGATGGTTACTCGAGCCAAATCTGGTATTTTCAAACCCAAACACTTAGCCTATTTTGCTTCCTTATCTCAGCATAACCTCCACATGGCTCTTTACGCTGAGTCCATTCCAAAAGGGCCCAAGACTGCCGCTAAAAATCCTTCTTGGTTAGCTGCCATGAACGAAGAGCTCGATGCTTTTCAACAAAACGGTACCTGGACTCTTGTTCCTCGTCCTTATAATGCAAATGTGGTTGGTTCCAAATGGGTGTATCGTATTAAGTATAAGTCCGATGGTTCTATTGAATGCTATAAAGCGCGTCTTGTGGCCCAAGAATACTCTCAGGTACCTGGTTTAGACTAGTCATATACGTTCAGTCCAGTTGTCAAAGACTCGAAAGTTCGTATTGTGCTATCTATTGTCGTACTTAATAAATGGGGTCTTCACCAACTAGACGTCAAAAACGCCTTTTTAAATGGTCATTTAAATGAGACGGTGTTTATGGAACAACCTCCGGGTTTTTTGAGCAGTGATCATCCGAACCATGTTTGCAAACTCTCTAAGGCTCTTTATGGTTTAAAGCAAGCTCCTAGAGCATGGTTCCAACGCTTGAGCTCCTTTCTTCTTGCCTTTGGTTTCACTTGCAGCAGGGCGGACACTTCTTTGTTCGTCTATAATCGTGGGTCACATCTTATGTACCTTCTCGTATATGTGGATGATCTTATTCTTACCGGTAATTGTGAGGACACGATTCGTGGTTTTGTTGATCGCTTAAATAGTGAGTTTGCAATCAAAGATCTTGGTAACCTGAGTTATTTTTTGGGCTTGGAAGTTGCTTACACTGATGACGGTTTGTTTTTAGCTCAAACGAAATATGCTACCGACATCTTAAAAAGGGCCGAACTTTTACACTCTAAACCGGTAACTACACCTCTGGATCCTCATGAGTCCTTCAAGGCTGATGGTGATCCCTTCTTGGACACTACCTTATATCGGTCTTTAGTAGGTGCCTTGCAGTACTTGACCATCACAAGACCTGATTTATCCTACGCTGTAAATCAGGTTAGCCAGTTTCTTCATGCACCAACCGTAACGCATTTTTAGTCAGTTAAGCGGATTATTAGATATGTCAAGGGCACGGTTTCGTTTGGCCTCCACTTTACTCGGCCTAAGAAGAATTCGATTCTTGGTTACTCGGATGCTGATTGGGCTCGTTGCATTGACACCAGACGTTCCACTTATGGTTACTCTATTTTTCTCAGTGGCAATCTTGTCTCTTGGAGTGCGAAAAAGCAACCAACCGTTTCGCGATCTAGCTGTGAATCAGAATATCGTGTCATGGCAAATACTGCAGCAGAGATCGTCTCGATCACTCATCTGCTCCGTGAGCTCTACGCATTACCTCCAGACAGACCAACTCTTCTTTGTGATAATAAAAGTGCAGTGTTCATGACTCAAAATCGTATTTCATAAACAGGCAAAGCATATTGATTTATATTATCACTTTATTCGCGAGCTGGTTAGTTCTGGCAAACTTTACACCAAGTTTGTTCCGACCAATCTACAGGTAGCAGATATTTTTACTAAAAGTCTCCCACGTGCATCCTTTGAGTCTTTTCGGACACTGCTACATCTCGGTCCTCCACCATGCAGATTGAAGGGGGGTATTAGATGATATTAACCAAAAGATATTGTATTAAATGTATAATTGATATGGTGTATATCTCCAATAGAATAGGAGATTTACTTACCTTCATATATTTGTATTTATTCCTTTTTGTGTAATACGAAGGCAATCACTTTTTACCACAATTACTTTCAATATCACGTTTTTATGGAGGGTTAATTACTTTATAAACATATTGATGTTCTTACAAAATATAATACTTTAATTTAGTTTTGCATTTTGTATGTTTTAAATCAAATTAAAACGGTATCTTTTAAAAAAAAAACATACATACAATGAAGTTTAAATAAAACTTTTAAGTTACAAATGATACTCAAATTAAATGAGTTGATAACTTATGTTAAAAGTGGTCCATTTTTTTGTACCTCTTGGTTTCTCTATGTATAATGTGTTCCCTGTATCCTGTATGTACTCAAATAGCTCATCAGAATTCTGATGTATGTTGCTATTATGCTTTATTGTTTATACAGAAGGGATTGTGGTATTTGTCCAATGGACCGAATTAACTTACACAGGCTTAAGCCCAACATAGAGGATACACTACAACGGTAATCGGATCCAAGTGTTTGGGTGTTTCACGACATCTATGTGACCTACTAGAAGTCAATGTAACCTGTCGGAATTCGAAATGAAATTCGATGGGTTTAAAACTGATCCAAACCGACTCGTATTGGTCCAATTTATTTCCCATAGAAACCAATTTGAAACTGATCTGATTTGGGTTTAAAGCCAATTTTGACTTATGTTGTCTGAATGCGAATTGGTTTTAAAACCGAACTGCTTTGATCCAAAATCCAGTTTGTGCATGTCTAGTACATAGTATATGATTAAGAAAGAAGGCACACGAGAAGATTTTCATACAAGTTGGTAATCTGATAGTAAAAAGGCTAAATCAAAAATTATATTATTAGCTGCTTCTTACCAAGCTAAATGGTAGAGACGGACCTACTTAATAACTAACTAGGGGTAGCCTTCGATACCCTCAACTTTTCGTCATTAGTGCAAACTTATTTTTTTATTTTTTTGGTCGTTTTTTTCTATTCCACTACTCGCAAAAATAAAAAATATAAGGTTACCTCTATTTGTTTAATATACAACCCAATTAAAAGCAAAAACCAATTAAAGCCCAAATAAAGTTTAAAGTCCAACCAATTTAAAGCCTAAACCAAATAAAATCATTGTTCATTGTTCCTCTGGGCACATGGCTTTCACGCTGCAGCCAAGTGGCTGACGGCTAGTGTTCCGTAATTAGTCTATCTTTCATGGTTCGACTTCTACGTGTTCAATTTAGATTTTATTCTCACTTTATCTAAAGTTGTAATTGTTAATTTGTTCATATAAATTTATAACTTATTAATTTGGAATTGTTTATAGGCAATTGAATATTTGATTCGTCGATTATGGTTTATTGGATAGTTGATAATGTAAATTGAAAATCATAATTAATTAGGGATTTAGAATTAATGTGTAAATTGGAATAGATTATAGGTTTATAGTTAAAATTTTATTTTTTCCAAAATTAAGTAACTTGGAAGATGAAACGACAAAGTCTTATTAGCAATCTTTTTAAACGAAAACTCCAATAAAATGATAATATCGATCCAACAAGTTCAAAAAATAACTATTATATGAAATACATCAAAAAAATTTCGGTTATCGTATGAAATATGACAAAAAAATGAACACTAAACCAGAGATTTTAGTCTAGATTCATTACTGTACTTAATAGTTTGATAAAGTATATAATTTGTACATATCATATATAAATACATCATACGAATACAATGCATCACAAACTAATAAACAAATTTAGTTTTATAATCAAACGAACGTGTGACTTCTCTGGTGAATAAAACGAAATCAACTAATTAAATAACCTTATACTAGTAATTGATCTATTATCTATACTATATATAATACATGAGACATGTATAATTTAAGACACCTACTTTTTAAATAATTTACAACTTGTAAAGCATAATGTACACCTTATATAGCATGTAAAAGAGGGACAAACTTGTCTATTAGAAAATATGTCTTGAAATAGTTACAACATTGCCCCTTTAACTCTACTCAACTTTTGTAAATTTGAGAAAATAGTTACTATTTTGGACATTTATCTTTACTTATATATTCATTTTAATTTTAATTATAAATAACTTCCCACCAACGATTTTTCAACGGCCATAACTTTTTCATATGTTAATATTTTTTATAAAAAAATTGCATCATAAAAATGAACATTTTATTGTCTTTAATTTGGGAATGGTATTGCTATAATTTTTCAAATAATTTTTTTTAATATATTACGTATGAATGTTCACAATTTGGTTTTAACGGTTTCTAAGTTATACCGTGAGCCAAACCGTTGATTCGATTTTTTCATTATTGAGAACCTTGAACATCCACTATTGTTAGATGATTACTATGATTTTTGTTACCCGCTGCATCGCGCTGGCACACGTCTAGTATACACCATAATCAGTAAACGAATAAAATAATTGAAACAAGAAAAAATAATCTCGTGAAAGGTGACCCAACTGTGTTTTATATCGGCCAACTAAACTACTCCTAAATACCGGTATAAACCAGCAATGTTATTCAGTGTTGGTCGTCCCTTTTACGTGTAACCTGAATGTAGCAATAAATCGGCGCAAAAGTGATGGTGACAAGGCCGCCGATAATAATACCGCCGCCGGCGACAGACTCCGACGAGTGATGGTGTTTTTCCTCACCACTTTGACCGTGTTCTGATCCCAACGGCGACTCAGCAGGCGCTAAAGAAGGTGACATGTGAATGGGTCTGCCGGCGGTTGATCGGAAAAACAAGATTCCGGCGAAGAAGAAGCAAAGTAATAATAATTTGAAGCTGCCCATGTAGAGATTTTGACTTTGAGAAAGCGAGAATTAATGTATGAAAGGGATGGAACCGAGTGAAACAGTTGTTGCTGAGAAACGGGACAGGTGATTGTGTGTATATATAGAGAATTAGAGATGGTAGGTAGGTAGGTTCTAGAAACCGGAAGGTTCACAGGTGAAAGTGGGGTCTACACTGAAGAGAGGTGTGGCTACCAGTGTGATTCTAGCTGTTATTCTGCAAATGTCAAAAACACTATTAAAAATTACTCGGTTTTAGACTTTTAATGTAGTTTTTAATAATTCTTCTAAAAATTAATGATTTTGATTAAATTAATTGACGTTAATAACTTTTAACCACGATCAATACAGAAATTTTGACATGACTTTAATAACTTTTAACTCCAGTGGGTGCCATTCCATTAGAGTGGTTATTTCACATGTCAAATGACGGATGACCCGGCCTTTGGCCTGGGTTTGAATCCCGATGCAGTATGGATTTTACCGTTTGTTTTCAGACTCGTTCTGGTTAACTCGACTGTCGTGCCTTCAGGCGGGTTGGGGCTACCGGGTTTTACCAGGAACGCCCAAACCAAACTCGAATGCCAGCGTGGATCCGACTAAGACAACATAGTCTGGCCTGAGTGGGGTGGTGAGGCTCCTCTCGTAGGAGTTGTGATTATCCTTAACTGAGAAAGTCATCGTTCGAAAAAAAAATACAGAAGTTTTGAGCTTGGTGTGGTTAGACCACCGCTCTAACCGTTACTTAGACTACTGTCATTGGCAATCTCATAATGAGATTGGTGTGTTCAAAGTTAAAAAAGAAATAGAAAAAAGAAAATAATGCAATCTAGATTGGCAATCTAGGTTGGTGGAGCAAACCTAGATTGAAATCCAAACTAACCCCCGATAACTTAATTATTTAATTAACTTTTAATATTCTAACTAAAAATAATAATTAAATACACGATGATTCTTAAAAAAATTATGAACATTCCGATATAAATTTTATTAAAAACGGACTTCGTTAAAAAAAACATTTTTTTTAAGTTGGGATGGGTTGTGAATGTGTATAAAAGATTGGGATGAGTTAAATTATGTAGATTGGAGAGAGATAAATTAATTTTATAATGTAAGATTGAGATTGTGAGATTGCCAATGGGAGTAGTTTTATAGGTTTATCCGTGGTTTATAGGTGTTTTCTAGAAAGACGTGGTTTTTTTGTCTTTTGTCTAACCGTGGTTTATAGCTCTATATGTGACATATATATTTTTTAAAAAGACGTGTTTTTTTATGTTTAATAAATATTTTAGTTTTAATTTAATTTTATTTATTTGATTATTGTTTTTTATTTTGTTGTTTTATTTAAAAAAATTGTTGACTGTCTTTAACAATAATTATAAAAGTTATAACGAAGCAATGTAAATAAACGATATATATATATATATATACACACACAACCATTACAACAAATTTGTACAAATGATAACAAAATATAGAAATATATCTAAATGGCAGCGTCAATAGCGTGCTAACGGGCGATGCTTAAATCATAGGATTATGTGACGATAAGAAACACAAAAAACACCATCGCGTTCTGACCATGAAGCGAGCACATCGAGCATTAGGCGTGGTCGCGAGGACAATCAGGTCCAATAGACGTGAGCTGTCCTGCCAGACAGAGTTCTTCAGAAGGGGTAGAAAGCCTGTTCTTTTGGTACAAATCCTCTTTATTGAATGAAACTAGCTAGCTGTCTTTGAAGTCAAGTACTTAGCCGGAAAGGCAAGTCTATCGCGGGCACTACCTGACTTATTTCGGTATTGCATATAAGTACAAGTTTAGATGTGGCCATCTAGACAAGTGAAACGATCCTTGCTGCCGAAGTTTACTACTGGAAATTGGGAAGGGCTATAAGTAGGCCGTTTGCTATTGCTATAAGGGCTGCTCGCCTTTATACGGCTTGGCTTCGCTATCGCTTCTATGTAGTGTAGTGGTCGACCTAAAAAGTTGTATTCCTTCCATGCCTATTATCCAGTGCTAGAAGCTTCACCAGAAGCAAGCAAGATGAGGTCGCTCTACTTCGTAGACAGACGATGTTGTACAATAAAAAACACAAAAACCATCACCATTACAACGAGTTTGTACAAATAACAACAAACTGTATAAATATATATAAATGACAACGTCATCAATGTGCTAACAGGCGATAAATTAAATCTTAGGATTTACGTGACAATAAAAAACACAAAAAAACACGAAAAACCACCACCATGAAGCGAGCACACCGGGCGTCAGGTGCGGCCGCGAGGACGACGATAGACCGGGATTCATATGTAGGTTTGATAGCGATGACAACAACGATGACATTCATGAACTGCCATTAAGATAGATATTTGTTATTATTTGTACAAACTCGTTGTAATGGTTGTGTGTATGTATGTATATCGTTTATTTAAATTGTTTCGTTATAATTTTTATAATTGTTGATAAAGAAAATAAAAAAAA
The DNA here is from genome assembly GCF_021521415.1 of Bidens hawaiensis. NCBI lineage: Eukaryota > Viridiplantae > Streptophyta > Magnoliopsida > Asterales > Asteraceae > Bidens > Bidens hawaiensis. Next base: position 7,279,126 of record NW_027491020.1, on the reverse strand, counting down.
TCTTTTTATAATAAAACAAAAAAAATAAAAAACAATAATTAAGGTTATTAAAGATCTTGGTGGTCGAGCCACTTTAGTTACTTCAGTTTTGAGATCTATTGGAACATACTATTTTTCGCTATTTCGGGCTCCTGTTAAGGTTATTAAAGATCTTGAAGCCATTCATTCGAGGTTTTTTTTTTGGGAGGGGATGATAACTCAAGGAAGATGTCCTAGGTGAAATGGGATTTGGTGCTATATGAAAAAGATTTTGGAGGTATGGGGTTCGGTAGTCTTAATGCTATGAACTTGGCTTTGCTCTATAAGTGGAGATAGTCTATCCTTGTTAACAAAGAGGCCCTTTGGTCCAAAGTTATAAGGGCAATTCGTGGATGTTCTCTCGGCTTTGATACGCCTGAAGGTGGTACAGGTATTTGGAAACATATTTGTTTCGCCATATCTCGGTTACATTTAACTAATATTTTGCCTCCTTCGGTTATTGTAAAAAAGGTTCGAAATGGTAGATATACTCGCTTTTGGTTAGACATTTGACTAGGCGAGCTTGAATTGGCATCCCGCTTTAAACGGTTATTTTCCTTAGAGAAAAACAAGGTGTGCCTCATTTCGGATAGGAGATTAGTGTCACACCTCGACCAAAGGCGGCAGAACATGCCGGGGTGCAACAGATTACCCAAAAACACAAAACACTATTTAAAGTGACAATATTTAAGCAACTCACTTAAATTCATAAAATCATAAAAGTCACATAACTTGTTCATACAATAACCGAATTCAAATCATAGTAAATAATATATTGTTCATTTTGCTAATATCCTAATAGTCTTGATAACATTTTCTTCAAGTCTCGAGTCAACCTAAATTCAAACCTGTAACATTGCATAAAATAGAATTTGTCAACACAAAGGTTAGTGAGCAATTTCATAGTTTTTAAAAATATGTATATAATATGAAATTCCACAACTTGTATACGAAACAATAAATAATAGCAACAATTTAGATAATGAAATCGTTAAAAAGAATACTTTAACGAAACCTTGCTATAAGAGAATACCAAATAGCCTAGGACTTATATGAAATCGTTAATAAGAATACATTAACGACAGCTTTCTGTAAGGGGATGCCAAATATACTCGGATTTATAAATCAACCAACCAAAAGCGGTAAACGCATTAGCATTTAAGCATGTAAGCATATAACACCAAATCGAGCATTTATTTAAGTAAAGTATACAATAAAGTTTGTGGTTTAAGACTCAAGTATAAAACATTTAGTTTGAATATGTATGCAATATCACCCCCAAAACGATAGATGGAAAAACGGGGGATGAAAGTACTCACGTTCAAGTAATAAACTTGAAAGATTGGTGATTTGGAGATTAACCGGAACGACGAGTTTAACGGACAAAGCCTAAAAGAAAAGAAGTCTTGTATTATAAAAGTTGTCTTAGAAGTCTTTAAATAAAAATAAATGATAAGAAACACAAACAATTTAAAGTTTAAGGTTTAAAATATAAATAATTAAGTAATTATAATAATAGTCTTTTAAAAATATAGGTTTGCTCGAAACCGGGTTAAAGTATCTAGCCCTTAATATTTACTCAACCAATGTTAAGTAATAAGGTGGGTAAAATGCAAGAATGCAAGTCCCTTTATAATATAGATACTAAAACGGGTTTTAACGAGTGTTCGGGTTGTTGATTCGGGTTTTGATAATTGGTCAAACCCAAATTCAACTTTCAAAAATAATGAATGTTATGAGATAACTCAATAAAATTTAATAAGGCTTAACCAAGTATGTAGTTCTATTGATTTAGAACTAACAACGTCCGTTAAGCGAGTGTTCGGTTTTGTCGGTCCAAACTTTGTTATAAGATCAAGTTGGACTCAACATCCCAAGTACTTTAAGGAAATAATTAAAATCAGTTTATAAAGTATTTTTGAAGAAATATACAAGTCTTGATAGCTAATAACAAACTTGTGTGTCTTAAGTGAGTGAAAATCGGTTTGGTTCGTTTTGGTTCGGTTTCCATCTTGGAATAAGATCAAGAATGGTTACTACATGCCCAAACATCAAAGAACTTGTATAATAATTTATAAATGATGATACTTAAGTTTTACAACCAAAAAGGTAACAATAAAGTCTTTAAACGAAAGTTCGGTTTCGGTTCGGATCTTGTTTCGGGTTAAGACCGAGGCTAGATTCTACAAACCCATAGCCATAGAACTCATAAAAATGATTTTAGAACTTAGATCTAACATAAAACATGTTTATACAATTATTTAAAAAACTAGTAAACAAAGTTAAGCTTACGGTTTAGAGCTATTTACGGTTAAATCGAGGCTAGTCCTACAAACCCATAACCATATAACTTCATAAATATGACATAAAAACTAAAATGAGCAGAAGTTAAACATGATTAATATGTATAAACAAGTTATATGATTATATATATCAAGGACTGAGAAAGTTCTCCATGAAGCCTTGTCTTACGAGGCCCGACACTCCACCGACCGAGACCGGAGAAGTGAACACCAAAGGTAACAAGGGGTGTATATTATATATATGTGGTATAACCATCTTCAAGTATTAATAAGACTTAATAAGTTAATTCAAATGAAAGACTTTAATCAGTTTGACTTTTGGAAGTCAAACTTCAAAGAACAATTAAATAACCTGAAAGATCTTGAATTTGAGAGAGAAAATGAAGTGTGAGCAGGGATTAATGAAGCATGAGGGTGGGTATATATAGGATAAGGTTGAAAGGGTTAAGCATGAGATCTAATGGGTAAAATTCGGATGAGATAATAACACAAACCACAAAACAAGAGCTGCTGGTTTGCAGGGGGTCGCGCCACGCGACACTAAGGTCTCCCCCATCGCGTAGCGCGATGGGGTGGGCGGCCAACAATTTCAAACTTTTCAAAAATGGCAGAAATGGTCCCTGGAGTTGGTTTTAAGTGTTTTTAAGGCGTTTTAAGGACGAAAATGATGTTTTTGAGGCCCAACAAGTATAAAGTAATATTGTAACATAAATTCATCATTTTGATTATATCATAAGTTTCGGTTTACAAAACGGGTCGGGTTACATGATAAACGAATACAAAAATGAATACAAAAATGACCCGAAATTAACGAATGTCACAATTAGAGGATAGATGGTCTTGGGATTGGCGTAGAATCCCGAGAGGAGGCATTGAACAATCACAACTTAATGATCTCTTGAACCTTCTTATTGAGGTTCATATTCAAATGAAGATGATGGTTGGATTTGGTCTCTAAATAATAACAGAGAATTTTCTGTTAAGGATCTTAGAAAGCATATTGATAGAGCCTCCCTCCTTTCTAGTTCTTCAAATTGCCCCCCTACTCGATGGAATTATTTGTTCCAAAAAAGTGAATATTTTGGCTTGGAGGGTGCTTCGGGATCGATTGCCCACCAAATGGAATCTCAGTCGCTGTGCTCTCGATATTCAATCTATCGTTTGTCTCACTTGAAGTATTAAGGTTGAGGATAATGATCATGTTTTTGGTTCGTGTGATGCCGCTTCTAGGGCGTGGAGCTTGATTGTATCCTGGTTGGACATTGATTTGTTGGTGGCGGTACGACCTAAAACATTGATGAAGTTGCTTGATGGTGTGAAGATCAACGCTAAGAAGAAAAGGCTTATTGAGGCGGTCGTTTTCTCGACGTGGTGGGCGCTTTGGAGATACAGGAACATTTCCATCTTTCAACCATCCAAGCTAAGAAACGGAGAAATTTTTGACTCTATTTTATAATATTCGTATTTTTCGTATGCTCATAGGAACCGTAAAGTTTTATTTTCTTGGGACGAGTGGTTAAAAAACTCTCTCCTCTTGATGTAAGTTGTTTCTTTTGTTTTCGGCTTCTTGCCGATTTCTTTGTTTTTTTATAGAATCTCTGTCGTTAAAAAACAACAATAATTAAAATTAATAAAATTAAATTAAAAGTAAAATAAAATTAAACACAAAAAGACAAAAACAACGTCTTTTTAGAAAATACCCTTATATGCCACGAATAGTATTATCCATAACATATAAAAAGGTGTGGGATGTGGTTAGCAAGACCCCAAGTTTTTCTTTAGTTGTCAAGGAAATCATCCATGCTTCATAATTATTAAAAGGTTTTTATTAATTAATAAGGCAAAATAAAGTTTTGTGTAAATCACGATTTACTTTTAATGTTAGCAATTTTTTATCATCAAAGTTCGTGTAAAATGATAAGATATATAATATTACATCAAATTGTGTAAATTTTTGGTATTGGAAATTGGTTAAATGGAGTAATGGAACGCAATGACAATTAATTTGAAGGAGTAGTTAGCCCGATACAAGAAGATATAAGGGCATGTGAACAAGCACGCTACCCCAAGTCGCCAAGATCAATGGGCTCAAATTCACATTTTATGTAAGAGGAAATTTTTTTTTTGAACGGCCAACTAAATAACGTCGGGTACTCCGTACGCGGCCCCAATTGGCTAAAGGTAGCCCGAGCCGGCTACTACTTCGGACGGACGGAGCCCCTACCGGTCCACCTGTTGAGGGATTCACCGGATAAAACCCGACCCCCACGCCCACCAAACGGCACGACAGCGAGGAGCCGATAAAACAGGGTGAGATCAGGATTCGAACCCTGGCAAGCCAGGGTCATCCCTCATATCTCCCATATAAGTTGGTGGTAGTGAGGTTTGATCCCCCTACCTCTCACTTGTAAAGTGAGTGCTCTACCATTGAGCCACAACCAACTTATATGTAAGAGGAAAATTAAACGAGACTTTTATCTTTTCTTTTCTTTTCTTTTTTTTTTAAGTGTTTTTCATCTAATTTTATTTTTAAAATGTTAAAACTTCAAACTAGACAACTAGATCATCAAAAAAATAAATAAAAAGATAGAAAATGAAGAACACTTTGACATACTGTTTTAACAAAATAGAGGTAGTATTGTATAAGCCTAGTTAACTCCTTGCCGGTAAATTAAGTTCACAAAAACAATCGATCAAAATATTGTACAAATAAAGTGGGAGTGTTGAAGGCTATACCTTAGCCGACGTTTAAAATGAGTTGAGATTGTTTTTTCATATATTTTACATAAATAAATAAATATGGTAAGACTGTTTGTAGTCTTAACCCATCATCTAGGGGCGTTATGTCATACATGGCATACGCGTTATAAAGGGGTTCTATACAAAAAGTGGTGTAATGGTATAACTCTCTTACAATTATTATTCTATTTTCTATTTTTTAATAGAAATAACATAAATACTATTTCATTAAATAATAAAAATTACGTTAATATTAAAGAACCAAAATAAAATAAAATAAAAGATAAAACTAAATTTTAAAAAATACATAAATACCGCTCATCTTTGTCTTCATTTTCACCAGGTTCACCTTCATCTTTAAGTTCGTTTTCATATAATGACTCACCTTTGTCTTCATCTTCGGCTTCATTTTCACCTTCGTTTCAAATTGATCGAAAATCCAAGCATGTTGGACCAAATCCCCCATTAGCGCGTTATGTACTTCTTGCCAATGCATTTTACACTCTCTCGTCCATGCTTGCTTCAGTTTGTTCTTGAACATCGTCCGGCATATAATTTTGACATATTGCTCACCCTTCGTCATGTAAAATCGTATCATGCAGTATAATACATGCATACGTGGCATTTCTCATTTTTTCCATCGGGCATGTGAACAAGCACGCTACCCCAAGTCGCCAAGATCAATGGGCTCAAATTCACATTTTACGTTAGAGGAAAATTAAATGAAACTTTTATCTTTTCTTTTCTTTTCTTTTTTAAGTGTTTTTCATCTAATTTTATTTTTAAAATGTCAAAACGTCATACTACTAGACAATTAGATCATAAAAAAAATAAAAATAAAAAGATAGAAAATGAAGAACACTTTGACATAATGTTTTAACAAAATAGAGGTAGTATTGTATAAGCCCAGTTAACTCCTTGCCGGTCAATTAAGTTCACAAAAACAACCAATCAACATAATCAACATATTGTACAAGTAAAGTGGGGGGTGTTGAAGGCTATACCTTAGCCACCGTTTAAAATGAGCTGAGATGTTTTTTCATATATTTTACATAAATAAATAAATAAATATGATAAGACTGTTTGTAGTCGTAACCCATCACCTAGGGCGTTATTTCATACATGGCCTATGCGTTATAAGTGGGTCTATACAAAAGTGGTGTAATGGTATAACTCTCTTACAATTATTATTCTATTTTTATTTTTTTAATAAAGAATAACATAAATACTATTTCATTAAATAATAAAAATTACGTTAATATTAAAGAACCACAATAAAATAAAATAAAAGATAAAAGTAAATTTTAAAAAATACATAAATACCGCTCATCTTGTCTTCATTTTCACCAGGTTCACCTATATCTTCAAGTTCGTTTTCATATAACGACTCACCTTTGTCTTCATCTTCGGCTTCATTTTCACCTTCATTTCAAATTGATCGAAAATCCAAGCATGTTGGACCAAATCCCCCATTAGCGCGTTATGTACTTCTTGCGAATGCGTTTTACACTCTCTCGTCCATGCTTGCTTGAGTTTGTTCTTGAACATCGTCCGACATATAATTTTGACATATTGCTCACCCTTCGTCTTGTAAAATCGTATCATGCAATATAATACACACATACATGGCATTTCTCATTTTCTTTCCACCGTTCATGGATGATTGAAATTTCTCACAAACTGCTAACGTTGTTTAAGAACTCCAAAACACCTCTCGATTTCCTTTCGCAAAGACTCTTGCACTTTCTTAAAATATAGCCTTTTTTCATCAATCAGGTCTCAAAACGTGTTCACTGTGATCGAATATACTAAATATCTCATTACCCATATAGTATCCGTGTGGGTAGTTGTAACACCCCGACTAAAGCGGAAACGCCTGAGTGTGACGTACAAATTACTCAAAACACATGTGACACTATTAAGTGATAATATTATCATTAATTCATTCAAAGGCATCAAGTACACAAGTTTATCAAATGAACAAATACAAGGGAAAATGAACAAACTAAACATCTTCTTATTTATTATTTAGATAACCTAATTTCTAGTATCTTCGTCATTTCATCCTATAATGATTTCACCTATAACATATATATAAAATAAAGTCAACTAAATTAATAGTTGGTGAGTTCACACAAGTTTTGATATACTTACATAAAAATCATACAATTCCATGAACAAGTTAAATGAGAAAGTAAGGTCCTTTCCAACTGGGATTGTGCACTGGCGTACTCAGATAAGCGTAAGTAAGGTTCTTTCGAGTTGGGATTGTGCACCAACGTACTCGGATAATGAGGCCATTTTCCACTCATAACAACAAATGTCTTGAGCGCAAAGGGGGGCGTATGATCATACTATATTGAAGTAATCCATGTGCAAGTAATTTTGAGCAAGTAACAAGTAAACACACAAGTCCATGTAGCGAATTGTAGTTTGTAAAGAATAAATAAAAGAAATTGAATTGTTGATAGGATATATATGCTACTCCCAAAATGGTTAATAAGGGTAAAATGACGGTGTGAGAAACTCGCCTTGAAGTTGAAGACAAACGTGCAATAAAACCGAAAGTGCGTAAATGAAACCGAAACAATTGAACTTCACAAACTAGAATTTAAAAGTACAAAATCAATATTAACTAACGACTTATAAAAAGTAGATAAATCGGGTTGTCGGGAATTGGAAGTGTTGAATGTATATTTTATTATGGGGTTGGACATTTTAACATCATTTTATACATTAACGAATTAATAAATTATTGTCTTAATATTAGCTTAAATTATAAGATTAATATCAAATTTGAACATTATGACGTTTATGGAAATTTTTGGTGTTAACAATATATTTTATTTAGAACGCAAGAGTGTTGACAAATTATAGAGTTCAATGAATCAAACACGATATATATTTTTTAAATGAGTTTAAAATGAATTTATCGAGTTTGAAATATTTGTTCTTTTTAGGTGCCAAATCATAGATATGGTTTAAAACTAATTTATTTAACTTAATATAATTTTATTTGATTTATAAAATTTTATAGGTTTTAATTTGGTTATTATATAAAAGAAAAATGATTTTTTTTTAAAAAAAAAACAAAAACTGAAAATGGCCTGACCCGGGTTTAAACCCGGGTCCTTCTGCCCATACTAACATAAACCAACCAGTGGACCAATTTGATATTTTGAGAAAAAGATGGAAACAGAAAATATAAATGTTAATATTCAACTTCATTTTCTTCCCCCACACTTAACCCTAGGTTTCAATTCGCCAAAACCGTTCATTGTTTGTTCAATAGTTGTTAGGGGTTTCGTTAATCGGCTAAAAACTATAACAATTTATATAAAATTTACCTTGTATCGTTACGAATTGACGTAGCACCATAATTGGCCGGAGTCGGAGAACAACGAACAGATTATAGGTAAAATAGATATTATTAAAAGGTTTAGATGTTAAGGACCAGTTTAGTTGAGGTTAAGGATCCTATGCATACTATCAATTGGAGCGATTTGTTTTTAATTTAAGTTATTAAAACTTGATTATATTCCGATGAGTTAGAAGATTAATGGGCGTTAATTAGGTTGTAAATGAAGGATTTAATCACGTAATAATGTTTAATATCAATGGAGAAGTCGTTTGGTATGGGTTAACGGGTTAAAAAGAGATTACAAATGTGTCGTTTAAGTTTTCCGGCGCCGTTTCCGGCGCCGGATTGTTCTGCCAGAAAAGCGGCTGGGGGGGGGGGGGGGTTAGGGCTGATTATATTATATTATTATATTTAAACCAAATTTGCATAGTTAGACCCTACAGTTTCATGTTATCTTAAAACATAATAAAAACTTTAATTATGATTTATACCTTGTACCTTTAGATATTATACAAAGGTGATAACAATTAATAATGTTGGATTGTTTTCGTACCATACTTGGCTAGTTTGTAACTCGGTTAAGTGAGCATGTTGGAACTTGGAGTTTTGTAATTAAACGAATCGAATAGGAAACGATTTATTTATAACTTGAATTATCGAGAATATTATATAAATAATAAAAGAATGATACGGATACATTGAAACATCAAAACGTGCAAGTTAACGAACGTAATAAAAATACATAAGACAAAATTCGATATATATATATATATATTTATATATACACGTTTATTTATTAAACGTAACCGAAAATTTTAAAATGGGTCAGATTTTTGGGTTTGAAAAGTAACGAATGTTACAGTAGTAGTTTTCATTAGCCTAAAATAAAGCAACTGGCATCCAAAATTTTTATGTCATTGTTGGACTCGGGACACCAAAGTAGGCCGAACAAACCCAATGTGTAACATCCTAAGCAAATCCCACATCGGCCGTGGACAAGAGAGATCCTTGGTTAATAAGTAAATGTCATGCCTCTTAAATTACCAATGTGTTTTGGGCTTAACGGTAATGGACTAGAGGAGAGCTCCACAGTTAAGCATGCTCAGATGAGAGTAGTAGCAGGATGGGTGACCTCCTGGGAAGTCTCAGCCTGAGCAACCAAAACCAAATCCGTGAGCTCTTCATGGGTAAAGCGGACAATATTGGTGGTGCGAGGGTCCGGATGTTACAAGTGGTATCAGAACCACTATTGCGCTGTTCGGGATGGTGGGGCAAACCTCATCAGAGACGGTGAGTCCTCAGGGGTGTCGTGAGGTACACCTTAAGAAAATCCCAGATCCCCGATGGGATGGTGGGGTAAACATCATCGAGGACGATGAGTATAAAGGGGGGGGGGGGTGCCTGTAAAATGCTAAGCAAATTCAGCATCGGCCGTGGACAAGAGAGATCTTTGTTTCATAAGTAAATGCATCGCCTCTTAGATCACCAACGCGTTTTGGGCTTAACAGTAATGGACGAGAGGAGAGCTCCACAATTAAGCGTGCTCAGGTGGGAGTACTAGCAGGATGGGGACCTCCTAGGAAGCCTCCACCCGAGCAACCAAAAAAAAATCTGTAACACCACGTAAATAACCCTTATAGAAAGTAAGTAAAAACGTCAATTCATAAAGTCTAGGGACTTAAAATAGAAAATCTAAAAATATGGACCCATCGCGATACGTAATGGTATAATAAGAGCCATCGCGATACGTGATGGACTTGAACACGAATCAATATTTGGGCGGCTTCGCGATACGCGATGGCCAAACCCATAGGCTCATCGCGATACGCGATGACCCCATAAGCAACCGGGTACACGTGTCCAACCACGTGCCAACACGTGGCACGTTTTGACAAGTCACGTGTCTTTAATAAAATATATTTTAATATATAATTATAATAAAATAAAATTAAACATTAAATAATATTTTAATTTATAATAATCCTTTAAAGATAGATGGCGAATAACTACGTTGTTGAGGATGAGCTTCTAGATGACTACGAGCCTTTGCGGTTTGAGGAGCAGATCCCATACCATATCCGGTTTATGCAGCTCCGGCGTATGACGCCGTAACCTGTCTCGACCTTGTCTTCGACCTTTATTGAGAGTTGCGGGGCGGGAGGCAGGTTTACGGTTATTATTGGAGCTGATATACCGTGACACAGATTGTTTACAGTCGCATAACTAACGTACCGGGCGCTCATGCTAGAGTTTTACTCTACATAAGGGATAAATAAAACCCATCGCGTATCGCGATGGGTTGCAAAATCCGCCTATAAAAGGGGGTGACGGGCATTAGCATTCTCATCCCAAATCATTCTCATTTTTAACATAATCAACCTAGGGAAGGGTGCACGATTGTTACGGCGAGCCGGCGTTTCGTTTTTTTAAAATTCGTGCTAGTAACGAAGTCCCAAACAAGTTATCAATCATTTAAGCGAGTTTATATCAAGATCCTACCCGTCAAGTCCTTACTCTTTTCTTGTTATTTGTATTCGGAGTGCTCGTTCAAGGTAGGATTATGCTTAAGTTGTTCAAGTTATAGCTTAGATATTAAACGAGGCTATGGTCTTTAACCTTGAAAGTATTTTATAACATTCACAAAGTGTTTTCATAAACGTTAATTCTTGATGAATTAATTATATTTTGACGGACATGTAGTAAACTGTAAGGGGGATTTCACTAGTAGTGAGTTTCTTGCCAAAGAAAGTAATTTGTATAAATCTCAATCAACCAAAGGACCCGTTTACTTACATGGAGAAACTCACCAACGTGTTAAAACCTATTAAGCCAAAGAATGCTATATCAAACGTTACATTAAAACAAGGATTTTCATTCAAAGACAAAGTTGAAAACTTTATCAAGGTTAAGCTTAAGGATAATACCTTAATCAAGAAACACCATTCAAATATTTATGAGAAACTACTTATGTATAGGTTAATATCATTCTCATTCAAGAAGGTTTTTCAAACCCACACAGACAGTACAGATGAATACGTTAAACCTTTACAAACCGTCAAAACTTATTTATACTCTATAAGATGAACGGGTTGTTTATCTTAAAGAGTCAGTCAACGTTTACATGAGATTACGTGATCTCTAAAACGTTATAATACAAAATAGAAAATAAAAGCAACTCAGACCGATTACAAATGTGTCTGGATCCATACACAATTGTCTAGCCTAAACAGTCAAAGGCTACGTGGCTGCGGGCTAACAATCATAACTAGTTCTCTATTAGTGGCGATGTGGCTTGGGGAACACTTTTGTGTGTGTAGGGTAGTGGTACAAATCTCAGGAATGAAATACTTTCTGCTGAGGTTGCACAGAAAACTATATTTGGATTGTAACTGTAGTTTAAATATTTTTAGAGTCATACGTATTCACCAGCACATAGCTGAAGTATTTTCCCACCATTGCAGGTAACTAAGTGTTAGTAAGCAATAACAAGGATTGGAGTCATCATGGATATAGAAACGTGTTACAAGATGGATAAGTTTTTTATAATGAAATCCTTGTAATATAAACAAGTGTTTTGTAAACAAATACTTGGATGTTTAATTCCCAAGTAAAATTTCAATGTAAATTAATATTGTAGTCAACCTAAAGTCTTCCGCTAAAATCAACCCTTAAACTCTGATGTATTTACAAAACAGGTACCAACTCGTGGTCACACCTATGCCCCAAGTCGGGGTGCGACAAAATCCGTGAGCTATTCGTTGGAAAAGCAGACAATATTGATGGTGCGAGGGGCCGTATGTTACACGAGTATGAATCAATCGCTTGAAGACTGACAATCAATCCTTTTTGGTCACTATGTACGTATTTCCCTCTCCAGGAGGTTGGGCAATTAGATCACTATCAATGGTAACATTTCTATACTCTCAATCATGTCCGGGTAAACTATATCTTCTTTCATGCACATAAAATCATTGTAGGTCGTTTAAAGTGGGTCTTTCTCATATAACGTGGAGCATGTAGCTTTATTATTCCTTTATAAAATACAAATATGTATGCGTAATTATTAATTACAAATATTTTTTAATAATCACACATGAAATATTTATTAAAATAAAAATATCATAGCAGAGTTACTTCAAGGTGTCTCGTGTTGTATTCTCGACCATCTTTAAGTACTCGACGTTTATGTCAGTCGTGTTTTCGTAGGTTAAAACGCGTATCTATGAAGTGTACTTTTGAATAGAGGTGAATCCTAGCATATTTCTTGCAAGGGTTTTTGCTTTAAGTAATCAAACTTGCGCTCCAAATATCCGGTAATGCGCAAAAATAAGCGTTTAGGCATCCGGAATTGAAGCCTAAAAAACTTTGGGGTCTTGTATCTCGACGGGTCATCGAAGTAATCTGCCATCAAACGAGAGGTTGTGGCTATAAGGTCCCGTTCAATAAAATCTCTTTTCATGACCGGACATTGAGGAGAACGGATAAATTTCATATACTTTTTCGCGACTTGAGACACACTCATAACCGCCTCTTCCTCCACCTCGTCATCGATCATCTAGTCGATATGGCAAAAAACTAGTTGTACATATCATAGTCGACGAGGAAAAGCGGGGAATCCATTTTTGGTGTTTTGAGTGGAGATTTATGTAGGGTTTTGTAGTGTTTGAGCATATAGAATTACAAAAGTCTGAGTTTTGATTGGAGATCGAATCTAACTCTTCTAATAAAAGAAGACAATGAGAGATATGCATCACAACCACATTGAATCCAGGCTAAGTTTTCCTTCCTAAAATCATATTCTTTACTCTCCTTCATTCTATTTAGAAATAGGTCATAAGAAAATCTGGTTATATAATAACCCATCTAGGTCTATTATATTGATTAAATTTTCTAATTATAATTCTAATTGAACGACATTTTTGTTGGGTTTAATGTGGAGGCTCGATTATTTTTAGGTCTAGTTCAAGAGAACTATGGAGTAGAATATTAAAAGATCAAATGGGTTGACCTGTTTTGTTTTAATTATAGGACATATTAGATTTCTTGGTGAAAAAGCAGAAAACCTAGTATGTTCTCTATTTATATTCATTGTACTTGTAATATCTTCATCACGAGTGAGACAGAAAGCAACAAGAAAAGTATCCTGATTGTAGCCCATGCACGTAGGTCGGCTAACCGAACCATTTAAATCTCGCGTGTTCATCTTCGTTTATTATTTTTCTTACAGAGTATTTTGTGTTTGTGTGTGTTTTGAAATAACCGAATCCCTATTAGTTTTATTTGGACATACTTCAAACCTAATCTTATTCACTCATAAGGATTCAAATTTCATTCATCAAGGTATCAATTATATGTTTGTCTTTATCAAATTATCGATTATATGATTTCAAAAGTTCTTAGTATTTGTATTATAGGTAGAAGAATATTGGTAATAAATTTTTTACATAATTATGTTCTTACTTACCTCTATTTTTTTTATCAAACTTATTCACTGGATTAATTTACACACCGACTAATCCACGGTAACACACGGGGTTCTAAGGCTAGTATAGGAAAAAAATTGGATTTTTCTTATAGATATATAGTTGTTGACCAATGGCTAGGTTGGCCAAACTTACCCCGTCCAGCGTTATGCACAAAACGCCGAAGGCCAAAAGCACCCTTATAACGGCACAAGGGCGGTGTACTCGACGTTGTGGGGAGATATGCCTCACCAATACGCACCACTATTTGGGGTCTGAAGAACTAGAGTCCCTCAAGTTAACTAGGATTGGGAATTGAAAGATTACCCTACATGAGAGCAACTCCAATGCCATGTTTGGTTATCATTTAGAATTCTGAACTAGATAAATGCCCGTGATGCTTATTTTAAAGCTTATCCACAAAACTGAATATAAGCAAACATGATAAGTGGATCAAATGTCATTAATTGTCATTTAAATTTTGAAACCAATTTCAACCCATCACTTTAATTATCGTTCTTTTAAAATTAAAAAAATATTTTTTTTTTAATTTTACTTTCAATTGTAAAAGTTTTTAATAAGAAAAAATTATTTGTTTCTAAGCTTACGTACCAATAGTAACCATCATTTTTTTTGAAAAACAGTAACCATCTATAAATATTTAAATAATGTGAAATAAAAAAATAAGATGCTTATAAAAGTATTTTAGTTTATGAAAATATTTTAGTTTATATAAAGAAAATATAGAAGTAGGTGATTATGTGAAATATAAGGGTGTTTAAAAGTGAATGTAGTGTTGGAGAGGAAATGAGAGTTTTTGGTGTTTCAAAGTAATTAAGTAAAAATCTGATCTGACGGGTGATGTGACGTGTTTAGTTTCTTTTTACTCATCCACCATTTGTAAATGCTCTAAGGAGTAATCGCAAATTCCCAACTCCATACTCTTTGAAACGACAATATATTATACATAGATATTTATTGCACATATATTTCTTGTTGTTGATTATGTTTTTATATTTGTAACTTAGGCATTGAAGTGATGAATCAAATGACAGAGAACACCACAACATCCATCCGCGACCAGTCTCGCAAGCGAGCGGCCGCAAGATGGCAAGTGGTGGTTAAAGGGAACATTGTAGGTCCCTTGGACGGATCTAACAACACTTTTACTAGTCTACTTGCATAACCTCTACCCTAGTTAGTGGAAATCACTAGTGAGAACCGAGATCTCGGATCTTGTTTGGTTAAGTTATTGCCGTGAAGGAGGAGAGGGTAGAGAGAGTTTTAGATTTGTAACAAGATAAGATTTGAAAAAAAGGTTGTATATGCATGAAAACACACACTATTTATAGTGTGTGTTCTCATGCACCATATATCTATTATTTCAGCCCATTGGGCATAATTACAAATGGCCTTGGGCCCAAATATACATACAAACATAAGTCCAATAAGCTAACAAACACAAATAATACATATCGAACAAATACGAAAGACTAATACAAAAGTGAGCCTAACAATCTCCCTCTATTATTTGGTATTTGTCCGGTTAGTTTCCATCTTAAGTCGGACTCGGACTCGTACTCAAACACCTCATGTTGATCGAACGGTTGTTTTTCAACAAGTAAAAAAACAAACTTGTTGAACTTTCCCACAATGGCTTTGGTACAGTCCTTGCTCACATCCTCAATAGTGCATAAAGGAGATCCATGCAACTTTAGCAGATCTTCCTTTCCAAACCCCGATAGCTCATGCTCATCAAAGAACCGGAGGTGATGCATGATTCTGCAATGGATGATCACCTCGTCCGTTTCGTTTTTAAACTCCCACGAGATGAATTCGTAAAGAAGATTGTCATCAAAAGGCATCCCATGCATGATAGGTTCTCCATGGTCGTCAGGCATTTTGTATCTCCATCCTTTGACCGACTTTTTGGTAACCGGATTGATCCCTTTTGACTTGAATTCTCTACCCGTATTCGGAGCAAACTTTGGGTAGCCTTTTATCCATTCATGCTTGAGAAAGCGCTTGAACCAACCTTGTAGAGTGTCCTCCTCTTCTCCTCCGCCAACTGTCCTTTGGAAGTAGTTCATGTCCAGAACAGACAGGGTGTGCATATCTGCATAAGACCGATATGTGAGATCGCCGTTGGCATGTCGGAGAGCCCATCTTTTGCTATCTTGGTGCCATTTTGCATAGAGTATAAGAGCATCATCGTGGTACGGCCTCGACCTCCATCTCAAGCTTGCCATGCGGCTCACATTGTAGAACTTGATGCACTTTGTCGACTTTCATTGAGCAGGCTTGACAGCGGGAGTTGTAACAGGCTCTTGATCAACATTATCCACAGTCACACTTTCCGGAGTATCTGGATTAGGTAAGTAGTTTATTCCATCATCGCTATCGTCTTTATTTTCTTCCATGGCTTCTTGAACTATTGAGCTGGTTCTTGCAGCAAAATAAACGTTAAGTAAAGAGGCGATTTCAGCCTTGACTGCAGCGCCAGTCTCGCGAGTTTTCTCAACTTCACGTGGTGGTTCGTCATCTCCTGCCTTATTCCCAGTGGTATCACCTTCACCACTGTCATCACCATTTCCACCATCACCACCACGAGGTTTATCAAAACTATCGTACTCGTGGTCATCATCATCATCGTTCTCATCATCTTCATCTTCCTCATTCTCATCATTGTAATCATCATTATCATTATCATCGTCATCAGTCTCGTCCTCATTATCACCATTATTGTTACCTCCACCACCACCTTGTGCGACATGTTGTTGTGGAAGAAACGAAATCAATGTAGTTGTGATAGAACACTGACATGTGCACCTGTGATAGGTACAACAAGAGGAGAACTTGTGGAACTGACCTACCCGGTTGTGACGATAGTAGTAGCCACGAGTTAGGTGCTCACAACGGTTCTAATAACAGAAGTAGGCTCGTCACCACTTGGCTTCACACCTGAACCTCCTTCACCGGCATCTTTCCTAGCTTCATCAATGTATAGGAAACCATGTATGTTTCCTTGAGCTCTGGCCCTTTCGGCATCAGCGACCAAATTGGCAAGAGCTGTTTGTCGTCTATTGCTCTAGTCGGTCCTTGGCTCGTTTACACCGAGAAAGCCACGGAATGTGTCCATCAAGTGTGTCCTCAGGTTTTCCACATCCTCATTTGTCAACCACATCACCTCCATGATTGCGAGGTAGCGGTTTACCAAAGACTCATTCATGCGACCTTGAATATCGCGGTGCTTTTCCATATCACCTTCAAGCTGCTCTATTTAGTCACGCAGCTTCACATTCTCTCCCATCAATGTATCCATGTCCATTGAAGAACTGGATCCACCTTCCAGCATACTGACTCTTGAGCTCAGATGCTCAAAGTCTATCCAAACTTGATCGAGTGTAGTGTAACACCCCGTAACCGCAGCGGAAACGTAAACGGGATGCAACAGACACATCTGATATCAACAGCATTTGCTTATAAAGAAAACACCACTACATTAATTTAAACGTATTACATTGTTCCGAGTTTCGTTACCGTCTAGGCGTTATCACATAAGTTTTACCGATAGTACGTTAACATGTTTAATACAAAATATAGACCCTTAAGCTTCCACAAAATAGCACACATCATCAAGCACGTATCACTCATTCCAATTTGGGTGTACCTAGAAAGCATGGAAAGAAAACGGGTCAACTACGAATAGTTGGTGAGTTTCACTAATTTAAATAAACCATGACAAATCATTATAATAATCATAAATTAGCGTTGTAATTATGCTGAGCCTACAAGTGAAACCTCTGTTAACCCAGAAACACATCTAATAACCTCTGGGGACACTGTTAACCCAGAAACACATTTAATAACCTCTGGGGACACTGTTAACCCAGAAACACATTTAATAACCTCTGGGGACACTGTTAACCCAGAAATACATTTAATAACCTCTGGGGACACTGTTAACCCAGAAACACATTTAATAACCTCTGGGGACACTGTTAACCCAGAAATACATTTAATAACCTCTGGGGACACTGTTAACCCAGAAATACATTTAATAACCTCTGGGGACACTGTTAACCCAGAACACTGTTTCGGGCCTCACAATATTAGCAACTCAGACAATTACCATCTTAATACATTACCGTACGATTCCCGTACAATAAACATTATATAAATACATTCATTTCCATGCGATCGGCATGTACTTAAACACTTTGATAAAAAAAAACATGCTTTCCGCCCCGGGAAAATATTTAAAACAGTTCAGTAAAAAAAAAAAGGGGCTCGTGAAACTCACCTTTTCGTGAGTAAAGATGTAATACTGTGCGCGGCTACCGGTCTGGATCTGTAATACGATCCCTAAGTCGTTACTACACAATTTCTATTAATATAACTTAAATTCGTGTTAACCGGTACGTCTGGGGACACTGTTAACCCAGTACCGTACACGATCAGGGGACAATGTTAACCCCGAAACACTTCTCAGGACTTAGATTGTGATATCACTTAGAGTTCTTTAGTCAAAACTACCATTAGTTTGTTTTCTCGTTTTGCGTGCCTAGCACGGTTATCCGTCTTTATGTTTTCAAAAATGAGTTTGGTCACATACGACCCGAAAATAGTTGTTACTGATATTTTAATTAAAGTGGTGAAATTAGAGCTCGGTTTAGACACCCCGTTTGGCCGCGGGGCCCGTTTCCGTCTTTAAGGTGCCGGAAACTGTTATTTCGGATAAAATACCCAAATCATCCGAATTATTTTCGGATGATTTATTTTTACTTGATTAATTTAGTTTCAAGAAAATAGTCCATTTTTAAGGTTTTTATATACCGGTCAGCTCGCTTAGGCGAACTTTGCCGGTTTACGCGTTTTAAGCTTTAAAAGTTTGTTTTTATGTTCTTTTTAGCACAAATAAATATCCGTTTAGTCTCGGATCTTGAAATTTTGAACAAATCACTTTTTGACAGTAAGGAATTTTATAAAATTATTTCCAGAATAAATTTTCATATTTAACATTTATTTATCTATTTTTAAACGTCATTTGAACACCAAATATGTCGAAAATACCAAACGACCTTAGAAAAATCCCAAATTTTTCTGGGATGACCCCTGCCATCCACGTAGTTCCCTGTAATTTTTCCAGAACCAAAATCTCATTTTTCATGCCATTTTCACCAAAACCGAGCTAGAAAACCCTAGAACTCGTTTTACCGAAAAGCCTACTTAGACTTCTCCAATGGACCTAAAATTTTGTGTGTGAGTTTTACATATTATGAAAAGCTTATCTGAAAGTTTCCAGAATATTTCATGATGTTTAGCTATTTTTCACCATTTTTAGCCAAAACCGAGCATTAAATTCACCAAATATTCATCCTTTATCTAAAAATTACCAAATTTTCACAGATCTCATATTTTCATGTGTAGATCATCTCTGTGAAATTTCATGACCCAACTCTAAGTCTACCACAATCTGTCCAAATCATATAAATCATACGAAAAACCGAACTACCTTGTGTTTCTAGCTTTAGATCGCAAAGATCTCGCTTTCTAGCCTTTGCTAGCAACTAGATACAACACCTACAAGCATAACAACACCACACCAAGCAAGTTATACCCACAATCAAGCCATTTCTTTCATGGTTTCGGTTAAGACATCAAAACAAATATTTTAACCGTAAAAATTCGTTTTTGACTCTTTTAACTCCTTTCTTGGACCAAGATCCCTTGTATAACTTGTATACATCACTTGATCATGCAAGAATCGGTTTCATCTCGGGTTTTCACCCATTTTTCACTTGAAACCTCATTTTCTCAAGATTTTGGAATTAAAAACCAAGATTAAACCATAATAACATGTTTATACCTTGTGGATCTTCTTAAAAATCAAAGGTTTTTGGTTGAATGTGTAAAGGGTTGAGAGGATTGTGGAGTTGGGGTGTTAGAAAAAAGAAAATGAAATGTTTAATGAATATGAAAAGGACCGATCGGTCCTAGTATTGGTGTGGGGTGGGGCCCACATCTCAAATCTTGGCCACACATTCAGATTGTGTAATCCGGATAATGTTGTGGATAATCTGGTTCAGTTCGTTTTTCGGTTAAACGTTTAATTCCGCTCAAAACGAGGCTAAAACGATCGTTTTTCGGCTTAAAAATAAGATTTATATAAAACCGATTTAAAAACTTTAAAAACTTAAACCATGACATTTATTGACTTAACATATCATATTGTCGGTAATCGTGCATCTTTTTCGGCTTGCTCGATCGTCTCTTGCTTGGTTTGATATTAAAGGTTTCGTTTAACGTACCGACGTACCATTAAATCAAAATCCTTTTTCTGTGCTATAATTCACTCATCCCGAAGCTTTAATACTTCGTAAACCTTACTAAACATCATATATTTCGTCTATAATGTAATCCCCAATTCGTTCGGGTTTCAATAACCGTTCATCGGTTAATCGTAATTCCAATACGACTAGCTATACATTCGAGTATAATTCGTACTGTGAATCTTATATACTCGTATAAACACATTATAATTCATATATTCGGTATTAAATAACAAGTAAATAGTATATACCGGCTAGGGTATACCTGAATTTGCCGGAATCGTTACATGTAGAATCCAATTCCCTCATAAAGTTGTTAGCAAAGTTTGAGGCTGAGGGAAGATCGGATTCCAAACCAGAGACTCGTGATTGGAGTCACTCAGTCTCATCATGCAATTCAGCGTTCCACAAATAGTTTTGATTGGTCAACTCTTGCTGATTATTGACTCTTCTTTGCGGGTTCTAGATCCATTCTCTCGGACTCACGATTAAGGATTGATACAAGTCTCTTTTCTCTTGTATAGTTGCCTTCTCTTGTATAGTTGCCACTCGATTGGCTAGAGCGTAGCGTCGTTTAGTAACCTCTTCGTTGATTGCTTGTTGGTCTTTGATAAATTTTATCAACAAGAGCTCACGCTTAGCTTGGTTTTCATTTGTTTCATCCAGTGCCTTAATCCTATCAAGGACATGATCTCGTAACACTGGTGACTTCTTCGACTAATTGGAGTGGCAACTATGATTGGGCTCTTTTGGGTTGAGGGAGATGTGGTTGATATGGTTGACTTTGGTGTGGTTGGTATACGAAAGGTTAGGAATAGGGTTGGGAATGATGTTATTAAGGCTAAAGGTAGGCTGGTAGGTTCGGTTGTGGTTTCTAGGGTTGATGTGGTGGTTTGGGATTGGATAGATGAAGTGAATGTAGAAGTCCAGAAGGATGTTCCTCTAATCGGTGATGTGAATTGCTATGTTGGTGAGGTAACGGGTGCGGTGGTCCTTGGTGATAATAAGGTTAAGCCTTGGGTTGTTTAAGGAATATTTTCAAATATTAATGGTAAGGGTTCGTCTAGTTGGGTTGGTGAGGTTTCGGGAGGTGTAACGGGTTCGTCTCCAGTGGTGGGGTTTATGTTTTGGGCTTGGGGTTTGGGTTTAAGGATAATCCTAGGTTTGAATTTTGATTGGGATTAGGATGGTGATTTGAATTTGGTATTGGACTGGGTTTTTGGTGAGACTGAGGTTTGGGCTTTAGTGAATTTGATCTATTTGGCTTGGAGGGCTTCTAAGGTTTTGGCTAGAGTGGTGGGTGATCCTATGTGTGGGTCAGGTATAGTGGTTGTTTGTGGTGTGGTGGTTTGTGTGGCTAGTGATTCACTAATCATAGTTGCAGTCGAATGAAATTTTACCTTGATGGAAGGCAGTTTGGAAGAAGGAGACTTCTTGGAATCCATTGACTCCCTTGAGCGCTTCAACGGACGCTCTGGATCCTCATCTTCTTCTTCCTCCTCAACATCAGCAGCAACAACAGTCTTCTTAGAGGATTCTCCAACCTTCCTTTTACCCTTGTCGTGCTTGTGCTTTGATCTATGTTCAACCACGACATCTGCATCAGGTTCAGTTTCATGTTCCTTAACAGATTCATCAACAGGCTCATCCTGTTATTCATCATTATCACCACCTTCATCATCATGACATTCATCACCATCATCATGATCATCACCATTGTCCCCTTTCTTCTTCAACCTTGGTCTCATCACTACCAGTCTAAGTCTCAGGGAACTGACCGAGCTTTAACCCAGACTCAACACCCTTATACTTATACAAGCTTCTCCCAGACGGCTCAAGAATAACCTACAAAGCAGATTGCCGAACCATCTTCACATGATACGGCTCGGATGATTCAAAATCGTTTCCATCATCATCAACTTCGTCCATGTATACTGTCTTGGGGGGTGTCAAGAAGCAAATAATCCAAGATCAATTGAACAAATCTTAGATACATCATGTGTCTGTTCTTAGCAAGCACATTAATTTGCATGTACTTGAAGAACAACTTTGAATAGTTGTACTTACTGTTGCGTGTCAAACACAACATTAACCCGACCCAATCAACGTTCAGCTTGTCAAAGCCACCCTTTTTTGATGATAAGCAGTTGGAAACTATGTGAAAAAGAAGCTTCCAATAGACGGGCATGTGCTTCTTCTTACAAGTACTCCACTTCATGTCATACCCAATTGTCTCCAAATACCCTGCAATGTCTTCCTTAGAGAACGTGGAAAATGGGTCAGCATCGTCATCTTTAATCTGCAAAGATTTACGTATGACTTCCTCATTCACCAACACATCCGGTCCATCTATCTTTGAGGTGATCTCAGGACCATTCTTCACAGTCTTTTCATTGGTCCAAAATTGTTCAACCCATGATCTATGAACCTCAGGATCAACAGTAATTTCATAAGATAGTGGAAATCCCGTAGACCCTTGATCATTGATATAAAGACTTTGTACTTCCTTTTTTCAGGATTTCCAAAGGACAAAAGTTGTTATGACCCGATAATACACAAAAGGAATATTAGTGTTGATAATTGAGTATAAAGTTACAAAATTAGATACTCAAATAAAGATAAACTAAAGAAGAATTAAAGTTAAAAAAATAAAACTTTACAAAAATTTATAAACATGTTTGGAGTTGAATCATAAAAAGTGTCTGAGTGTTGGATATTCGAATCGAATGGCATAAGAATTCAATCTTAGTTTGTATGTATAGTCATAAATGTTTCAAGTCCCAGGTAAACTAATCTAATCGAATGAGAATGTGATCTAATCTAGTTATATATTAATCTTATCGAATGTGTACTCGATTAGATTATTTATTAGACAGATTAGATTAGATTCAGATTTAATTAAAGAAAATTTATTAGTGCCATTTGATATAGTCGAATGTAGAATCTTAATCTGATCGAATAATGATCTAATTGTCACACCCCAAAACACGGCCTACGCGTATGACACATATGTTGGTACCACATTTGTAAATAAATCAGAGTTACGTTTTAATAGCGGAAGTCTTGAAAACATGTGGATTTAAAATTATAAAATTTACATACAAAAGACGGGATTTAAAAGTTTCCCGTTTAATGTTAATATATTACTTGTTTTAGTTTACAAACCACCATTCACTTTATAATAAGTTAAACAAAAAGATCCGAGCCATCGAAGCACTTCGCTACTCCAAGCCCTAACCTTGATCACCTGCAAAATGTTAAGAAAATATGTCAGCAACGAATGCTGGTGAATATAATGATGCTAAAAATATTTTCTTTTACTTAATCGCCCCTCGAGACTACGTGGGTCTTGGCCCATCGTGGCATAGGAATAATCAAGTTAAAATAACACAATTTATAAACTCAAGTCTCTACACTCGGATCCCCCAGCAAACACTGCAGTGTTCGACTAGTTGAGTGCCTATACGTATATACAAGGTCATACTCCCCGCAGGCAGCGTAATTGTGACCAGGTGTGATGTGCCCATCACATATGAAAGGATCCAGACAAACGTACAGGATAGGCTGAGACTAGTATTTATACTCTTGTTTATAATTGTTTTAGAGACACTTAGTCTCATGTAAACCTTTTCATTTAACGCGTTGACTTCTTTTAAAACAAGTTTGCAAAGTTGGGGCGTATTCACCTTTTTGATTTAGATCGGCTTCAAACACCGTCCGAGGGTCTTTCCCGTTGCTATCTCGCACCTATAGTACGAGTATAACCATTTGTTAGCTGGATATGAAAATCCGGCTTAAGACCTATAGTATTTTATAATCTTTACCTCGATGAACCTTTAGTTCAAAATCTCTTTTACTTTAAAATCTTTAGTTAAAAATAATATTATAAAGCTTTAGTTTATTTTCATAAAACCCTACGTTTCTTATTCTCTAAGAAACGTATTCTTTTCTTTTCTTTATTATTTAAGAATAGTTATTATTACTTAAATAATATTTACATAACAAAGAATCACATATAATATAATCACACAGATATATATTTATGTAAATTCATAATTCTATTTTTTCTTTTCTTTGTTATATTTTTCTTTTGCTTTATCGAGGTATCGAGTACAACCTCGACTTAGGGTTTTAAGCCTTTTATATTATTTTATTATTATTTTTTTCGGGCATTATGCCTACCTTCGCTTAGCTTACACAAGCCCCAAATACTCGAGCAGCACCT
Source organism: Bidens hawaiensis (assembly GCF_021521415.1). Classification (NCBI taxonomy): domain Eukaryota; kingdom Viridiplantae; phylum Streptophyta; class Magnoliopsida; order Asterales; family Asteraceae; genus Bidens; species Bidens hawaiensis. The sequence continues at coordinate 7,254,686 of NW_027491020.1, read as the reverse complement.
CAACACCGTTTCACCTTCTTTAACTTCTTGCTCAACTCTTTTTTCTCATCACTCTTCCCTTGGCACACAAATCGATGAACACCAATACTTCACCACTTGTCGGCAAGCTTTATGAGACTAATTGCCATGACTTAGGGAATGAAATCTCCTTCTTGGTTGGTACGTTGGTGGAATGTGGCACAAACTACGAGGAAACGACACAATAATTGAGGAATTGAGGCACATATTTCGAGGTGGATCGATAATATAAAACTTGGGACTTAGAGAGATGTTAGAGAGAGAATGGAAGGCTGAATTGAGGTGTGAAGAATGAAGATCCCGGACTTGCTGTTTATAGGCAAAGTCAGGAGGCTCATCGCGATACACGGTGGCCTTTTGGCTGAGCCCGTCGCGTATCGCGACGTAGGCTCTTTGAGTCACGACGTAGACCTGCCACGTGGTGACACGTGGCAGGCGTTACGCCGCGTGGCGGACGTGCTTCCACGTGGCAACCGTTGTGCCACGTGTTGACACGTTGCACGCCACGTGCTCAGTGTGTCAGACAACCCATCGCGATACGCGATGGGTCTTTCTTCTGATCCATCACGTATCGCGATGGGCCAGGGAATCATATTTTTCATTTTAAACCCTAAGGTTTGAAATTTGACAGTTTTGGTCCCTTGACTTAGGAAACTTGACGTTTTGAACCCGAAACTTTCACGATGTTACATCCTCCCCACCTTGAAATAAATCTCGTCCTCGAGATTGCTTCTTTTAGAATAGATGGGGGTATATATTTCTCATTTCGGACTCGAGTTCCCACGTATACTCAGGGCCTCTTCGTGAGTCTCATTTGACCTTTACGATTTTCAATGTTCGTTTTTTAATTTATTTGTTTTCGAATCTTCTATTTGAATTGGTTTTTCAACAAATTTAATTTTTCATTAATTTCAACATCTTTTAATGGCATAGATAGAGACTCGTCAGCTAAACACTTTCGCAGATTTGAGACATGGAATACATCGTGTATCCCTTGCATTTCCTCGGGTAGTCGCAATCGATATGCAAAAGTACCAATTCGTTCAAGTATCTCGAAGGGTCCAACGAATCGAGGACTAAGTTTTTATTTCTTACCGAAGCAAACTACGCCTTTCCACGGCGAGACTTTTAAAAGAACTTTGTTACCAACATTAACTTCCAACGGCTTACGAGGGACATCGTTGTAACTCTTTTGGCGATCATGTGCCGTCTTAAGTTGTTCTCGGATTTGGAGGATTTTGTAGGTGGTTTCTTGGACTATCTCGGGCCCAGACAATTGATTGTCTCCGGTTTCAGACCAGCACACGGGCGTTCTACATTTACGACCATATAACGCCTCGAATGGTGCGTCTTGAATACTCGTATGATAGCTATTGTTATATGGAATTCCATTAGGGGTAAGTGGTCATCCCAACTTCCGCCTAAGTCAATCACACAAGCGCGAAACATATCTTCCAACGTTTGAATTATCCTTTCACTTTGCCCATCAGTTTGTGGATGATAGGCAGTTCTAAGGTTTAGCTTAGTGCCTAAGGCTTGTTGGAAGCTTTTCTAGAAGTGAGACGTGAAATGACTGTCTCGATCAGAAATTATAGACAGCGGTACTCCATGCAAAGCAACGATATTGTTCACATATATACGCGCTAATCTATCCATTGAGTATAGATCATTGATGGGTATGAAGTGCGCTGATTTTGTTAATAGATCCACGATAGCCCATATAGCATTATGTTGTCGAGTCGTTTCGGGAGTTTAGTGATAAAATCCATGGTTATTAACTCCCACTTCCATACAGGAAGTTCTGGTTGCTGAAGCAATCTCGAAGGCTTTTGGTGTTCATCCTTGACCTTTAACCAAGTTAAACATTTCGCCACATGCGAAGCGATGTCCTTTTTCATCCCATTCCACCAGTAGTTTGGTCTAAGATTTTGGTACATTTTGTCACTACTGGGGTGCATCATGTACTTGGACTTATGAGCTTCGTTAATAATTTTCTCACGCAAGTCCCCAATGATTGGTAAGGATACCATCATCACCCTTAACTAGCGAGTCAATGGTGCCGTTACGTTTTTCATCGGAGATTTGGTTTTCATTGATTGCTTGGAGTTGAGCGGATTTGATTTGTTCAAGAAGATCGATTTGAAGTTCTAGCCTTAACGCTCGGACTCTTTTTGGCTTTTCATGCTCCTTACGACTTAAGGCATCGGCCACAACGTTGGCTTTGCCTTCATGATAAACGATTTCGCAGCCGTAGGTGGTGTTTGTTTTTTCCCAACAGAGCTTCCTGGCCTCTTCTGTTTGCGCCGCGCAGACCACGCACAGACATTACCCTCTGCAGATTGTTTGTTTTTCCAAGTACGTTTCATTAAAAAATGTCTGCGCGCCCACTTCCTGGTGCAGACATGGTCCAATTACTTCTGGCATCTTCTAAAACCTCTTCTAACACATTCTCATCATATTTCTCTAAAACCCACCACCTCTACCACCATACCAGCCCCTCTACCACCATACTAGCCGCACCTCCACCACTATACCAGCCTCGACCGCCACTACCACCATAACCGTCTCCGCCGTCACAACGACTGCTGTCTCCTCCACCCACCACAGCCGCCGCCGTTACATTGTTAACGCCTAATCGGGCAAGATACATAAACTGACGGTGCTTATCCGCCTCTTTTCTGTGACACACGGTTATTAGCGGCAAAGCCGAAGATGTCTCTAAGTGATGGCTTGCATGAACAACAAAGAAGAACATGTTCTGTTTGCACCGCCGGCGGTTGTCGTTTCAAACATTTGAGCGATGTTGAAAATCAAATGAGATCGTGAAGACGGGGAGATTTGGAATTCTCAAATCTACCTTTTTAATATAATCAAAGCATGGAGACGAAAGATAGAGATCCCATAATATATGGTTTTGTTTCAATGGAATAAATAGGGAAATACAGTAGATCACGGAGAAGTGTGAGAAAAATATGGATCTTGTGGAGATAGGTTGAAGTGTTTCAAAAATACAGGACGGAAGAATTAGCTATATGCCTTTTTATCTATAAAAATGAAAAACAATAAACAAATTTTTTGATTGGTTAATATTTGTTTCAAAGTTTTTAAACTAACGAGCGGTTTCATTTGAACCTTCCCCTATATATATGATGAGATATAAATTATAAAATTAAGTTGTTTGTAGAAACTGATTTGAATTTTTGTGGAAATTGATTAGTTTGTATAATAGTTCAATTGTTAGCAGCCTGCGGACGTTAAAAAACAAACAGTCTTCTTCTTACAGACTGCAGAGGTTTGGTCCACATCTTCTGTTGCAGATACATGCAGATGTGGTCCGCAGACTGCAGACATTTTACCTCTGAAAAAACAAACAACACCGTAGTCGTTGAGAGTTTCCATCCATCGTCGTTGACGCATGCTAAGCACTTTTTGATAGAAGATGTGCTTTAAGCTTTTATGATAGGTATACACGATAAATCTTACTCCATAGAGATAGTGCCTCCATATCTTTAATGCAAAGATTATGACGCCTAACTCTAGATCATAAGTTGTATAGTTCTTTTCGTGCACCTTGAGTTGATGAGAGGCATAAGCGATCACTTTCTTTCGTTGCATTAGTACGCATCCTAAACCAGAATGAGACGCGTCACTAAAGACAACAAAGTCCTCAGTACCTTCTTGCAAGGCCAGTATAGGTGCTTGGATGAGTTTTTGCTTAAGTATAACGAATGCCTCTTATTGTTTTGTTCCCCATTCATACTTGATATTTTTACGAGTTAAAGAAGTTAGGGGAACGGCTATACGAGAAATGTTTTCAATGAACCTTCGATAATAGCCGGCGAAACCTAAGAAACTTCGGATCTCGGTTGGTGACTTTGGAATTTTCCACTTTGAGATAGCTTCGATTTTAGCAGGATCGACTTGAATACCATTTACATTTATGACATGCCCAAGAAATTGCACTTCGTGCAACCAGAACTCACATTTCGAGAACTTGGCGTACAACTTTTCGGCTCTAAGTATTTCAAGTAAGGTTCGGAGGTGAATTTCATGATCAACCTTAGACATAGAATAAATAAGTATGTCGTCGATGAATACGATAACAAATTTATCCAAGTAAGGCTTGCAGATTCGATTCATCATATCCATGGATATGAACGCAGCTGGAGCATTAGTAAATCCCAACGACATGACCGTGAACTCATAATGTCCATACCTTGTTCGGAATGCAGTTTTCGGAATATCCTCAGATTGAACTTTGAGTTGGTGGTAACCAGAACGAAGATCAATTTTAGAAAAGAAACTTGCACCTTAGAGTTGGTAAAAAAGATCATCGATTCGAGGGAGTGGATAACGATTTCTGATTGTGACTTTGTTGAGAGCACGATAGCCGATGCACATTCTCATGGATCCATCATTCTTCTTGACAAAAAGTATTGGCGCTCCCCATGGCGATGAACTCGGTCGAAATAAGACTTTCTCAAGAAGCTCGTCGAGTTGTTTCTTTAGTTCCTTCATCTCAGTCAGAGCAAGACGACATGGTGCCTTGGTAATCGGAGCAGTACCGGGAATAAGATCGATCCTAAACTCTACTTCATGATCAGGAGTAATTCCAGGAAGTTCATCAGGAAAGACATCAGAAAAGTCGGAGACTATAGGTACGTCCTTTATCTCCTTTGGTTTGGATTCTTCAGTGACGTAGGCCATGAATGCTAAACATCCTTCATTCAAACATTTGTTAGCCCTAATCATGGAAATTATGCTAACTTGGCCAGCGTCTTAGTACCCTTCAATTCGAATGATTTGTTTATCAGGGGCTTGAAGTTCATCAGTTTTGCTATTGCAAATGATAAGAGCATGGTTATTGGATAACCAATCCTTACCAAGTACAATGTCAAAGTCAGCAAGAGTTGAATGGGCAGAATATAACCAGCTAAGAGAATTTTTCCGTTTTCAAGGGCTTCGGAGATTTTGACTATTTAGCCACTAACAGTCTCGACGCTTAAAGTTTTATTTAGTTTTGTTAAAGGTTAGTTTAATAGACTACAAAAGCTATAATCAATACAACTTTGTAGGTTCCCAGCTGGATCTACACAGGAGCATCTCGTAACACGAGGGTGCCGAATTCCCACGTAATACGATACGAGTGTAAGACAAGTAATACGATGAATCGATAGATAAACACACGGAATAGAATGATAAAAGTGATATAATACCAAAGCCGACACGTGATACTAAAGATTACAATCCAACTCGTTCAGGAAAAACTTAACCCTAAAAGCCGAAGTGGAGGTTTAATAGACCTCGACAACTTCGCCTAACATACTAGGCGAAGTTGTCATAACTTCGCTTATCCTCCAAGTTCGCCTAACACTAGCGAACATACAATAAACAATATTCAAAACACTACAAACAAACTAAACGATTACAGACACAGACAAAACACAAGATACTGAACTACTGACATTATGCACCAACAGACTCCCCCTTGGCAGTAGCTTCATATCTCTATCTTCTTTCTCGTGTCTAGTAATTCCAAAAATCTCATGCCACCCGTCTTCAAGCATGAACGCCCTGTCTTACACAGACAGAGACCACCCTCTGGTACTTCTTGGCTTCATCTTTACACGCAGGAATGTAGAATATCTTCTTATCGTTTAGTACCTGCAAATCAGCTTGAGACAAATTTACCAAGTGCATGGGATCATACACTCTCAGAATCTCCTGTTCGTCCTCATCTTCCATAACAGCTTCAGCTGTCTGACTATCAACGTACCACCACTTGAGACTCTTTAAAATATCCTTGGGCATCATCTTCATCGGCACTTCTTTCAAACACCGGATCGGCTTATACTTCATCACCATCCAAGGCTTGCCATCAGCCCTCATTCCCCGATCCTTATCTTCAACCAACCTTCCTTTCTAAGGCTTTAGAAGCTCAAACTTTTTCTCCTTAATAGCTTCCTTCCATACTATCTTTCCAATTATTCTTACGATATCATCATCACTCCTATTAATCAATCTCAAACGAGCCAAATCTTTCACCTCACACTCAGGCAAGGTGTTGAGCGATCTCAAAGCCTTCTTAAAATATTGAATCCCATCATAACGTTTTATCACAAAAAACTTTATCTCTTCATCATACAACCAGCAAATGATACCTTTCTTTGACTCAGCGTATCCCTTGATGTTGTAACTCTTCTTAAACATTGTTGGAACCGCTGGCTTCTTTGTCTTGACAAACCACTGAGCACAGCCTTCTTTTCATCTCGGCTGTTCTTCCCACTCAGACTCATTAGACACATTTGCATCTTGACTCAAGTTCACCTTATCAATATTCGGAATATCATGCTCTACACCATCATCAACAATCTCCCCTTCTTCTAAGTCACTGTCAATCTCTATCTGTTCCCTAATCTTTCCAAACTCATCAGCCGTTAACACATCATCAGCTGACACATCATCATTACCCAACACTTCCTCATCATTCACAACCACCACATTCTTACCACCTGATCCACCTGATGTACCAGCAGACTCCCCCCGAGATATGGAACTCCCAAGAGCTTGTTCAGTTCTTGGCAACTCACCACCTGCACCTTCCGATGCATTGGGATCATCGTCTCTATCTTGGCTCTTCTTGGTTCTCAACTCATCACCCTTGCAGCTCGTCTCCCCCTGAGATGCTAAGAACTGTTTTAGAGCATCAAATAGTTTACCGTGTTCAACAAGGAGGGACGATTGGATCTGATTTTCTGCTACAAGTCGCTGGATAGCTTGAGTCTGGATTAGATTGATTCTTAACTGTTCAGCAACTACCCATTCAAGAGCCGCTATCCTTTCAGAATCAGACAGAGTAGCATCAAAATCAAAACGCATGTGAGAAATGTCTTGAGCATAAGGTGGAGGAATTCCCAAACTAGCTGGAGTATCAGAAGCAGGCTGAACAGTAACCGCGGGTGGTATTGTGACAGGTAACCCCGCAGTAGCAACCAACGTTGACTCAACAAATCTTGCAACAACCTCCGATGGAGTAACAGTAGGAGGTGGCAAGGAAACTATCTCCGGAGCAGTAAACTGAAACGTGGTTGGAGGAATACCAAATGATGATGACGTTGTCACCAATGGAACACCTGTGGTAATCGGCATTGTGACAGTTGTAGAAGCAGGAACCATGGTCATACTGGATAACGAGGGTGGAGAAAAGCGAACAACCCTCGAACCTTCACCAACAATTGAACTTTCACCAACCCGTGCCTTCTTTGATCTTCGTACCAAACGATACAAATCCTCCTCAAAATCAGATTCGCTGTCATCCGAGTCTTTCTTTCTCTTGCCATGTATTCTTTCTTGTCTGGCAAGAATCTGTTGTGCTTCAACGATATCGTCAGTGGAGGAGTCAGAGTCGGTTCTCTCAGAATCGGCCATAGATGTAGCGACCATAGAAACATAAACACCAGATGCCTCTGCTATTGAGACATGAGCTTCAGTAGCCGGATCCATGTCAAACAGCCCTTGCCCTCTAAAGGCAACTTCCGGATCAGCAGGCGGTGCTTGCTGTCCCATGGGTGGAGGTTGAACCACAGGAGGTGGTTGAGGAACATTAGCCTGTTGCGGTGCCGGATCAAGAAATTCATCACCTGGAGGAGCAACTTAAGCAGGATTCACCAAATAACCAAACAATGCAGTGTGCCGCGGACGAAGTTCTGGTTTGCTACGAGCACTTGATGACCTACATTGCGCAAAAATTCTCTTATTTACACTTTCAACATAATGGATAGGACGTCGTTGAGGCAGAGTAGGAGCTACGTGATTCAGAATCATCTTTAGGAATCTCGGATACATTAAAAATCTTTAACTAGCGACCGCGCGTCTCTGACGATCAGTCTCATAAAAAACCATCTGACTAAAGCTGTAGGGCTTGTTGTAAGTCAGGGCAGTCATTGTAGATTGCATCGTTGCCCCCATACCGTCTGTACCAGCTTTACGACCAGACATGCACACTATCATCACGTGCATCAGAAACCGCCACTGATCTAATAAAAATCCCTTTCTCCTTTGAGTGTTACCCAACGGACCCGAATAACCCATGCGCATAAACGCACCATCTCTGAATGTAGCCGGAAAGTCTGTGGGATCATTTGTAGTTTCAACCCCGAACTGTAAAGCAACCCTTATTTGATCTGCCGAGAACTGTACTACCTGATTGTTCACTGTAGCGCGCATAACCGGAGGATCAACTCTATAGTCATATTCAACTGTTCGCCAAAAGTCTTCGATATTTGGTAGCGAAATGGGAAGAGTAGTAGTGATGGCATGAAAAATACGTGAGCGAACGAGAAATGAAATGATCTCACGATAGTCGTCTATACCACTAGCATCCGGATCTAAAGTGATATACATGTTGTGACCCGGAAAGAACTGTCGGTTGTTATCTCCACCTTCATCACCACCAGCACCTGCCACAGCTGCCATATCTGCACAACAAACGGTTTAAGTTAGAACGCCGGCTTGACAGATCATAACTTCGCCTTTTACCAGGAGCGAAGTTATGATATATTTGATTGTCAACTTCGCGTAAAAACCCAACTTCGTCTGAGAACAAACCAGATCACTTAGGTAATATGTTCCTGAGCAGGCGAAGTTAGTCATATGGCGAAGTTGAGAACAACTTCGCCTAAACCCTAACTTCGCTGCTTAATCGGCGTACCATGATGATCCAATTGTAGCTAGGTTTGGCCAATCTGAGGATTAAAACATGATAAAGGTTGTTCGATAAAGACTCATATGACCATGTTTTTACTAAAACATTGTTAAAACGAATTTTTGAACGAGGGTTTAAAGAACCGTTCAACCAAGTCCAGAAATTGGATCATCAAGACACTGATTTTCACCATATGTTACGAATTGCGGGTCACAATGATCCTACAAACCTTTAACTCGGACAAAAATCAGATTATAATGAGGGTAAATTCGTGGGTATAAGTTCGTCGAGGGTTATAAGTTTGGAATTAATTTGACCAAGTTGACCACCGTTTTCACCTTTATATAGTTTTGAAAATACAGGGGCGAAGTTATGGTTAACTTCGCCCCTTTGACAACTTCGCCTAAGGTCAAATAGCTGGTCAACTTTGCTATATTGATAACTTCGCCAGATCTAACTACGCTTAAAAACAACTTCGCCTTAAGTGAAATTGACTAGAATTAAAGAAAAAGGAATCAAAACAAGTAACCAAGTGTTTATTAAAACGTACCAAGGTATAAAATATAAAACAAAGTAAAGATAATTAAATAAACGGGATCAAATTTCAGTCATGACGAGAACCTGCATGTTTTAGAAAAGATCCGAACAGGAATCATAGTGATTAAGCGGTTGTCACTCAGATTCATGTTCAGCGGTATTATGACATAAAGAAGCAGGTTGTAGGTAGGTATAAAACTTAGTATGGTTTTCATCGCTTCTTTGATACGGATTAGGTTCAATTAAGCTCAAAATTTAGATGGATATCACATGAGAGATTGTGATGCCTCCTATCTATTCTCAAAGCGTATTTGGCTTTCCCCAAGTCACCCCAAGTTGACCTCGACCCGTAGTGTCTGATTAATCAATGAGCACACATCTATCTTTAGAGTCTTCTTCCCGTTCTTTCTTCTGCTTGAAATATTCTTTCTTGTGTCTTTCTAGATATTTGAAACACTTTAAGCTTCAGAAGGCTTAAACTATACACACACACAATATATATATATATATTTATACTGATACAAATAATGACATTAATACAACTTCAACTTGAAGACAAATTGCAAGTCCCGAATCTGGATCACTGCAGGTACTTAACACTATCTTCTCGGGAATCAGAACACTCACGGGCACGTGTATGACTGGGTAATCACTTTTCTGCCTATCATTCGGAAAGATGTATATGGAGACATGCACAACTCAAAATGGTTTTCCACATTAAATCGAGGATATTTAGATTGTATCACTTCTACTTTTACGCACCACAGAAAGCTACCATAACATACAATGACTGTTTTAGAATCTTTTAGGCCTAATAACTTCACCAGTTGAGCACAAAAAATCAGTTGTTCTATCACTTTCCAAGGATGGATCAATTTTCATTTTAACACCGTATTGAAACTTCTTACGAAGTTATAGACTTGAAAAATTATATCATCTCCCAAAAAAAAATTTTAAATCCTATCGCCCCGATCAAGTCAAAGTCTTCAGGTAAACGGCTATCCTGAAGATCCAATGGATCAGCTGGACCGACCACATACGAGTATGTGTCCGTCTAACTAAGTATGAACGACTATTTTTCAGCGAAAGAATAAAAACCCATCATAAACCGCTCCGGTCACTTTCAGTCATCTGGTTAATGGCTATCCTCATAATCTACAAGTAGAAGTAAGGACCAAACATATCCGAGGATATGTCCTTCAAACTTAAGCAACCGACATAATTTTAAGCGATAGTGATTTTTTTTTTTAATAGAAAACAAGGTTACTCTGGATTGATCATCCCATTAAGCTCAACAAGATTTTGAAAACGGGATCAGTCAAACGCTTTAGTAAAAAGATCGGCAAAATTATCCAAAGAATCAACCTTTTCAAGCACAATTAATTTCTTCTCAGCACAATCCCGTATAAAATGATTACGAATGTCAATATGTTTAGTTTTGCTGTGTTTAACGGGATTGTTAGTTACTGAGATTGCAGCAGTGTTATCAATGCAAATAGGAGTTTGAGTGAAATTCAGACCATAATCGCACAATTGATGTTGTATCCATAAAACCTCGGAGCAGCAGTTTGATGCTGCCATGTACTCTGCTTCGCAGGTGGAAATGGCTACTGAGGTCTGCTTCTTGCACTGCCACGACACCAATCTTCCTCCGAGAAACTGACATCCACCGGTTGTTGACTTCCTGTTCTGATTGCAACCTCCATAGTCAGAATCTGTGTAAGCTTAAATCCAGTTCTCCCCCTTTCGTGTACCACAATCCCAACTTAGGCTTGCCTTTGAGATACCGCAAGATTCTCTTCACTCCCTTCATGTGAGATTCCTTCGGGCTTGCCTGAAAACGAGCACAAAGACAAACTGCAAACATAATGTCAGGTCCAGATGCGGTTAGATACATTAAGGAACCTATGATTGCTCGATATTGAGTGGGATCCACATCTTCATCACTGTCGGAATCAGCACCCAGTTTGTGGTTGACGCAGATTGGAGTGTCAAATGGGGTACTATCATCCATCTTGAAGCGTTTGAGCACATCATGGACATATTTCTTTTGATGAATAAACATGCCATCCTTCTTCTGATCTACCTGCAATCCCAAAAAGAAAGTTAATTCGCCTATGGCGCTCATCTCAAACCTCTTCTTCATGACCGCTTCAAATTCCTGACACATAGTGACTTTTGATGCAGCAAAAATGATGTCGTCCACATAAACCTGAACGAGAAGAAACTCTCCCCCTTTTCTCCTGACAAACAGCGTACTATCAATCTTTCCTCTTTCAAACCCATTTTCTAGCAAGTAGTCTGACAATGTTGCGTACCAGGCACGAGGAGCCTGATGTAACCCATATAAAGCTTTACTCAGTTTGTACACATGATCAGGAAAATCTGGGTCAGGGAAACCCGGAGGTTGTTCAACATACACCACCTCATCGACTTTACCATTAAGAAAGGCATTTTTCACATCTAACTAGAACACTTTCATCTCTTTGTGTGCAGCAAATGCCAGAAATAATCGAATTGCCTCCAATCTTACCACAGGAGCAAACACTTCGTTGTAATCGATTCCTTCTTGCTGATTAAACCCTTTTACTACCAATCTTGCCTTGTTCCGTATGATTATCCCCTTCTCATCTCTCTTACATTTAAATACCCATATTGTACCGATAGCGTTCACTTCTTGCGGTTTTTTAACTAACTGCCATACTTCCATCTTCTCAAACTGTGCCAGTTCGTCCTGCATGGCTTCAACCCACGAGCTATCCTTCAGTGCCATTTGATAATTCTTTGGTTCAATCTGGCTGATGAAGCAGGTGTACAAGCATTCATTTATAATACCCATATCTTTAAAGCTTGCATAAGCACATGTGTGTTCATCCAAACTTCTTCTAGTACGTACACCATTAGAGGGATTACCGATCACATTTTCCAAAGGATGATTCTTGTGAATTTTGGTGGACTGGACCGGACTGACTTATTGATTATTCTCAAGATTTGTGGCAAGTTCATCAGTGTGAGACTGAGGTTGAGTGTGAAATGGATTATAGAATTCATCTTCCTTCGAGACAGCAGGAGTTTCGACTGCATTTGACGAAGTTGGTTGATTTTCATCATATTGTGGAAGTTTCATAATGGTCTCCTCCTCGTCATACAATATTTGTGAGGCCATTTTCTCATCGGTGTCTGCAAAATCCAAGTAAGGCACATTAAAAGATTTGAATAGTTTATCATAGTCGAAAGCCTTTGCCGGTCCCATGCTAGGCCTTGGTGATTTGTAAATAGTAATGTCAGTGTTACATATCACCTCAACCTTGCAGTTCGATAGATTAAAGACTCTTCTGTTGGGTGTCCCAACAACATAGCCAACTAAAATACCTTCGTCAGCTTTCTCACCAAATTTAGAGTTAGTCTTTAATATCGAACATGGGGACCCAAAAGGTTCAAGACCTTTCAAGTTTGGCTTTCTACCATGCATAAGTTCATAACAGGTTTTATTTATTCTTTTAACAGTTAAAACACGATTAAGGATGTAACAAGCTGTAGCCACAGCCTCAGCCCAGAACACCACGGGAAGTTTAGCATCTGCCAGCATGGTCCTGGCGCCTTCGATTAGAGTTCTATTCTTCCTTTCAGCTACTCCATTTTGTTGTGGAGTATATGGGGCACTGTACTGATGCTCTATCCCTTTCTGTAGACAAAACATCTCCATCTGATAGTTCTTAAATTTTGTTCCATTATCACTCCTGATGTACTTAACCTTCCTCCCAATAATATTTTCCACCTTGGTAATCAAGTTAATTACCAATTGAACTGTCTCATCCTTTGTCTTCAGAAAATATACCCAAGAGTATCGAGAGTAATCATCGGTTACAATCAAGCAGTATGACGTTCCACCTAGACTCTTTACATTCAAAGGACCAAAGAGATCCATGTGAAGTAGGTCTAGGGTGCTGACAATTGAGTTAACCTTCTTGGAGTGACGAGGCTTCTTGTGATGTTTTCCTTTCTTGCATGATATACATTGATCTTCAAAGTTAAAATTCTTCAAGGGAACCCCAAGTACCAGCCCATTCTTGACAATGTAATTCATTTTGCGAAGATGTATATGTCCCTTATTCGATGCCACAAATCTGACTCAGACCCAGTTGCCTTTGACAGAAGACATGACTCTTCTGTTGTCATCTCAGTTGACCTCATATCCATTACATACGTGTTCTTTTCTCTTGGAGCTTTCATCACAACCCAGGCCTCTGGTATCTTGAAACCAGGATAAAGAACGATTTCCTCATTTTTAGTAAAATGCACTGTGTATTCTTTGTCACAAATCTGAGATACACTCAACAAGTTATGCTTCAACTCTTCCACAAAATTCACCTTCTCTGACTTTATTCTTCCATTCGTCACAGTTCCAATACCACTGATTCTTCCTCCACTCTCTCCAGCGAAACTAACCCTTCCTCCTTGAACAGATTTCCAGTCACGTAACAATTTCTTGTTACCAGTCATGTGCCGGGAACAGCCACTGTCTACAACCCACATATTATTTACAACCCTGTTTGACTGTTCCTGCACAATTAAGGAAATAGATTAAAATCTGGGGACCCAAGACCTACTGGTCTTGGGTCGATTAAATCTGTTGTCCGGCATCCAGTACTTTGGTTGCCCAAAGTCAGTTTGAGGATGGTTTCTGTAAGTTCTGAATAGAAACCTTCTAGAGGACTGGCTATGAGGCCATCCAAACCTTCGTGAATTAACTGAATTATAATTGTTGGTTTGGTAGTTTACTGGGAAAAAACGAGACTGATTTCTTTGAAATCTTGGATTAGTCCAATGACTGAAATTTGGTGTGTTCACATTCTTACCAGCATCATAATTAGTATTCGTTTTATTCTCAGTTTTCGGAGGCCTCATACCTCTAAATTTTTTCTGTTTTAGAGGACAATCAGCAACAAGGTGTCCTACTTTATTGCATCTGAAACAACTTCTGTTTTGAACTTTCGTCTTAACAGTTGTTGCAGATGTCGAGGTTGCGTTACTACCCGTTTGTCTAACATATGGTGGGACGAACGGATTTAGGGAAGATTTCTTTTCATCGGGATTATATTCCACCCCACGTTTTAGTAACACAACCTCTTCTTTTATCTCACCCAATTCGGATAACCTGTCCGAATTTGATGAGACAGAGCTAGGGACAGAAATCGCAACATTAGAACTTGACTTACTCGTTTTTCTCTTATAACTTCAGTTTCTTTAGTAGAAACTTTGATTGGAACTGTCTGACTAATCTCAACATTCGCAGATTGCTGATCATTAGGATCACAAGTATAGTTATTGTTGTATGGTGGTGGAACTTCAAGGAATCCAATTCCCCCTTTGTTAAGCGGGGAACGTTGAACACTGATTATGTGATCTAACATATTAGAAGAATTTCTAAATTGTTCAATTTTTCTATTCAGCTCCACCACTTTTACCTGGTAATCAGCTATCTGTTTATCTCTTTCAGCAATTAGTTTGGTCTTTTCTTCTAAAACTTCATAACTGAGATCAATTACTTGTATTTTTTCAGCTAGAGTGGCTTTAAGACTTCTGATATCCTTTTCACTAGCTTTTATTTTTAACGAGTAACTGTTTTCTCTAGTTTTAGTATAGTGATGATCTTCTTTTAAGGTTTTAAATTGTGTGTCCAAACTAACAAACTGATCAGTTAATGTTTTCAATTGTTCAGACAGGTTTTCACATTGTTCACAATGAAGTTCAGAACTTACCCCAGAGAGCTGATCGTTCACTTCTGCCATGTATGCTTGATCTTCTCCCGTCTCCCTCTCACTTCCTCCAGTTTTAATGTTTACCAGATTTGCCTGTTCGAACATCTCCTCAACTTTTATATTCCAGTTGTATCGACCATTCTGTTGAGATACCATAGCCTTATTTTCACTACCACCCCCATTCTATTGTGCAGGCCTGGTCTGACTTCGTTCGACTCTCTCATTTGTACATTCCTTAGCAAAGTGACCATTTTGTTGACAGTTGTAACATCGAACCTTTGATTTATCAAACCCTGGTCTTTCTCCAACGAACTTTCTACCCGTTTTCTTCATGAATCTCTTTACCCTTCTTACTATCATAGCCATCTGCCACTGCAGGTCCATCTCTTCCAAATCATCAGCATCGATCTGATCATAGTCTTCATCCAAAGTTGCAGGGTCGACTATTTTACCTTTGATGTAGTTCTTATAAGATGCAATGAAGGATGCATAGAGAGCAAACTCCTGTTCAGCTGATTTAACACTCATGGGCATCTGTGAGTAGTTATAGCTTGGAACATTTGATGAGAAATTTCCAGTTGTGGCTTGAGGTTTTGAAGGATTACTACCTCCAGCTACGAAACATACGTCACCATCCATATTGAGAATCACATGACCATCTTGAGTTGTGTTTGATTCTCCCTTTGAGTAGTAGGCAGTGGATTCTGATTTTGAACTTGAGCTTGGAGTGGCTTTCGCACCATACATTCCCGGATCCTGAACCTGATCAGTTGGTGTCTCCTTCCGAACCATGTTAAGTTCAAAATTTCGTAACTTATTTACCACTGTTTCCAAATCAATCTTGGCAAAGTCTTTATCTTCTCTCATCAGAACAGTGTACATTTCCCATTTCGGTGGGAGAGCATCAAGAAGTTTCTCTAGTACCTCTTCTTCCTTGTATTCAATGGAGTAATTATTTAGTTCGGTCATCAAATGATAATATCGTGTGATAATATCATCAAGTGATTCGTTTTTCAGATACTTGAATACGGAGAATTGAGTCTTTAGCAGCTTTGTCTTGAAGGTACGTATCCCAACATTACCTTCATATCTATTTTCTAGCGCTTCCCATAGTTCTCTAGCAGTTTTGTATTTTTTGAAAGTATGGAGAATCTCTTGTGGAAGTGCCATTGTTATAGCTGCATGCGCTTTACTCTCTGCCTCATACATTTTCTTTTCATCCTCTTCCATCTTACTGTACATTTTAATCTGTTCACGACCTTCAAACAAGGACGTTGGTGGAATGTAACCGTCTTGAATGCAAACCCACATCTTAGCGTCTTGATACTTCACATACTGTTCAAAACGATCTTTACATGCAACGAAATCAATACCCTTCAGTAGTTTCGGAGCTTTAGTTGCTGAACCGGCTTCAACTTCCAACTTTAGAAGTTCTGTGATGTTTATCGAAGTCATAGTTGAAAGAAAAGATAATAAAAAAAGAAACAAGATTCTGTGAACAGCGAAGAGCGAAGTTAATACAATTTCGCCTAGTCTGCAACTTCGCTGGATCTATAACTTCGCAGCCCACTAACTTCGCAGTTTCCTTAACTTCGCTTGATTACTAACTTCGCTAGTATCTAAACTTCGCAGCTAATCAACTTCGCCAAACACTTATATGTTCGCCTAAACCCTACTTTTTGTGACGGCAACTTCGCTTGACGAACAATTGAATTTTGCAGGTTTGGTTAGATTGATTGCGAGTGACGCGAGGGTGATTTAGAAGTATATTTGATGGGGGAAGATGGGCAAGACACAAAAACGAGGTATTTCAACGTAAACTCGTTCCGCGAATAGTCAAACGGAATGATCTTAACACCCGTGTGATAATCCCGAACCACACAATCACGAGCAAAAGCTCTGATACCAATTGTAGGTTCCCATCCGGATCTACACAGGAGTATCTCGTAACACGAGGGTGAGGAATTCCTACGTAATACGATACGAGTGTAAGACAAGTAATACGATGAATCGATAGATAAACACACGGAATATAATGATAAAAGTGATATAATACCAAAGCCGACACGTGATACTAAAGATCACAATCCAACTCGTTCAGGAAAAACTTAACCCTAAAAGCCGAAGTGGAGGTTTAAATAGACCTCAACAACTTCGCCTAACATACTAGGCGAAGTTGTCATAACTTCGCTTATCCTCCAAGTTCGCCTAACACTAGCAAACATACAATAAACAATATTCAAAACATTACAAACAAACTAAACGATTACAGACACAGACAAAACACAAGATACTGAACTACTGACATTATGCACCAACAAACTTAAATTGGCACCCGAATCAAACAAAACTCTAGCATAGGCGGCGTTGACTAGAAACGTACTGGTGATGGTTTCCGGCATGTCAACAGCCTTTTTCGTGTCGAGAACGAAGACTCTTGTGTTCCCCTTTTTGTTTTGACCACTTCCACCTGCACCACCAGTCGCGGGTTTATTCTTGGGACAATCGAAACTTAGATGCCCCATCTCCTTGCAGTTGTAACAAGTCATTTTCTTCTTCCAACAATTGGATGTTGCGTGGCCAAGTCTTTGACATGATTCACAAATAGTTGTTGAAGAAGATGAAACGTGTCGGCATTGCCCTCGGTGGTGTTTTCAGCAGATCTTGCAAAACGGATGTTCGTATGAAATCCAGTTTGGTTCTGACTTGCACTCTTGCCTTTGAAGTGGGTGCTTCCACCAGTTCTTCCTTGGGTGTTGGTCGTTGTTACCTTCTTGTCTTCCTCTTTGTTGCGGATAAGGCCGCCCATTAAATATCCGGCCAATTCCATCGCGGAGTCGGCCGTTTGAGGAAGATGGGACCTTACCATGTCGAGAATTTCCTACGGCAATCCCCATATATATCGTGTGACTTTGCTGGACTCAGGGTTAACCAACTGGGGAACAAGGCGACAATACTCATGAAACTTCGTATTGTAATCTCGGAGGTTTGTCCCTACGACCCTATGGTTTAGAAATTTCGTTTGGATTTGGTCGGTTTCATGCGTAGGACAAAATTTCGCCATCAACATTGCTTTGAATTCTTCCCATGTGAGATTGTACAATACTTGACGTCCTTTGCTCAATATCATCGTGTTCCACCATTCCAACGCCTCACTTTTGAACATCTGAGCAGAATATTGTATAATCTCTTGACTCGAACACTTGCTTATAATAACAATCGACTCCATCTCCTCGAGCCATCTAACAGTCGTGATAACTCCCTTGTCTCCATGTAATTCTTTCGGCCCAAAATACTTGAAGTCTTTGAACTAGCAGCCTCCAATGTTCAATTTCTTAAACTCTTGACGAATTCCACCATTGGCATTCGACTCACGAACACTCTCCTCAACACGAGATGGTTTCGGACGGGATTTAACGGATTTATGTGAGAGTTCAACGGATTGAGAATGCTTAGAGTGTCTAGATTGTGATCTAGCTTCTGATTCAGCCCTAACGGCTTCTTTTATCATTCTTTAAATTTGATTCATATATTTATCGGAAATGTTTTCTTCTTGTTCATTTTCAGGGTTTTTTCCTTTTACCTTTCTTGTCTTAGCTTCTTTTCATATTATTAATTTGTTAAGACATTTTATCTTTTCAACTTTTCTTTTTGTCTGAAATTTTAACAAAATTTCTTTTATCCAACACATATGTTATTTTATTTATTCAACATATGTATATATCATATATGACATATACATGGATTATTACATCACATAGACACATATATACATCCATATTTGATGTATATATATTTATTCTTATCCATACATAACATATATCACAACAAGGTTTACATTAGCACACAAACTTCCTCTCTATCTCTCATCTTCAGTCTTTCATGAATTTCTTCACCACTTTGGTCAATTTGTTACATTTCCGAAGAAGCTTGTCTCCTATCTTCTTCCTTTTCTTTTCATCCACCGATACCTTCTTGTCTTCCTCTTTGTTGCGGACAAGGCCGCCCATTAAATATCCGTCCAATTCCATCACGTAGTCGGCGGTTTGAGGAAGATGGGACCTTACCATGTCGCGGATTTCCAGCGGCAATACCCATATATATTGTGTGACTTTTCTAGACTCAGGGTTTACCAGCTGTGGAACAAGGCGACAGTACTCATGAAACTTCGTATTTTACTCTCGGAGGTTTGTCCCTACGACCCTATGGTTTAGAAATTTCGTTTGGATTTGGTCGGTTTCATGCATAGGACAAAATTTCGCCATCAACATTGCTTTGAATTCTTCCCATGTGAGATTGTACAATACTTGACGTCCATTGCTCAATATCATTGTGTTCCACCATTCCAACGCCTCACCTTTGAACATCTGAGCAGAATATTGTATAATCTCTTGACTCGAACACTTGCTTATAATAAAAATCGACTCCATCTCCTCGAGCCATCTAACAGTTGTGATAGCTCCCTTGTCTCCATGAAATTCTTTCGGCCCAAAATACTTGAAGTCTTTGAACGAACAGCCTCCAATGTTCAATTTCTTAAACTCTTGACGAATTCCACCATCGGCATTCGACTCACGAACACTCTCCTCAACACGTGATGGTTTCGGACGGGATTTAACGGATTTATGCGAGAGTTCAACGGATTGAGAATGCTTAGAGTGTTTAGATTGTGATCTAGCTTCTGATTCAGCCCCAACGACTTCTTTTATCATTCTTTGAATTTGATTCATATGTTTATCGGGAATGTTTTCTTCTTGTTCATTTTCAGGGTTTTTTCCTTTTTCCTTTCTTGTCTCAGCTTCTTTTCGAGCTTTCTCAATATTATTAATTTGTTGAGACATTTTATCTTTTCAACTTTCTTTTTGTCTGAAATTTTAACAAAATTTCTTCTATCAAACACATATGTTATTTTATTTATTCAACATATGTATGTATCATATATGACATATACATGGATTATTACATCATAGATACATATATACATCCATATTTGATGTATATATATTTATTCTTATCCATACATTACATATATTACAATAAGGTTTACATTAGCACACAAACTTCCTCTCTATCTCTCATCTTCAGTCTTTCATGAATTTCTTCACCACTTTGGTCAATTTGTTACATTTTCGAAGAAGCTCGTCTCCTATCTTCTTCCTTTTCTTTTCATCCACCGATATCTTCTTTTTCAAATCATCTGTTTCATGCAAGGCTCGGTCCAAATGCTCCTCCTGTGACTGAGGGATCTCGTTAGGATATCCGTATCTTGACGGTGGGTCGTGGTAACCCATCATCACTACATCATAATGGTTCTCCGATCTGGATATGGAGATGCGGTCACATCAGATGAGTAGTTGAAGAATGCCTCGGCAACTTCATTTTGTTGGCGGATTTCGTCCGCTTGTTCTTCCTCCGTTGGAATCGTGCCTTGGTAGGGTGGAAAACTTGATGGTGCTTTGTTTCTCTGTTCTTCAAGGTATTGTACATAAGGATCGGTGTCGGACCGGTGCGGGACACGGTTTCCCAACGATTCACGGGGCAACGTGTTAGAGTGCGGAATCCTCTAACACGGCGATTCGGTGGTGATCAACAACGCACGGTTACGATTCCTAAGACGGTTTGACACCTAGGGACGGAGGAAAAGACCGACACGACGAAGATTGGCAGAGAGGTTTTTCGGCAGCAGCTGGTTCGTGACTGTGTGTAATGTCTGCTATCTACCGTGAAATTTCCTAAGTTTCGTTTATATATCGAATACTGATTCGATCGAATGAGTATCTCATTCGATCGAATGAGTCCTGGTTCGATCGAATCAGTCACTGATTCGATCGAATCAGTTTCTTTTGACATTTTCAGTCCGTTAACTTGGTTTCACGATCGTTATTTTCATATCGAACCATCCTGATAGAACTGGGGACATATACATGACATTTCATGTCCTAACAAACTCCCCCTTGGAGCCAGTTCTATTTACTTATAATCAATCGAGTTCTCTTGCTCGATCGTAACTCCCCCTTGGAGTTATCTCACTCTCTCTTTTCTCAAAGCTAGTGGTGCGCACGTTGCATCCACGAACTCCTTTCTTCATGAAGTTCTCTCAAGATCAAATGGTTCAGTCAGTCAGACTTACCATAGGTTCCGCATATCCTGAGAAGCTGTCAATTGTAATTTTAGATAAACATTTAAGCACAATCTATCACAATGTTCCAAAACAAATTACATTCAACTCAAAAACAATTACAATCAGAAGATTAAACCTTGAATTACAACAAGAAACAAAATAAACATGACAATTAAGCTTCAGTTTCTTGTGCATACTTCTTCTGTTGCTCTTTCCAGTTTGATCCTGCATGTATGTCATAGGCAAAGCAAATCCTAATGACATTTCTATACGTTAATGCTTGCTCTCTGTCTTCGGGGGCATAAAGAATCTCTGTCTTGTATAGTGTATAGACATCCTCCCGTGACAAGTTTGTGAGCCACATAGGATCAAATATGCGAATTGTGCTCCAATTTCCATTGTCGTTGAGCACGATAACTGCTTCATGCAGTCTTCCATCATAGTACCAATGCCTGAATGCTTTGTAGAAGTCCTGCTTCATCTTTCTTAGAGGAATCTTCTTCATCGTGAGTGGTGGCATGTACTTCAAGATAATCATTGGCCTGTTGGTGATCGGATCGATCTCCTTTTTACTTGTATATCTCTTTGGCCTCTGTGGAGTGATCATCTTCCATTTTGAGTTGTATTCCTTTCGCAATACACTCTGATAGTACGTGGCAAATGGAGATGAACTGGCGTAAAGCATATCAAGATAGTTCAGACGGTTTAGATCATAAGTAGGAAGAGTCTTCAAGTCAGTGATACGTTGAAAGTACTCAACCCCTTTTTCTCTCTTGATAGCAATGCAATTAAGATCCTTCAGACACGCCCAAGCAATAATCTCTCCTGAAGTTCTACGACCCTTCATCTTATAAGACGTTGTGTGAGGAATGGTCGGCTTTGCTTGTCGTCTGGACCTTATCTTCTCAAGAATAGCGTTGAAAGCTTTCTTGCATTCTTCTGTTTTCTCAACGAATTCGGCTTGATCTGCTTCAGAAGGCTGTTTCATTGTGTTTGACCTTTCGTCAGCCTTCTTCTGTATTTCCTCCTCTGTTACATTTTGGAAGAAACTTGCAGAGTTAGGAAGATTGTCAGTTTGAGACGTGTAGTATTCTGGATATTCTTCCTGTGTCAAGTCTTCCACTTCAACTTCATCAAATTGAGAGGGATCAGCGGCCGTAGATGATGTTGAGTCAGGTGTAGCAGCCGAAGAAGATGTTTGTTCTGTTGAAGGCAAAGCCAGATACTTGCCTGTTTCTTCATTGTATAGCTCAAACATTTGTTCCAGTTCTTCTTCTGTGAAATTGTGTGAAATTTCACCTTCTTCCAAGTCTCTACTTGCGAAGTTTTGCTGCTCATCTGGATTGTCCAGTAAAAACGTGAAATATTCCACTGCTGTTTTTGATTGCAGCGGTTGGACATTAAACGGATCAGCATCACCTGTTTGATTAAAAACCACAATGTAACACAAATTTTAAATAAACATATGTAGTATCATAAACATGAAATACAATACCATTACATATGAAACTAAGTTTACATACAAATCATTAATTAAAAAGATTTAACATTTAAGTCCTCACTACATTCACTCAAAATACTCTCAAATACCTTCACCTCCATCATCAGAAGAGTCCAGTTCGTCTGTGTCCACATCGACATTGCTTGGACCTTCCAGACGAAGAACATCTCCTTTCAGCTCGGTGATCTTTGCTTCAAGGCTTAGATTTGACTCTTTCAGCTCGTTGATCGAAGATCCTTGTTCAGCGACAGTAGCATTTAGCTGACTGTTTTCAAGCCTGAGCATTTCGTTCTCAGCTTGAAGTTTAGCAATCTGCTCATCTCTGAGTCGATTCTGTTCTTCTTGCTCTGTCTTGAACAATAACATCTTCATCATAGCCTTGTGAAGATCAGCAATTTCAGATGCAACCTTTTGAGGTATAGACATTTCAGGTTGAGGTTGAGGAGTAGGTTGTGGTGCTGACTGCGGTGTTGGTGGCTGTGCTGGTTGAGCAGGAGGGGCAGCAGAAGTCCCAACTGAAGGACGTGGTTGATCGGAAAATAAACTCCGATACTTTCTTGTAACCTTCTTCTTCTGCCTCTTTGCAGGCCTTTCTTCACTCGCATCTACCTCAGCCGGTTGTTTCTCGGCTCTAACTTCTTCACCTGCCTCCAGATCCTCAACATTTAAATACCAATCAGCCTGTTTTTCAGCTTCTGTCCTTGTGTCTTCCGTGACCGCCACCTCCTCAGTGTCAGTATCGTCGCTGGATTCCTGATACGGTAAATTCTCGACGTCTGAATCACTGGCAGCATTTCTCCACTTCCTCTTCGGAGGGGCCCTGTAGGACGGATTGACAATATGCCCGAAGCATCGTTTGAGTGGTGGCCTGGTGGGACGTTCTTTGTAGGATTTGAGACGGTTGAGAGTCTCATTCTTCATGTGGTCCAGTTTCACCACATCACCTTCATTTTCTTTCAGTAGACCCGGTGCTTGAGTATCAACTATCATCTGAATGAACCTCGGGTACTGAAGAAACTTCTCGCTCTTCCCTTGTTTTAACGTGATGTTTTCCACCATATGACCAAACGTCATTTGAGAGAAGTTGTAGGGGCGGTTCATCACCAGAGCAGCTACGGTGAACTGCATGCTTTCCCTCAGCTTGTCAAAGCTAGTTCGTTGAGGCCCCAAGCAATGCATCACCACGTGTGCCAGATACTTGAATTCGGGGCACAGGTTGGCTTTGTGAAGCAGACCGGCATTGAGATCGCCGTCATACTTCATTCTTGCAAAACATCCTCTAGTTGCCGCAGGATGTAAGGATGTAGGATCTGATTCTAAGTCTTCAAAACCGCAGACTTCTCGGATTACCTGGGCAGATACTACGATGGCATGCCCTCTGACCGTGGAGCGAATAACCGACGGCACGACTGTTTTGTCGTGCGTGGCATTCCTCCAGAACTCTTGTTGAATTGACATTATCGGCTCAACGATCCTCGAGATAGGTCCAGAAATCCTCGACCTCTTCAGAAATTTGATAATTGTTGCAAAATCCTTCCCGTGGCTAGACTTTTCGTCCAGGAAAGCCACGATATTGTGCTTGATAGACGTTTTGAATGGAGCAACCACTTCTGCAACTTCAGCCATTGAATCTGTAAACTTAAACGTGTTAGAACGAACAGATATCGAAACGACTGAATGCGTTTAAAATTTTCAAACTTTCTGGACTAGTTCGATCGAACGAGCACCACATTCGATCGGGTGAGCTATTCATTCGATCGAATGAGATCTGGTTCGATAACAGACAATCGAATGAGATAGATCTTATCATTTACTTCTGATTCGATCGAACTACTGATCGAATAAGTCACATTCGATCGAATAAGAAACTCATTCGATCGAATAGACTGATTCGACTCATTCAAGCAGAAACCCGGAATGAAGAACACCCGAACCAAAACGACCAAAAACCCGATCAAAACACGGTTAAAAACAAGTAAAACTTACATTTTTGTAATCTACGTGAAAAACTGAATAATGTGATCGGATTAAAAAGAGGGTTTGAGAAAAAACAAATTTGAGAGAGAAAATCCGTAATATTTTTCGAATAAATCTGTCCGATCGAATAAGTTTGAATATTTATACTGTTTTTGGACTTATTCGATCGAATGGACTTGTTCGTTTGGATCATTCGATCGAATGAGATTCTATTCGATCGAATGAGATTCTTCACAACTGTTCGCATTCTCTCACACACTGATTCGTTTGGATCATTCGATCGAATGAGATACTATTCGATCGAATGAGTCTCTTCACAACTGATCGCATTCTCTCACACACTGATTCGATCGAATCAGTTCATTCGATCGAGTTATTCATTCGAATAGCAACCTATTCGATCGAATGAGGGAAAACATTTGAAAAATAAATTTTATAAATTTCTCATTTCCCGTCCATCGATCGTGATGCCTTTGAACCTGCACGAAAACATAAACTTTTGACACTTGGTTAGTTTTCGTAGACATTTTCCAATCCTGAGAGCTTCGTTCCTACAGAACATATAGATCATAATACATTAGTAACAAATGGAAAAATGTCAGGCTCAAACATCTTTGGGTTTTCTTGTCACTTCATTCTTTCTTTCATGCACAGCCTGTTGCACAGATGAACATTTAGCAACCTGCATGAAGTTTTCTTTCATTCCTACACACTGGATAAACATTTAGTAGGAACAGACAGGGATCAGACTACCTGTCACGATGATTTCTCATCGATTCTCAAACAAACAGAAATAGATAAAATAAATAAAATCTTTTTGGTTTTTATCAAAAAAAAAGGATTTTTAATCTGAATTAATTTTTTTTTTTTTTTTTTTTTTATAATATTCAAACTGAAATAAACAACTGTACAAAAATTTAAAACACATTATTTTTGGTTGAGAAGGATCTATAATAAGAAATCATACAGACGTATATGACTATCTACTGAGACTTTTCGAGATTTTTTTTTTTTTTTTTTTTTTTTTTTTTTTTTTTAACAGAATATACGAAGTTAAACAAGACATAATGAATATTCTTTTTGTGAGAAAGATCCGAACAGGAATCATACTAATTACGTGACTGTCACACAGATCCGTGTTTAGCTGTATTATGACATAAAGAAACAGGTTGTGAGCATGTAAATAACTTAAAATGGTTTTCATCGTTTCTGTGATACGAGTTAGGTTCAATTATGTCTCAAAATTTAAGTGGGTATCAACTCAGAGATTATGATGCCTCCTATCTATTCTCAAAGCGTATTTGGCTTTCCCCAAGTCACCCCGAATTGACCTTGACCCATAGTGTCTGATTAAAGTTGTAAGTGTCTTCATCTGCTTCCCGTTTTCTTTCTTACTCCATGATTGAGAAGTCTTGACATTGTTAACTCTAGAATGTTTCAATCACTCATAATGTAATTGTTTTTTTTTTTTTTTTTTTTTTTTTTTTTTTTTTTTTTTTTTTTACATAGACTTCAGAGTACTAAACAATTGCAAGTCCCGAATCTGGATCACTGCAGTTTCTACACACACTATCTTTACGGGAATCAGAACACTTATGGGCTCGTGTATGACTGGGTAATCGCTTTTCTGCCTATCATTCGGAAAGATATATATGAAGACATACAAAACTCTTAAGGAGTTTCCACGTAAAATCGAGTAGATTTAGTTTGTATCACATCTACTTTTACGCACCATAAAAAGCTACCATGACACACAATGACCGTTCTAAAGCCTTTTA
Organism: Bidens hawaiensis; assembly: GCF_021521415.1. Taxonomy (NCBI): domain Eukaryota; kingdom Viridiplantae; phylum Streptophyta; class Magnoliopsida; order Asterales; family Asteraceae; genus Bidens; species Bidens hawaiensis. The sequence continues at coordinate 7,228,288 of NW_027491020.1, read as the reverse complement.
AGCCTAATAACTTCACTAGTTAAGCACACAGAATCAGTGTATCTATCATTTTCCAAGGTTGGATCAATTTCTCATTTTCTGAATATATATGAATGTCTTTTAAAAAATATAACGTTTAAATTATTTCGCCCCGATCAAGTCAAAGTCTTCAGGTAAACGGCTATCCTGAAGATCCAATGGATCAACTGGACCGACCACATACGAGTATGTGTCCTTCTAACTAAGTATAACCGACTATTTTTCAGCGAAAGAATAAAAACCCATCAAAACCCGCCCCGATCACTTTCAGTCATCTGGTTAATGGCTATCCTCATAATCTACTAGTAGAAGTAAGGACCAAAACACATCCGAAAATGTGTCCATCAAACTGAAGTAATCGACATAATTTTAAGCGATAGTGATGTATAAAAATTTAATATAAGAAAAATGAAAATAAGCTGTACAGAAATAGCAAATCTTTTTGATGTCTCAGTATGATAGCGTCTGTGTACTATCACCTTTCTTGTAACAAGATCAACTTCTCAAAATTTTGAAAATTTTTTTTAATGTTTTTGGGTTTTTGTATTTTATATTGTTTTTGGTTTTTTTTTTTTTTTTTGAAACCTTTCTCCCCCTAGAATTTATAAAAAACAAAATCTTTTTGGATTTTTCAAATTTTTAAGAAAAGAAAAAATGAAAACAATTTAAATGATATCTTCAGGAACATCATCTGATATACGTTTAACGCCGTTGATCTCTAGTAAATATAAAAACCGTGGTTTATCAAATGCTTTAGTGAATAGATCAGCGCGTTGTTCCTGAGTGGGGATTTTTATCACATCGATTAACTTCTTTTCGTAGCAGTCACGAAGGAAGTGATATCGAATTTCGATGTGCTTCGTTTTGCTAAAATGGACCGGATTTTTGGTAATTGAAATTGCAGCAGAATTATCAATATATATGGGAGTAGTAGAACATTCAATACCGTAGTCACGCATTTGTTGCTGAATCCAAATAACTTGAGAACAGCAACTGGCAGCCGCAATATATTCCGCCTCAGCTGTTGAAGTGGAGACTGACGTCTGCTTTTTGCATTGCCACGTTACTAAACGACTTCCAAAGAACTGACATCCTGCTGTTGTTGATTTGTAATCGAGTTTACAACCACCATAATCCGAATCACTATACGCATGAAGATCGAAGTTGTCATCATAAGGATACCAAAGACCCCAATCTGGAGTACCCTTCAGATAACGCAAAATTCTTTTGACTGCAATCAGATGGGAGACCTTCGGCTTTGACTGGTAACGTGCACAGAGACACGTAGCAAACATTATGTCAGGCCGAGAAGCAGTCAGGTACATTAGAGATCCGATGATCCCTCTATAGTGAGTTGGATTGATCAATTCACCCTTCTCGTCAGGATTAATCCCGTGATTAACCTCTAAAGGAGTTCCCTGTGAAGAAGAACTCAACATCTCAAACCGTTTCAAGATGTCATTGACGTATTTTGTCTGGTGAATGAAGATACCGGAATCTTTTTGATCAACTTGAAGTCCTAAGAAGAACTTCATCTCACCCATGGAGCTCATTTCAAATTTTTCTTTCATCACTTGTTCGAACTCCTTACAAAGTGTTTTATTCGTGGACCCGAAGATGATGTCGTCCACGTACACTTGTACCATAATTAGATCTCCTTCTTTTTCTTTTGAGAATAGCGTGCAGTCAATGGTTCCCCTTCTAAACCCGTTGTTCAGAAGGTGTTTGGATAGTTCCTTATACCAAGCTCTCGGGGCTTGGTGAAGACCGTACAAAGCCTTGTTGAGCAGATAGGCTTTGTCCTTGTGATATGGGTCTTCAAAACCTGGAGGTTGTGCCACATATACGGTCTCTTCGATGTGACCGTACAAAAAGGCACTCTTGACGTCCATCTGATATACTTTGAAATTCTTGAAAGATGCATACGCCAAGAACATCCGGATTGCCTCCAAACGAGCAACCGGAGCATATACCTCATTGTAGTCTAGGCCTTCGATTTGCCTAAACCCTTGGACCACCAGGCGGGCTTTGTTGCGAACAATCACTCCACGATCGTCACGTTTACATTTTAGTACCCACTTAGTGCCAATTTTCTTCTGTCCTTTGGGGAGATCCACCAGCTTCCACACACCAAGTCTTTTAAACTGCAATAATTCCTCTTGCATGGCTGAGACCCAGTTGGAATCTTTCAGCGCATCTGTGGTGCTGTGTGGTTCTTCTTGTGCTAAGAAGCATTCATGGGCATTAAGAGCAACTGATCCTGACTCCATCATTTCTGTGTAGAGACCAAAATTCAGCTGTCGACGAGTTTTGACACCCTGTTGAATGTCCCCTATAATGTTGTCTTGTGGATGATCACGTTCAGTTCTAACAACCGGATTGTCAGGAACGACAACATTTTGTTCCAAGTTAGTTAAGTTCGGCTCAGGAACTGGAGCGGATTGTGGTGCCTCTGAAGTAGACGTTAGAGGCTGATCTGCATTCGGCACTTCTTGATTTGACGATGAAGGTTGTGAAGTAACCTGAGTTGGTGCCGATTGTACATCATCTGCTGGAGATTCATCTTCAGATTCAGATTCGGAAGATTCTTGAACTTGATCGCTAGACTCTGTGGAGGAAGATGATGACGGACCAGGATGAGTTGAAGATTGCAAAGATTCATCAGGAGGTGCATTTTGCGCCTCATACATCATTTGAATAGCAATCTCATACAGATTGAATGACTTGAACAATTTGTCATAATCAAACAACCAGTCTTCTCCTGTCCCCTTGGCTGGTTCTGTGTAGCGTTGAACATCGACATGGTACCATTCTTCAACTAATTTTGTTGTTCTGTTGAAGACCCTTTTGAGAGGTATGCTGTAACCCAGAAAATAGCCGTTGATGATCTTCTCCTCGAACTTATTATCGACTTGCCTTTTAAGTAACGTGCAAAGAGCCCCGAATGGTTCCAGGTGCTCTAAGTTAGGCCTTCGTCGTTGAAGAAGCTCGAAACTTGTCTTGCCGTGGCGCTTGACGATGCCTACCCGATTTAATGTGAAACAGGCGTTGGCAATTGCCTCACTCCAAAACGTAACAGGTAACACTGAGTCGGCTAACATTGTTCTTGCTGTCTCGATTAACGTACGATTTTTCCTTTCAGCAACCCCGTTCATTTGTGGAACATATGGGGCACTGAACTCCTGAACGATCCCTTTTTCTTTGCAGAAATTTTCAACATTCGCATTTTTAAATTCTGTACCGTTATCTGACCGCATTCTTCGAACCTTCAGATTGTATTGAGACTCAATAGTTGTAACCAGCAGTTGTATACACCCAAACGTTTCTGATTTTACTTTCAAGAAAAACACCCAAGAGAATCTAGAATATTCATCAGTAACCACTAGACAGTATGAGTGCCCAGAGATACTTTTGACGCTTATTGGGCCAAAAAGATCCATATGAAGGAGTTCCAACGGAATATCAATTGAGTGGAAACTCTTAGACTTGTGGGACCTTTTTATTTGCTTTCCGGCTTTGCACTGCACACACGAATCAGGGAGACGAAAACTTCTCAGATTAACTCCCTCAACTAGTCTGCGGTGCACAAGCTTGTTCATGTTCCTGACATTTATGTGTCCCATCCGTCTATGCCATAAGACAGTATCACGTTCGGATGCCTTGGACACGAAACATGTCGCCGTTGGAGACGATGACCCTGCCTTAGCCATATCCAGAATGTAGAGATCACTCTGGCGTGCAGCTGACATTAAAACCTTGTCTTCAGGAAAGTTGAAATCCTTAGCCAAGATGTGGCAATCTCGGTCGTCAAACATAACTTTGAAACCTTTGTCGCAGATTTGACTTATCGACAACAGGTTGTTCTCCAACTCTTTGATGAAATTAACTTTCTCAAACGAAATTCGCCCATTAGACACAATTCCTTGGGCCGTGATATAACCTCCTTGATTTCCTGCAAAAGAAACTGCACCTCCTTTTATTTGTCTGACTCTTGAAAGGAGATTCATGTTTCCAGTCATGTGCCTGGAAGCTCCTGAGTCTATGATCCACATATTGAATCTTGGATCATATAGAGCAACCTGCACACAAAAACAAAAGGTTTAAATATCATTGGAAACCCAAGCCCTTAAGGTCTTGGGTTTTCCATCTTCATCACGAATGAACAATTCAATCCATTTACCCTCATTAACACTGTTTTCAGATTTGACGTTGTTATCAACAGTGTTAGTTTTCTTTGGTTTCCAAAAGTCAGTCTTCTTCTCAGCATGTTTGAGATAGATGGTTGAAGACTGAGTTTCACTTGTCGAAGTGGAAACATTTGGATCTGAGGGGTTTGGGGATTGGTGTGGTGAGGTTGGCTGAGGTTTCCGAGGAGAAACCGACCTCGGTGTGTGAAACCGTTCTTGACCTTGAACGTCAATGGTCGGTCGCCTTCTAGGAGGTGACTTGACGTACCTCGGATCCGGAGTCGATATGTACTGCTTAGGATCCGTGTACTTATAGCAAAATCTTGCTATATGCCCTACCTCTCCACACGAAAAACAGTAGTTTCTCCCCCTTTGACTTGGTGGAGAGAAATAACTCTGGTTTTGTCTGTTATCATAGTACCCCCTGGATTTGACATTTTGGGGTGTCGTTTGTCTAGGAGGGTGTTTTGGGAAATTATGTTTTTCATTAACGTTACCCTCCTTTACAAACTGGGTACTATGTTCCACATAGACTTTCTCAGATTTAGGATTAAACTTTTTCTTCTGAGAACTTCTTGTTGTTGTTGCCTTTGACTTAGATGGTGGTGGGCCCGATTTAGTTGTGGAACCTAAGTCTGTGGCAACAACATTTTGTTTGGACTCAGGAGCCGGGTCAATGACTTCTTTACCCTTAGACTTAGAAATTTTGTTTGTCTCCTCGGGTATATAATCATTTGATTCATCATCCGGCACAGCTCCTGGTGTGTTTGCAAATTGATTCAGGATCGGGGGTGGGACATTGTTATATCCCACGCCTTTTTCCTTTTTGCCTCGGAACTCGGGAATGATGTGTTCTAATAAATAAGATGAATTTGAGTAACTTTTTAATTTGAAATTCAATGATTCAAAATCAGCTTTCAAGTTTTCCAATTCTTTTTTCAAAACATTATTCTTATTTATGTGAAAATTGATAGAATCTTGTTGATTCAGAACACATATTTCAAGTTCCTTGTTCTGACGCTTAAGGCTATCAATCTTTTCTTTAAAAACAGACTCTTTCTGCTTCCAAGCCTTATTCTGTGCAAGCGCGTCAGTCAGTTCCATTAAAGATCTTGAGGCTGCTTGTTTGTAAGCCTCGAGATCTTCAATTCTCTCTTTTAGAGATTGAATTTCTTGTTCATACAATTCACATTTTAAACATTTAACATTTTCTGGTTTGGGAGTTGATGGGTTAGAACTTACCTTGGCATTTGATGTCTCTGCCATGAATGCAAAGCAAAGATTCCCAGCTTTTTCCAGAAACGATGCAGAAGTTGCTTTAGACTCTACTTCGTTGACTTCTTCAACTTTAGCAGCCTCTGCGGGAATTGTCGAACATGGAGATATTTGAGGAACATTTGACTCTTTTTCGTGATCCTCCTTAATCTCCAAAGATACCACTTCAACCTCAGGTTCTCCTTCATGGACTTCAGCAGCTGGTTCATCGACAATATATTCTTCATTGGTCGAGGAAACAACAGACTCTGTTTCAGAGTTTTCATCTACTACTGTGACATCAGCCATGTTGATGCTCAAGTTCCATGTCTCGCCTTCATCCCCTTGAACTGCAAGAGCAGTTTCGTTGTTGATGTCGACGTTGTTTGCTGCGGTTTGATTTTGAGGGACCAGTTGTCTCTCAAGGTTGACAGTTGCAGCTGCTGCAGCAGGAGTGGATGATGATGAAGTGGTTCGGAAGGGATATTGGTGACCTTCCCTTCTTGGCTTCGAGCACTCCTTGGCAAAGTGACCAAGTTCGCCACAGTTGTAGCATTTTACTTTGTTTTTATCAAAGCCGAACTTGGATTTGTTGTTTATTGAGAGGGCCTGACCTGTTTTCTTCGTCCACTTTCTGGCCCTTCGGAACGCACTGCCAAGAGCCCACATAATGTCTATGCGTTCCATATCATCTTCGTCAAGCTGTTCATAGTCATCGCTGTCCAGATGACTATTTCCTAGCTTACCCGCCACCATTAAACTGTAGGACTCAATTATCGTGCCTAGAGTTGCCATGTGTTCTTTGGCAACCTCCACTGTTACTGTTCCCAAGCCTTCAGTATTCAACGTTGCTTTCTCCGTTGACTTGGGTCCGGAGTTAGTACTTGAGTTTCCAGAAGTTAATGGTGGGACGTAAGATCTCGTTTCAGTCCCCTTTGATTGATTTGACGTTGAGGAGACAAAAGCGGTCTTCATCGGAGCATGATCAGCTGAATCTGACATAGGAGGTTTTGACATGTAAAGTGATTTGTCAGAAGTTGATCTCGGTTTTCTGGAAGAGGCTCTTAGTTCAGCCTCTTCGTGTCTGATTTCTTTAATAAAATCAGACAGGAGAATCGTCTCCAGCTGATGACTTCTTCTCATTACTGTCAGGAAGGTGCTCCAGCTAGGTGGAAGTCCTTGTGCAAGACATCTAACTTTCTCAGTCCCTGTAGTTTTGACGTTATAGGACTTGAGTTCTGACATTAGATGGTAAAATCTCGACAGTAACGACTCAATATCTTCTCCCGACTCTGGACTAAACAGATCAAATTCACGCTTGAGCTCCCGTGCGTGAATTTCTCTAAGGGAATCAGATCCTTCACATCGGTCAACCAGTGCGTTCCAAAGAGTTGACGCTGTAGTAAACTGGTTAAACTGATGAAAAAGATCAATGGAGAGTGCTTGTGATAGTAAGGAGAAGGCTTTCTTCTCAGCATCGAAGGCTATCTTTTGTTCTTCAGATAGCCTAAAGTAGCTCAACGACTCACCATCATCATTCGTTGGATGCACCCAACTTGTCTGGACAGCTTCCCAAAGTCCAGGATTTACACCTGTTATATGAATTTGAAATCTTGTCTTCCAGGTTGTAAATTCGTTTAAAGTCATTAGCTTCGGTGGCTTGTTATAGCTTCCCGATTCAGAATCACTTTCGAGAATCGATTGAATCCTCTTGTTGGTACTCGAACTTGTAGCCATCTTTGTTTCTTTGCTTTAACGTTGAACTGTTGATCGAATGAGTTTGATTCGATCGGATGAGTGACCTATTCGATCGAATGTGTTCTGGTTCGATCGAATGTCTCTCTGAAATACAGATCTGATCTTCCGAAAGTTATTCGATCGAATGTGAATCTGGTTCGATCGAATGGGTTGAGAAGTTCGATCGATAGAGTTTCTGGTTCAATCGAACGGGTTCTGACAGTCGAATAAGACAAAGATCGAATCGACGGATCGAATAAAAGACTTATTCAATCGAATGGTGACTAATTCGATCGAATGAACAAATCTGGTTCGATCGAATGAACTAGGAGTAATTCTCGGCGGGAAAAAAATGATTCGGTCAAAGTTCAAACTTGTTCGATCAAATAGGAAGGCTATTCGATCGAATGAGTTCCAAAAATAGACTGGTTCGATCGAAATTTCTGGAAATTCTAAAATTAGAAGATTTTGACGGATTTTCGAATTTTGAATCAAAAACACGAATTTTGAAAGATCCAGAGGCAAATTAAGATCGAAATATGACTTTTAACACAAAAACAACTTAAGACCAACCAAAAAACGGATCAAAACCACCAAAAATACGAAGAACACGAAGAACGCGAAGAACGTTCTTGACGAAACTCGAACTTTTAACACACAATTCTAAGATCAAAACACCAAAATATGACAATTTTAACAGTTTTTGACAAGAACACGACGAACACCAAGATCAAAAACACCAAAAATTCGGAATTTTCCGGCAAAAATTACGATTTTCGCGAGAAAAACACGAATTTCACCACGAATCTAACGTGAATCAAGAACCAAAGGCTCTGATACCACTTTGTCGGACCGGTGCGGGACACGGTTTCCCAACGATTCACGGGGCAACGTGTTAGAGTGCGGAATCCTCTAACACGGCGATTCGGTGGTGATCAACAACGCACGGTTACGATTCCTAAGACGGTTTGACACCTAGGGACGGAGGAAAAGACCGACACGACGAAGATTGGCAGAGAGGTTTTTCGGCAGCAGCTGGTTCGTGACTGTGTGTAATGTCTGCTATCTACCGTGAAATTTCCTAAGTTTCGTTTATATATCGAATACTGATTCGATCGAATGAGTATCTCATTCGATCGAATGAGTCCTGGTTCGATCGAATCAGTCACTGATTCGATCGAATCAGTTTCTTTTGACATTTTCAGTCCGTTAACTTGGTTTCACGATCGTTATTTTCATATCGAACCATCCTGATAGAACTGGGGACATATACATGACATTTCATGTCCTAACAATCGGCAGAGCCATAACTCGGGTTTTGGGAGAGAGCGATTCCTTCATTGTTGTTGACGTTTCATTAGGGTTCTCAGGATATTCCTCTTTCGGGTCCTCTTCGGATTCATCCTCCGGATCCTCTTCTTCCTCAGGGTCCTCTTCTTCCATGAGTTGAGAAGTCTCCTTTACTATCGAAGGCATGCAGAAACTTTCGTATGGCATCATTACTGTCGTCTTGGGCTTGCGGGATGGTCCTTCACTATTGTTGGGATGGGAGTCAACAGAGTCAAAGGCAGAGCTTCCAGTGTGCCATTTACGTTGGTCAGAATGGCATTTAATCCAGTCAGATGAGGGAGATCTTGGTTCCTCCTTGATTGGTCGGTTGGAGAGGAAAGCGCATGAAGGGTGAGGGTTTGGAGGTAGGTATGTTGGAGCACCAGATGGGTAATATGGCGGAATCTCAGATGGTTGATATGTTGGAATTTCAGAAGGATGATATGTTGGGACTTCGGATGGGTGGTACATGGGTATGCTTGACGGGTGGTAGCTTGAGTGTCTTGGGGGTTCACTTCTTGGCATGGGTGGACTATCGGGTAAGTTAATTGGACAATGCTCGATTCCGGGGAAGTATATTGGCTTGGTGCGGTCTATGTATTGATCTTGGTTGAAAATAGCCTCATAGTAGTCCTCGCTCATGTCATCTTTGGGTAGAGGTTCAGCAATTCCAGCCTCCTTTGCTTTTCGCATATAGTTATCCATCATCTTCTTGAAAGACATATAATAAGTTGGGTGGTTTAGAGTGAGGAGTGATAAGAAAAGGTTTACCAGCCTATCTTATCCCTATTTCAAATTTAAACAAGTAATAAATATTTTTCCTATACTTGGATCGAAGCTTAGGTAATATCTTGTAATATCTAATTCGCTAAGATTGATGGCTCTAATACCAACACTTGTCACACCCCAAACCACGGCCTAGGCGTATGACACATATGTTGGTACCACATTTGTAAATAAATTAGAGTTACGTTTTAATAGCGGAAGTCTTGAAAACATGTGGATTTAAAATTATAAAATTTACATACAAAAACGGGATTTAAAAGTTTCCCATTTAATGTTAAGATATTACTTGTTTTAGTTTACAAACCACCATTCATTTTATAATAAGTTAAACAAAAAGATCCGAGCCATCGGATATCTTGAGAACTTCGCTACTCCAAGCCCTAACCTTGATCAGCTGCAAAATGTTAAGAAAATACGTCAGAAACGAATGCTGGTGAATATGCTGACGCAAAAAATATTTTCTCTTACTTAATCACCCCTTGAGACTACGTAGGTCTCGGCCCATCGTGGCTTAGGAATAATCAAGTTAAAATACCACAATTCATTAATTCAAGTCTCTAAACTCGGATCCCCCAGCAAAAACCGCAGCGTTCGATTAGTTGAGTGCCTATACGTATACACAAGGTCATACTCCCCGCAGGCAGTGTAATTATGACCAGGTGTGATGTGCCCATCACATATGTAAGGATCCAGACAAACGTACACGATAGCCTGAGGCCAGTGTATATACCCTTGTTTGTAAATGTTTTAGAGACACTTAGTCTCATATAAACCTTTTTATTTAACACGTTGACTCGTTTTAAAACAAGTTTGTAAAGTTGGGGCGTATTCAACTTTTTTATTTGGATCGGCTTCAAACACCATCCGAGGGTTTTTCCCGTTGCTATCTCGCACCTATAGTACGAGTATAACCATTTTCTAGTCGGATATAAAAACCCGGCTTAAGACCTTTAGTGTTTTATAATCTTTTCCTCGATGAACCTTTAGTATAAAATCTCTTTTACTTTAAAACCATTAGTTAAAAAGTAATATTATAAAGCTTTAGTTTATTTTCATAAAACCCTACGTTTCTTGTTCTCTAAGAAACGTATTCTTTTCTTTTCTTTATTATTTAAGAATAGTTATTATTACTTAAATAATATTTACATAACAAAGAATCAAATATAATATAATCACATTGATATATTTATATATATATTCATAATTCTTTCGTTTTCTTTTCTTTGTTATATTTTTCTTTTATTTTATCGAGGTATCGAGTATAACCTCGACTTAGGGTTTTAAGCCTTTCATATTATTTTATTATTATTTTATTCGGGCATTATGCCTACCTTAGCTTGGCTTACACAAACCCCAAATACTCGAGCATCACCTCAACACTGTTTCACCTACTTTAACTTCTTGCTCAACTCTTTTTTCTCGTCACTCTTCCCTTCGCACACAAATCGATGAACACCAATACTTCACCACTTGTCGGCACGCTTTACGAGAAATGACATCGGGTATGAAAATCTCCTTCTTGGTTGGTACGTTGGTGGAATGTGGCACAAACTACGAGGAAACGACACGATAATCGAGGCACGGATTTCGAAGTAGGTCGATAATATGAAACTTGGGACTTAGAGAGATGTAAGAGAGAGAATGGAAAGCTGAATTGAGGTGTGAAGAATGAAGATCCCGGACTTGCTATTTATAATCAAAGTCAGGAGGCCCATCGCGATACGCAATGGCCTTTTGGCCGAGCCCGTCGAGTATCGCGACGTAGGCTCTCTGAGTCACCACGTAGCCTTGCCACGTGGCAGGCGTTGCGCCACGTGGCGGACGTGCTGCCACGTGGTGACCCGTGGCGACCGTTGTGCCATGTGTTGACACGTGGCACGCCACGTGCTCAGTGTGTCAGACAACCCATCGCGATACGCGATGGGTCTTTCTTCTAATCCATCGCGTATCGCGATGGGTCAGGGAATCAGATTTTTCATTTTAACCCTAAGGTTTGAAATTTGACAGTTTTGGTGCCTAGACTTAGGAAACTTGACGTTTTGAACCCGAAACTTTCACGATGTTACACTAATCGAATCGAATGGTGATTCTATTAGATTAGACAATCAATTTGATTCGATTAGAACTCTCAATTCGATTAGAGTTTCCTTATTAGAATAACAGCTTGTTCAAAACTTTTCTAATCGAATGATGATTCGATTACATTGTCCTTAAAATGTTTTTCTGAAGCTTTTTTTTTTCTAATCAAATGGACATTCGATCCATTGGTACTTGGAAGATTCTATACAAATTAACTGTCTAATCGAATGGGCATTCGAACACATTGTCCTTGACATATCTTCAGAGTTGATGTTCTAATCAAATAGCCATTCGATTACAATTTTCTTTGAGTTCTAATCGAGTCTCAATTCGATTACTCAGTCCTTGATATTTTCCCAACTCAGCTATTTCTAATCGAATACTCATTCGATAACTTTTCCCTTATCATTCGATTACAATATTCAAAATTTTAATTCATCCACACACCAAACCCTTGATACTTTTATCGGTTCAAGAACACCCTATATGAACTTCTGGGTATCCAAAACTCATATTCAAACCCCTTTTCTGGGTTCATTAACCCCAAATAGAACCGATAAATCCTAAAAACTCAATATCTGTACAAAACTTGACAAAAAACTCAATTAAATCAAAACACAAGGTTCTAATGACATCAAGAACAAGAATATAACATTAAATATGACAAAGAACAACAGATAAAGACCCAATCGGGTATGAACAGTTCCGTTAGAAACTGTTCATACGCCCAGAGCGATAATCAATATGAAAGCATAAACATAGTATACCACGGGAGACGGATTCATGTTGATTTGATGATTTAAGCGTGATTATGAGCAGGTTTGATGATTTAAAAAAGTCTGGATATGGGTTCTTGTTATGGCGGTGGTAGGCGGTGGAGTTTGAGAGAAAAAGGTAGAGAGAGAAGAAGTGTGGATAAGGTTTTGAGTGAATAAAATGAAAGATATTTTGAATTGACTTATTTATAGGGTCAGCCTATCTCGCGATAGGATCAAAACATCTCGAGTTATACACGATTTTACACTCTCAACCCCCGAACTCTGAATATATTTACAAATTTAAACCCGCAAAATATTTACCCACTGAATCCAAACACTTTAAATATATACAAGATATATTTTTGTGGGCCAACACTTAACAGACATTGCAAAGAGGACCTTGTTGTTAAAATATTAGCCTTTAGAAAGCAAACATAAAATAAAACTGAAAATAAAAGTAAAATTTAAAATAAAAAATAAAATTAAAAGATAGTACATACTAAACCAGGTTTTAAGATGTAAACAAATACAAAAGAAAAACTTAAAAGTAAAATGAATTTGAAGTAAAGATGAAATTAATATTATATTAATTACATTAATTTTAAAGTTAATTAATTTACATAATATAAGAGATACACGTTTTTGGTAAGAAAGATCTCGACATGGAATCACATGTCTATAACGTCCTAGATTGCACTTTTATTTGGATATTATTATGCCAAGAACTCAAAGTCGATTGTAGATATATTTTGTCCACTTTAAATTTAACAAGTATTTTGACGTCAATGAGATATGTTAAGGTATTAATTAGGTACTATACATATGTGGTCCCCTGTTAATGCGACGTTTTGCAGACTCCATCATACGTCGGACATTGTTTGTGTTTATCAGTAACACCCCGAATTGACTCCAACCCCCTAATGATTGATCAAAACATTTTAAACTTATTTAAATATCTTTGCAAACTTTCTTTAAAACAATTTTAAAGGTTGAACCATGGACTTACTAGTCATACGGACTTACATGCCTTCATATATAGTGTTTAGGAGTTACTTGTTTGCCTCACGTTACGTGGTTCTAATATACCCCTTATTGTTTAACAATTTATCACAAATTTGTTGTTGATTTTAAATACTTTTTTTGAGCATTTTGCAGTTTTTCTGCTTTAAAAATTTTTTATTTTCAATATTTGAATCTAAGGCAAGAATAATTTTATGGTGATCAATCACTAACGGGCTCGTGTATGACTGGCTATTAACATTTGTCCTTCATTGATATGACTTATTTGGAGTCGGTGACCGCTTCACAAAAGTGTAACCACTAGCATAGGCAGAAATTTAGGTTTATATCACTATGACACTTACTCATTTGTCAAGCCTATCTACACATTAAGCAATAATCTTATTGGCTTTTGATATACTCTTTTCATGTGCTAGGATCATTAAAGACAATTTCTTATCATTTTCCAAAGGTCGGATCAATTTCTCAAAATTTTATAATTTTTTATATTATCCGACTCCCTCTAAGTGAGAGAATATACTGTAGAAACTTTTTATGGTTTTCTTAATAAAGTATAAAATATTTTTGGCAAGTCAAATTACTCATTTTTGTTTTTCTTAAACAAACTAAAAAATCTTTTTGGTGAGTTAAACTTAACTCATTTTCTTCCTCTAAAATTGTGAAATATTTAAAAAATATTTACAATTAAAAAAATAAAGCTAAAGTAAAATAAGATGAAATAGGATAAAGTAAAAATAAAATAAAAAATAAAAAATAAAAAATTACAAAAATTACGAAAAAATAATAAAAAAAATAAGAATAAAATAGAAAAAAAATAAGTGAAATAAAATAAAAATAAATAAAACAAAATCATAATTAATTAATTTTGAACAAACGAGATAATTCCCAATGACTCAACAAGATACAAAAATCGGGCAAGATCAAAGGCTTTTGTAAACAGGTCTTCAAAGTTGTAATCAGTGTGGACCCTTTCAATAGTGACAAGTTTCCGGTCATAACAATCACGAATGAAATACATTCGGATGTCCATATGTTTTGTCTTTGAGTGTTGGACCGCGTTTTTGACAATACAAACTGATACCTCATTATCACACTTAATGGGGGTGTTAAAGAAATTAAAACCATAATCCAGCAGCTGATGCTGAATCCATATCACTTGTGAACAACAAGCAGAGGCAGCAATGTATTTTGCTTCAGTAGTGGAGGTAGACATGGTGACTTGCTTCTTGCATTGCCAAAAATCAACCTATCACCCAAGAACACATCCACCTGATGTTGACTTTTTATCAAGATTGCATTCCCCATAATCACTATCGTTGTAAGCATGCAATACCATAGGGGAGTCTTTGGGATCCCAAAGATCTAAGCAAGGATTTCCCTTTAGATATCGAAAAATTCGCTTTACAACAATTATGCGGGATTCTTTTGGATTACACTGATATCTGTCACACTGACAGACATGGAACATGATGTCTAGCCTACTGGCAATGAGATGCATCAGGGAGCCGATCATGGATCTGTAAAGATGTTGATCAACTGAGTTCTTGATGGATCTGGAGCAAGGACAGGTTTAGTAGCAATCGGAGTGAGGAAGAGAGTGGAATCCTTGAAACCAAAGTTCTGGACGATGTAACGAACACACTTTTGTTCAACTTGAAGACCCAAAATGAAAGTCATCTCTCCAAATGAGCTCATCTCAAACTTTGCATGACCTCGAAAAACTCTCTACACAGTTTATCAGATGTAAATCCATAGATAATATCATCAACATACACTTGGACCAGAATCTGATCACCCTTCACCTTCTTTATAGAGAGCATTTGATTGATAACTCCTCTTCTATAGCCATTCTTTAACGAGGTGCCTAGTGAAGGCCATGAATAGCTTTATCAAGAGGGTAAACGTAGTTCGGACGATCAGGATCCTCAAAACCTGGTGGTTGCTTCACATAGATCTCTTCCTTCACCTTTCTATACAAGAAAGCGGTATTCACATCCATTTGATACACTTTGAAATTCATGTAAGAGGCATAGGCCAGAAAGAGATGGATTGCCTCGAGCCTAGCCACAGGTGCATAAGTTTCATCATAATCAAGGCCTTCACGTTAAGAGAAACATTGCACAAACAATCTTGCTTTGTTTATAATAATCACCCTTGTATCATCTTTCTTGCTTCTAAATACCCACTTCGTCCCAATAGGTCACTTATTCTCTGGCATTTTAACCATCCTCAAAACATGAAGCTTCTTAAACTGCAACAACTCATCTTGCATAGCTTCAACCCACGAGTTTTCCTTTAAGACCACTCTGTAGTCCTTTTGCTCAACCTGTGAAATACGAAAAGCAAAAAGACATCTGTTAATAGTACCGGATTTTCTCCTTGTTTGGATACCAGCAGATGGAGAACCGATGATTTTCTATGTGGGGTGATTTCGATGAATGGGCAACTGAGGAATATCGTCAACAGAGCTAACAGGCTCTGCTTGAATATTAACAGACAAGTTCTCTATGGGTTGAAAGATGCAAGAAGCATTTTCAAGAACATCAGTGATTGATTGAATAGAGTCAGGTTGATCAAATCAATTCTCTTGTGCCATTTGTTCTTCCCATAGACTTTCACCATAAGGAAAAACAATCACATCGATGGGAGTTGATGCAGTATTGCTAGAGTCACCAGCAGCAGGATCTTCGGTTGTAGGAGCAGCTTGAACAGTTTCTTCTTGAGAGGGAGGTGTGGCAACATATTCTACCACGCTTGGAGCTACTTGAATGTCTTCCACAGGATCAGCGGTGTTGTTCCACATTGTCTGCAGACTGAAAGGAGTCATCTGAATCAGTATCGGATACATCTTCAACTTCTATCATCTCGGTTGAATCAGCAGTTTGAGGAGCAGGATTGGCAATAACTTGATTATTTTCTGGCAGGGGATCGGCTGGTGGTGCACCGGGTGGCACTATTCTGTTGGAAGGCTCAGCAGGTAGACTCACTTCAGACAAACTATGGATAATGGATTGCATCAATAGAGGCTCGGGTAAAGAAGATGGAACTTGAGTGTTTGCAGGTGTTGGAGTGTACATGCCACGAAACTGTTTGAACATGTTGTCATAATCAAACAACCAATCTGGTCCCGTGTGTGCATTAGTGACATTAAGCTCTCGCCAGTGAATATTAAATGATTCCACAATCAGCTTGGTCTTCTTATTATAGACACGATAAGCGATTTTGTTAGCAGCATAACCAATAAAGTAACACTCATCTGCCTTTTTAGCAAATTTTGGATCATGCTGAGCACCGGTATGGAGCAGGGTGCAGGGACATCCAAAGGTCTTAAAATAGTTGACTGGCGGCTTTGTCTTGTAGTAGAATTCATATGGAGTCTTCTTCAAGCGCTTATTCATCATCACACGGTTCTGAATGAAACAAGCAACATTGATTGCTTTGCCCCAGAAGAACAAATGAAGCTTGGAGTCTGACAACATTGTTCGAGAAGCTTCAATCAGTGTTCGGTTTCGACGTTCAACTACACCATTTTGTTGTGGGGTGTAAGGTGCACTGAAGTGGCGTTCTATTCCATTTGAACTGCAAAAGTCATTCACAGCTTAGTTGCAAAACTCGGTTCCGTTGTTGCTTTTTATGCCTTTTACCTTCATGTCTATTTGCCTCTCCACTAATGTGATGAACTTGATCAGAAACTAAGCGGTTTCATCCTTGTGTACTAAAAGAAATGTCCAGCTAAAACGAGAAAATTCATCAGTGATCACAAGACAATGGCCTTTTCGGCCGATTTCCAGTGGATGGATAGGGCCAAAAAAATCCATGTGTAACAGCTGAAGAATGGAATCTATGGAGTTAATCGTCTTGGGTTTGTGAGGAAGTTTGTGTTGCTTGCATTTAGAACACGAAATACATATTCTAATGCAAGAGAAAGATTTAACAGGCAATCCCATCACATTCTCACCTTTGACAAATTTGTTTAAGTGTTTGAAATTTACATGGCCAAGACGTTTATGCCATAGAGATGAGTCGTTCTCTGAGGCCTTAGATATTAAACATGAATCGATCCTACGTGAGTAAGAGCTATTTATATCCAATATATAAGCATCATTATGCCTCGAAGTAGGGCTGACAATTCGTGTCTTAACAGGTTTAACAGGTAAGAGGCGACGCGCGTAACAAAAATATCAAACTTGAATACGACTCGTTTAACTACTTTATATGTCATGACTATAAGACAGTTTTATGTTTTGTGTACCAATAAGGGATAATGAGGGAGTTTAGCCTACTAATTTCAATTATTTAAGAAAATAAAAAATTCACATACCGCACTTTTTTGATTAATAGGTCTTATCCTGTCTTTAACAGGTACCCAATTGCCAGCCCTACCTCGAAGTACGCATTAATATCCATTCTTCTGGGACTTTGAAACAAGGTTTGAGAATCAATCATTCTTTCTCAGTGAATAAAGTAGAGTAGTGTCGATCATAGATTTGTGAGACACTAAGCAGATTGTGATTAAGTTATTCCACCAAATTGACATCATCAAACGTCAGGATCCCATTTGACACTCTTCCACGTTTTGTGATGTTACCTCCCACATCTCCGGTGAAAGAAACGTGTCCACCATTAAACGGTTTAATGTTGAATAGTAAGGACTCGTCTCCCGTCATATGTTGGGTGCAGCCACTGTCTAGGTACCAAATACTATTGACAGACCTTATTGACTAACCCTACACATGTTAGCAAACTAATTAGACATGGGTTCCCGAGACTTAGTTGTCTCGGGAAGGTTTACCACACAGTTACCATCTTTCATAGTTGTGTCATCAATTATGAAGTTTTGGGATGTGTTAGAATCAGAAGAACAATCGTTAGGAATCCATGCACGTGCTGGTTTCCTGATTTTGGAAGATTTTCTAGACTATCTTCTTCTGGGTTTTAAAACAAAATCCTCAGATTTTTCAATCTTTGGATTCATTTTCTGATTTCTTTTTGATGAATTCCTTGACTTTTCAGTCTTAGAATTCCTTTTTCTCTCTCCTGTTTGGTTATCCAAAAAGGTGGTTTACTGGTTTTCTAATTTCTGGACCTCACGCCCATTTCACTGGCAGAACTATCAGATCGATCATTTCTTGTTCTTGAGCTTGGTGTAGATCTAGAACGGAATTGATTAAACCGACTGTTCATTTCATGTTGCTTTTTATGCCAAGTTCTTGCTATTTCTTGCAAGGTGAGATGGGTTACCACAAACATAATAAAGCCTTTTACTGTTATCCCTATAGAACTCGTCAGAACTATGATACATAGGCTTTGCTGAATAAGGTGATGCTTGGAAAGGAACAAACAAATTATCTGATTTATAACCCCTATCATCAAAAACATTTGAGTAAAATGAATTGATATAATATTGTTGATGACTCACATAGTAGCTATTATCAAATTGATTGTATATTCGAGGATGATAAAGTTGACTTGTTGATTGGAAAAAAATTGTTTTTAAGTGGCGGTACATATTTACTTGAGGTACTTGGTTTTTTGTTTTCAAAATAATTTTCTTTAACTTTATCTCCCTCTAATTTACAGTTTCTTGATGAACAACTAGGTTTGTTAGTCTCAATAGACACCTTTTCTTGCACATTTCTATTATACACAATCTCATAAAAAACCGTTTCACAATCACTATCGGAAGTGGAAACATCATTTTCATTCATATTATTAAAAGAAGTGCCAAGATCAACACTCTTACAAGATACATGATTGTCAAAACATTTTTCAAAGTGTTATTATTACAGACCGGGTTATCAATTGCTGATTTTTGATTCACACATAAATCAAAAAGTGAATTTAAAATCCGTTTTTCTCCAAAACCTTTGTTCTTTCCACACAATCACTTTCTTCTACACGACTTGCCGAAGAAGATGAACTACCATTAGGACTAATTGATGGAAGAATTGGATCAACAGTCTTTGGAACAGCAGAAAACAAGTGTCTTTGGTTTTGGCACATGACCAATACCATAGAACATTTCATCCTCGGGTAGGGTATTGAAACTAAAGTGAGGAGGACTGGTATAGTTATTATTAAAAGGAGGTGGGACAGCGGTATGATCATAACCTATTCCAGTCTTTACTTTCACCCCAATCTGTATCCCAGTTATTCCATTAAGCTTATCGGAAGCTAACTCAATTTTTTCAATGACTATTTTTCTTTGGGCTAAATCTAGCTCTAATTTAGCAATTTTAGCATTTAGTTCAACAACACGTCTTTCATGATGTTCAGCTAGTTTTTCAGCTTGGAAAAGTTTTTCATTAAAAGTTTAGCCATATCTTTATTATGAGTTTTAATCCTAGTGGCATAAATCTTTTTTGTTTTCCTTAGATCATCATTTTGGCATATAAGGCTAAGATTTTCATCTATAATGGCAGCATTATGAGTTCTTTAGTGCATAACTTTATCGTTACAAGCTTGTGAGCAAAGTTTGTGTACCTCGGGAATGACAGAGGTAGGTACCGGTGCTCCAGCAACAGGGCTTGATAAGTAAAGGCCATTCTAGCAAAGGTCAGGGGATTCTTTAGCTCTTCAAATTGGTTATCCTCCCAATCCGGTTGAGTAGCTTTAGCTGTTCTTGTAATCATGGCCTTTGAGCTCGACTCGAAGTTTCCCTTGGATGAGCTTCCTTAACTAATTCTTAGGATTCTTGACTTCGGGGAGTAATTTGGAATGGGCCTCTTGTCATGTCTTCTAGCACCCTCATTGTCATACATCTCGGTGATCTTGATGTCATTAATAGCCATTAGTGGATTGGTGTGTTCCCTTGCAAAGTGATCTGATTCATTGCAGTTTTAGCATCGCAGCTTGTCTTTTTTAAACCCAATATTCTTCCTATCAGAATCTTTAAAACTGTTCTTCCTATACGTTTTCATGAAGTTGGAAGCTCTGTGAACAGCCATGGCCATCTGATACTTGATGTCCATTTTCTTGAGATCCTTCTTGTTGATCTCGGGAAGATCTCCTTGCTCAAAGGAAGGAGGAAACAGTTTTCCTTACAACAACTCTTCATGGCTTGCCATAAAGGCATGAAACAGTGTCACGTTTGAATCATTGGTTGAATGGTTTGAGGGGAAGAGTGAGCTTGATTTCTTGTTGATGTCTTGATCCCATGAGCCTTTAATGCTTGTGCAACGGCTTTGTCAACTGCATTTTGAAAGGAACTTGAGCTTGATGGTGCTTGAGGTGTGGCAGTAGTCTTGAGGGCAGAATTAGCAGTGTGAGCTGCAGGGTGTGCTTGACTTAGAAATGTTGTGCTTACACCTGATCTAGTAGCTACACCAACTTGAGTGAGAGAACTAATATGATTACCCATCCTTAATTTTTCATCCATCTCAAATGACTTAATGGAAGTCAAGTCAGCAAGGGTGGTAATTTGCAGATTAGTAGTTCTCTTGATTGTGATCACACTAGTATTCTAGGCATATGGAATGGAGTTAAGCAACTTGTCATTGATTTCAATTTGATCATAATCAATTCCAGCACTCTTTATTTTGGTAATCAATGTTTCAAATCAATGCATGAGGTTGGCAACTGATTCCCCTTGTGCATGGTTGAACATGTTGAATTCTCCTTTCAACATTCCTTTCTTGTTGTTCTGCGTCTCAATGTTTCCTTCAAATTTTCTTAGCAGAGCATCCCAAAGTCCTTTAGCTGTAGTGTGGTCTCTCAAAGTTTGTGCAATTACACGTGAGAGGCAAACACTAAGAACACCAAAGGTCTTTTGATCATCATTAAGATATTTCTTATCATCATCATCATAAGAAGTCACGGGCTTAGGAACTTGGCCATTAGGAGTGGTATTTGTGGGAGTATATGGACCTTTCTCAATGGGTCTAAGAAGATTATAATAAAGAATCCTAATGTAGTTCTTAAACCGCCACTTGAATTCCTCAAAGTGATTATCCTAATTCATCAACTTTGGAGGCTTATTAGTAGTTCATGCCTCGTTCTCAAAGATGATGTAATTTCTTACAGCTTCATTCCTAACTTCCTCATTTGGATTTGCCATTGCTTAAACAACTTTAAGTTCAAACACAACCACAATAGATTCTTCCCAAAACACAAGTATGGAGTAATCTAATCGAATGCAATGTATTCGAATGCAAGCTAATCGAATGGATAGTAACTTATGAGAAAATGACTAAGTATGAAGTAATCGAAAGGTTTCTCAATCTAATCGAATGAATGAATCTAATCGAATTAGATTATAATCTAATCGATGGGCCTAATATAAATGATGATTCGATTCGATTAGGTTGTGATTTGATTAGAATGTAATCTGGACTCGATTCTATTAGAACACTTTGGGATTCGATTAGATTAAGCAGAATTGATTCGATTCGATAAACTTGTATTCGATTAGATTACAACTTGGACTCGATTCGGATAAGATTAGATTCGAATACAAGCTGGTTCGATTCGATTGAAGACTATACTTGTGGAAAGTATAAAAGGTACTTTCTTCCACCTTTTCCAAGATTTCCTTTTTGAGGATGTCACTTAAATCAACTTGACCCTTTATGGTTCTAAGAAATATCCATATTTTAACACTTTTAAACATCAAAACTTGAAATATTTAAGCACTTTAACACTTGAATCTACACAAATTAACACACAAAATTTAAACCCGAAGCTTGAGCACACATATTATGCACCTTTGAACACCTTTTGTGGCTAGAACAACCCGTAACCCAGAAAACTCTTGAAAATCCGTCTTCAACTCAAACAAGATCAAAATCTAAGGTTGTGACCCAAGATCTACAACTAGTAGAGCCCGAAAGCTCTGGTACCAATTGTAGATCCGGATCTAACAACACTATAACTAATCTACTTGGATCAACCTCTACACTAGCTAGCGGAAATCACTAGTGAGGACCGAGAAATCAGATCTTGTTTGGTTAAGTTATTGTCGTGAAGGAGGAGAGGGTAGAGAGATTTTTAGAGTTGTAAAAAGATAAGATTTAAAAAATGTTATGTATGCATGAGATACACACACTATTGTGTTCTCATCCACCATAAATCTATTATTTCAGCCCATTGGGCTTCATTACAAATGGCCTTCGGCCCAAACATATATACAAACATAAGTCCAACAAGTTAACAAACACAAAAGATACATATCAAACAAATACGAAAGACTAATACAAAAATGTGCCTAATAAACATTGAGCATGGGGAAGCGTGATATGACCGTCAGGCATGAGTTAAAACAAGAAAAAAGTTTTTATTTTGTTTTCTATCTATATAAACCCCACCACAGCTTTAAAAAGTACCAACACTCTCAATTCTCTCTACACTTCTTAAAAATATATTTCATATTACTCATCTAAGTTTTTTAAAAAGTATGAATCAATGGGGTGGGTTTTACCGACCGAAAATGCCTTTTGGTCAAGATGAAGACAACGTGTTTGGCGCCACCGATATGAAGCAAAAATTGATTCAAATGGCACCAGCGTCTCCCAACATTTTTGTTCCGGAGACACAAGAGGTTCGTATAGAGGCCTCCAAGGGCAAACGAGCCCCAAAAATAAAGAACCAAGAAGGAGCGGAGGCTTGAGCCGAGCGGCGAGGAAGTCATTCCCAAAAGAAAAACAACTCTTTGGACAAAAGAGGAGAAAAAGGCTTTGTGTCATGCTTGGGTAGAAATATCTGAAGATCGACAAGCCGGTATTATTTTTATCTTTTTTTTTTGTTTCGTATAAAAATTTAAAAATATGTTGAAAGTTATTTTTATTTAATTGTAGCGGACTATCAAAAGCACCGTATATTTTGGGGAAAAGTGCGAGGGTTGTTATATAGGATGGCGCGAAGTACGGACCGTACCGACGATACGATATCGAGAAGATGATCCGAAACTCGCAAATTTGTCGGACTTTTTACAAAGTTACATAACAGAAACAGTCTTCGAATGCGACCGATCGGGAGCGGTGATCTTCAAGTCTACAAATTCACATGCGACGAATAAAAAGCCGAAGTGTTCAACAAGTATGGGACGGTAAAAACATGGGACGAGGATGACTTGTGGCAAATCTTCAAGTCTTGCTCGAAATGGGTCGAGTTAGTTACACTAGACCTTGATGGTGGCTCAATGCCAAAGCGTATAAAAACTACTTCGTTTTGTGCATATGTCTCATCTAGTAGCTCGAATGCTCATGTAGGGATCGGCATAAACGTGTTCGGGCAAGAATATCAACCACAAGTCCTACGTCGACCACTAGGAAGGGACCGGGGAAAAATATCAACCACAAGTACCGAGGTCGATCCGGAATTTGTCGAAGGCGTACACAAAATAGCGACTAGTATCGAGGCGGCGACCAGGGTGAAAGTTTCAAAATACAGATTTAGGAAGTTAGACTTTCTTACCAAGGGATATAGCAACCTCGACCCCATGCGTCGAGAGGTATTTGAACATGAAAAAGCGCTTGTTCTTGAGGATATCAAAGTAGATCAAGAACAAAGGCGAAGAGCAAGAGCCGACGGAGATCGGGAATACATTTGTATTTTTATTCTTAAATTTGTAATATTTATATATTTTTAGAATGTTTATTTTTTTTAATTTGTATTTTTCTTATGTTATTAGGATGTTCAATGTTTTTTTTATTATATAAATTATTTTTTTTAGTTATATTATTATGTTATAGTAAAAAATAAAATATAAGATAATTCACTGAAGTCACCGTTCGCCTGCATCACAATAGACTCACAATGTTTCAGCAGTGGCTTTAGCGAGTGTCTAATCAATATCCAGTCAGCATAGCATGATACAATACTATTGGATAAATTTGAAGTCCTGCATGAACGACAACATAGTCTTAGAATGAACACAGCACATGTGATGAAGTTGAACTTTATTAGGCAAAGCATGTCGAAAGAAATTTAATTTAAGTGCATATTGCGGGAGTGTCAAACCTAAGTTCAGGTTTTAAATTCTTTTATTTTATAGTATAAGTTAAATGTGAGTTTAATACGTAACTACTTTTTAATAGAAAAATCATAAATGTTATATAAGTACATGCACTTAACATACGTAATAAAATTAATATGCTAAACGTGAAAATTAAGTAGAATATTTATATATATAAGTAAAGTAATTATGTGATTACATCATAGAGTAATTATCATAAAGTAATTACATAATTACATTAATTGTATATATAATTACTCTACTTGATTATCACGTTTAGCACGTTAATTTCATTTGTATTTGATCTAAACCTTCTGCACTTATATGTATCGTTTTGTTAGATATAGTGATCAAAGACAGTTAGACTAAGTGTGGTGGGGTGATTAAGGGCAAAATTGTAGCGGGGTATGTATTTGCCGTCAGGTTGAGTCGCAAAATAATAATATTTTATTACTATTGGGACGATTTTAGGCTACAAACCAATACACCCTAAAAGAAAATCATCCCCTCTGCTAACGCCACCTGTCGAAAATCATCCCAATATAATCATTCCACTACACATGACCTTATACAATCAACTTGTTTATTATAGTTAAGACAGTATTAAATAAATTTATATTTAAAATTTTTTTCTATTTATTTTTATTCTTAAATAACTTTGTGTCGGTTGATTCTAACCTTTTCCGGATTATACAAATCTGCCGCCCGAAGACTTGTTTGGAGCAACCAGACGCATGTGATCTCATTGCCACCACCGTCCACTTCTATCCCATATTCCCATTGAAAAGGATCTTTTTGGGTCATCAACCTTTAACTTTATAATTTATAAATTCGTTTATTAGTGCGCGCGAACACATGCACATATGTATCCCATTCATGTATCATAGATTCATATATATACTTTATACAATTCTATCAATTAAAAGGAATAATTTCATAGAATAGTAATTAAATTTTAAAAAATTTCTAATTAGGTTAACTAACTTTAAAAATTTATCAATTAAGTCAATTAAATTTCATATTTTATTAAATTAAAGGTTTTAACATGTTTTTTAATCTGTTTCTTTTTTGTTTCACATAACAAATCTTTTTATCTTTTTTTTTATGTTAAAATTGAGTGACGATTTGAATTTTATTTTTTATTTTTAAATTTTAATGTAATTAATGTTTTTTAATTTTTTTAAAATTTAACTACATATATTGTAAATTCCGACCCCCCCTCTTATCCACTTTCTTGACGCACAAAGAAATCGGTGAGACTCGATTTAAAGATTTAGTGATCCGATTTATGGAAAAATTGTATAAGTGACCTAATTTGAACACTTTTAAAACTTGGTTACTATTTTATGAGATATTCCCCAATAAAGCTCATACATATCTTTCTATGAATATCTTTCTATGATTGCTCCTCGGCTCCTCCTGAAAAATCCTAAAAAGTAGTATTTTTATAAATGGTTTACACATACCCGTGTTCTGTTAATCATATACCTAATCTATTATCTATATTATTCATTGAGAGATTCAAACCTTTACCTCCAAGAAAGAGACATCATGTTACACACCTTAGAGAATTCTCATGCAATCCACTTTATTATGTAAGAGATGTTTTTTAAAATTTAAAGAGTGATTTAGGATGTTGTGAGTGGACCGTTTTTATAATTTAGAAAACACAATGATTTTTTTATGTATTTGAAAATCTACTGATTATCTTTTATAATTTTTTAATATATTTTATAAGTGATTGCGAGTGAAGGAAAGAGAAGTGAATTATAAATGTATAAAAAATATAATTTAATTAAAAATAAGAGACAAAATATACTGTATTTTAATATAATTTAGAATTAAGATAGAATGAGAATGAAAATGAGAATGAAAATGCTCTTAGTTCATAGGACAAAAACCTTTAATTTCAAGTGATATAGAGTTAGAGCCGGTCAATAGTTAAAAAAAAAAAAAGAAAAGGAAAATAAAGTTAAGAGAATTTTGGTTCAAAAGTTTTCGGTAGAAAAAAAAGTGAGAACTTAGATTCAAAACTTATACGTGGGCCCATTTAATTTTCCTTTTAAGTTGTCACAGAGGGCTTTGAACATTCAAAACTAATTCTTCAATTTTTGTGATTAAGTTTTTATAATGTAGAAATTGGTTTAAGATGTTGAGTGAAGAAAAGAGAAATGTTATGATTCTTTTGTATATTTAAAAAGTTATTATAGCATTCTATAAACTTTTTAATAATTTTTTAAAGTGGTTATGATTAGAGGAGAGAGAAAATGTAATGATAAAATTATAAAAAAATATTATTTAATTGAACATAAATAG
This sequence comes from Bidens hawaiensis, assembly GCF_021521415.1. NCBI lineage: Eukaryota > Viridiplantae > Streptophyta > Magnoliopsida > Asterales > Asteraceae > Bidens > Bidens hawaiensis. The sequence goes on along the minus strand of NW_027491020.1, from coordinate 7,201,853 downwards.
AAAATAAAATGATTTTAGTGTAATTTTGGATTTAGGGATAGATGATTGAATGTGAATGCTCTTAGACCATATGTTATAGTAACGTTTTGGAGCGCATAGCGCCCCCATCGCTCCCGTAACATCGTCCTCGTGGCGCCATAGGGTATTTCTTTGTCTCCTGCGCTATGTAGAAAATGCCCTGGATCACTTGAATAAAACAACTTACCTTGACCATTCCAATTATTTGTGGCTAGAAACCGAAAAGATGAGATTAGAAAGAACAAAAAGATAAAGCTGGAGATTTTTTTTGGAGAGACCGTAACCCTACAAATGGTTTAATGGAGAATAAGAGAAGTTAACTAACCTAAATTAGGCTTTAAAAAAATATACTAAGCTCAACCCATTTAGCATCTATGTTTTGTAAAGTATTATAATTTTTTAAATTAATTGTGTACCTCTTGAAATATTTTAATGTAGTGTTTTAATTTTAATGGAATTTTATTTAATAAAATTTTATTTGTTTTATAATTTTTAAAAATTAAAATAAATAATTATGAGGTAATGATTGTAATGAGCTTCATCCACCACACCTCTTTTAACCCCATGGTGACGTGATGTCACATGGCGCAAAACACCCTTCATCCATTACACATGGTCTTAGACCATGCATAATCAAAATGGTACACCACTAAGCATTTTTCGCCATGTAGCGTTTGGTCAGTATTTCAACATTTTGCAAATAAAAAATAATAATAAATAAAAATAAAAAAAGATGCAATCAAAACTTTTCTCAAAACTCTTGCCGAACTCTCCATGAAAGCAATTGGGTCTCACAGTTGATTGAGATTTACACACATTGCTTTTCCTTAGGCTCGTAAGCCTTGGTGGCAAGAATTCGGAGAACAAGTGTGTCCCCCCTTACATTGATTACATTGTCACACGAATCATCCTCAATGAGAGAGGAGTAAAAATGGTGGGAATTCTTAAAGAATTTCCAAAGTTAAAATAACATCTAGGGTTTTAAAAATTGATTTTATGAGAGGCAAATCCTCGGAGTTGTGTGTGCTTTTGTGTACAAGAATAATATCAAATCATTGCATAATATTTAAGCTAATGCAATCAATAATATAACTCAGTGTGTAAACACGTAAAGATATATCACGTATAGGGACCCTAAGCACGCTACTAGGTTGCTAAATCTAACCACTTATCTTATAGCATTCGACTCAGATACTAATCTGTCACACTCCGACCAAAGGCGGTGAAACATGTCGGGGCCAGTAGCTTAAAAGACACTAATTAAAGAGACATTAATTATTTAACTTCATTAACATTAAACAAGTACACAAATTCTAAAAAAACAAAGCAAATACATTGTATTTTGAATAAATATGCTAAGGTAAAACTAATATCTTCGATCTTGAACAATATCAATTACTTGTACCTGTAGTATGTATAAAAATAAAGTTTGTCAACACGAATGTCGGTAATAATATATAAGTTTTAGTTATATATATATATAGATAGGTAAATCACAATTCATATGTAATTGGTGAGCATTACAAATCTTATGAAGATGTAAACAACTAAATAGATGTGGACCCGTTCCTATTGATACAAAATCAATATACTTAGGTAAATGCATGATATACTAGATGAGAATAGATGAAGATGAAATACCAACCACCAAACATAAAATAAACATTTAAGCACAATCATAGAGCATACAATAATCACAAATAAACATATATTGAATTGTGTTTTGAATAGATGTGGTAATAAAACACGGGTAAAAGTGAATAAGGTATACATGCTATCCCAGAATATAAAAGATTGAAAAAAGGGTACGTAAATTTAAATGTAAGCGAATTGGCAGTTAAGCGAAATGATCGGTCACACGAGAATTTTCGACAAGTTTGTACTAAATATAAGTGTATAAACGAAATAAATTTTCCAACGTAACCAACCAAATAAGGCATGACATAATGGGTTTATAATGAATTTGGGATCGTTAAAGTATATTTAATATAATAATAAGTGTGTAATGAAATATAATTAATTTAAATATTAATAAAAGTTATATTTGATTTTTTTAATCGAGAAAATGTTTAAATATAAAAAGATGAGGAAACATCAAAGGAAAACAAAATATTTTGTAAGTATAATGAGGTTTGGTCTATTAAACGAGTGAGAATTTATTCATTTAATTTAAAAGATATTTGTTGAATTAATTAACAGAATTAAAGAAAATAATAACTAAGAAAAAGAAAATACTAATAAAAAACAAGGTGTGGGTAGTGGGACTCTTAAAAAGATGATCGATTTCCCTCTGTTACTTGAAATCGATCGATTGCTTTTGTTCCTCGCCTAATTCCGATTCAAATCCACGTAAAAAGTACCTGAAATTAGGGGTGCAAACGAGCCGAGCCCGAGCTCGACCAGGCTCGAGCTCGGCTCGTTTAGAGCTTTATTTTCAAAACTCGAGCTCGACTCGTGAGTAGATTTTCAAGCTCGAGCCAACTCGTATACTATTTATCAATTAGTTTTTATATAATTATAATTATTTTTATATATTTTTTCTATTATAATATTTTATGTATAAAATAATATATATTATTTAGTTATATTGATTTAATTTTTCATAACATTAGATATATTAATTAATAATTATTAGATATATATTTTAAAAAAATTATATAAATGGCAGGCTCATTTAGGCTCGCGAGCTCGATAAGTGAAGCTCGGGCTCGGGCTTGGGCTTGTGCTCATTTATTATACGGGCTTACTTTTAGGCTCAAGCTCGGGCTCGGGCTCGATTAAGCTCGGTTCGATCGAGCTTTTTAACGAGCCGATCTCGAGTAGCTTGCGAGCAGCTCGGCTTGTTTGCACCCCTACCTTAAATGAACACGAAATGAAGGTGACAGGACACTTAGGAATTTCAATATGAACACGAATTCAAAAGAATCAAGAACTGTTTCTGGATACAAATTGCGTTAGGGCTTTGTGTTGAAATGCTTAAGGAAGTGTGAAGGACTTGTCAATTGGAGAGAATGTGAGAATGTGATGATTTTATAACACTAGAGTTCAAGGGGATCCGCGAAAATAAGAAAGCAACTCGGTATAAAATGGGCAATCTTGACTGTCGATTTCCAAATTAAACATTCACGCGTCTGCTAGATAGGATGGGGTTGAACAAATTCCTGATTTTTAGGTTAATTCATGGAATTGATTTAGTGGATTTGGGGATGATGGACGATGGTTGGGAAAGGGTCTGACCAACTTCAAAGATTTGAAGGAAATGCAAAATGGTCCCTCAACAAATGGATAGTTTTTAAAAGTAGCTTGGAAGTTTATTAATGCTTTAATACTATGCCTTGCAGTTTGAAATAATATCAAAATCTGTTAGAGAGCTTTATTTTGCCTGATCATATTTTACCATTTTGAACACACTTGGTGCTCCGTACGATCGCTTGACCACTCATCTAAAACTAAACAGTTTCGAACTCGTGGTTAGAGTCTCGACGTTTGTTGTTCCATATAAAGTGATGAGTATTTGTTGGGTAATTTGAAAAAAATGAAGATGTTGGGAGGATGAGAAGGTTTTTTTTGGTTGTGGTTTAAACAAAATAAAATGGTGTTAAGTTTAACTAAATAGAAGATTTTTGTTTTTTAGTATAGTCGTTTGGGAGTGGGGGTTCCAACGGCTCTTTTTTTGAAAATGTGAGGCATCACAACGTTATGTACACAATATTCACTACAACAATGTCAACCACAACGCCTCCAAATTGTTCCGACTGGGGGGGGGGGGGGGGGCATGCTTCCCGACATTTTGGCATCAAAAAGCCTCCAAATTGTTCCAACTACAGATGGTCTTAGAATCATACACATATGAATTACTAGTTTTTCACCCGGTGCAAGGTTGGTAAAACTTAGACGGTGGTAAAATCAAGCATTGTTGGCCCCAAGCGTTTTGTTTACACAAATTCGGTCGGTTTCGGTTACATGCGTTATTATACCGTCTCCCGTCGCAAAGCACGGGCAAATACGCTAGTAATTATAAAAGCACCTTAAAAGTAAAAAAAACTAAAAAATGAAGAAAAAAAAATAATGAAATAAAAGGGATAAGTTTTGTTAGTGGAAAGACTTAAACTTGGATTGCAAATGTGGAATATGATTCTCTTACCACCAAAGCAAATCTAACTATATTAACAACTTCTATTTTTAATTTATTTAACAAAGAAAAACCAATAAAATAATCAAAAATAAGTAATCAAAAATAAGACCTGTGACACCAAACTTCTCTTCTATACTTATTAGATAATAAATAATAATAAGTAGTATACTAATCATACATACATTCGTTTCCCATTTTCTTTTGTTCTTCTTAAAAAGCACCCACAACGCAGAGGACATGAAACTTGGCCGATTTGTGGAGGGCAATCCTTTGGTAGTGAAAAACGAGGGAGGGTTGTGCATGTGAGCGAGGGCATCGCTCGTGAAGGGTTGTGAGAGTGGGAAAAGAAATCATCCAATCAGAATTCAATTCGTTGGGCTTCATCATCAAATTTAACTAATTACGACGTCATGATATTGCTGATATAAACCAATGAAGATCACTTTCATGATTATTTTCAAATATCCATATCTTAAATCTTACAATACTATTAAAGCAATACAATGATTCACATATCCTTCAACTAGGGTGTCCACCTATACATCCATTAAAGGAAAATATTAAATGCATTAGATCTTCATGTAAGGCCCCGGTCCCCTACATTGGACGTTGGATTTACTCATAAACACAATTCTAAATATCAGAGTTAATTAAAACTTTTCGCGGAATAATAAACTTCAACATATATTTTAAAATCATTCATATCTTGTCTTAACATCCTTCGAATTTCGTCTTTCCAAATAAAACATAGTTAAATAAACATCATAACATTGCCTTTGACATGTCAGTATCTTCATTCCAATGCCATGTGTCTATGTCAAGCGAGCTGCCTCAACCTATTCACATACGTGCATACTAAAAGTCAGCTACGCTGAGTGAGTTCTAGTTAATCAGGCAACATACAATACATACACATACTTACTTATAAATATGTATTCGAAGGTACATATCACATTCTTAACATGTTACCTTTCTTTATACGTACTTTCATTCTTTCTTTCATACAAAATTAACTATTCGTTTTAAAGAGCATTTCGCCCTATAACCTTCGCAGAAATTATTAGGGTCTGCAACTGTTTAACCTTCGCAGAGTTTAGAAGAGTCTGCAACCCTTTAACTTTCGCAGATATTATTAGGGTCTGCAACCCTTTAACCTTCGCAGATTTTATTAGGGTCTGCAACCCTTTAGCCACACATCCATTCCTCCTTTAATCATACATACCTTTTCCTTATATAACATACTTTCGTACATACTCATTTCATTACTTACCTTCATACATACATATTTCATACTAGATATACTACACATTACTTTCCCTGTGGACACGTGCAATATCCGAAGATCGTTCATGCTTCGACAATAATTCATTCATAACATTCATACATATTATCACATTAATCATCATAGCACACACTTACCATTTAAGGTAAGTGTATTAACATTCGCATCGAGTATGCACACAATCCCGAAAACATAACAAGGAAATGGGGCTAGAAACTCACCTGAGCTCGGTTCCTTTCCGCGTTAATGGTAACTCCTCTCTTTAACTGGGCGCGGCTAACTGTATAACAATTACACATATCAATTAACTACTTCTAACTATATCACACAGCTAAGATATGGTAACCCCTAGCTATGGGGGTCCAAGGGCAGCGCCCCTGGCTGCGGGGTCTATGGGCGGTAGCCTCTAGCAGGGCCCAAGGGGTAGAGCCCCTGGCTAGGGTCGAGCTGCCATGTCAGCTTGGAAAAATTTTATTTTCATTAACGGTACTTAACAAAATTTCACTAGAATTCTTAAATTGTTATTTTATTCGTTATGAAAACTTCATTCTGGCTAAGTATCATTCTTCATACCATTTTCTATGACGAATGGTCCCATTCATTATGAAGAATGGCCTGATTTAAGCATAACGAATGACTAAGCCCATTCGTGCTTTCATTGAGACGAATGAAAGGCTCATTCGTTACAGGAGTACGCGAAGGTACCTATAACGAATGGCTCCATTTGTTGTCTCTTATGGCAAAGAATGGATGACGAATGAATTAAGTCATTCGAGACTTTTGTAGGACGAATGAGGGCTCATTCGTTACGCATGCATTCTCATTCTTTATGATTGCCTAACGAATGTCCAGCGATTCATTCAACCATGACGAATGAGCATCGGTCTTATCCAAATCTTTGACTCAGTGGTCAAGGTCAAAATTGATAAGAACAGAAACAACCAAACCTCCCCAGATTTTCAATTAACATTCAAATCATAATGAAACAACGCAAGTTTGGTATCATAGGTCTCGCAAAACTAGCGCCTACAAACCCTAATCTACCAAACATCCAAACATTCGTGTTTAATGGGGTATTCGATTGATGTTTATATACGGTTCTTCATACCATCGATTAACTTATCAAATCTTAATGGATTGCACTGTGAAACCTTCTGTTTGATTCCTTTTTACCATTTTTTAGTAGATCTAAAAATACCAAATGAACCGAGCATAAACGAACAATTTTTTGTTATAAACGTACCTTTAACGAATCAGTTTCACGAACCCAATCTAAGCTTCATGTCAGTTTTGGATTGTTACCACGTTTTAGCACCAACAAGCTCAGGTTTTCACCTTCGGATCTTGGCGCGGGATATAGGAGGTGTTTGTATGTGTTTTTGAAGGTGTAGGCTATGGTGTAGAGATTGATAAAAATGGAAAGGATTAGGGTTTAAGGGGTATTTATACTCCCTTAAGCCCATGGACCTAAGGCCCATTCCATATCTTATTCCATCTTTTAAAGTCCAAGCCTACCCTCTAATAATTTATTTATCTAAACTGATACACGAAACGTTAATAACAGGCGAAATTTCCTTTATTAATATTATCGAAAGTAGGATGTTACAAGTTTTCTCTCCTTAAAGAGGTTTCGTCCTTGAAACCTAACTATTACTTAAACAATCCAAGTTAAAGCCTGCGCATCTCTTCTTCAGCTTCCAAAGTAGCATCTGATCCTTTACGATGCTTTCATATTACATTCACCAAAGGGATAACTTTATGACGAAGCTGCTTCGTCAACTTCAATGTCTACTAATGGAACATGTGACATGTCATCATCTAGGCATTTTCTCAAATGAATAAACGTGAAAGGTAGAGTGAATTCCTTTTAACTCTTCAGGAAATTCAAACCTGTAAGCTACCTCACCAACACGTTCGACGATCCTAAACGGTCATATGTATCTTGGACTTAACTTTCCTCTATTCCTGAAACGAATAATTCCCTTCCAAGGAGAGACCTTGAGCATCACATTGTCACCAACGTCAAACTCAATCAGTCATCGACGCTTATCAACATAGGACTTCTGACGATCTTGAGTAGCTTACATTCTTGCTTTGATCTGATCGAACCTCGAAGAGGTTTCTTGCACAACTTCCAAGCTTCCAATCTCTTTTTGACCAATCTCTCCCCAACATATAGGAGTTCTACAACGTCTATCATACAACATCTTAAACGGCGGCGTACCAATACTCGAATGGTAGCTGTTGTTATACGAGAATTCCGCAAGATGCATATGATCATCCCAACTTTCTCCAAAGTCTAACACACAAGCACATAACATATCCTCAAGGGTTTGGATAGTCCTTTCAGACTGCCAATTTGTCTAAGGATGATACGCCATACTAATGTTCAGTCTCGTTCCCATAGCTTCATGAAACTTCTTCCAAAATCTTAAAGTAAAGCGAGTATCTCTATCAGACACAATCGATAACGGCACTCCATGTTTAGCCACGACCTCTTTTATGAATTACTTGCTAACGTTTCTGACGACATGGCTTCTCGTATAGGCAGAAAGTGAGCACTTTTTGTTAGACGGTCCACAATCACCCAAATGGTATCATGATGTTTAGCTGTATGGGGTAGCTTAGTTATGAAATCCATAGTGATGTGTTCCCATTTCCATTCAGGTATTTCTAACGGCTGTATCTTCCAATAAGGCTTCTAGTGCTACGCTTTGACTTGCAAGCAAGTCAAGCACTTGATAACATAATCTACTACATCATTCTTCATACCTGGCCACCAGTCTTCAGATCTTGATACATCTTGGTGGATCCTGGATGAATCGAATACCTCGACTTGTGAGGTTCATATAAGATTTCCATGACGTGGAATCCACATACGGTCAAACCTAGTCTTCACACCATGAGTGTTCTCCATCAACTCGTCTTGTTGTCTGAAAATTCTCTCCTTCTTCATAAACCTTGTATTTTCCAGCACCTCAGAGATTTCTCCAAAGATTTCTCCAAAGAGATATTAGTTAATAGTCAACTTATAAGACTTCATTGTTTCAACGACTTCTTCATTCATACGGCTTAGCGCGTCAACGACCATATTAGCCTTACCATGATAGTACTTGATATCACAGTCATAGTCCTTTATCAACTCTAACCATCTTCTCTGCCTCATGTTTAACTCTTTCTGCTCGAAGAAGTATTTCAAACTCTTATGATCTGTGTAGATCGTACGCTTACAGATAATGTCTCCATATCTTGAGAGCATGCACTACTGCTGCTAGCTCTAAATCAGGCATCAGATAAGTAATCTCGTGAACTTTCAACTGTCTGGATGCATAAGCTATTACTTTTCATTGTTGCATTAGCACACAACCTAATCCACGATGCGAGGCATCAACACAAACAACCAAATCCTCATCACCATCGGGTAGAGCAAGGATTGGAGCTTGTGTGAGCCTTCTCTTAAATTCCTCAAAAGTTTTCTCTTGAAACTTACCCCAACTGAATACTACTGTCTTTCGGGTCATTCCAGTCAACAGTGCGGCTATCTTGGAGAAGCCCTCAATGAATCTCCTACAATAGCCAGCCAACCCTAGGAAACTTCGTATATTAGTCGGGTTTTGCGAAGTCTTCCAACCCTTAATCTTAGCTGGGTCCACGGTAATCACTTCAGGGTTGATTACGTGACCAAGAAACTGCACTTATCGCAACCAAAATGCGCATTTCGAAAACTTAGCATATAGCTTCTCTTCCTTCAAAACCTCCAATACTTCTATTAGACGTTTAGCATGGCCGGACTCGCTTATTGAATAAATAAATATGTCGTCAATAAAAATGATGACTGAATTGTCTAACATCGGCCGACATACCCTATTCATCATATCCATAAATGCTGCAGGAGCATTCGTTAGACCAAACGACATCACGAGGAACTCGTAGTGTTCATACCGCTTCTGAAACGCTGTCTTAGGGATGTCTGCGTCTTTCACTTTCAGCTGATGATACCCTGATTTAAGGTCTATTCGTGAGAACCAACTGGAACTTTGTAGTTGATCAAATAAATCATCAATCCGTGGCAATGGATATCTGTTATTCACCATAAGCTTGTTCAACTCACGATAGTCTATACACATTCTCATACTTCCATCATTCTTCTTAAAAAACAGCACCGATGCGCCCCATAGGGAAACACTCAGTCTTATAAAAACTTTTTCGAGGAGTTCTTGCAGTTGAGACATCAATTATTTCATCTCAAACGACGCCATGCGGTAAGGTGCTTTCGCGACAGGCTGGGCTCCTGGTATTAGGTCTATCTGGAATTCTACCTCTCGCTCTGGTGGCAACCCCGGAATGTCCTCAGGGAACACTTTTGGATAGTCACGCACAACAGGAACATCTTTCATTTCTTCGTCTCGGCCGTAGCTTTGACAACATACACCAGGTAGGCACCGCACCCTCGCCTTAACAATCCTTCGGCTTTTATCATTGAAATGACTTTAAGCCCCGAAATTTCTTTATCACCATAAACTGTCACTGTACCACCATCAAAGGACTTTAACCTTATTAATCTACTCTTACACACTATCTGAGCCTCAAACTCGAATAGCCAATCCATTCCTAAAACCACATCGAACCCTCCTAAGGTCATAACATACAGGGTAACAAGGAACTCACGTCCCTCTAACTTTATCTTACAATCCTTAACCATTCTCAATATTCTAACTGAGGTCTCACTCGCGGTTTCTACTTTAAAGGTTTCGGGCACACGACAACATTTCATCTTTTCTAACTTACTAAATTTCGTAGCTACAAACCTTCTATTTGCACCTGAATCAAACAATACGGAAGCAGCAATACCATTTACTAGAAACGTACCTATGACAACATCTGGGATCCTCTTGGCCTGCTCCTGAGTCAGCATGAAGGCTCTAGTCCTGGGCCTTGCTCGATCGGCATCTTTCTTTCCGCTTCCTCTAGCTTCAGTACATTCCCTGACCATGTGACCGTTCTTGCCACATCGAAAACATGCTGGTTTCTCACTGGACTCATGAGCGTATTGCCCCATCTTCTCGCACTTATAACAGGCGGTTGTTCGAACCCTGCACTCTCCTCCACACACCTTTTCACATTTGTGAAAAACATTAGTTCCAACACCCCACTTGCATTCACCACCGTGTATTTTACCACATGTCTTGCACGATTTTTTCTCCTACACCTTCTGTCTTTTTTCTTTAGGGTTCCACATATGAGTACTAGGTCGCTTAGCAGGAGCAACCCATTTCTTCTCATTCTTCTCTTCCACCACCACAATATTATCCACCATCAAATCATCATAAACAATCTCTGCGAGTTCTATAGTAGTGTAACATCCCGTTTTCTCGTTTCGGTTAATAAAATAAAGTATGAATTATTAGGAGTCGGGCTTGTGTTGGGTTAAGTAATATAGGTAATGGACTTGGGTTAATAAGAAAAAGAGGAAAAAACCATGGGTTTAAGCCCATGACCCATGATATAAATACCATAATTAACCATTAGTTCATTTATTCTCATCCATTCCATACACCACCCAAAACACACACTTAAGCTCTCTCATATCTCTTTCTCTAAGCCGAAACCAAGAAGAAGAATCGATTCCGACCCGAGGTAATTGGGAGAACCGAGCCCCGGTGCGGAAGCGTGAAAATAATTGTTATTAATCAACGATATGGAGCTCGGGTCTAGGGTTAGGATCGAATCTCGCTCATATTCACTCTTGAACTATGTTTGGACGGATGAGGTGTATTGGGAGAGAGCCTGATTTGATTAACAATCAATAATAGGATAAACAATTGTAATTAAAACACAAACAATATAGAAATGGTAGTTTGAAATATTTGCCGAATGATTCTCATTAAGATGAAACACTCATACATACATTCATACATACAATCGATTAAGATATATCATCCGCCACCAGGAGAGCTCATTCTGGAGGCGGAGACTCTCTCATAGGGATAAAACCCTAAATCTCACACATACACAATACAATCACTCATTCTAGACAAATGAATAAAAACAACTATTTATACTAGTCTAGCATGACTTGGTCTTCAAGCCATCCACCCTTGGTTGAGACCAAAAAAATATATTTTTCACCCACAAATTAATTCGATTCATCGGTCTAAAACATAAGTTCCAACAATCTCCCCCTTAGACCGATGCCATCGAATTTCTTCCATGATCACCTCATAACTCGTTGTCTTTCATTGAAATTTCCCCCCTCACGTTAAGCTTCTCCCATTGTTCATTTCGAATTATCACTCTTATTCCACTTTTAGATATAGTTGTATGGGCATATGAACGAGGCTTTGAACTTCAAAGATCAACTTCAAGTAACAAGGTTATCAGAAAAAGAAATAAACTCAATGTGATCATCAGATAATCTTCAATTCTTCAAATTTATATATTCCCTTGTAAATCATCTTCAAACCATTCCCTGAATTAAGGTAGCATTCAAGTCAACCATAACCCGTTCTTGACTATTCAAGTGACTATTTAATTGGAGGTTAAACTCTACTGATCATTCTTTCAACATTGTTGCTGGAGATGACTCTATCTTCTCATCCGTACTAGGAAATCTGAAAACTTACAAACAATGAAACATCTTTGAAAAACCTTGGATTATTGATCTTGATCAACTTTTCGTTAACTTGAGTCTTTTACTTGATTTGAAGCATACCATTTGCAATGAAATTCAAAGATTTTTACTCCCACAATTTCGTTGCAATTGTCTTTAAAGAACGTGTCTTCAAATCAAGTGTGGGTGTAACAATCTTGATCATCCTTATCAAGATTGCAAGAATCTGAAAACATATTCATATGTTGGTTGACACTAAAAGTGATTAAATCCTTAAGCTTGTGTCAACACTTGTTCTTGTAAAGCTTTTGATGAAGTCCTGAAATTGGATGAGGTTTGAATTCCATAAGCTTGTTGATGATCGGAGAAAAATTACCAAAATACCCCTGGTATATATCTTCCGTAGAGAACAGCTTGGTCAAACGATTAACGGTACCAAAAATCTCAAAAGTTTCTTAAAACTTTGAAATGTTTCACAAACTCTATTTCCTAGCACACAGTTTGCTTGGGATCACTTTCCTAGCACAAAGTGTGCTTGGGAACATTTTCCTAGCACAAAGTGTGCTTGGAAGAACTTTCCTAGCACAAAGTATACTCGGAAGCACTTTCCTAGCACAAAGTGTACCCGAAAAGCAAAACACTTGTGATTTTTCAATTTTTGCACTAGCACAAAGTGTGCTCGGAAGCACTTTCCTAACACAAAGTGTACCCGGAAAGAAAAACAGTTGTGATTTTTTCAATTTTTGCACTAGCACAAAGTGTGCTCGGAAGCACTTTCCTAGCACAAAGTGTGCCCGGAAAGCAAAACACTTGTGATTTTTCAATTTTTACACTATCACATAGTGTGCTCAGAAGCACTTCACTAGCACAAAGTGTCCTTGGGACTTAAAGATAGTTTTCTTGAGAAGACCAAGGATATGCAAAGGGGTTACTCGACACTGGAACTTGATGTGCCCGAGATAAGATGTGCCCGAGATAAAGTGTGCCCGAACCAAAAGTTGTGCTTGGGCAAAACACAAACTGTGCCCGAAGCAACACTTAACCATTATCATTACTCGAGATCAATCTTATACGTTCATTGTGTGCCCAGTACATCAAAAATTCATTTCTGCATCATCAATAACTGATTTGCCCCTGCAGAACCTGCTTGAATATTCACTTTGCATTTGCTACAACAAACAATGATAATATTGCCTTCAGTACCTGTTCATTCTTGACTTGTACCTTCTTCATACCAGTTTGTACCAACGACAACGTTTTCCAACTTACCATATCCTGTTTGTGCAGCACACTTATCAAAATCAATATCGAGCAAAGAAAACCCTAATTCTTTCAGATCGAAAAGTAGTTCCAAAATCTGAAAAGAATCAATGAGTAGTATCCAGGTCATCTAGAAATAAACAAAAGAAATCTATCTTTATCCACAACCTTTTCAGATTTGGAAATCATCAAATGAACAGAGTTGCCCCAAAACGAGCCAAATAACACTGTTACATCAGATCTGGACCGTTCTGATCAAATAAACATGAAATTGATGTTGGATCTCCGAACTAATCATCAACCCAATCATCAATCCATAAAGTTTTCTCCGAATCATCATATAATTTCAAAACCCCTAAAAATAATTTCAACGAACTTCATCGTTTAATGTCCATGGTGGATTCAAGAGTGAAATGAATCAGTTCAGCGGTTAGTCTGAATGATTCGGTAACCCCGCTCTGATACCAATTGTGAGAACCAAGCCCCGGTGCGGAAGCGTGAAAATAATCGTTATTAATCAATGGTATGGAGCTCGGGTCTAGGGTTAGGATCGAATCTCGCTCATATTCACTCTTGATCGATGTTTGGACGGATGAGGTGTATTGGGAGAGAGCCTGATTTGATTAACAATCAATAATAGGATGAACAATTGTAATCAAAACACAAACAAGATAGAAATGGTAGTATGAAATATTAGCCGAATGATTCTTATTAAGATGAAACACTCATACATAAATTCATACATACAATCGATTAAGAAATATCAGCCGCCACCAGGAGAGCTCATCCTGGAGGCGGAGACTCTCTCATTGGGATAAAACCCTAAATCTCACACATACACAATACAGTCACTCATTCTAGACAAATGAATAAAAACAACTATTTATACTAGTCTAGCATGACTTGGTCTTCAAGCCATCCGCCCTTGGTTGATACCAAAAAAATATATTTTTCACCCACAAATTAATTCAATGCGCCGGTCTAAAACATAAGTTCCAACAGTAATGACAGTATGATTCGCGAAACGATGAGCCGACACCCTAAACCGTTAATGTTATGACATACGGATAGAATTGGGTATGGACCGATCAAAATATGAGCTTAGGGGTCACCCTAGCTTAGATCTGGATCGAACGGGACAAAAAACGGTGAAAAACGATGGAAAACAACCGAGATCCCGGTTTTCCGGCGATGACGGCGCCGGAAAGGCGGCGCTAGAGATGTGGGTACGAGGTTAACACATGTCAGAAATTCTCTGACTTAACCCTAGTTCGTTAGCATAGACATAATAAATTAACAAGCAATTCTTTATCCCAATTCGTTAGCTCAACCCCAGTCAGGGGCTCTGCCCCTTGGACCCTGCTAGGGGCTGCTGCCCCTAGACCCTACTGCCAGCGGCGCTGCCCCCGGACCCCTGTTCGTTGAGGGTTATAATTAGACTAGAAATACGATATGGGTAGTGATAGTTAACTGATACGTGTAATTGTTATACAGTTAGTCGCGCACAGCTAAAGAAAGGAATAACCATTAATGGTGAACATAACCGAGTTTAGGTGAGTTTCTAGCTCCACTTCCTTGTTATGTTTTCGGGGCTGTGTGCGTACTCAATGTGAACGTTATTTCACATACCTTAAATGGTAAGTGTATGCCATAGTGATTGATGTGATAGTATGTATGAATGTTATGAATGAATGTTTGTCGGTGCGTGAATGATCTTCGGATATTGCACGTATCGACAAGAAAAGTAATATGTAGTATCCCTAGTATGAAATATGTATGTATGAAAGTACGTAATGAAATAAGTATGTATGAAAGGAGGATTATATAAAGAAACATATGTATGGTTATATGACGAACGAAAGGTATGCTTAGGAAGGGAACCGACCCTAATAATATCGGCAAATGTAGGTAACCGACCCTAATAATATCGGCGAATGTTATAGGGTGGAATGCTCTTTAAAACGTATATGTATGAATGAAAGTATATATGTATGTAAGAAAGAATGAAAGTACATATGTACGTAAGTATGTAAGTAAACATGAAGGTATGTACCTTCGGATGCATATGTAAGTATGTGAATGTATTGTATGTCGTCTGATTAACTAGAACTCGCTCAACGTAGCTGACTTTTTGTATACACGCAGGTTAAACGACTAAAACAACTGGCTTGAGAGAGACACATGGCAGGATCCGAAGAGGCTGGCATCTGAAGATTTGTCATAATGATTATATTATCCTTTATGTTATGTTCTAAAAGACAAGATACGAATGTTTGTAATGAATGATTGACTATTATTATTATTCTGTGAAAGTTTTAATTAATTATGATATTTAAAACTGTGTTTATGAGTAACTCCAACGCTAAAGTAGGGCACCGGGATCAGGGTCTTACAAGTTGGTATCGGAGCATAAGTTCGAGAGAATTAAGCATCCTACATGCTTAGACTCGAACAGAGAATGAGACTTAAGAAAGAAAATAAAGAAGATGTCAGTTCAAGAAAGCCATATGTCACTCAAGCAAGCTAAGTAAAGGTAAATCACGTGATTAATTTCATGTGTAATGTAAGAATGTGTAAGGAAGTTAGCTTAATTTGTAGAGATATGAGTATGTGACTATATGAACTGTTTGACTGTCTAACTGTTAGAAGTAGAACTAACACATGTGGACTCCCAAAGGGAAGTGTATATGACACAGAGAGTAACGTGATCAGCTAATCACAGTTGGCCACTATTATTACCTGTTAGCCTTACTATCCTTGTATAAATAGTTCCTTGAGTGATTATGTTTGTGTTTCCTTATAGAATACAAATGGCTGGAGCAAGGAAGACTCTTGGGCAAGGAGGTCGCACGGGACGTCGTGGCAGGCCACATGTTGTCCGAGAACCTTCTGTAAGAACAACCACTAACACAGTGGAAGAAAAGAAGTGTCGCTGGACGAAATTCGAGCAACAACGAAGGATATAAACCGACCCTGCTGTTCAAGATGCCATTGCTCAAGCTGTAGCAGCTGATGTGAAGAACTTGAACCCTGAAAAGTCTGCTAGAAGTCATGCGGGAACTGCTGAAAGGTCTGGTGACAATGGTAAGAAGGATGAAGAGAGGGAGAATGGTGATTCAAGTGAAGTTCGACTCGTGAAAGTTGATGACAAGATGAGAGGCAGAGGCGGGTGTAACTACAAGTCATTCAAACGTTGTGACCCGCTGAAGCTGATTGGCTTAGGAGACGCAATCGCTACTCTCCAATGGATAACCACCATGGACAAGGTTATCCAAATTAGCGAATGCTGTCCTGACCAAGCAGTGGGTTATGCCACTCAGTTGTTTGGTGAAGAGGCTATGTATTGGTGGGAGACTGTGGAGCAGAGGAAGAGTCGAGAAGAGATTAAGGCTATGAGGTGGGATGACCTGAAGGATATGGTTATGAATCATTTATGTGCTGATACTGAGGTTGAGAGGGCGGAGATGAAGTTTCTAACCTGAAGGCGGGTAAGATGACACACCGCGAATACACTAACGAGTTCAACCGCATGGCTAGGTTGGTGCTGGATATCGTAAACACTAAAGTGAAAAGAATCAAATGCTACCTCAGAGAACTTCCACAAAACATCCGCACCTTAGTCAGGGAAAGTAAACCTGCTACCTTTGACTCTGCTGTCGAACTCGCAGAGATGGTTTACGATGACCTGTCTGTGGACGATGTGATGTTAGAAGAGAAGAAAGAGAATAAATGGGTTGTTCCTGCCAAGCAACCCGGTACTCAAACATGGAAGCCTATAGATAAGCGGCATAAAGTGTGGGAGAAGAGGTCAGGTAGGACGTGCGGGAAGATGCACGCTGGAGAGTGCAAGTGTGGCACTGGGTTTGATGTGTACCATAAGTGTGGGAAGTCCCATGGTGGGGAATGCTTGTTACAAATGTGGTAAGATGGGGCACTTTGCTCAGGATTTCCATGCAAAGCCCACGTGTTATAAGTGCAGACAGACATTTCACTTGGCGAGGGCTTGTACGAGCGGTGAAGCTGGAGGAAGTGAGAAGAAAGATGCCGATCAAGCAAGGCCGAGGACTAGGGCCTACATGCTGACTCAGGAACAAGCCAGACAGATTCCTGATGTTGTGACATGTACGTTTCTAGTAAATGGTATTTCTGCTTCGGTATTGTTCGATTCGGGTGCGAACAGAAGTTTTGTAGCTACGAAATTTAGTAAGTTAGCAAAGATGAAATGTTGCCGTGTGCCTAAAACCTTTAAAGTAGAAACCGCGAGTGAGACCTCGGATAGAATATTGAGAATGGTTAAGGATTGTATGATAGAATTAGAGGGACATGAGTTCCCTGTTGCCATTGATGTTATGACTTTAGGAGGGTTCGATGTGGTTTTGGGAATGTATTGGCTATCTGTGTTTGAGGCCCAGATAGTGTGTAAGAGTAGATAAATAAGGTTAAGGTCCTTGGATGGTAGTACGGTGACGGTTTATGGTGATAAAGAAAGTTCAGGGCTTAATTTCATTTCGATGATAAAAGTCAAAGGATTGTTAAGGCGAGTTTGCGGTGCTTACCTGGCATATGTTGTCAAAGCCACGACCGATACAAAAGAAGTGAAAGATGTTCCTGTTGTGTTGTACTATCCAGAAGTGTTCCATGAGGACTTTTCGGGGTTGCCACCGGAGCGTGAGATAGAATTCCAGATAGACTTAATACCGGGAGCCCAACCCATCGCAAAAGCACCTTACCGCTTGTTGCCGTCCGAGATGAAAGAATTGATGTCCTAACTACAAGAATTCCTCGATAAAGGATTTTATAAGACCAAGTGTTTCCCCGTGGGGCGCACCGATGTTGTTTGTTATGAAGAAGGATGAAAGTATAAGAATGTGTATAGACTATCATGAGTTAAACAAGCTTACGGTGAAGAACATATATCCGTTGCCACAGATCAATGATTTGTTTGATCAACTACAAGGTTCGAGTTGGTTCTCACGAATAGACCTTAGATCAGGCTATCATCAGCTGAAAGTGAAGGAGGTTGACATCCCTAAGACAACGTTTCGAACACGGTATGGACACTAAGAGTTCCTCGTGATGTCGTTTAGTCCCACGAATGCTACTGCAGCATTTATGGACATGATGAATAGGGTATGTCGGCCGATGTTAGACAAGTCAGTCATTATCTTTATTGATAATATATTGATTTATTCAAAGAGAGAGTATGATCATGCTAAGCATTTTAGAAAAGTATTGGAGGTTTTGAAGGAAGAGAAACTGTATGCTATGTTTTTAAAATGCACATTCTGGTTGCGTGAAGTGCAGTTTCTTGGTTACGCGATCAATCCTCAAAGGATTACCGTGGACCCGGCTAAGATTTAGGCGATAACAAACTGGAAGACTCTGCGAAACCTGATTGATATACGAAGCTTCTTAGGTTTAGCTGGCTATTATAGGAGATTCATCGAAGGTTTCTCCAAGATAGCTGAACCGTTGACCGGTATGACCCGAAAGTCGGTAGTATTTAGTTGCGGTAAGTTTCAAGAAGAAGCTTTTGAGGAATTAAAGAAAAGACTCACACAAGCTCCAATCCTTGCTCTACATGATGGTGATGAGGATTTGGTTATTTGTACTGATGCTTTGCATCGTGGGTTAGGTTGCATGTTGATGCAACGAGGAAAAGTGATAGCTTATGCGTCTAGACAGTTGAAAGTCCATGAGAGTACTTATCCGACGTATGATTTAGAGCTAGCAGCAGTAGTGCATGCTCTCAAGATATGGAGGCATTATCTATAGGGTACTAAGTGTACCATTTACACGGATCATAAAAGTTTAAAGTACTTCTTCGAGCAGAAGGAATTGAACATGTGGCAGAGAAGGTGGTTAGAATTGAAAAAGGATTACGACTGCGATATTAAGTACTACCCTGGTAAAGCTAATGTGGTCGCCAATGCGCTAATAAGCCGTAAGAATGAGGAAGTCATTGCTACAGTGAAGTCATACCAATTAATTATGAATTCAAGTCTTTTTGAAGAAATCATTAAGGTGCAGCCAGAGGTGCTGATAGATGAAGGGCTAGTGAAGAAGGAAAGGATTTTCGGCCAGCAAGACGAGTTGATGGAAAACACGCATGGTGTTTAGACTAGGTTTGACCGTATGTGGATTCCACTCCAAGGAAATCTTAGAGGTCGAATCTTAGATGAAGCTCACAAGTCAAGATATATTCAATCCACCGGGGATCTACTAAGATGTATCAGGATTTGAAAAGAGACTACTGGTGGCCTAGAATGAAGAACGATGTAGTAGATTATGTCAGTAAGTGCTTAACTTGTTTACAAGTAAAAGCAGAGCACCAGAAGCCTTATGGAAAGATGCGACCTCTGGAGATACCATAATGGAAATGGGAACACATCACCATGGATTTCATAACTAAGCTACCACGTACAGCTAAGTATCATGATACCATTTGGGTGATAGTGGACCGTTTGACCAAAAGTGCTCACTTTCTGCCTATACGAGAGGCTATCTCGTCAGAAACGTTATCAAGTTTGTTCATTAATGAGGTTGTGACTAAGCATGGAGTCCCACTGTCGATCGTGTCTGATAGAGATACTCGGTTTACTTCGAGATTCTGGAAGAAGTTCCATGAAGCTATGGGAACGAGATTGAACATCAGTACGACGTATCATCCTCAAACAGATGGACAGTCTGAAAGAACGATCCAAACCCTTGAGGATATGCTTCGTGCTTGTGTTTTAGACTTTGGAGGAAGTTGAGAGGATCATCTGCATCTGACAGAGTTCTCCTATAACAACAGCTACTTTTCAAGTATTGGTATACCACCATTTGAAATGCTATATGGTAGATATTGTAGAACTCCTGTATATTGAGGAGAGATTGGTCAGAAGAAGATTGGAAGCCTGGAAGTTGTGCAAGAAACCTCGTCAAGGTTCGATCAAATCAAGGCAAGGATGAAAGCTGCTTAAGATCGTCCGAAGTCGTATGCTGATAAGCGGCGGCGACTAATTGAGTTTAACGTTGGTGACAATGTGATGCTCCAGGTCTCGCCTTGGAAGAGAATTATTCGTTTCAGGAAGAGTGGAAAGTTAAGTCCAAGGTACATTGGACCATTTAAGATTGTTGAGCGTGTGGGTGAGGTAACTTACAAGATAGACTTACTGGAAGAGCTAAAGGGATTTCACTCGATCTTTCATGTTTCTCATCTGAGAAAATGTATGGCTGATGACACATCGCATGTACCATTAGTAGACATTGAGGTTGATGAACAGTTAAACTATATCGAGCAGCCTGTAGAGATCGTTTATCGCAAGGAAAAGCAGCTTCGTCATAAAGTTATCCATTGGTAAAAGTGATATGGAAGCATTGCAAGGGAATCGGATGCCACTTGGGAAGTTGAACAAGAGATGCCAAGTTTATTCCAGATTTGTTTCAGTAATAGTTAGGTTTCGGGCACGAAACCTCTTTAAGGGGGGAAGACTTGTAACATCTCGTTTTCTCATTTCGGTTAATAAAATAAAATATGAGTTATTAGGAGTCGGGCTTGTGTTGGGTTAAATAATATGGGTAATGGACTTGGGTTAATAAGAAAAGGAGGAAAAGACCATGGGCTTAAGCCCATTACCCATGATATAAATACCATAATTAACCATTAATTCATTAATTCTCATCCATTCCATACACCACCTAAAACACACACTTAAGCTCTCTCTAATATCTCTTACTATAAACCGAAACCAAGAAGAAGAATTGATTCTGACCCGAAGTAATGATATTATGATATTGTATGGACCCAAACCCGCAAGATCTAGTCGCGAAACGACGAGCCGACACCCTAAACCGTTAAAGTTATGCGATTCGGATGGAATCGGGTATGAACTGATCAAAAGATGAGCTTAGGGGTCAACCTAG
Source organism: Bidens hawaiensis (assembly GCF_021521415.1). Taxonomy (NCBI): domain Eukaryota; kingdom Viridiplantae; phylum Streptophyta; class Magnoliopsida; order Asterales; family Asteraceae; genus Bidens; species Bidens hawaiensis. The sequence goes on along the minus strand of NW_027491020.1, from coordinate 7,180,640 downwards.
CTCAGATCTGGATTGAACGGGAATAAAAACGGTGAAAAACGGTGGAAAACAACTGAGATCCCGGTTTTCTGGCGATAACGACGCCGGAAATGTGGTGCCGGAGATGTGGGTACGAGGTTAACGCATGTCAGAGAATGTTTCTGACATTCTCTGACCTAACCCTAGTTCCTTAGCAGAGGCATAACGAATTAACAAGCAATTCATTATGCCCATTCATTAAGAAGAGATAACGAATTAGAAGTAATTCGTTAAGCCATTCGTTAACGGAGAACTGACGGATGAACCCCCAGTTCATTATAAGGGCCAGTTTGTTATAAAGGCTCAATTCATTATAAAGACCAGTTTGTTATAAAGGCTCGGCTCGTTATAAAGGCCCAATTCGTTATAAAGTCCACTCGTCAAGAAGTAACGAATGAGCCCCATTCATTAAGGAACTGGATAACGAATTAAACTTTGAAAGAATGACAGAAAGGTCCCTGGACTTAGGATAAAATAGAATAATTACAAAGAAGCACTCGAACTTTATGAATAAGTAAATAAAATAATAAATTAGAATTTTAATGAAAAATGTGTTAAGACAGTTAATGGAAATAAAATTTTTCCGAGCTGACCTGGAAGCTCAACGCCAGCTAGGGGCTCTGTCCCTTGGACCCTTGTAAGGGCTGCCGCCCCTAGACCGCTCTGCCAGGGGCGCTGCCCCCGGACCCCTGTTCGTTGAGGGTTATAATTAAACTAGAAATACTATATGGGCAGTGATGGTTAATTGATACGTGTAATTGTTATACAGTTAGTCGCACACAGCTAAAGAAAGGAATAACCATTAATGGTGAACGTAACCGAGTTCAGGTGAGTTTGTTTCGGGGCTGTGTGCATACTCAAGGTGAACGTTAATACACTTACCTTAAATAGTAAGTGTATGCCATAATGATTGATGTCTTAGTATGTATGAATGTTATGAATGAATGCTTGTCGGTGAGTGAATGATCTTTGGATATTGCACGTATCGACAGGGAAAGTAATATGTAGTATGCGTAGTATGAAATATGAATGTATGAAAGTATGTAATGAAATGAGTATGTATGAAAGGACGATTACATAAAGAAAGGTATGCATGGTTATATGACAAACGGAAGGTATGGTTAGGAAGGTAATCAACCCTAATAATATCTACGAATGTAGGGAACCGACCCTAATAATATCGGCGAATATAGGGAACCGAGCCTAATAATATTGGCGAATGTAGGGAACCGATCCTAATAATATCGGCGAATGTAAGGAACTGACCCTAATAATATCTGCGAAAGTAAGGAACCGACCCTAATAATATCGGCGAATGTAGGGAACCGACCCTAATAATATCGACGAAGGTTATAGGGCGGAATGCTCTTAAAACGTATATGTATGAATGAAAGTATGTATGTAAGAAAGAATGAAAGTATGTATGTATGTAAGTATGTAAGTAAACATGAAGGTATGTACCTTCGGATACATATGTAAGTATGTGAATGTATTGTATGTCGTCTGATTAACTAGAACTCACTCAGCGTTGTTGACTTTTAGTATGCACACATGTTAATCTATGAAAACAGCTGGCTTGAGGGAGGCACATGGCGGGATCCGAAGAGGCTGGCATCTGAAGATTTGTCATGATGTTTTGATATTATCCTTTATGTTATGTTTAAAAGACAAGTTACGAATTTTTGTAATGAATGATTGACTATTATTATTACTCCGCGAAAGTTTAATTAAATCTGATATTTAGAACTGTGTTTATGAGTAAATCCGATGCTAAAGTAGGGCACCGGGATCGGGGCCTTACAAGCGGAGTTTAAAGTAGCAGGTTTATTTTTCCTGACTAACGTGCGGATGTTCTATGGCAGTCCTCTTATGTAACACTTGATCCTCTTGGCTTCGGTACTCACCATGTCAGGCACCAACCTAGACATGCGGTTAAATTCAGTAGTATACTTAATTCAGAAACTTTATCTCAGCCCTCTCTACCTGAGCATCAGCAAAAAACGCTTCATGACTATCTCTTTCAAATCATCACATCTTAAATCCTTAATCTCTTCTCGGCTATTTCTCTACTTTACCGAATCCCATCAGTACATAGCTTCATCTCCGAATGATTGGGTGGCATAACCCACTGCTTGATCAGGACGGCTTTCGCTAATTCGGATAACCTTGTCCATGGGGGTCATTCATTGGAGAGTAGCGATTGCATCCCGCAAAGCAGCTAGCTTTGGCTTGTCGCAACCTTCGAACAACTTATCGTACCTCGGCCTCTCTTTCTCTCATCAACTTTCACATATCGAACTTCACTTGAATCACCTCCCCCATCATCAAATTTCTTACCATCATCCCCTTCCCTCTCAACGGTCCTCACATGGCTTCCAGCAGACTTTTCAGGTTGCAGGTTCTTCACTGCAGTAGCTACAGCTTGAGCAATGGCGGCCTGAACTGCAGGATCAAGTTGATACCACTCGTTGTTGCTCGATATCTGTCCAGCTGCACTTCCTTCTTCCCTTGTGTTAGTAACGGACTCTACAAAAGGTTCCCAGGTAATGCGTGGCCTACCACGACGTCCTGTACGACCTCCTTGACCAACAACTTTCCTTGCTCCAGCCATTTGTATTACACAAGGAAACACAAACGTTATCATTCACGGAACTATTTAGAACAAGGATAGTAAGGCTAACATGTTATAACAGTGGCCAACTGTGATTAGCTAATCATGTTTTTCTCTATGTCCTAAACACTTCCCTTTGTGAGTCAACTTGTGCTGGATTCTACTTTTAACAGTTAGGAAATCAAACATTTCACATAATCAAATACTCCTATCTCTAGCAATTAAGCTAACTTTCTTACATTAATCATTAAATTAATCATGTACCTTACTTTTACTTAGCTTGCTTAAGAGACACATGGCTTTCTTGAACTGGCATCTTCTTTCTTTTCTTACGTATGTCCCATTCTCTATTCGAGTCTAAGCATGTAGGATACTTAATTCTCTCAACATTATGCTCTGGTACCAACTTGTAAGGACCCGGTCCCGGTGCCCTACATTGGACGTTGGATTTACTCATAAACACAGTTCTAAATATCAGAGTTAATTAAAACTTTTTTGTAGAATAATAAACTTCAACATATATTACAAAATTATTCATATCTTGTCTTAACATCCTTGGAATTTCGTCTTTCCAAATAAAACATAGTTATATAAACATCATAACATTGCCCTTGAGATGTCAACATCTTCGTTCCAATGCCATGTGTCTATGTCAAGCGAGCTGCCTCAACCTATTCACCTGTGTACATACTAAAAGTCAGCTATGCTGAGTGAGTTCTAGTTAATCAGGCAACATACAATACATTCACATACTTACTTATAAATATGTATCTGAAGGTACATATCACATTCTTCACTTGTTACCTTTCTTTATACGTACTCTCATTCTTTCTTTCATACTTTCATTCTTTTAGCCTGTACATTTCATACATAACTAACTATTCGTTTTAAAGAGCATTTCGCCCTTTTACCTTCGCATATATTATTATGGTCTAAAACGCTTTTACCTTCGCGGAGTTTAGAAGAGTCTGCAACCCTTTAACCTTCGCAGATACTATTAGCGTCTGCAACCCTTTAACATTCACAGATATTATTAGAGTCTGCAACCCTTTAACCTTCGCAGATATTATTAGGGTCTGCAACCCTTTAACCATAAATTCCATTCTTCTTTTAATCATACATACCTTTTCTTTATATAACATACTTTCGTAGATACTCATTTCATTACTTACCTTGATACATATATATTTCATACTAGGCCTACTACACATTACTTTTCCTGACGATACGTGCAATATCCGAAGATCGTTCACACTTTGACAAGGTTTCATTCATAACATTCATAGATATTATCACATTAATCATCATAGCATACACTTACCATTTAAGGTAAGTGTATTAACATTCACATCGAGTATGCACACAGCCCCGAAAACATAACAAGGAAATGGGGCTAGAAACTCACCTGAGCTCGATTCCTTACCGTGTTAGTGGTAACTCCTCTATTTAACTAGGCGCGGCTAACTGTATAACAATTACACATATCAATTAGCTACTTCTAACTATATCACACAACTAATATATGGTAACCCCTAGCTACGGTGGTTTGGGGGCAGCACCCCTAGAAGCGGGGTCTAGGGGCGGCATCCACTAGTAGGGCCTAAGAGGCAGAGCCCTGATCTGAGCATAACGAATGACTAAGCCCATTACGGCTTTCATGAGACGAATGAAAGGCTCATTCGTTGCACGAGCACGCGAAGATGCCTATAACGAATGGCTCCATTCGTTGTTTCCTTATGGAGAATGAATGGATGACAAATGAATTAAGTCATTCATGACTTCTGTAGGACGAATGAGGGCTCATTCGTTACACATGCATTCTCATTCGTTATGATTGCCTAACGAATGTCCAGCGATTCGTTCAATCATGACGAATGTCATCGGTCTTATCCAAATCTTAGACTCAGTGGTCAAGGTCAAAATTGATAAGAACAGAAACAGTCAAACCTCCCCAGATTTTCAATTAACAATCAAATCATGATGAAATAACGCAAGTTTGGTATCATAGGACTCGCAAACCTAGCGCCTACAAAACCTAATCAACCAAACATCCAATCATTCGTGTCTAATGGGGTATTCGATTGATGTTTATATACGGTTCTTCATACCATCCATTAACCTATCAAATGTTAATAGATTTCACTGTGAATCCTTCTGTTTGATTCGTTTTTTACCAATTTTTAGTAGATCTAAGAATACCAAACAAACCGAGCATAAACGAACAAGTTTCCATTATAAACGTACCTTTAACGAATCGGTTTCACGAACCCGATCTAAGATTGATGTCAGTTTTGGCTTGTTACCACGTTCTATCACCAACAAGCTCGGATTTTCACCTTCGGATCTTGGCCTGAGATATAGGAGGTGTTTGTGTGTGTTTTTGAACGTGTAGGCTATGGTGTAGAGATGGATAAAAATGGAAAGGATTAGGGTTTAAGGGGTATTTATACTCCCTGAAGCCCATGGACCTAAGGCCCATTCCATCTTTTATTCCATCTTTTAAAGTCCAAGCCCACCATCTAATAGTTTATTTATTTAAACTGATACACGACACATTAATAACGGACGAAATTTCCTTTATTAATATTATCAAAAGTAGGATGTTACACTTCATCAATTATGTTACATCGAATTTAAATTCCAATCATATTAATTAAGATTAATTTCTAAAAAAGCCCTATATTTTGGTAATTTCTTTAACATTAATAATCTTTGACCGTATCAAATCTCCTATTATGGTGTCAGCATAATTTTCACATTCTATTGCTCTTTCCTTTTAATTACGAAATTCATTGTTTTGTGTATATATATATATATATACACATTTATTCCTCGTTCATAATTCCTAGCCATCTTTAATTATGTCTTTTTTTCTTTGGAGGAATGCCATACATTTTTAAACAAATACGTATATTACCCGTTTCGTTTTTTGGCCGACTGGAATAAACTAAACTTACATATTATTTCGATAAATATATGATAATAGGAATCTTTAAGTTGCATATTCTTTTAAAATTTATCGTATTTACAAATACTCAACTTACATATTATTTTTTGAATTTCATGTAATTAATTTTTCAAATATTTAAAATAAATTAGGCAACTTATATATTATTGGCATACCATACAGTAAACTTAAACTTACATGTATTTTTTTTATTATTTTGTTTATTTATATTAGTCGAATCTCATATTCTCTAAAAATGAATATTTTTAATTTACTCAAAAGTAAATGTTAACACAACAGTTTTACAATTGGTATTTTTTAATGTTTTCTTTGTTTTTTATTTACATTTTATTGACACAAGTATGCCTAAATTTTCCGCCTTTTTAAAACTTGAATGATAAGTTTTAATCGTGTTTACAATGTTCGAGATGTAGGATACAAAGTTTCGTAGCAGAGAGGTGTTATTTATAATTAAGTATTGTTTGTAAAAGATATCTACACCAACAAAAAAGCGAAAAAAGAAGGAGTTTCATCATCTCAAAATAAGTTAAACACAAGTGGTATGTACTTATTTTTTTACATTCTATTATCAAATTATTTTTATTTGTTTGTTTTATATTTGTTTTAAGTAACGAATAATGTTATTATTTGTATTTATAATTAATACAAGAATATTTTTTAACATGTAGCTCAATCTCAACGGTTACCATTGTCTACTATTTCAAATAATACAAACTCCATAAATTATCAAGATACACCCATTATCTCTTACCCATCTCATGCTTTTGGTAGCCCGGTTCAAAGTATGTAATGTTTTTTAATTTTTCATTTTTAATATAATAATATTTTTACAAGAAGTTTAACATTCACAATTTGTATTTCAGGTAGTTCTAATATAGTAGGTGGTACTTATCAATATAATATCCATGGTGTATCTCATATTCCAATTGATATGTTTGTTAATTTATATTTAGTTAATAATTTGAATTCCAAATAAATAAGTTGACTATAATTTTGATACTTTTGGAATTCAGTATAATGTGGGTCGGTATTTTCTAAAACAACTAATTTTAAAGTTAATAACTTCCTTTAATATGTTGACCAACTGTTATTTTTGATAATTCCATAAATTATGTTACCGATTCTTAAGTTTTCAATGATTTGATTTGCTATTCTATTTATGCTTAATTAAAATTGTTGCTAAAGTTAACAGGTTTTATAAAATTAAGCAATTCCGTTGGAAAAAATATTAGAGTTTGACTATAATTACACTATATTTAGAAATGCCAATATTTGAATTGCGTATGTTTTGCATTTTCCGTAGTTTATTCCTTTAGATATTTAATTGATTCTTCTAATTATTTTGAATTTAAAAGTCTTTCTAAATTCAAGAGATTTTACTAAAATAAACATATACCTATTCACTATATAATATGCATTCGATAAGATATTCTTCACATTGTCTCCATCGGATGCATGCCTTTGAAGCTTCTGTCAACAATCGATGTAAGTTCCTTATCCGATATTTACTAATAACATATAGTAAATCCGATTACGTGTTATTGTATTATTATTAAAGAGTTCAATGGAGGTTAAAACTTTTAAAAAGCTTAACGAAGTTGATACTCTTAAAACATCTTCATGCATTGGCAAGGTAAAAGTGTTCAAAATGTTCTTATAAGATGATTTTTTCTGTCATTTGACCTCAAAAGTCAAACATATTTATTTTTTTCAGTATCAGGAAGAGCATGGATGGAACCTCTAAACTTCATGGGATTATGTCAAAAACTCTTCGCAAAAAGTCAATTAGTGGTACGCAAAGTTTTATATTTTTTAATTTGTTTTGACCTTTTTGAGAGAGAAAATGTTTATTGGCATTCTTATGATGATTTGAGTCATTTACAACATCTTGATAATCTGGTATTCTGCTTCATCTTTTATGTGTGGGAAAACAATCGAAAGATATAACAATGTTACATTATCTTTATATTTTCCATCAATGTGTATCCCATATAATTTAGCCCATAATTAAATATTAATCGAGTTTGTATCCTCTAAAATCATTAGGTTGCTGACGACTTTAAAGTCTAAAAAAATTGTGGCATTCAAATGGTCGCTAATGCAGGAGAATATCTCCATTCTGGTAAAAATGAGGGCAAGACAAATGACACCGGCATAGTTATTTCTTTGGGGGTTCGTTATATTGGAAGCTTTAACATGGTTTAGTCTTTTAAAGAGGATGAATGAAAACAAAAGATCACATGCAAGAGCTAATAGAGTCAATGGATATGGCCCATCAACATAGATGAGTGGTTTGTTAAGATGATTATGGCTAGATTGTTATATTTTTTAGTGATTAATGGTATATGCCAACCTAATGATATGGTAATGTTGAAACTTGATTCATATCAGATATGAAACTAGTATGTTTCTTTGATAAGTTTGTTGAGATAGATGGCAGTAGCCAAGTAAGGATGTGCAATATAACCAAAAAACCAACAAAAAAAAATAATAATAATTGTGAATTTGGTATTCTGATTGGATATGAAAAAAATAATTATTGTATTCTAGTGACGACATGTATTTGAATTAGTATATAATAGCAAAATGAGTCGGCTCGGGTTTGATTTTCCTTTTAAAATATATATACTTATTTAGCAACCGATTTTGTGATGAAAACACGAAAATACTATTATTACTCCCCCTATATTTACTAATATGTTTTGTAATTTTTCAGGTCTCGGACTCCATGTATGTTGAAGTATTCCTTATAGATTGCAAATTTTTGGATGTTGATTTAATTAGATGCTTAATTTTTAATTAATATGTGTGTTTTTTCTCATGTTATAAGTTATAAAATTTTTTAACTTTTTATTTATTTTTGTTAGTGTTTGTAAGTTATTGTATTTGAATTAAAATAACAATTTAATGACTCATAATTTATGTAAAATTTTTCTTTTTTATATAAATATGACATTTGCATTTTACTAAATCTATAATATATACATATATATGATGTTTTTAATATGTTCCACCCGTGTGTAACACGGGCACTATCCTAGTTTAAGTATTATATATATACTAGCTTTTAGTTCTCATGTTACGGGGTTCAATATTTAGGTTTTGTTATTTTATTTTTTATAATGATTTGTACTATTTTTTCGAGAGAGTTTGTTTTGATTTAATATGTATATATTTGTCTGTTAGGTTAAATATATATATTAATGTTTGAGATCTTTCAATCGAGATGAGTAGGCTGATAGATGGGTTTACAAAAATATTCATTGAGATTTCAAAGACGAATTTAGAAGCTATGTTGTTCTAATGGTGATACAACAGTAGTTTCAACAATACATTACACTCAAAACTTCCTGCATTTTGTTCCCTTGCTATTGTTAAAAGCTTAACCGTAAAACACATTCTCACTATTGGCAAAACTTGTTTTGTTTTAGATGTTTAAACGCTACTATAACATCGTTTACCTCCAAAGTGTTCCCAGCTACTTCACCAATTTTATTACGCGAAGACATAAGTCTTTCCAAGCTCATCCTTAACGTTGAATAATCCGCTTTGTTCAAATTATCATATGATTCACATTGATGCTAGATTTGAATAGTAGTGAACAGCAAAAGATATTCATAACATATCAAGTAAATATCTATGGTGTTGACCTTTTGTTTTAAGTTTGTTATTTTCAATCTTAGTTTAACACACGGAAATCAACGTGAACGAACGAAGATCAACAAATTCAAAATGAGTGAAAATTCACGAACATAACGAATGAATGAGTTGTTACAAAATTGGAAATTTAATTCAATAATTAGTAAGAAATGGTTATATACACTTTTAACCACTGTAGCAAGTTACAGTGTCCCTAGGTTCGTTTACGTATGTTTATGTTCAGCAATTGTTCATTTATTTTAAATGAACAAACAGAATTCCTTTGATCAACATCTTCTAATTTCAAGCCATCTACGATCTTAATGCTATGATTTATTTATCTTGTGTGTATATCATTGCCCATAAGTTCCGTACACCCGGAACGAAAAACAAAGCAGAAAAGCCTAACACAAAGCTAAAACATTGTTACCAACCCTAGTCAACACGCTAAGAATTATATGTTTATAGTTGGGTTGGAGTTTAAGTATACTTTTTGGGCTAATAGAAGTTTTGTATAGTATTGTTATTGTTATCATCTAAGAATTACGTAGTATATAGTACTTTTAGTAAGGTTAATGTTTGTTGTTTTCTTGTTGTATGCGATTACATTACATTCTTTCCAGAATTTTGAATTTTTTTTTAGTTTTATTGTATTAATGGGTTGTTTATTTATTTACTTTTTTTGAATGTCGTGAGTATAATGTAAGACGTGAATAACGCCAACTAGAACGTCCATGTATTTTATCTATCAACATAGTTAACGAATCGAATGATTTTTCTCTTCTTTGCTCCTTCAGTTATCTTAAGAGAGATTTTATAATATTAAACTTTTATATTCAAGCTAATTTTGTTGTAAAACTTGGTACACGTAAGCTAGATATACTTTAGTAAACTATACAATTGTTTAGTATAAACCTAATACATTTCCATTTTTTCTTATTTTTTATGTCTTTCTTTGTATGATTTGAAGTTTGCAAGAAAATGAAGCTCCATATGAACAACTACATACTTCCACACTTTCTAATAACAAAAGTCTACCATAAAGAAGATGATGCAATTTCTCGAGTTTTTCCTCTACTACAAAGATTAGACAAAATCAATACATGAATAAACAACTTTATGAACAACATAATGTGATCAAAATACCTAATAGTATAAACAAAAGATCATGAAATTGTCACATTTTTCCTGCATTGGCATCATGCAGCGAGTCAGAGCGCGACACCTGTCTAAACGTTTGGCTGCCATTTTTCCTCAACCGATGACTTAAGCCATGGGTCTCCAGGCTCGCAAACGTACCCCGTTCAACGAACGGGAATGTCTCTTCTAACGCTTAGAAATATGCGTATGGGACGGAAACAACTATAGATAACACATTGTAGCAACAACCAAACCTGAAAAACAAAAACAAAACTTTAATTTCGAGTCAAAAATACTAAACTCTTTTTAAGAAATTATTTTTATATGCAAACCTAAAATACCACCCGCGAACACGTCTTGCCAGTAATGCCAATAATTATCCTCTCTTGAAACCACAATAAGAGATGCATAAGCAGAGGAAGAAATATAATTCATAGTTTTGCTACATGCCCGCAACGATCAAATACTTTAAGTTTCCTGCCAAATATAATGCTAAACTCGAGACCCACAAAGGACTATGCAAAAATCATACAATTAATTAAGTTCACGAACTTTCTATCACATCTATAATTAACATTAAAATGATATTAATATCTCTTGCCCATTTACCCCGGCCGATCAAAACAAAATATGCCTATTAACCAAATGAATTAACCTGTAACACTCATATCCAAACACCATCTTCTACAGCTTAATTTATTAGAGTTGACTATATGATCCTAACTATGCAGAATCACATAATAACTTTCTAAGTAAGGTACAAGTGGCATTATTTTAGATAAGTATACAAAGCATGAGAATATCTAAATTTTGGATGGAAAGTATATTGATACATGAAACTTAGGAGGAAAAATATGTTGCAGTTTCCTTTGACTTTCATATATTCAAACTTCTTATCTCATTCTTCTTATGTCAACTCTATAACAAATACCACTTACTCTGAACCATATAAAAACATTTTATGGTTCTAGCATTAAGTAACAATAATTATTTTTCAATTACCTCCATGGAAACTAAATTGTACATAAGCAATAAGCTGATGTTTCTGAACCACTGGAAATATGACAACTGAACCTCATATTGCATAAAGTGAAGATGATATTTCCATAAATACAGTGTAAGAATAAAAACTTGTTGGGGACCAACAATGGCATAATGTCGCGAGGTAAATTAAAACTGATACCAATGAAGACTTAATCTTGATTTGTTAAATCATTAAAGTTCGAGGTTTATTTTGTTAAGTTTTATATTAATAATTTTCTAGTATGGTAATAATATTATGGATTATTCTAGAATAAGTTTGTCTTGTTTTCCAAGTTAGGCTTGTCTTGGATAACACGTTTAGTAGGTCTATAAATAGGGTCTAGATTATTAGTTTTATTTAACAGAGTCAAGAGAGATCTCTTCTCCTTGTATGCTCGTGAAGTTATGTTCATTTGTTAAGTTCGTCTGATTATATGAAAAGCGCTGCAGGTTGTCACCCCAATATCTTGTGTTCATTTGTTTGTTGGTTTCTTTGATTTGATTTTTTGATCCGTCCGGGTCAACAATTGGTATCAGAACTTAGGCTCGTTGAACACACGAGAAAGATACGTAGAAGTCCATGGGTTTCTTGTTCGTAGGTTTTGGATATTGGAAGAATAGTAGTTTGAAAAGAATTCGGTTGAGGTTTCATGCAAAGATGTAATATATTAATTTCTTGGGAAGTGTGATTCACACTAAAGGGTTTGTTGCTTTGGATTTCTTTTATCGCCAATGTTCACCATTGCATCATTAGTTTTTGTAGTAGATATTGTGTGAATTAAAACAATTGTGTTCTTGTCTTATTCGACCCTCAAGTTACTTTGTTAGCCCATTCGAGAAAGTCAATAAGTGGAAGTGCACCATATGACTGTGGAATTAATTTCAAACTCCAAATTGGTAAAGGGAGTTTTGCAAGGAGTAAGCCAACAAGAGAAAATTGAAATCTAAATTGTTTGTTTGGAAGGAAAAAGGGTTCGGGCCACGTGAAGTTTTAGTAGTCCATTTTGTGATTGCAAGGTGTAACACCCCTAAAATATTCAACCTAGGTAGTATTTACGTTAATATTGGTGATATATATATGTATATCTATATATATGTATATATATATATATATGAATATCTTAAAGTTTTAAACATGATAACTTACTAATAATGAGGGGCTAAAGCTGTCAAGTTGGAAAGTATAAATATAAAAACGGAAAATAAATTAATACATACACACTTTATGGGCGTCGATAATCAGGAGAAAAAGACGGGGGTAAACCCCAAACCCTAACTTTTAAGAATTGGGGAAAGAACCAAGGAAATCAAAGTGATCCGGCTGCAGATTAACGTTTCCTAGTCTCCAACATCATCTAAACATAAGGTGTTTTCAAATATCTTCAATTGTGAAGATTCTCAAGATTGGAGAAAACTAGTTATGTTGAATAACATGAAATTAAGCATGTATATGTGTTAAAATCATCACATAGGACTTGAATTAGGAATGATTTCGAGTAAAATTAGTGTTTAGAGATGAAACTCACATGTGAGGTGTAGGTGGTGATATGGGTGAAGAATTCATGTCCAATCCTTGTATGAATTATGACTAGTCTAGCTTTAAATGTTAAGATTATTGCTAGACTAGATAAAATTATGTGTTTTAAACTTGATGATGTTGAATAATAGAATTGGGATGAGAAACAATGTGATTTATGTTTAGAACATTTATGTTTAAGGCTAGGTTATTGACCGCACTGTTTGATGAAATGCTCACATGAAACCTAAATTGTGCAATATATTGTGAAATTCATCACTTTTAACAGATTTAAATGATTTGTATGAGTATTTACACCATTGTATGTAATGGTTGGCGAACATACATTCCTATGAGCAGTTTAACTTTTGAAAGTCAAACTGACCAAAAACTAGTGTTTTGATAAATTGGTATGTATGAGTCCATAAGATTTTGTGGTCATGTTATATAATTACTAACCCAACAATATTGTGGAAATTGGACAAAGTTTGATTTGGCAATCTAGGTGGAGGCTTGGATGAAACATGTCAAACAAGCTAGCGGAGTGCACGTGAGTTCTAGTTAGCAAAGAAAGGTAAGTGACATTGTTCACTTCAAATTATAAGTTAAAGTATCTTGTCAAATTGTAATATTGCTTAAATGACTAACAAAATATTGAAATGTTAAAAAAAACTAAAGAATGGGAGTTTGGGCATTAAAGTACAATCTATGATTGGGTGTAATCTTTAATGTTTGAGACTTGGTTCAAATTGGCCCAAACGGTTCAGATGAGAATTGAAATTAATAATCTGGTTTGGATGAGTAAATGATCCATAAGTCCTAGTATACGGGACAAGGATTTTAATGGTTATCGGGTGTTTTTTATAGACCAAGTCATAAAGGGGTACTATTGGTAAATTGGTGCTAAATCACTATTTTGGTAATAACCAGTTGCAAGATTAGGATATAAAAAGGAGTAACCCGGTATGGGTATATACGTGAACGGGTCATACATGTCAAATGGTGAAACTATCACCATTTGAAGTTGATATATAATGCTTGTCTTGTTGAGAATTGCCCTATAGGTAAGCATGATGGTAATAGAACGTGTTGTCGAGTTCTCTAAAAGGAGTTACAAGGTATTGGTGACGGGTCACAACTTTGATCCTACCAGGTACGTGAACTAAAGCATGATATCAATGAATGTTAAAAAAAAAACAAAACGTCCTCCGGGCAATCGGATGGGTGTATTTGATGTTAACGGGTCGTATGAGGCATAAAGAGTCAAACGACAAGGTTAGTGTAAGCACTGACTTAAAAATGAATAACGAGGTCATGAAGATTAGATCCACAAACCATGAAGTTATCAGCTACAATATGTTCAAGAAACTTAGCAGCAATACATTACACTAAAGTACCTATTCGTTAGTATTAGCCGACGACATCTAGGACGAACACTACAAAAAGTTACAATAAGTTTTAATGTAAGTTAACAACCTAACCCATAGCATCTAATGTATTACTAATTCTACGTAATATACCAAATGCAAGTGCACTGGACCCTTTCAGTTCAAACATGTTTACCCATTTCGTTTCATGTTACTGCATGCTTCAATTTATATTGCCATATTTTGGTTTTGTTTTGTATTGTTACATTTTGGCCCGTTTTAGCTATGCATACATGTTAGGCGACACCTAACCTTAATCACCACTTAATCCCCAATGAAAAACACCAAATCAGGAATATATTAGCTACACATATAATAACCTACAACACTAATTACAGTTGTTATCAATAATCAAAAGCAAAACATGCCTTTACATATGTATAAAATTAGGAAAGCAATTAAGGAGTTGAAGCCAAAATTCAACAACATTCTAGCTTTTATAACATTAGGTATAAAACACCGTAGTAACAAATGAAGCAAGGTATCAGTAACTATGGAGAATTAAGAGAAAGTTGAGAACTAGGGTTTCAAGTAGATTAAAAGAGGGAAACAGAAAAACTTTTATTAATGAATACTTTGACTTCTGATTACAAAAATATTACTACTAGCATACTCAAAACAACTTACAGGAACTACCCTAAACATTTGGAATTATACAAACAGACCCCTCAACTATTCAAAAGTATACTAACATACTCTCCTCTAATTCCCAAACCTTTACTCTAACCAATCTGCTTCTTCAACACCACGCATACACCTTAATTATGCAAATTTCAACCTTGGTAATGCCTTGGTTAAAATATCAAATCTTTGTAGATTACCACTTATGAAGTCAACACGGATGTGACCCATTTTCAATACACTCTCTTATAAAGTGATATCTAGTATTGATGTGCTTGCTCCTTGATGTAATACAAAGTGTACACCTTTTAGTATCAAATTATCCTCTTATTTTGGTAAAACTCCATGCAAATTAGTTGTATTCGGTACTTATTTGAGTTATTTATGAATTTGCAGGTCCGGGCGCTCTCCCGACGAAGAAACGATGAAAAGATGGCGTTTTTTGGACAAAAATCAAGAATCTGCCAAAAGTGCATGACCATGCTAAGAAAGTGCATGACCATACAGAGAGCAGGTGCATGACCATGCTAAGGAAGTGTATGGCCATGCTGAGCAACTGCACCATCATGCACTTTATGGGTATGATTGTGCACCTTTATCGGAACCCGTGCACATCTGATACCGTGCCAAAGTGCATGACCATGCTCTGAAACGGCACCATCATGCGCCTTATGTGCATGACGGTGCCACCTTATTGGAACCCGTGCACATCTACTATCGTGCCAAAACTGAAACTGCACCATCATGCACTTCCGAAGGCACGAGCCCTTGCACTATCCGATGCCGAGGACAAGACACATTAATTTTGAAAGTGTAATAGCTAGTGCCGGAAATGCACGACCATGCACTTTTTATGCATGACCGTGCACTTTTTTGGAACCTACAACTCTAAGCCGCCGAAAGTGAAAGTTTGACTTAGTCAAAATAGTGCACGACCATGCACTTTGTCCAGAAGCATATAAACACTTATTTTCACTTCATTATGGTGTGTGGAGCCTTGGGGATTCTCTCTCAACTCTTGAAAATTATGTTTTGTGTTCCTTAAGAGTTTGAAGGCTTCCACCATCCTCAAGATCCATCATTCCATTCTTCAATCCTTGCTTGATCTTAGTTTTCATTCCTTTGTTCTTGAACAAGTTTTGTAAGATTATTTCTAGTTTGATTGTAGTTGTATTAAGCCTTATGGGCTAATTACTTTTGCTATCTAGACAATGTTGAAACTCTTTTTAATGTGATATATTATCTATGCATGATTTTTGGTAAAGTGGTTTTCTTTCAAGAATATGGTTGAATTTATAAGTTGATATTGATGGTGTTCATACTTGTTATGTTACATAACCTTGTTAGTTTTGCAAATGTTTAGGCATTCATGTTGGAAAACTATGTTCTAGATGTTTGTTTGTAAACTTTGAATGTTCATGAAATCTTTGTTCACATTACTAAGTTAGGAATGACTAGTAAAAATTAACTTGGTTATATAATTATTGATAAGTATGAAACCCTACACTTAATATTGGAAAATTGATGAGTGTTGTTATGATTCTTGACTTGGTGATGACTTGCTAGTTAAAGTTTCATAAGTTTATATTAATTTCTTGAATTTGGCTACTTTGTTGTAATCTTAGGTGAAAACCTATTTTAAAACCCGATTTCTGTGGAACTTTTACTTAAATTTTTTATATATATTCACACACGTCAAGTTTTTGGCGCCCTTGTCGGGGACACGGTGATTTTTAAGGAACGATCCGAGTCTTTGATTAACTTTGTTGTTATATTTTTATCTATGTTATTTTGTTTTACTTCGTTTTTATTCATCTTATTTTTTTTTATTTTAGTTTAGTTTCCGTGTCTTTGTTCGTTTTCCGTTCCGCGTTCTTCTGGGCCCGAGCGACATCTTCGAGAATGTTTGAAGAGGAGAGCACGCAAGGTTGCCGAGGTCATTGAAAACGAAGAAGTGGAGGATACCGACACCCCCGAGGTAGATGAAGAAGAGATGGCGGACCCGAATGATCAAGGTCACATGGACGACTTTGCCACACCATCACTTGAGGGTGGTTATGGTAGTAGCGTCACGCAGCCCGAGATTGCAGTGAGTTTCGAGATCAAGTCGAGCATCATTCATATGGTTGAAAATTATGTTTCTTTTCATGGTCTCCAGAACGAGGACCCTCATGCTCACGTTTCACATTTCCTTCGATTATGTGTGACATTCAAAATTAATAATTGTTCTGATGATGCCATGAGACTTAGACTTTTTCCATTCTCACTACGCGGGTCTGCTCTGGAGTGGTTAGAGGTACTCCCTTTCGGTTCCATCACCACTTGGAATTAATTAGTTGAGCAAATTCTTCTTCAATATTTCCCACCCGATAAACTGCTAAATTCCTGTGACACTCGTCAATTTCAGGTTAACTCCGTTAATCCGAACTCCGTTAATTCAAACTTAAGATCACACAAACTGTAACGCATATCTCATTACATTTAAACTAGGGTTTAGATGACGCATGACAATCACTACACCAGTAGTCTTTCAGAATTCCATCGAGACACATACGAGTCGACTCAAACTGTTGGTGAACAAACAATATATAATATAAATAAGTGCTCGGTATAAATATGTGTTATGTTGACATATGATTGTGTGCTTGCACAGTATAACCTCTTATTATGGATATTATAAACTAGTTATGCTAGAATTAAGTTCACTTGAAGTATAGGGGGCGATTTGTAACATGTATTATATTTAATAAATATATAAACAACATAATCACCCAACCCTAATCCCATTCTCTCCCTCCCCCTACACGACGGCAGCAGCCCCTCCCCCCTTCACCATTCTCGGCCGATTACCACACACACACATACACATACAAGTTGTTTACAAGGTTGTTGAAGGATCCAAGGTGATAACTAGGTAAATAAGCTTCATATCTAATTTATTCTATCATATAATTATATGATTAAACCTGTAAACATAAACCCTAAGTGTTAAATATGTTGTTTGTTGATGATTTAGGGTTACATGCATGATTGTTAGTTCATAGGTTAATTGTTTATTGAGTTTTGATGAAAACTGATGCTGGACAGATTATTGAATTCGTGTTTGGACGACTGTAACTCGATGTTAATATTATGTTTTGATGCGATTGTTGATTCTATAATATATTAGGTCGAGTCTAGTTTCTGAAAAGTCCAAGTTTGTAATTTTTTGACGTATAAAAGTTTGTTTTTATTATTTTACAAAACTATTGTGCAAGGCTGATTTGGGAGACCTGCTGTTAGGTTGTTTTTTGACTAAGATATCTCATAAAATACAAGACCAAATGGGTTGGTTCCACTTCTGAAAGAAAATATATTGAGTTAGGAATCTAACCCAATTGGTCTTGCATTAATTGGATTTGTCATTTAATGGGAATAAGAAATAACATTCTATTGCGCATGATAATGATTTCTGTGTGTTTGCTGTGATGTTTTGATCTCTGTGATAAAACCATATATGATAAAAATATAATAAAAATAGGTTTAGAAACCTAACTCAAGTGTGCTTTTGTTATTATTTTTGGGGATTTATTTGACTTGTTAGAATTTACTAATAAGAGTAATCTTGTCGAGTGAAAATGTGCATGGATAATTTAGCTGCTGTATTATTTAAATTGTCATGAAAAGTGCATAACCGATCGATGTTTGCTATGTTTTGACCAAATTGCCCTTTTGGGGGATAATTGCTAGTAATGTACAATGTTAATACTTGACACTTAAGTAGTTGTTCACACATCTAACGTATCACCAACGTGTTTGTCGAGTCGCACTTATTTCACAAACGAAACACGAAACGCATCTCATGCATAAGTTGTATGTGTCAAGTCTAGGGACTCACTCGTAGTTTAAATACTTAGAAAATCTCGTTTTTGTTTTTAGAACACTAGTGAGGATTTTCTGTGACACACATCTTTTCTCGGATCTTTTTGGTTATCTTCGCAAACAGTGAGTTTCACGTGCCCTTTTTACTCTTTTTTAAACGCTTTTATTTGGGGGAGATAACATACTCCAACACTGTAGATTTTGTTTAGTTTTTATATATCACTTGTAAGGCTAAGTGGCAAACAAACCAACCAAAGTCCTTCATAACATCGAACCGGTTAATATTTGGATAATAGCGAGTCACTGTTGAGTAGTACTACTGGGTTTGACAAACCCCACCCAACTCTAAACTCGAATGTAGGTCGAGTGGGTGTAATCTTGGCTAACACATTACCATGGTCGTGGTTGACATGGTGGCAAGGCAATTGATAAACAGTCAGCTTCGGTGTCGAACACTTAGTAATACATGCTTAATAGGTTAGCTACCTATTGATATATAATGGGCTTAACACTATCTGGTAACGCAAACGCAAACGATTTATTTATATAAACTTGTGAACTCACCAACCCTGTGTTGACACTTATAGTATGTTATTCTCAGGTAGCCGAGGCGGGCGCGTGGTTTAGGACATGCATTCGCTAAACACCATCGCTTTGAAAACTTCTTTTAATTTTTATCTTAATAACTTGGGTTTTAAGTCGTTTTGTGTGGCACAACTGTTTTGGTTTACGATTTACGCTTCCGCATTTTTACTTGACTTGATGTCTTGGTTGTTTGAGAACTTTATTTTTGGTGTTTGATTATAACTAATGATTCCGATCCTGTTAGTTCACACTCTCTGACGGTAAAACTCCGTTAGTGGATTTTGAGGGTGTGACAATTCCGAGCAAACATCACTGGTTTTCGTGTCGATGATGACGAGTCACTTCATGCCGCATGGGAGAGGTTCAAGGGCTTGTTAAGAAAATCCCCTCATCACGGTTTGAGTCATGGGCTTCAATGTCGTACATTCTTTGATGCTTTATCCCGGGCACAAAAGCAGGCCATTGATCAAGTTGCGGGAGGAGATTTCGATAGGTGTACCCTAAATGAGGCGCTTGATATCTTGGAGAAAGCCGCTAAGAAGAGTTTCATGTATAATCCGCCTCGTTGTATTCCTTCCTTTAAGGGTGTTCATTACGTTGATTCAAACACCCTTGTCTCCGCCCAGTTAGAAGCTCTTACTAAAGATTTGACCAAATGCAATTCGATCTTGTCAAATCTAGTTCTCGTTGTGTGTATGCGACGGAAAACGCCAGACTAGTCAGTGCCAGCAGGCCATGGTGGTGGAGGATGTTGACTTTGTGGGCCGCTAAAACAATGCCTACGGCAACACCAACAACCTGGGTTGGAGAAACCACCCCAATTTCAGCTGGAAAGATGGTGGCAGTATTCAAAATCAAATGCCATCGGGTTTTGACAGAAAGCCAAATTATCAAAGTCAAATCCAAAATCAATCTTACCAGCAAAAGCCTCAATTTCAGGGTTCCAGCAGTGGTAATCAGTCAGGTGGGGGGACTAGCGTTGAAAGCCTTTTGTCCCAACTTTTGGCTAAGACCGAGACCTCAAAAAAATTGGCTGAGCAAAGGAACCTGAAAATTGATGAGGCTCAATTTAAATTTAAAATACTAATAAAACAAATAATTAAATTTATAGCATGCAAAGATTTAAAAAGAAGCGTGCTGAATATTCTAATTATTTAATTTACGGGTGTCCAAAGTGTGATTTTGACGGCCTTTGAGAGGCCGAGCCATATGATTAGAACGGTTTTTAATGTATTTTAACAACAAAGAGGCACGATCTTGAGTTGAGGAATCAGAAAACATCCATGCAAACCATCGAAAATCAAGCTGGACAGGTTGCTCAACTCCTCTCTGAGAGACAGGAGGGTAGCCTTCCTAGTAACACCGAAAGGAATCCAAATGCTGAGGCTAAGGCTATTACCCTAAGGAGTGGTAGGACTACCATTCCTGTTGACGCATCGGTTTCCGCACCAAAACCGATTGCTAATGAGATCGAGACTGGGACTCCTGGTGAGGTGCACTCAAGGCTAGACCCAGCAAGTACCGCACAACCCAGTGAGCCAGTTAGGACTTATGTTCCTCCCATTCCATACCCAGGCCGTTTGAAGAAGCAGAAGATGGAAGAGCAGTATGGGAAATTCTTAGAGCTTTTTAAGCAGTTACACATTAATCTTCCGTTCCTTGATGCCTTGAAAGAAATGCCGAAGTATGCTAAATTCTTGAAAGAGGTCCTCTCGAATAAGAAGATGTTGGAGGAACTTTCTTGTGTTACTTTGAATGAGGAGTGTTCCGCGGTACTTCAGAATAAATTGCCCAAAAAAATGACCGATCCGGGCAGTTTCACCATTCCTTGTTTGATCGGTAGTTTGTCGGTTAGTAATGCTTTAGCCGACCTAGGTGCTAGCATAAACTTGATGCCTTATTTCGTTTTTTTCCAAACTAAACCTAGGTGAGCCTAAGCCTACTCGCATGAGAATCCAGCTTGCCGACCGTTCTTTGAAATATCCTCGTGGTATAGTTGAGAATATGCTTGTTAAAATCGACAAATTCGTGTTTCCTGTCGATTTTTGTGATCTTAGACATGGATAAGGATAAAAATGTACCAC
Source organism: Bidens hawaiensis (assembly GCF_021521415.1). NCBI lineage: Eukaryota > Viridiplantae > Streptophyta > Magnoliopsida > Asterales > Asteraceae > Bidens > Bidens hawaiensis. The sequence goes on along the minus strand of NW_027491020.1, from coordinate 7,159,147 downwards.
TTATCCTAGGTCGTCCTTTCCTAGCCACTGATAAAGCTCTCATTGATGTTTTCACCGGCAGACTCACTCTTAGAGTTGGAGATGAGGAGGTGACCTTTGATATTGGAAAATCCATGCGACACCCACAGGATCATGATGACGTACTTTACATTGATACCATTGATTCTTGTGTGTGTGAACACCTTCAGGACACGTGTGAGGAGAGTTCTCTGGATACTCAGTTGATTAGTGGAGTTAGTTCTGACCTTGTCATTAAGCCTCTACTTGAGGAGTTGGTTTATGGTGTAGACCACGAGCCTCCTGAGTGTTTGGAGAAAATTGAGGATGTTGATCGCGTTGCCGAGCCTAAGGCAAAACATTTGGAACTTCCGTCCCATTTGGAGTATGCCTTTTTTGGAGGATGGATCCCGCTTGCCTGTTATCATTTCTTCGAGTCTGTCGAGTGAGGAGAAGGTTAAATTGCTTACGGTTCTCAAAATGCACAAGCATGCGGTCGCTTGGAAGATCATGGATATAAAAGGGATTAATCCATCCTTTTGTACCCATAAGATCTTGATGGAGGAGGAGTACAAACCTGTGGTGCAGCATCAAAGGCGTCTCAACCCTAGTATGCAAGATGTTGTGAAGAAAGAGGTCATCAAGCTACTCAATGTTGGATTGATTTATCCGATCTCTGATTCCACATGGGTGAGCCCTGTGCAGGTTGTCCCGAAAAAGGGCGGTATGACGGTTGTGATGAATGAGAAAAACGAGTTAATTCCTACTCGTACCGTCACGAGATGGAGAGTTTGCATTGATTACCGCAAGATCAATGACGCCACGAGAAAGGATCATTTTCCCCTCCCCTTTATCGATCAGATGTTAGAACGAATGTTAGGAAATATGTTCTATTGTTTTCTCGACGGCTTCTCAGGACACTTTTAGATCCCCATCTCTCTTGAGGATTAGGAGAAGACGACATTCACATGTCCCTATGGCACATTCGCCAACCGGCGAATGCCCTTTGGATTGTTAAATGCCCCTACCACGTTTCAAAGATGTATGGTGGAGATTTTTCATGATATCATCGAGGACTCCATGGAGGTTTTCATGGATGACTTTTCTGTTTTTGGGAGTTCTTTTGATCATTTTTTGAGAAATTTGGAGAAAATGTTGGCCAAGTGCGAAGAGGCCAACCTTGTTCTTAATTGGGAGAAATGCCACTTCATGGTGAAGGAGGGAATTGTGTTAGGGCATAAGATTTCACAGGCGGGGCTTGAGGTTGATCGAGCCAAAACTGATACCATTTCTAAGCTTCCGCCACCGAATTCGGTGAAGTCTATTAGGAGTTTTCTTGCTCACGTGGGTTTTTATTGGCGATTCATAAAGAACTTTTCCCAAATCTCCCGCCCGATGACTAAGCTCCTCGAGAAGGATGCCCCGTTCATTTTCTCCTTCGAGTGTCTTCGTGCATTTGAGTTGTTGAAGGAGAAATTGGTAAACGCTTCTATCATGGTAGCCCCCGACTGGACTCTTCCTTTTGAGTTGATGTGTGATGCTAGCGATTTTGTAGTCGGGGCGGTTTTAGGTCAAAGGCGAAATAAGCACTTTCACCCAATTTACTATGCGAGCAGGACTCTGAATGAAGCGCAGGAGCATTACACGACTACCGAGAAAGAGCTCCTTGCGGTTGTCTTTGCATTCGATAAATTTTGGTCTTATCTTGTCCTTTCTAAGACCATCGTGTTCACGGATCATGCAGCACTTCGTTATCTTTTCAGTAAACAAGATGCGAAGCCGAGACTCATTCGTTGGATTGTATTGCTGCAGGAGTTTGACATTGAGATTCGTGACAAAAAGGGCGCTGAGAATGTCGCGGCCGATCATCTCTCTCTTCTTGAGTGCTCAGCTTCATCGGAACAAGTGGGGGTCTACATACATGACAATTCCCCCCCACGAGTTCCTCATGCATATCGAGACGCGAGATGATGATCATCCTTGGTTCGCGGACATTGCGAATTTCCTCACGAGTGGGATCGTTTTGAAGGGCCTTACTCACCAGCAAAAGAAGAAATTCTTTTATGATGTTAAGCATTATTTTTGGGAGGATCCCTATTTGTTTCGTGTCGGAGCCGATCAGCTCGTGCGTAGGTACGTGTATGGTAATGAAGCACGCAAAATCCCGAGTCACTACCACGAGGGCCCGACCGGAGGATACCATGGAGCCACATCCACCGCAAAGAAGGTCTTTGACGCGGGTTTCTTTTGGCCAACCATCTTCCGTGATGCTCATGACATGGTGCAGTCTTGTGATGCTTGCCAAAGGGCAAGCAACATCTCATCACGAGACGAGATGCCCCAACGACGGATTCAGGTTTGCGAGGTTTTTGATGTGTGGGGCAACGATTTCATGGGACCTTTCCCGACTTCTTTCAGCCATCGTTACATCCTAGTAGCCGTTGACTATGTTTCAATGTGGGCCGAGGCGCAAGCCTTGCCCACTAATGACGCTAGGTCGGTGGTGAAATTTTTGAATAAGTTGTTTTCTCGCTTTGGTGCCCCCAAAGCATTGATCAGTGACCGTGGGACTCATTTCTGTAATGCCCAGTTGGAAAAGGAATTGTCTCGATATGGTGTTCATCATCGCTTCTCTACACCATATCACCCGCAGACGAGCGGGCAGGTCGAGGTCACCAATCGGGGTTTCAAAAGAATCCTTGAAAAGACGGTTAGTCAAAACCGTAAGGATTGGTCCGAGAAGCTGGATGACGCATTGTGGGCTTTCCGTACCGCCTACAAAACACCGATTGGGACGACACCGTTTAAATTGGTGTACGGGAAAGCGTGTTATCTCCCTGTTGAGCTCGAGCATAAAGCCTATTTGGCTTTGAAAAGTGCTAATCTTGATCTTGCATGTGCGGGCAAAAACAGATTTGGTCAGATTCATGAGCTTGAGGAATTGAGAGGCCAAGCTTATGAAAACTCAAAAATTTACAATGAGAGGACCAAAAGGCTTCATGATGCCTGCTTGAAGAACCTCAATCAATTCCAAGTGGGCGATCGTGTTTTGCTTTACAATTATCACCTTCATTTATTCCCCCGGAAGTTGAAATCCCGATGGTCCGGCCCTTTTAGTGTGAGGCAAGTATTCGACTATGGTACCGTTGAGATTGGCCATGAGGATGGATGCATCTTCAAGGTGAATGGTCATCGTTTGAAACACTATTTGGGTGAGTCGGTCGAGGTTGCACTGGAGGTTCTCTCCCTCCACCCCATGAAATAAGTGTGGGGAGTGTGAGTCTAGCTATTGACTCCTTCAAAATTTAGCATGTTTAGGAATTTCGTAGTTTTTTTTATTTGTTTTGTGTTTCTTTGTGTTTATGTTTATTTGTGTAGTACTTTGATGGTATGTAGACTTTATCTTATGGATTGTATTATGGATTTGGTTCTTTTGTTATGTTATGGATTTGAAATTGTTGTGTTTATTAATGTAAGGCCCTGTTACCGGTAGCCCTACTTTCGTGTTGGATTTACTCATAAACGCAGTTCTAAATATCAGAGTTAATTAAAACATTCGCGGAATATAAAAACTTTCGTAAAACATTTCATAGCAAATCACATCTTGTCTTAAAACAACATCTTGTCTTTCAAAATGAACAAAACATTAAACTTAAACGTCTTGAGTCTTCCGATGCCAGCCTATTATTCAGTGCCACATGTCTCCTCAAGCGAGCTGCCTCATCCTACTCACCTGCGTGCATACTAAAAGTCAGCTACGCTGAGTGAGTTCTAGTTAATCATACATTATACAATACACATAAACTTATATTCTTTAAATCATACTTTCATATTTTCTTACTTTCATACTTTCTTTTGTATTAACTTGCTTTCATATCTTACGTTATAAAGAGCATTACACCCTACATTCCTCGAGTATTATTAGGGCTCGGTACCCTCCTTCCTCGAGTATTATAAGGGCTCGGTACCCTCCTTCCTCGAGTATTATTAGGGCTCGGTACCCTCTTTCCTCGAATATTAGTAGGGTTCGGTTCCCTAGTTCTCGAATATTAGTAGGGTTCGATTCCCTCTTCATTACCATACAACCATACATCATACCTCGAGTATTATTAGGGCCCGGTACCCTCTTCGTAACCATACAACCATACAACCATCCTTTCCTTCTTTTATTAACTTTATCACATTCATACACATAAGCATACATATCATACTTACCTTATACATAGCGTTACAACCTGACAGTACGTGCAATATCCGAAGATCGTTCACGTACCATCAAGCAATCATTCATGCATTTCACATTATTCACATAAGGCATACACTTATCCCTTAGGATAAGCGTATTAACAAACATATTGAGTATGCACACAGCCCCGAAAACATAACACATAAATGGGGCTAGAAACTCACCTGAATCCTGTTACGCTCTCCGTTAATCGTTATTCCCTTCTTGAGCTGTGCACGGCTAACTGTATAGTATTTACATGTATCAATTAACTACTACTACTCATGTTGTATTTCTATCTTTATATAACCCACAACGAACGGGGGTCCGGGGGCAGCGCCCCTGGCAGCGGGGTTCTAGGGGCGGCAGCCCCTAGCAGGGTCCAAGGGGCAGAGCCCCTGGCTGGGGTCGAGCTTAACAATAACTGTCTTGACACATTTTAAATTAGGTTTTTAATTTATTTTCTCATTTGCTAACTCCAGCGAACTTATCATTAAGCGAACTTAACAATAAGCGAACTTAACATTAAGCGAACTTAAGCATAGGCGAAGTTAGTGATCGGCGAAGTTATCAGCTAGGCGAACTTGGCCTTAGGCGAAGTTATCAGCTAGGCGAACTTGGCCTTAGGCGAAGTTATCAGCTAGGCGAACTTGGCCTTAGGCGAAGTTATCAGCTAGGCGAACTTGGCCTTAGGCGAAGTTATCAGCTAGGCGAACTTGGCCTTTAGGCGAAGTTATCAGCTAGGCGAACTTGGCCTTAGGCGAAGTTATCAGCTAGGCGAACTTGCTTGCAAGCGAACTTGCATGAAGGCGAAGTTATGGCTTGCAGGCGAAGTTGCCCAGCTGCCATCTCTGTTCAAACTAAATCACCAAAATCACCCTTATTTCATCGAGAATTTCTTGGATATTACGTTAACTAACTCCGCGATCATTCCCATGGCCTAGTTCGGGTAAAACTTAGCCCGGAAAGACATAAAGTTTGGAGCTTTCGGCTTAAAACGTTTAATAACAAGTCACCGTACATAGCCATAGGTTTGTCAAGTTCATTTCCAACATCAAATTTGTTACTTTACGTTTCGTTTAGACCCGATTTACTTTATGTTTAAGTTTCAAAGCTAACCGATCCCAAAAACGTAAACTTTAAGGTAAAAGGCATACCTTTACGCGTTCGGTGTGGTCGCGGTTTGCTTGGTTATCTCGTATCTAGCTCGTATATCGAAGGTCTAATAATGGTTGGCTTGATTTTGGACTCGAGTCCTGTTCTCTCTCTCTCGCGGCCATGTGAGGTGAAGGATGTGTGTGTTTTTGAGTGTGTAGAGATTAAGATGGAATGAAATAAGGTTTCGGGTTTTATGGTGGTTTAGGAGGATATTTATACCTCTTGAAGCCCGTGGACCTAAAGCCCATTACCACTTAATCCACCTTAATTAATCTAAGTCCATGATCCGTTCTTTACTCGATATTAAATAAATTTATAACGCGAAATCACTAAACGTAACTTTCTTTATTTAACATTATAATATTTTAGGATGTTACAAGTCTTCCCTCCTTAAAGAGGTTTCATCCCCGAAACCTAACTATCACTTAAACAAACTAGGGTAGAACTTGCGCATCTCATCCTCAGCTTCCCAAGTAGCATCTGATCCCTTGCGGTGCTTCCATATTACTTTTACCAGAGGTATAACCTTGTGACGAAGCTGCTTCTCCTTGCGATCAACGATCTCTATCGGTTGCTCGATGTAGTTCAATTGTTCATCAACCTCAATGTCCATCAATGGCACGTGAGACGTGTCATCAGCTAGACACTCCCTCAGATGAGAAACATGAAAGGTTGAACGAATTCCTTCTAACTCATCAGGTAAATCCAGCTTATAAGCTACTTCACCCACACGATCTAAGATTTTAAACGGTCCAATGTACCTCGGACTCAACTTCCCCCTCTTTCTAAAACGGATAATTCCTTTCCAAGGCGAGACCTTAAGGATCACATTGTCGCCAACGTTAAACTCAATTGGTCGTCGCCGCTTATCTGCATAAGACTTTTGTCTGTCTTGAGCGGCTTTCATTCTTGCTTTGATCTGATCGAACTTTGAAGAAGTTTCTTGAACCACTTCTAGGCTTCCCATTTCTTTCTGACCAATCTCACCCCAACACACAGGGGATCTACATCGTCTACCATAAAGCATCTCAAACGGTGGCATACCAATATTTGAATGGTAACTGTTGTTATAGGAGAACTCTGCCAGGTGCAGATGATCATCCCAACTTCCACCAAAATCTAAAACACAAGCACGCAGCATATCCTCAAGGGTTTGGATCGTCCTTTCAGACTGTCCATCGGTTTGAGGATGATACGCCGTACTGATGTTCAACCTTGTTCCCATAGCATCATGGAATTTCTTCCAGAACCTCGAAGTAAACCGTGTATCTCTATCAGACACGATTGATAGCGGTACTCCATGCTTGGTTACAACTTCTTTAATGAACAAGCTTGCTAACGTTTCTGACGAGATGGCCTCTCGTATGGGCAGAAAGTGAGCACTCTTGGTCAAACGGTCCACAATCATGCAGATAGTATCATGATGCTTAGCTGTACGAGGTAGCTTAGTTATGAAATCCATGGTGATGTGTTCCCATTTCCACTCAGGTATCTCTAGCGGTTGCATCTTCCCATAAGGTTTCTGATGTTCGGCTTTGACTTGTAAGCAAGTTAAGCACTTAATGACATAATCTACTACATCATTCTTCATTCCCGGCCACCAATATTCTCTTTTTAAATCTTGATAAATCTTTGTAGCTCCTGGATGAATCGAATATCTTGACTTATGAGCCTCATCTAAGATTCGACTTCTAAGATCACCATGGCGTGGGATCCACATACGGTCGAACCTAGTCTTAACTCCATGAGTGTTTTCCATCAACTCATCTTGCTGGCCATAAATCCTTTCTTTCTTTACTAACCCTTCATCTACTAACACCTCTGACTGCACCTTGATGATTTCTTCAAAAAGACTTGGGTTCATGATCAACTTGTATGACTTTACTGTTGCAAGGACTTCCTCATTCTTACGACTTAACGCGTCAGCGACTACATTAGCTTTACCGGGATAGTACTTAATGTCGCAGTCATAATCCTTAATCAACTCCAACCATCTTCTCTGCCTCATGTTCAATTCTTTCTGCTCGAAGAAGTACTTCAAACTCTTATGATCTGTATAGATAGTACACTTAGTACCGTATAGATAATGCCTCCATATCTTAAGAGCATGCACTACAGCTGCTAACTCTAAATCATGCGTTGGATAAGTACTCTCATGGACTTTCAACTGTCTGGACGCATATGCTATGACCTTCCCTCGGACGCATATGATAAGTATTCTCGGCTGCTTGTTCTTAGGGTTCCACGTCTGGGTACCGGGTCGCTTAGCAGGAGCGACCCATTTCTTCTCTTTCTTCTCGTCTACCACCACCACATCATCCGCAGCCAGGTCTGCATAGACCATCTCTGAGAGTTCGACGGCAGAATCGAAAGTAGCAGGTTTACTTGTCCTGACTAACATGCGGACTCTCTGTGGTAATCCCCTCACGTAACACTTGATTCTCTTAGCCTCAGTGTTGACCATATCGGGCACCAACCTAGACATTCGGTTGAACTCAGTGGTGTACTCACGATGTGTCATCGTCCCAGCTTTCAAGTTCAGGAACTTCATCTCTGCCCTTTCAACTTCTGCATCAGCACAGAACCTCTTCATCACTAACTCCTTCAGATCCACCCACTTCATGGCCTTGATTTCCTATCGACTCCTTCTTTGCTTAATCGATTCCCACCAATACATTGGCTCATCTTCAAACGATTGGGTGGCATAACCGACAGCTTGGTCAGGACGACACTCGCTGATTCGGATAATTTTATCCATGGCGGTTATCTACTGAAGAGTAGCGATTACGTCTCCTAAACCAGTCAGCTTAGGCGGGTCACAACCTTTGAAGGACTTATAGTTGCAACCGCCTCGACCCCTCTTCCTATCATCAACTTTCACAGACCTTACCTCACTTGAATCACCCTTTTCCCTCTCATCATCTTTCTTACCATTACCACCTGCCCCTTCAACAGTTCTTTCACGGCTTCCAGCAGACCCTCCCGGAGTAATATTCTTCACAGCAGTGGCTACAGCTTGAACAATAGCTGCTTGAATTGCGGGATCCAGTTGAACCCCTTCGTTGTTGATCGGACCTCCTCCAGCTGCACTCCCCTCATCTCCGGTGTTGGAAGCTGTCTCAACCGAAGGTTGCTGGACACGACGAGGCCTGCCGCGTCGTCCAGTGCGACCTCCAGCTCCAGCAATGTCTCCAGATCCAGCCATCTTATTCTAAAAGGGAAAACACAAACATCATCACTCAAGGAACTATTTAGTACAAGGATAGTAAGGCTAACAGGTAATAATAGTGGCCAGCTGTGATTAGCTGATCACGTTACTTTCCGTGTCCTATACACTTCTCTTATGAGTCTATTTGTGCTGGTTCTACTTAAGCAGTTAGTCAAATCAAACAATCCATTATTCCTATCCCTGTCGTTCACATATCTTTTCTTTCTCATTAACATATATCATTTAATCATACACTTTACCTTTACTGATCTTGCTTGAGCGACACATGGCATTCTTGAACTGGCATCTTCTTTCTTTTCTTACTTAAATCCCATTCTCTGTTCAAGTCTAAGCATGTAGGATGCTTAAATCTCTCGAACTTTGCTCTGATACCAACTTTTAAGGCCCCGTTACCGGTAGCCCTACTTTCGTGTTGGATTTACTCATAAACGCAGTTCTAAATATCAGAGTTAATTAAAACATTCGCGGAATATAAAAACTTTCGTAAAACATTTCATAGCAAATCACATCTTGTCTTAAAACAACATCTTGTCTTTCAAAATGAACAAAACATTAAACTTAAACGTCTTGAGTCTTCCGATGCCAGCCTATTATTCAGTGCCACATGTCTCCTCAAGCGAGCTGCCTCATCCTACTCACCTGTGTGCATACTAAAAGTCAGCTACGCTGAGTGAGTTCTAGTTAATCATACATTATACAATACACATAAACTTATATTCTTTCAATCATACTTTCATACTTTCTTACTTTCATACTTTCTTTTGTATTAACTTGCTTTCATATCTTACGTTAAAAAGAGCATTACACCCTACATTCCTCGAGTATTATTAGGGCTCGGTACCCTCCTTCCTCGAGTATTATTAGGGCTCGGTACCCTCCTTCCTCGAGTATTATTAGGGCTCGGTACCCTCTTTCCTCGAATATTAGTAGGGTTCGATTCCCTCTTCGTTACCATACAACCATACATCATACCTCGAGTATTATTAGGGACCGGTACCCTCTTCGTAACCATACAACCATACAACCATCCTTTCCTTCTTTTATTAACTTTATCACATTCATACACATAAGCATACATATCATACTTACCTTATACATAGCGTTACAACCTGACAGTACGTGCAATATCCGAAGATCGTTCACGTACCATCAAGCAATCATTCATGCATTTCACATTATTCACATAAGGCATACACTTATCTCTTAGGATAAGCGTATTAACAAACATATTGAGTATGCACACAGCCACGAAAACAAAACACATAAATGGGGCTAGAAACTTACCTGAATCCAGTTACGCTATCCGTTAATCGTTATTCCCTTCTTGAGCTGTGCACGGCTAACTGTATAGTATTTACATGTATCAATTAACTACTACTACTCATGTTGTATTTCTATCTTTATATAACCCACAACGAACGGGGGTCCGGGGGCAGCACCCCTGGCAGCGGGTTTCTAGGGGCGGCAGCCCCTAGCAGGGTCCAAGGGGCAGAGCCCCTGGCTGGGGTCGAGCTTAACAATAACTGTCTTAACACATTTTTCATTAGGTTTTTAATTTATTTTCTCATTTGCTAACTCCAACGAACTTATCATTAAGCGAACTTAACAATAAGCGAACTTAACATTAAGAGAACTTAAGCATAGGCGAAGTTAGTGATCGGCGAAGTTATCAGTTAGGCGAACTTGGCCTTAGGCAAAGTTATCAGCTAGGCGAACTTGGCCTTAGGCGAAGTTATCAGCTAGGCGAACTTGGCCTTAGGCGAAGTTATCAGATAGGCGAACTTGGCCTTAGGTGAAGTTATCAGCTAGGCGAACTTGGCCTTAGGCGAAGTTATCAGCTAGGCGAACTTGCTTGCAAGCGAACTTGCATGAAGGCGAAGTTATGGCTTGCATGCGAAGTTGCCCAGCTGCCGTCTCTGTTCAAACTAAATCACCAAAATCACCCTTATTTCATCGAGAATTTCTTGGATATTACGTTAACTAACTCTGCGATCATTCCCATGGCCTAGTTCGGGTAAAACTTAGCCTGGAAAGACATAAAGTTTGGAGCTTTCGGCTTAAAACGTTTAATAACAAGTCACCGTACATAGCCATAGGTTTGTCAAGTTCATTTCCAACATCAAGTTTGTTACTTTACGTTTCGTTTAGACCCGATTTACTTTATGTTTAAGTTTCAAAGCTAACCGATCCTAAAAACGTAAACTTTAAGGTAAAAGGCATACCTTTACGCGTTCGGTGTGGTCGCGGTTTGCTTGGTTATCTCGTATCTAGCTCGTATATCGAAGGTCTAATAATGGTTGGCTTGATTTTGGACTCGAGTCCCGTTCTCTCTCTCTCTCTCTCGCGGCCGTGTGAGGTGAAGGATGTGTGTGTTTTTGAGTGTGTAGAGATTAAGATGGAATGAAATGAGGTTTAGGGTTTTATGGTGGTTTAGGAGGATATTTATACCTCTTGAAGCCCGTGGACCTAAAGCCCATTACCACTTAATCCACCTTAATTAATCTAAGTCCATGATCCGTTCTTTACTCGATATTAAATAAATTTTTAACGCGAAATCACTAAACGTAACTTTCTTTATATAACATTATAATATTTTAGGATGTTACAATTAAGCATGTCAAGGGCATATTTTGGTTTGTTTTGTTTTGCTTTGGTTGCTTTGCCTGGTTGGTTGTTGGATGCTATGGCCGGGTCTTTGGATTGCCACATTGCCGAGTCTTGGGAGTCACCTTCTGGCAGCTTTCTGGATTTCAGGGGAGTTTTCTGTTCTCTCTTTGCACTTTACTTTTATAGTTTTTTTTTGTTGGACATCGAGGGCGTTGTACAATTCAAGTGTGGGGAGGGAATTTGAACTTTGTTTGTCTAAAATTAAAATTTTTGCAAAACTCCTAAATAAATTTTTTGTAACAAATAATAACCATTAAGCAATTTTTAATTCAAACTTTAATTGCATTGTCCTGAAGCACAAATCTTTAAGACATTCAAGCCGAAAATCTCTAAAAAGACATACCTTTAAACATGACAAACAAAATGATTCACATTCTTACTTTGCAAAAAAAAAATTACCCATTCCGCCCGTTTCCGTGAGTTAGCCTCGTCAGTTGTTTTTGCTCATGTTTTTGCGGGCAATTGTGTGAGCCGGGTGATTATTGCAAGTAGAAATTGTTTTTGGCATGCATTTCAAACCATATACACATACATAGTATAAACCATTTGAGGAATTTAGGATAAACCCATGTCTAGCCATTTTTCACTTATATATCCCTTACCCACATTATTCCCCTAGTAGCCAATGTTTAGCCTTCCCGTGTTTTTTTTTCGCCCTATTATTTATCGCCCACTTAGCCATAAAGCCTTTTTATTTTTCACCCATTTTTGGTTAGAAATCCGGTTCGGCTAAGTTAGTTTGTTTTTCATTTCATTTTCATGTATTTTATCACTTGGGAATATTAGAAGCACAATGCTATCTCCCAAAGTGTTTTATTAGTTTGTATTCATTTGTATAGTTTTTATCAAAAAAAAAGAAAGGAAAAAAGAAAAAAAATTGCAAGAAAAGAAGAGAAGAATAAGAAATTTGGTTCATCCCATATTGATGAAGTTTGATTTCGAAGAGCAATTTTTAGTTCGTTAGCTCTCGGTTCGTTTAGACCACTTGGTTTAGTTAGTTAGTTTTAGTTTATAGCTCTAGCGTAGTTCTGGATATTCTAGCCTTTTAGCCACTTTTCCCAAAAATTCCTCACCCTAACCCTAAGACAAATTACAACCCTCAAGTACTCGTGTTTTATGCTATGTATGTGTCGGTTAGATTTGAGCCTTAAACAAGCCTATTCTTTGTTTGGTCATCGTCTTGGCATCGAGTGTTCTCAACATACAATATTACATGTATGATCACTAAATATAGCCGAGTGTATGAGTGAACAATGTGAGGTTTGCAAGGTGGGAATGTGATGGCAACAAATGTAATGTTCTTTAGACTATGTCTTCATTTTTAATAGGCTTGTTTGGAAACATTAATAGTGCTTGATTGTAAATCTGTTAAAAACTTTGAATGCATATTGCTTGCGGGATATTCTTGTTTTTGTGGAGTTTGTTTCATTTGCTTGAGGACAAGAAAAGTTCAAGTGTGGGGATATTTGATGTAACACAAAGTGTACACCTTTTAGTATCAAATTATCCTCTTATTTTGGTAAAACTCCATGCAAATTCGTTGTATTCGGTACTTATTTGATTTATTTATGAATTTGCACGTCCGGGCGCTCGCTCGATGAAGAAACGATGAAAAGATGGTGTTTTTCGGGCAAAAATCAAGAATCTGCCAAAAGTGCATGACCATGCTAAGAAAGTGCATGACCATGCAGAGAGCAGGTGCATGACCATGCTAAGGAAGTGTATGGCCATGCTGAGCAACTGCACCATCATGCACTTTATGGGTATGATGGTGCACCTTTATCGGAACCCGTGCACATCTGATACCGTGCCAAAGTGCATGACCATGCTCTGAAACGGCACCATCATGCGCCTTATGTGCATGACTGTGCCACTTTATTGGAACCTGTGCACATCTACTATCGTGCCAAAAGTGAAACTGCACCATCATGCACTTTTTGTGCACCATCATGCACTTCCGAAGGCACGAGCCCATGCACTATCCGATGCCGAGGACAAGACACATTAATTTTGAAAGTGCACTAGCTAGTGCCGGAAATGCACGACCATGCACTTTTTGTGCATGACCGTGCACTTTTTTGGAACTTGCAACTCTGAGCCGCCAAAAGTGAAAGTTTGACTTACCCAAAATAGTGCACGACCATGCACTTTTTGTGCATGACCGTGCACTTTGTCCAGAAGCTTATAAACACTTATTTTCACTTCATTTTGGTGTGTGGAGCCTTGGGGATTCTCTCTCAACTCTTGAAAATTATGTTTTATGTTCCTTAAGAGTTTGAAGGCTTCCACCATCCTCAAGATCCATCATTCCATTCTTCAATCCTTGCTTGATCTTAGTTTTCATTCCTTTGTTCTTGAACATGTTTTGTAAGCTTATTTCTAGTTTGATTGTAGTTGTATTAAGCCTTATAGGCTAATTACTTTTGCTATCTAGACAATGTTGAAAATCTTATTAATGTGATATGTTATCTATGCATGATTTTTGGTAAAGTGGTTTTCTTTCAAGAATATGGTTGAATTTATAAGTTGATATTGATGGTGTTCATGCTTGTTATGTTACATAACCTTGTTAGTTTTGCAAATGTTTAGGCATTCATGTTGGAAAACTATGTTCTAGATGTTTGTTTGTAAACTTTGAATGTTCATGAAATCTTTGTTCACATTACTAAGTTAGGAATGACTAGTAAAAATTAACTTGGTTATATAATTATTGATAAGTATGAAACCCTACACTTAATATTGGAAAATTGATGAGTGTTGTTATGATTCTTGACTTGGTGATGACTTGCTAGTTAAAGTTTCATAAGTTTATATTTATTTCTTGAATTTGGCTACTTTAATGTAATCTTAGGTGGTTAGAATGTTGTTCATGCTAGCTTTCCTTTGATTATGAGACTTTGTTGTTTTGACAAACAAGTTAGTCTATGTTTATCTCTTGATTGAAAACCCATCATGATGATTATTTTTTAGTATTAGGTTGCTTTATTGTAATCTAGTATTTATGTTTAGATTCATGATGTTTTACCTTATTATTGCTATTTTATCATATTAGTAGAGTGGATTCATGTCTAGGTAGTTTGTTGGATTGATTATATTCTTGTGTTTTTACCTGCTTATTTTCATTGTATGCAAATTTAGTTAATTAAAATTCAACTTAAGATTTACTTGTTCGGTTGGTCATTTACAAAGATTTAGTACTAGAAATTTTCCGTGTCCATGGATTGATACTCGGTTCTTACCAACACTTTATTACAAATTATAGGTACACTTGCCTTTCGTGTGTGGTTTAGTTGTAGGTAAAAACCTATTTTAAAACCCGATTTATGTGGAACTTTTACTTAAATTTATATATATATATTCACACACGTCACTCCTGCCATGAAAAAAGGGTTTTTTTATCAAAGCTATAGCTGATTTGTTATCAACCCAAATTACCACGGCCTCTTGTTTATTTCCAGTAATTTCTTGTATTAAGCCTTGTAACCAAAGTGCCTCGCATGCTGCAGAAGTTACAGCCATGAACTCAGCCTCACAGGAAGACAAAGCCACTGTTTGTTGCTTTTGTGAATGCCATGACACAAGACAATAATTATAGTAAAACACATTGCCACTAGTACTCTTCCCATCATCACTATCAGTTAGATAATTACTGTCACTGAAACCCACCAAGCCACCACCAGCAAACCTACCATACTTTATACCATAATGAAGAGTACCATTAATATACCTGAATAAAAACTTAACATCTTTCATATGAGACTCTTTTGGACTTTGCATGAATCTAGTCACATAACCAACCGCATAGCATATGTTAGGTCTTGTCTGAGTTAAGTTCCTCAATGAGCCCACAAGTCTCCTATAAAATGTCGCATCAACATCCTCCCCCACCTTCATCTTTGTATAGCTTCAATCCAGCTTCCATAGACAGTTTGGTTGCATTGTATTCTTCTAACTCAGCCATCTGCAGTATCCTTTTTGCATAAGCAGTCTGCTTAATGAATATTCCTTCTTTCGTTTGCTCAAACTCAATGCCAAGATAGTAATTTAATAAACCAAGACCAGTCATTTTAAAGTTAGACTTCATTTGGAGTTTGAACTCTTATACCTCTTGTATGCAACTTCTCGTAACAAGATGATCATCCACATATACTCCAATAATCAACAATGAATCTTTGTTTGACTTAACATAAAGTGCTTGTTCATGTTGACACCTTTTATATTTCAACTCTTTTAAAACGGTATCAAGCTTGATATTCCAAGCTCTTGGTGCCTGTCTCAAGCCATAAAGGGCTTTTGACAATTTAAACACTTTCAATTCAGCCCCTTTCCTAGTATACCTTCCTGGTTGCTTCACATATACAATTTCCTTTAAGTCCCCATGTAAAAAAGCTACCTTTACATCCATATGATACACATTCCAGCCCCTCTTTGCTGACAATGCCATGACCAGCCTTATATTTTCATTCCTAACAACGGGTGCAAAAGCTTCTTCAAAATCTACACCATACTGTTGTACATACCCTTTAGAAACCAGCCTGGCTTTGTGTCTTGTTACTTTACTTAAAGCATCCTTTTTTTATTTTAAACACCTACTTAAGACCTATTGGATTACACTTAGGAGAAGGATCTACTAACACCCAAGTCTTGTTCTTTTCTATGGCTTCAATCTCTTCATCCATAGCCACTCTCCAAACACTTTCCTTAACTGCTTCTGGATAGGACAATGGTTCTCCTTTTTATACAAGAAGTAACTCAACATAGTGAGCTTCCAACTGCACAAACTGAGATTCTTCTTCTCTATTCAAACCATACCTTATGTTCCCATCAAGAACATAATCACCAAATCTAGGAGGTAAATTGGATACTCTACTAGACCTTCTTAACCCTCCTTCAGTTTCTTCAAGACTTGTACCAGATGACTCACCTTCTTCATTCTGAGATGAATCAGGTGTTATATCATTTTGAACCACATTTTCATGTGCAACCACAACCTCATCCTCATAAACAGAAAAATTAATCCAACTAGGATCATCAGTACTAACCTCTTTTAGATACTCAGCCCATTCCCATTCTTTATTCTCTACAAACCTGTTAGCCTTTGTTCCAACATCTACTCCTAGATAGACCATTGGACAACTTCTATCATCTAGCTTCTTAAGAACTGGTTGTGTGATTTTCACATGGCCTACACAACCAAAAACTCTTAGATGATGCAAATCAGGCTTCCTACCCTTCAAAGCCTCATAAGGAGTATGATCTAATGATTTTCTGTGAAGTCTATTCAGAAGATTTACCGAATGTCTTACCCCTTCTTCCCAAAAATCTTGAGGATACTCATAGCTTTGAGTATACTTCAAGTCATATTCAACATTGATCTGTTTCTTCTCTCTATCACCCCATTCTACTGAGGAGAATATGGAGCAGTTAAAAGTCTTGTGATACCCTCCTTTTCACAAAACATATTAAATTCTTGAGAAATAAACTTCCCTCCTCTATCAGACCTCAAACACTTAATCTTCAACTCAAACTCAAACTCATTCTCTACTTTTTCTTTGAACAACTTAAAGAAGATATGTGCTTGATCTTTACTTTTTAACATGTAGCACCACATAAACCTTGTGTAGTCATCAAGTAAAAGCATAAAGTAATTATTACATGCTGAAGTTGTAGGTTGTATAGGTCCACAAAGATCAACTGAGATCATCATGAGAGGTTTATCAGTTCTATATTGGGATTTCTGTGGGAATGGATTTCTAGTGTGTTTACCGACCAAGCATGCTTCACAAACTTGAGAAGGGTGATTAATCAATGGTACTCTTTTCACCATCTGTTTACTTGTCATAACTCTCGATGATTCAAAATTGACATGTCCAAGTCTACCATGCCATAACCATGGTGAACTATCAATTATTGCTTGGAAACATATTGGTGAACCAATCTTCAAACTAATCTTGTACAGTCTGTTTGCAGACTTAGTTACCTTCTTTAGTAACTTTTCATCCTTGTCAAACAACCAAAGAAAATCCCCCTTCATCTTGACCTCACAACCACCTTCGGTAGTCTGTCCGAGACGCAATATATTGCTCTTCAAATGTGGCATAAAGTTCACATTTGTTAGTAATTTATGTTCATGATTCTTCCCTTCTAGAATTACAGAACCTTTTCCTTGTATCTCAACACAAGATCCATCACCAAATTTTACAGAACCACCTACACCTTGATCAATCTGAGAGAACATTGAAACATTACCAGTCATATGGTTGGATGCCCCATTATCAAGATATCACTCCATCTCTTGATCATCCTTAGATTCAAAACTTGAAGGGTTCACTCTATGTTCATTCAGAAAAACTGTTTCCTTATCTTCTGAATCAATCAATTGAGCCATAAACAGAGCTGGACCATTCCCTCTTTGCCCACTTCCTTCCTCTTGAATCTTAGTGAGATTAGCTTCTTGATTCTTGGCTTTCAAACCAGAACACTCACTCACATAGTGTCCTAATTGTTCACATTTAAAACACTTAATTTGTGACTTATCTTTCTTTGGTCTATCTGGATTTCTTTGGTTCTTGGAACCACGATATGTGTCTTTTACTTTCTGACCAGATTTTGATCGCCATTTCTTGGACCCATTATCCCTCTTCTTAGCCTGCCACTCTGTATAAGTAAGCAATAACTGGTCATCTTTAGCCATTGTTTCCGTACGTTTCAGATTAGTCCTTTCTCCAAACGTCTTTAGGTGACCAATGGCTTCTTGAAATAGCATCGTATCAAGATCTAAGAACTGTTCTATTGAAGCTACTATCTGGATAAACCTTTCTGGCACAACATTGAGTAATTTGTGAACTAGTTTCTTCTCTTCGAATGGTTCACCCAAATCATTCGCCTTAGACCCAATCGCTGTAATCTAGGCAACAAAGCCGTCTATACTGTCACCATCTTTCATCCTCAGGCCTTCAAATTCATTCTTCAGGGTCGCAAGATGCGCTTTCTTTACTCTATCTGCCCCAATAAACCGCGTTTTGATTTCATCCCATAGTCAGTGCAAATTGAAAATAGGCTTCAATTTGGCAGCCTATATGGTGTAATTCGTCTCACTTAACATCGGGTATTGAATTGGAATCGTGATGTAGTTCTCTCTCGGAGGCGGTGCCAGAGTTCCCATGGCTCTTCTCCTGGTGTATTATTGTTGAAATCGATTCTCCATATCCAATTCGTTGGATCAATTGAAGCGAAAGATCGATTAAAACCAGTGCTCTGATACCAATTGAAGAAAGGTATTAGCAACAATGGAGAATTAAGAGAAAATTGAGAACTAGGGTTTCAAGTAGATGAAAAGAGGGAAACAGAAAAACTTTTATTAATGAATACTTTGACTTCTGATTACAACAGTATTAATACTAACAGACTCAAAACAATTTACAGAACTTACCCTAAACATTTGGTATTATACAAACAGACCCCTCAAATATTAAAAAGTATACTAACAACAAATGCTCTTAAATCAAAAGGTATTCCGTTAACACACCCCCCCCCCCCCCCCCGCAATTTCTTATTTCCAAAATTCAAATGTTTTCCATACCATCTAATTAGAAATTAGAATTCTGCAAGTTTTGGTTTTGTATCCAATAAATTGTTTAATATGTTTACGCACAATAGCAAGAAATTGAAACCTAAGCGAGCAAATAGTGTAGGAATTGCAGCAAGAAATTGTTACCTAATTGATTAAATTGAGCGCCAAAGAGAAGAAAACACTTGTCGGAGATAAAGTAGATACAAATCTAAACCTGAAACAACATGCAATTGAACAAATTTTTGGATGCACGGGCCTGCGATAGGCGTCACCACAGGTGGCCAAATCAGGATGCTGTAGATGACGATGGTATTATGGTAAAGAATCTTGAAGGCCGATGTGGTGGTGGTATTTGCTTGAAGAAAAAGGTTAGCGTCGAGCACCACAGCCAAGAATCATGGCCTGACACAACTTGTGAAGGTGGACCGAAGCATGGAGGTGGAGGCGATGTGATAAAAACACAAATCTAACTGCCACGCTGAAATTAGTGCGCTTTGTACGCACGTGACAGAAGCTTATTAGTTTACCTTATGAATAGTGCATTTTCATGAGATAACCAATCTTTGCCATTTAATATATATATATATATATATATATATATATATATATATATATATTTATAATAAAAATATGGGTATGGGTCATTAAATGTGGGCTTAGGAAGAGAGATGGACTTGGATTCCATGGGTTTAATATAAACGGTCTCATAAACCCCTAAAACCCTAAACCATTCGTACTTTATATTTTTCTACCAACACCATTTACATCATCCTTTTCACACACTTGCACTCAAGATTTGAAGGGTTTCGTTTTAATGCCGGCTCCAAGATCCGACTTCACGAACGGATAGATCTCAGCCAGGCTAAAAGTTAACGTGAAAGCCATGTCACCTCATTTTCGGATCCAAGCTCGATAAAGGTACCTTTTATTAAAAAAGGCTCATTTTAATGTTCGTTTGGTATAAAAATTGGTATATTACTAGATAGATGCTTATACAGTACTTTATCCTAATTAAACCTTGAAATATAGACCTCATGATTCAAATTAGCTATGAATGAAACTGTGAACTTGGATATGTCACTTTTATGTATACGCCATTTACGATATGCGGATATAGCTCAAGCTTTGAAAAATATAAAGAATCAACTCAGCCATGGAGTGGATAAGCGGATATATCTCAAGCTTTCTTTGATGTGTAATGGTTTTGTCTACTTGTGGGTGTATTGTTGAGGTATTTGTGTTAGTAACTTGGTGAACCATGTTTAAAATGTATTTTGGTTGGTTATAATAAAAGTAAGGTCTTTCAGTTTAGTTATTTAGGGCTCTGACTAAACAAATATATTTCATTCGGCAGGAAATAGTCAGAGGGGTAAAATAGTCATTCTGTACAGTCATTCAGAGGTCCAACCAAACAACACTACTGGTTCAGCACTTACTAACACAGAGCCTCTTAATCATTTATACCTTTTACTGGTTCAGCACTTAATGATTCGGTACATACCAAATAGCCCGCAAATATGGTAAACAGTCACCAAAGTGATACATAGCAAATATGAAAATGTTCTAGATAAGGTTGCATTAACAATCTGGACTAGTAGGGATATTAAAATAATCGATTTTCATGCAAAGAATTAAAGTAATATAAATCACGGGAATGAGTTGGGTGATGTACTCGTTAAAGACAAGAGAGGCAAATTACGAACGAAAGATAACAATAATGACGTAGGGGTCGTGATGGTTAAAAAGAAAGGAAAGAAATGGGATCGGCGAAGTTAGGTATATAAAGCAAGGAAGCGAACATAAAACAACCGATCAGATTAGTGGAGAGTTAAGGCCTTTAGGTGAGATTGAGAGGTTACGAGATCGAACCTTGCGAACAGCAAGCTGAGTATATACATATCTTTAGAAGAAACAGAACATGTGTCAGAACCACCATCTAAACAGGCCCAAAGCGAACCACCATCCGAACAGCCCAAATTTCCGAACATCTGATCCTTGTGATACTAACAACTTGATCTGAACCCGACCCGATTAGCGAATACCCGAACACCGATCCGGTGACCTGATAAATGAGCAGGCCCATAAGCGAGGTCCATAATGAGCCCATATGCGAGCAGTACTTGGGCTGTGCTTGCAAGTGTAAATAAATGTGGTTTATATATAGCAAAGTTGGTAATTAGGTCCATGCCATACAATAGCACACATAGTACAATTACAAACTACAATGAGGTACTTGGGCTGGGCTTGCAAGTGTAAATAAATGTGGTTTATATATAGCAAAGTTGGTAATTAGGTCCATGCCATACAATAGCACACATAGTACAATTACAAACTACAATGAGGTACGCCAACATACCAAACAACCAAAGAGGTTCTTTCACAATCTCACAATTACTGCACAGATGAATTCGGTACAAAACATCGTAAGTTGTTGAGTTTAACGCGTTACAATGCATTCAATTTGCAATGTTGACACTAACTGCTAAACGACAAAAGGGACGAAGATTTGCTTGTATCGCCACCATCACAGATGTCATCTATGGACGAAAATGGTTTTATCGAGGATGTGTCCAGTGTAATCGAATACTACATCCGCGTGGCTTTGGATGGATGTGTGGTAAGCATCGAAATGAACTACAACAAAGATTCATGTAAGACTATCAACTAAACTTTTTCAAACACATGCTACATAAACATTCCATATAAATACGAACAAAATAATTCAAATGCAGGTACTGTTTCAACGTAACTATCGAAGATGACAATAGTTACATTGTTTGACGACGAGGCATTTTTCTCATTGGCACATATAGATGCAATGACAATGGTGGTCGAGAAAGCCTTTCAAGACCCCAATACTCTACCAGATCCAATGCATGTAATAAATGGCCAGACAAAGAAGTTCCAACTCTAGTTCAACAACCGCATCCGACAAGGATCATCAAGATCTACATGTAACAAAGTTCTAGAAGATCCTAACATACCCCATGAAGCCCCACAAGAAAGGCCACCAAGTCCCGATGAACAGCTGCAAGTTTCACAAGACATCCGTACTAAGTGTATTGTGCATGCTTTTAAGTTTTTCGGTAATGATATTCATCACAATTTAAAAGGTTGAATAACCCACAACTGCAGCGTGTACGGCTGCCAATCAAGTTACTTTCAATACTAGAGTTAAACAACACCAAAAAAAAAAAACAGAAACATAAACAAAAAAGATGTTGCTCATCCTGGTTCGAACCATGATACCACACACTAGATGTGCTTTGTTCATACATTATAGGCTCATTTATAATACACAACTAAATCACACTTTTCTCTAAAGGTCAAAAGACTTAGTGTTCATCAGCTTTGTTTTGTTTTATAATATTATATTAACTTATTAATTTTACTTTTACACAAATACAACAAATTGGGGGCATGTTAGTATTACATGTTGGTTAACACGTAATTAAATTTAAAGTATTTATTATGGTTTACCTTCCAAACAATAAAGGTATGAAAAAAATAAGATTACAAAAAAGTACATTTATAACATTTCTTATTAAAATATTTTATAAAAATTTAATAAAGATTCACACCTTAAATATAATGTAACTTAAGATAAATATTTATTATTTTTACTTTTATTATTTGTAATTTAATCATGTTCCTCTTTACATTTCAAGGATATTCCATTTTCACATTAATTAAAAAAAATAATTAATCCGGTTAAAAGTCATTTACCATGCTTCCATAAAATCCGAAATCTTTGTTTTTTACGTGAGTTGTTTATATATATATATATATATATATATATATATATATATATATATATATATATATATATAGGGGTGGGATCTAGAGAGAACTCCTCTTAAAGAGAGAACTAGAGAACTAGTAAAAAATTATTTTTAACTATTTTAAAAATAATTATTTTGTGATATTTTTTCTTTCCTCATTCTAATAAGATGATATTGATACTAAAAAAAAAACCTTGTCGGTGTAGTACTGTAGTGCATATGTACACTAATGCCTATTGCATATATACAATAGTATTTTATTGCATATAATACAACACAATTGCATTATCCAATACACACTATTGAATATATGCAAATACAACACTAATAATTATATGCAAAACACATTATCGCATATATGTAATACAACACTAATGCACATATGCACTATATCGATTTTTTTAAATTTTTGTATATAATATAACACTATTGCAAATAAACAATAAAAACAACTCTATATATGCTATTCAACACTATTTCAAATATCAAAATGCACACTATTGCACATATGCATTATAAAAAAAGTCGGTGTATTGCATATATGTTTTACTCGTTAATTTTTTTTATTTTTTTTCATTTTTATTTTTTTTGTGCTGAAAAATAACAATATATAAGAAGGATGAAAGAAAAAAATTTTAAAAACATTTGTTTTAATTAAATTAAAAATTCTTCATTGTTAGTTATTTAGTTCTCTCCATAAAATTGAGTTCTCTCATGATCCTCTCCCTATATATATATATATATATATATATATATATATATATATATATATATATATATATATATATATATATATATATATATATATATATATATATAGGGGTGGGATCTAGAGGGAACTCATCTTAAAGAGAAAACTAGAGAACTAGTAAATAATTATTTTTACCTATTTTTAAAAAAAATATTATGTGATTTTTTTTTCTTTCCTCCTTCTAATAAGATGATATTGTTCCTAAAAAAAACTTAGAACTTGTCGGTGTAGTGCATATGTGCACTAATGCCTATTGCATATATACAATAGTGTTTTATTGCATATAATACAACACAATTGCATTATACAATACACACTATTGAATATATGAAAATACAACACTAATAATTATATGCAATACACACTATCGCATATATGTAATACAACAATAATGCACATATGTACTATATCGATTTTTTTTTGTATATAATATAACACTATTACACATATAAAATACAAACAATTGCATATATGCTAATCAACAATATTGTACATATAAAAATATGCACTAGTGCACATATGCATTAAGAAAAAGTCGATGTATTGCATATATGCATTACAACGAGTTTGTTTTTGTTTTTGTTTTTTTTTCAATTTTTATAATCTATTTTGTGGTAAAGAATAACAACATATAAGAAGGATGAAAAAAGAAAAAATTAAAAATATTTTTTAATTAAATTAAAAATATTTTATTATTAGTTCTCTAGTTCTCTCTTTAAAGACGGGTTCTCTCTTGATCCTTTCCCTATATATATATATACTAGTTTGATCCTCTCGTGTTACGGGAGTTTATTTAAGTCTTTGTATGTAATCGTTTTGCTATTTTATAATGATTTATTTTATTTTTTAACGTAGTTTGCTTTAATTTAATACATATATATTATTTTGTTATTATATTTTTTTTTGCGTTTGGGTATTTTTCAATTGAGAGGTGTAGGTTTTTTAGATTTTTAACGAACAAAAATACACGAACACGAACATTTTGATTTTTTAAATGAAAAAACATGAACAAATTATTTGTCTAACGAATAAGGGGACGTTGATGTAGTTGACGATGGTGGGTAGTATCGGAAGTTAACCGGCGATGTAGATGATAGACCAGCAATGGAGAACATGTAAAGAAGATAATTAAAATTAGGGTTTGAGAATGAAAGTGTTTACCAATAAATAAGATCTTATAACCCATTTGAGAGCTATTAGGGTTTGGTTAGCCCATAATCCGTGGAAATTATTCTTTGATGATTAAGGGGTTATTTCACAAATAAATGAGATGTTATAACCCGTTTAAGGGTTATCCGGTTTTGGTGAAACCCGTGACCCGCAAAAATTATTGTTTGATTATGAAAGTGTTTCATAAATAAATGAGATGTTATAACCCATTTAAATACTATCTGGGTTTGGTAAAACCTATACCCGTGATTTCGGGTCAAATGCATGAGAAGCCTCCATTTAGAAATCAAGCAATCTGGTGGTTCTAGAGAATTGGGGGGAGGGGAATCTAAGAGGGACACATAGGATTTTATGGTAGGCAATTATATAGATAGTTAGATAGGATTAGGATCATGTGGGAGCCATTTTAAAATTGAGAACCTTGAGAAACATTTTGAACCACAAATGAAATTTTTTTCTAAGAAAAATAAAAAATTATAAAACAAAAAAATACGCGAAAATATAAAAACCAAAAATATTTAATTTTCATCCCGGTTTCAAAAAAAAAATCGGTTTAGCAAAAATATTCGTATATGTATAATGCTTACTTTTTAATTTTATACAAGTTAATATTTTTTACACATATGTAAAATTAAGATAAATGATAATGTACATATGTGTATATTATGTAAATCGAGATTAAATAAAAATATACATATGTGTATAATTAGGTTTTCTTATATGAAATAGTGACGGAAAATAATTTTTTTTAGTCTTTTAACTTTTTTTTTAATTTTCGTTCTTTTTTGTTTTATAATTCTTTTTAAATTAAAGGTTTTTTTTGTGACCCAAAGTGGTTCTTAAAGTTCTCCATTTCAAAAGGTTCTCTTAGGATCCTCACCATATATATATATATATATACAAACATACTATATTAATATACATATAGGATTGATAGAATGGTAATTTCATAAAAACTCTTAAAATTAAGAGTGTATAACATCTTATGCATATTGAACAACTTCTAATGCATCTTGAAAATGGGTGGTCTTCAACATCAACCATCTATAATTCAAAATTCAAAATGAAAAAGCAGGTTAAATATGTATATTCCCCAAAACTGTGTGTTCTTTCCATCACCTGATGCCATTTTAGGGTTTAATTCTCCAATCCTTCTCTCAAATTTAACTCATCCCTCGAACATTTACTCCAGCCCCTTCAAATACCATAAACGTCAAAGAGTAGTGTACTTTCATCGATTCATATTATCCGCTCTTCGATTAATTCGACCATTACTTTTATCGATTCATGCTTTTTGTGTTTTCATTGGATGTGACATCCAGGCAGAACACGATGGCTGAGGTAAACCTCCAAACCTTAATTGAGTTTTCGACGGTTTAAATGCTTGATAACAACCGATCTGTGGTTGTTTTAAGGGTTTAGAGTGAATTTGCTTTCAAATACATCTATGGTATGAAGGCTAATCTCAATTCCAGGTTAGTTCTTTGTTTGTTTGTTTGTTTTTTTTTTTTTGTGAATTCCTTGAGATTTTGAGATTTGCTTTTTACTGAAACCAGTTTGCAGGTGTTGTTCGGATGAGAAAATAATATTAATTATATTGTTTAATATTGGTGGGAAGGTTTACTCGGGTTAGTGGGAAAATAATAAAATAAAGTAGGGGTTAATACGAGTCGGGCTTGTGTTGGGTTAAGTAATATGGGTAACGGACTTGGGTTAAAATGGGAGGAAGATAGACCATGGGCTCAAGCCCATGACCCATCATATAAATACCTTCATTATGCCTAAATCATTCATTTACACATATTCCATACACCACCCAACACACACACTTAGCTCTCTCTCATCCTACTCTCTCTCTAGCCGAAATAGCAAGAAGAAACCGAGCATCAACCCGAGGTAATGATAGTATGATATTGTAGAGATCCAAACCGTTAGATATAGTCGCGAAACGACGAGCCGACACCTTAAACCGTTAAAGTTATGAGATCCGGATGGAATCGGGTATAAACCGACCAAAAGATGAGCTTAGGATCACCCTAGCTCAGATCTGGATCGAACGGGACGAAAAACGGTGAAGAACGGTGGACAATAACTAAGATCTCGTTTTTCCGGAAAGATCCCGGTTTTCCGGCGATGGCGGTGCCGGAAAGACGGCGCCAGAAAAGCGTGTACGAGGTTGAAAGGATGTTAGAACCCTAACCCTAGTTTGTTAGCGGAGACATAACGAATTTGCAAGCAATTCGTTATGCCCATTCGTTAAGAAGAGATAATGAACTAGAGGCAGTTCGTTAAGCAGTTCGTTATGCCATTCGTTAAGTGATTCGTCACTCACCTAGTTCGTTATGTTAAGATAACGAATCAGGTCACGTCAGGATAACGAATTAGTTAACGAACTAATCTAACGAAGCATATCATGTAAGATGACGAATCAAATAACGAATCAGGTGATTCGTTACTTACCAATTCGCTAAGTTTTGATAACGAACTAGACCACAAATTAGACTGCGATCTAATAACGAATTAGGCTTAATTCGTTATAGAAAATTAGATCGACCCCAGCCAGGGGATTTGCCTCTTGGACCCTGCTAGGGGCCGCCACCCCTAGACCCCGCTGCTAGGGGCGCTGCCCCTGGACCCCCATTTGTTAAGGGTTATGATTAAACTGGAAATACGATGAGTAGTGATAGTTAATTGATACATGTAATTATTATACAGTTAGCCGTGCACAGCTCGAGACAGGAATAGCCATAATCAGTGAACGTAACTGAGTCCAGGTGAGTTTCTAGCCCCACTTACTTGTTATGTTTTCGGGGCTGTGTGCATACTCGACGTGAAAGTGTGAATACACTTACCTTAAGTGGTAAGTTTATGCTATAATATTTGATGTGGTATATTTATATACGTTATGAATGGATGTCTGTTGGTGCGTGAACGATCTTCGGATATTGCACGTGTAGACAGGGAAGGTAACGTTAGTCGGTGTGCGAACGATCTTAGGATATTGCACGTACCGTCATTCGGGAATGATCCCTAAGTGGTTATTAGTGTGTATATAAATGTTGTGATGTAACTTGGTTATTATGTCAATGACGTAATGATATAAAGTGTGTTGTAGACAAGTAGAAGTAGGGTGTGATAGAAGTGGCAATGGTCTAGTAAGGGTGTTAGTGGCATGACGATAGTACGTGGTAGGGTAAGCCTATACGTGCCCTTGTGATTAAGTGGCATAGTGTGAGTGCGTGATAGGGTAAACCTATTCGTGTCTTCGTTATTGAAGTGGCATAACGTGAGTACGTGAGAGAGCAAGTCTCTATGTGCTTCCGTAAACAAGTGGCTAAGTGGTTAGGAGTAGTTAAGGGGTTAAGTGGTAAGGTGAACAGGTTAGACAGTGGACTATGTGTCTTCGGATACGTATATAATGCATGTAATGGTTGTATGGTAAGTTGCTTGATTAACTAGAACTCACTCAGCGTAGCTGACTTTTAGTATGCACGTAGGTGATCAGATTGAAGAGTTAGAATGAGGATGACACATGGCATGGATTGAACGGCTGGCATCTGAAGATGGAAGAAATGATGTTTTAAATATAATGTTTTGTGTTATGGTATCAAAGAAAAGATTTAATGTTTTGTGATGAACGATTAAAGATTAACTTTTTCGCGAAAGTTTTAATTAACTGTGATTTGTAAGAACTGTGTTTATGAGTAAATCCGACGCTAAAGTAGGGCTACCGGTAATGGGGCCTTACAGTATATCTGTATTTGATTCAATTCGGCATTTTTAGGTAACTATTTCATTGTGTAGAAAAAGTGACATAATTAAACCCTAAAAGTTCCGTTAAAAATTGCCTTTACATTTTAGATTTTTTTTTTTTTTTTTGCTTTGTGAGTTTTAGTTTGGTTAATTGGATCAATGTCATATTAGCCAAGTAAAGTGTGTTTTGAGATTTTGTTGAAAGCTCTAACAAGAATGTTAGTGTCAAGAAAATATACAAATTTATTAACTAACATTTGTGTGTTTTTTTGCTGGAAAATATCTAAATGATGGCATATTTAGCTGTCTTCATTGTGACATGTACTCATGTAAAGGCTACGGGTCAACCATTTTTATTTATGTTAAGGAAACTAAATGAAACTGCTAATAGTAACTGTCTTCATTGCGATATTCATAGGTAGAGTGCATAATATATACTTTTTTTTTATCAAGTTGTGTTATATGTTAAGAAAAATAAATTAGTCTAAAAAATTTATTATCTTAGATCTAAGCTAATGATTACTTTAGAAGCTTATTTTTTAGAAAGCATTCGTGTGGTTTTAAGCATTCCAGATGTAAAGTTTTATGCAATTTGGTCCACTTTTTTTATCTTTATTATTTTTTCTTAATTGTTTTACACAGTTTCTCTTATGACGGTATAATAAATTGTTTCTTTTTTTAATCTATTTTTTTAATTCATAATGTTATTTGTTGTTTCAAAATCTCATTTTAGAACATATGTTTGTGATTATCGGTCATTTAGTCAATAGTGGTTTTGCTGTTTCATTATATGCAGATTATTAGTACGTTGAGCGTATTGATTGTGTTGAAGGAAAAAAGGTTTTTGACTTGTTTGCAGCTTCTGCTGGACCTGAGAACATACGAGTTAAATTAAGTCCTGGAGACCCGATAACTTAAAAAAGGTTTCACCGTATGTTTTCTATCTGTTAACTATTCAGTTTGCAACTGATTAATTCTAAAAAAAACTGAATTACTAATTCAGTTTTTGGTTTGATTTTAAACTGCAACTAAATTGGTAATTTGGTGTAAACCAAAACTGAATAAGTGATTTGACTCGGTCACACAAAATCTGAATTCGGTTCAGTTTATCATGATTTATTTACTTTAGTTAACAATAAATAAATAATATTACATGTTGAATAATATTGTCAAATGCCTTTGAAATAATTAAAAGTGCATAAGCATAACCATAACCATAACAATAACCATTAGGTGTGTCTGTATATGCATTATTTCTAAGTTTTTAAATGTTTGTATGGCCGCATATCTGTAGATCTTTAACCAATTCAATATGTCATTTGTAGTTGGGCTCCCACACCTGGAGAAGCTAATACGTCAACTACTCATCCTACAAGGGTCAGCAGCTTCAGCTTAGCATGTAAATAGTTAATTTTATGGCAACTATTCTCTTAAGACCGGTTTTTTTTTAGTTGCTTAAATTGAAACTTTTAAGCTATTTACTAATCGTTATACATACATACATGCATTCATACATACATACATACATACATACATACATACTATTTTGGATAAAAATCAGCTAAGGATAATGTATCCAAATATGTTAATGTGAGGTGTAGTGCTACGATGACAATAACAATTATATGAACAAAAATGGAGTAAAAACAATGATTTGTTGCGAGGAAAAACCTTTTGACCTTGTCCAGATCAAAAGAAAAAACCCCCGGGTGATGACAACTCGTCAATCACCGGTTTATTAATATAAAAAAAATGGGTTACAAAGGTTGTGGAGATTAGATCGATGTTACAAGAATTGCTAGTGTGTACAGAGAGAATAGTGAGTTCAACTCTGAGTGTGTGTGAATACAGTGAGTTATCTAATCGATCTTATCTCGATATATAGAAAATAAATACAACAATAAGTCCTATATATTCGCCACTATCCCACTAGTCTTCCAACGTCCATTGACCACGTGATGGTAGCTTCCAAGTTGCTATATTTAAGGTGGACCAAGTCACATAGTCGTTACTTCTCTTGAACATTAACCTACACACATGAAACAATTATTAACAATACTAACCTCTGAGGATCCTTGATCTTCGACATGGTTCTGGAGCTCTTCGGGAGGATAACTGATCCAGACATATCTTCAAGGATAATATATCTTCAGTAGAAAAAATATCAGTCCTAACAATTGCCCCCAAAATAGCGGGTGATAGTGGAACACATCTGTCATTTTGAATTTCAAACTTCTGCAAAAACTGGATGATGGGACGGTTTGCCAGACATATTTACCATTTGGCCCCTGAGATAATCATAACCGCCTATATATGCCGCCCTACATCTTGCTTATAATCACATATCCAAGCGACGCATCAGGTATCCATCTCTTTCTTTTGTTATTTTCTTTGTCTCTGAATAATGTCTACTGTTTCGTCTTCTTCTTCCCCTTCGCGTCACTCCGACCAAGCGTCGATGAATCTGGGTTATCTGAGATGCAACCACAACATTTGATAGCAAACCCTTCTATCGAAATCTGCAAGCTAACATATCCCGAAATAGATGAAGTCCGAACATTGTTTCCTTCGGGAACAGTGTTCCGTCCATACGATGCCGGCGTCCAATGCGACATTTACTCTCAAAACTGGGTTTGTATTCCCGCTTGTCCTTTCTTGATTGGTTATCGCTATCCATTCTTTGCCTTTACCCAAAGCTTTTTGGATTTCACAGGCATATCCTCTATTCAGGCGATGCCTATGGTGTGACAAGTTCTCAGCACTATAGAAAGAATCATCGAGGAACAAAAGATCGACTTCGGTCTTCCAGAACTTTCACATCTGTACACCCTTACTACCCACGGACCTGCCCACTTCATCTTGAAATCCAAGCCTCGACAACCCCATCCAATCTTGAAAGTGACTTTAAACGATCTCTTATGGAGGAACCAATTTTTATTTGTAAAACGTGAATCCATATCTGGGGGAAATGACCTTCCTTCAAAGTGGGTTAGAAAGGGTAGGATCCTGAATCCTTAGAAAATAGTAGGATCCTTAATGCTTTAATTTTAATTCTGAATCTTCTTTTTGTTTGCAGTGGACAACTTTGCTTCTTTGGGTAAGTTACCTGGTACAGAAGAAAAAACAAAACTGTGACAACCGGTAATTTCCCAAACCCATATGCTAAGTAATCAACCTAATAATTAGGTGATTGTAAATATTAAGCGCGTGCATTTGTTATATGCACCCTGCGCGAGCGCACCATGTTAAGAACCAGCGTGAGCATATGTTATATGCGCCATGCGTGAATGATTTGGCTTTATGTTCTCATGTAACTTAAACGTTATGTTGTCTATGGGTTGACCATCCCGCATGATGCTAAGGCGGGTGCATCCTACATCGTTTATGCGCGTGCGGAAGGGAACTAACCTACCCGCATGGCGGGAACATTGAGAGCTAGTTTGTCTGAAGCTCCAAGATGGAATTGACTTCAACATGACTGATCACTATGTTGAAATACCAAGACCACCTGGAGAATCTACAAATGAAACTCAAATGTCCCTAACTGCGAGAAGGTTACGCACCTACCCGCAGCAAAAACATGTCCTATACGCAGAAAGCTATGCGCACCAAGTTATACGCGCAGAACACTTGGTCTATTCTCCAGTTAAGGAGATTACTCCCGCCCGAAAGGAAACAGTAGCGTGTTTCAGAGATTTTCCACTTTTTACTGTACACTGACAAAAGTACCTGAAAAAGCACACTGTAACATGAAAAGTCAACTGTCAGCCACCCTATTCTCACCAACCCCAGATCTGCATGTTCTGTCCAAATCAAATCAAAATCTTTTATCCACCACTCCACTCTTAAGTAAATAATAATAACTTCCATACTTTATCATCATTACATTTAGATATGAAAAGATTTCAATCCCCTAAAGCAAGGGATTGTGTTCCCTTGAGTTTGCCTATAAATTTGTAGCCTAAATTATCACCCAAAACACACTTCAAAGAACTTGCACTAATCCTTTCCCAAGCATCCGTTGTTTCCAGCTCCGATCCTGTTACTAGGTAAGCCAAGAATATAACCTTGAGACCTACTATCCAACCCTTATATTCTCCTATTTCTTGATCTTAATATATATACTTGTTATTTAATCGTATTCTAGACCTTCGATTCCGAGGCCAACACCAAGAAAACCCGAATCTCGATTAATCCCTTAACAAGAACCACAGGTGAGTCTCACAGCCCCTATTTTCACTGTTTTCACTGTTTCTAAACTGCTTTCGGGGCGAGGGACACGTACTTAAATAATGTTTTATCATGGTATACTTACAAGCTATGCAAGCGATTATGTGTTTAAGTTATGTTTCATGATGAACAATGCAAACGGTTATCTAAGGTTTTCAATGTATGTGCGCTAGAACTCGAGTAAGTGATCACTTTACCATTGGAACTCTAAGGGTAGGGACTGCTGGTTTGATCCGCCCACTCGTAGGGGTCGCACCTCTTTGCATGGACGAGTGCCTGGCATGGGGCAGTACTATGGGGTTGAGCCCGCTCGTAGGGGTCGCGCCTCTTTGCATGGACGAGCGCCTTGTTTTCCGGCACAACGTCTGCGCGTAACCCGCGGGACGGTATCCTTAGCTCGTAGGGGCAATGCCTCTTTGCATGGACGAGCACAGTTTCTCAGAATTGTTCGCGCGTAACCCGCGGGACAGTATCCTTAGCTCGTAGGGGCAATGCCTCTTTGCATAGACGAGCATAGTTATCCAGAAACGTCTGCGCGTAACTCGCGGGACGGTTTTACGTTATTTTAGCTCGTAGTGGCTGCGCCACTTACATAGACGAGCACCGTATCCAGAATTTGTTCACGCGTAACCCGCGGAACGATTTTTATCAGAATATTGTCAGAATTATGTGTTAATACGATTTTACCAAGCAGATGTTAATGAGGTTGCCAGAAATGTTTCAGAATGATTTTATCAAGTTACTAAAACTTGTGAACTCACTCAGTTTATACTGATTCAAATGTTTTTACGTGTCTTTCAGGAGATAACTAGGTAGCGCATGGAGTCACACTTAGAGCACCACACGCTGAACATCTAAAACAAGCTTTTTGGAAGATTTTGGTTTTATCCCCTCGATGCGCACGGTTACCCTCCGCGCAAGGGGATATGGCGAGGAAATCTTCAGTGTTATACTTGGATGTTTCTTTTTGTAATCTTTGAACAATGTAATGTGTTTGTACTAAACTCCTCATGCGCAATAAAAATCTTTGAATGTTTTGCAATGGCCCGTGCTTAATTATCAATCCCCACTCGTGCGCGCCCGGCTGTTTCCGCCGCTCAGGGCCGGGTGTGACAGATTAGTATCAGAGCACTGGTTATAGCGAACTAGGAAAAGAAGTTTTTAACCTAGACTATAACCTTTGGGGAATCGCATGAAATATTTTTCAAAGAATATTTTCAAAAGAATATTTTCAAAAGAAAAATCACACACGCACTTAGGAACACGGGTCACAGTGTCTAGAGATAAGAACATTATGTGCTCTGAGTACATGCGCTAAGTTTGTTATATTTTCTTTTTATGAAAAGAATGCCTCCAACCAGAGCCAAGGGAATTACCATGACACCCGAGGAGCTCGCAGAAATAATCGCGCAGGCGATTGCAACGCATGAGGCCAGCAAGGCCGAATCTAGTCAGGGTCGCCAAGAGAACGAGACCCCAGAACCCGAATCAGGAGCCTTGAACAAAGGATGCTCCTATAAAACATTCATGGCCTGTAGGCCTTGGCCGTTCAAAGGCACCGAAGGAGCCATTGGGCTCTACAATTGGATTGACAAGATGGAGACCGTTCTCTCCATCAGCGGATGTAGTGAAAACCAGAAGGTCCTTTACGCGACCTGCATGTTCCAAGAAGCAGCTTCGTCTTGGTGGAAGCTCCAAGTAAAGACGTTGGGGCGAGAAGTTGCTCTTCACAAGACCTGGGAAGAATTGAAAGAAATGATGATGAGAAAGTTCTGCTCTCGCGCAGAAATTCAGAGCTTGCAACAAGAATTCTGGAACCACACCATGGTAGGAACGGATATCGATGCCTACACCAATCGTTTCAACGAGCTTTGCCAGCTGGTGCCAGACATGGCAAACACAGAAGAAAAGAAAATCGAGAGGTACATCTTTGGGTTACCTCCTGTCGTTAGAGTCCCGCTCAACGCCGCCGCACCTCCGACCTTTGACGAGGCGGTTGCGCGAGCCATCACCCTTACAAGGGATACGGTTCGTGCGGGTATGTTGACCGCTCGCTTGAACGAGCAGCGAACCTCTGACTCCAAGAGGAAATGGAACTCCCACCGAGGGTCAGACTTCAAGCAGCCACCGCCCAAGAAGCAGGAAAGCACAAGGGTTTACGCGATTCAAGCCGCGGAACCATCAAGGAAAGGATACAGCGGGCCTCGCCCATGGTGCAGCAAATGCAAGTATCACCACGAGGGTGAATGCGCAAAAATCGAATGCGCCAAATGTGGCAGACCAGGACACAAGGCGATGAATTGTCGCATCAGAGAAGCTGGATCGAGCGACAGCTGCTACGCATGCGGGAAGCCTGGACACTTCAGTCGGGATTGCCCACAGAAAGGAAACCAAGCTCGCGGGAGAGCTTTTGTGATCGGCGCGGGTGAAGCAAAGGAAGAGCCGAATGTGGTAACCGGTACGTTTTTGCTTAACGGTCATTATGCATCTGTCTTATTTGATACTGGCGCTGACCTAAGTTTTATATCCCATGAGTTTAAAAACTCCCTGGGCTTAGCGACCAGTAGGCTAGACAAACCTTATACTATAGAACTAGCCAATGGTAGGCAGTTATGCGCGAATGAAAGGACTGAGCAATGTGTATTAGTCATGGGAGGTCATGAGTTCAATATAAACTTGTTGCCAATAGATTTGGGAAGTTTCGATATTGTGGTAGGTATGGATTGGTTGGTCGAGAATCTCGCGGAGATTGTTTGTCATGAGAAGCAGGTTCGGATTCCACTGTTGAACGGAGAAACTTTGATGATTCAAGGGGAAAGAAAGGGAGTTGCGACGAAACTGATTTCGTGCCTAAAGGCGCGCAAGTGCCTAAGGAAAGGGTACTACGCCTTCCTGGCGCATGTAATAGAGAAGGGAGATGAGCGAAGAATTGAAGACTTACCTGTAGTGCGCGAATTTCCAGAAGTTTTTCCTAAAGATCTGCCCGGATTGCCGCCACCGCGACAAATCGAGTTTCGAATTGATTTGGTCCCAGGAGCTGCGCCAGTAGCCCGAGCGCCTTATCGATTAGCTCCATCTGAGATGCAAGAGCTATCCAATCAGTTACAGGAACTTTTGGATAAGGGTTTCATACGCCCAAGCTTTTCACCTTGGGGAGCTCCAGTACTGTTTGTTAAGAAGAAGGATGGTTCGTTCCGGATGTGTATTGACTACAGGGAGCTGAATAAGCTGACAGTCAAAAATCGGTACCCCTTACCGAGGATTGACGACTTATTTGACCAGTTGCAGGGATCCAGTTATTATTCGAAGATAGATCTACGGTCAGGATACCACCAACTTAAGGTCCATGAGGAAGACGCGCCAAAGACAGCCTTCCGAACCAGATATGGCCATTATGAGTTCTTAGTGATGCCTTTCGGGCTAACTAATGCGCCGGCTATATTCATGGATCTGATGAACCGTGTGTGCAAACCATACTTGGACAAGTTTGTGATTGTGTTTATAGATGATATTCTAATTTACTCTCGAACCAAGGCCGAGCATGAGCAACACTTGAGGTTGATTTTGGAATTGTTAAGGAAAGAAAGGTTGTATGCAAAGTTTTCTAAATGTGAGTTTTGGCTTAGAGAGGTTCACTTTCTCGGTCACGTTGTAAACGAGAAAGGAATACACGTCGATCCTTCTAAGGTTAAAGCCATCGAAAACTGGGAAGCGCCAAAAACCCCAACTGAGGTGAGGCAATTCCTTGGACTAGCTGGCTACTATCGACGCTTCATTGAGAACTTCTCCAAGTTAGCTCTACCTCTGACCGCGCTAACTCAGAAAGACAAGGCGTTTATTTGGGGCGAGAATCAGGAAGCGGCATTTCAAATGTTGAAACAGAAGTTATGTAGTGCGCCAATTTTATCTTTACCAGAGGGGACGGATGACATCGTCGTTTACTGCGACGCTTCACACCAGGGACTCGGATGTGTCCTTATGCAGCGAGACAAAGTTATAGCGTATGCCTCGCGCCAACTCAAGACCAATGAAAAGAACTACACAACGCATGATTTAGAACTTGGAGCGGTTGTCTTCGCGCTAAAGATTTGGCGCCATTACCTCTACGGTACGAAATGTGTAATCTTTACGGATCATAAGAGCCTCCAACATATATTCAATCAGAAGGATTTAAACATGAGGCAACGAAGATGGGTTGAATTGTTGAATGATTATGATTGCGAGATCAAGTATCATCCGGGGAAAGCGAATGTGGTAGCAGACGCGCTAAGCAGAAAGGAGCGAATAAAAACACTACGGGTCAAGGCCCTAAAGCTAACAATTCACGCAGAGCTCTCTACGCGCATCCGAGACGCTCAGCAAGAAGCCTTGAAACCAGAGTTTGTTAAAACTGAATCCCTTGGGGGTATGATTAAGAATTTGGAACTTAAAGGGAACACTCGATATTTTGCCAACCGCATATGGGTCCCTCTCAAGGGAGGACTGCGCGAGCAGGTATTAAACGAAGCTCACAAGACGCGGTATTCCGTACATCCTGGCGCAGACAAGATGTACCAAGATGTTAAAATGTTGTATTGGTGGCCCAATCTTAAAGGCGCCATCGCGACACATGTCAGTAAGTGCCTGACGTGTTCAAAGGTAAAGGCTGAATACCAGAAGCCGTCGGGGTTACTTCAACAGCCAGAAATTCCCATGTGGAAGTGGGAACAAATCTCCATGGATTTCATCACCAAACTACCAAGGACACCTGGGGGTTACGACACGATATGGGTTATTGTAGATCGGCTAACTAAGTCAGCGCACTTCCTGCCGATTAAAGAAACTGATAAAATGGAAAAGTTAGCCCGACTATATATTCGAGAAGTAGTTTCAAAACATGGAGTCCCAGTGTCCATCATTTCGGATAGAGATAGTCGGTTCACCTCAAGGTTTTGGAGATCATTACAAGAGGGGTTAGGTACTCGACTGGACATGAGTACGGCTTATCACCCCCAAACGGATGGACAAAGCGAACGAACGATCCAGACATTGGAAGATATGCTGCGCGCATGCGCGATCGATTTTGGAGGTAGTTGGGATACCCACCTTCCGTTGGTTGAATTTCCTTACAATAACAGTTATCACACAAGCCTCAAGGCAGCGCCGTTTGAAGCGTTATATGGGCGCAAGTGTAGATCCCCACTGTGTTGGGCTGAAGTGGGCGACAAGCAAATGACTGGTCCAGAAGTGATCCAAGAAACAACAGACAAGATTTTTCAGATAAGGGATCGCCTTAAGGCAGCACGCGACAGACAGAAAAGTTATGCTGATATGAGAAGGAAACCGTTGGAGTTTCAAGTAGGGGATAAAGTACTTTTGAAAGTCTCTCCATGGAAGGGAGTCCCACGTTTCGGTAAGCGAGGAAAGCTAAATCCGCGCTACATTGGACCATTTGAGATCCTGGAGAGGATCGGTCCAGTTGCTTATAAACTCCGTCTACCCGCCGAACTCAGTGGAGTTCATGATACGTTTCATGTATCCAACCTCAAGAAGTGTTTATCTGACGAAACGTTGATTTTACCGTTGGAAGAAATTCATATTGACAAACAGCTGCACTTCGTAGAAGAACCCATAGCAGTAACCGATTGGAAAGAACAAAAGTTACGCAGAAGCAAAATCAAGTTAGTAAAGGTTCAATGGAACTCGAGGCGTGGGCCTGAATTCACTTGGGAAAGAGAAGACCAGATGCGCACAAAATACCCACACCTCTTTCAGAACATGGCTTCTGCCAGCAACGTCTCCTAAATTTCGGGACGAAATTCGTTTAACGAGGGGAGAATGTGACAACCGGTAATTTCCCAAACCCATATGCTAAGTAATCAACCTAATAATTAGGTGATTGTAAATATTAAGCGCGTGCATTTGTTATATGCACCCTGCGCGAGCGCACCATGTTAAGAACCAGCGTGAGCATATGTTATATGCGCCATGCGTGAATGATTTGGCTTTATGTTCTCATGTAACTTAAACGTTATGTTGTCTATGGGTTGACCATCCCGCATGATGCTAAGGCGGGTGCATCCTACATCGTTTATGCGCGTGCGGAAGGGAACTAACCTACCCGCATGGCGGGAACATTGAGAGCTAGTTTGTCTGAAGCTCCAAGATGGAATTGACTTCAACATGACTGATCACTATGTTGAAATACCAAGACCACCTGGAGAATCTACAAATGAAACTCAAATGTCCCTAACTGCGAGAAGGTTACGCACCTACCCGCAGCAAAAACATGTCCTATACGCAGAAAGCTATGCGCACCAAGTTATACGCGCAGAACACTTGGTCTATTCTCCAGTTAAGGAGATTACTCCCGCCCGAAAGGAAACAGTAGCGTGTTTCAGAGATTTTCCACTTTTTACTGTACACTGACAAAAGTACCTGAAAAAGCACACTGTAACATGAAAAGTCAACTGTCAGCCACCCTATTCTCACCAACCCCAGATCTGCATGTTCTGTCCAAATCAAATCAAAATCTTTTATCCACCACTCCACTCTTAAGTAAATAATAATAACTTCCATACTTTATCATCATTACATTTAGATATGAAAAGATTTCAATCCCCTAAAGCAAGGGATTGTGTTCCCTTGAGTTTGCCTATAAATTTGTAGCCTAAATTATCACCCAAAACACACTTCAAAGAACTTGCACTAATCCTTTCCCAAGCATCCGTTGTTTCCAGCTCCGATCCTGTTACTAGGTAAGCCAAGAATATAACCTTGAGACCTACTATCCAACCCTTATATTCTCCTATTTCTTGATCTTA
Source organism: Bidens hawaiensis (assembly GCF_021521415.1). Lineage (NCBI taxonomy): Eukaryota > Viridiplantae > Streptophyta > Magnoliopsida > Asterales > Asteraceae > Bidens > Bidens hawaiensis. The sequence goes on along the minus strand of NW_027491020.1, from coordinate 7,119,809 downwards.
ATATATATACTTGTTATTTAATCGTATTCTAGACCTTCGATTCCGAGGCCAACACCAAGAAAACCCGAATCTCGATTAATCCCTTAACAAGAACCACAGGTGAGTCTCACAGCCCCTATTTTCACTGTTTTCACTGTTTCTAAACTGCTTTCGGGGCGAGGGACACGTACTTAAATAATGTTTTATCATGGTATACTTACAAGCTATGCAAGCGATTATGTGTTTAAGTTATGTTTCATGATGAACAATGCAAACGGTTATCTAAGGTTTTCAATGTATGTGCGCTAGAACTCGAGTAAGTGATCACTTTACCATTGGAACTCTAAGGGTAGGGACTGCTGGTTTGATCCGCCCACTCGTAGGGGTCGCACCTCTTTGCATGGACGAGTGCCTGGCATGGGGCAGTACTATGGGGTTGAGCCCGCTCGTAGGGGTCGCGCCTCTTTGCATGGACGAGCGCCTTGTTTTCCGGCACAACGTCTGCGCGTAACCCGCGGGACGGTATCCTTAGCTCGTAGGGGCAATGCCTCTTTGCATGGACGAGCACAGTTTCTCAGAATTGTTCGCGCGTAACCCGCGGGACAGTATCCTTAGCTCGTAGGGGCAATGCCTCTTTGCATAGACGAGCATAGTTATCCAGAAACGTCTGCGCGTAACTCGCGGGACGGTTTTACGTTATTTTAGCTCGTAGTGGCTGCGCCACTTACATAGACGAGCACCGTATCCAGAATTTGTTCACGCGTAACCCGCGGAACGATTTTTATCAGAATATTGTCAGAATTATGTGTTAATACGATTTTACCAAGCAGATGTTAATGAGGTTGCCAGAAATGTTTCAGAATGATTTTATCAAGTTACTAAAACTTGTGAACTCACTCAGTTTATACTGATTCAAATGTTTTTACGTGTCTTTCAGGAGATAACTAGGTAGCGCATGGAGTCACACTTAGAGCACCACACGCTGAACATCTAAAACAAGCTTTTTGGAAGATTTTGGTTTTATCCCCTCGATGCGCACGGTTACCCGCCGCGCAAGGGGATATGGCGAGGAAATCTTCAGTGTTATACTTGGATGTTTCTTTTTGTAATCTTTGAACAATGTAATGTGTTTGTACTAAACTCCTCATGCGCAATAAAAATCTTTGAATGTTTTGCAATGGCCCGTGCTTAATTATCAATCCCCACTCGTGCGCGCCCGGCTGTTTCCGCCGCTCAGGGCCGGGTGTGACAAAAACGGTTCCTTGCACTGTATACCGAGGTTAGAACCTTTCAAGCCCGCTTTGTTGAAGCTTTCTGTGATATCTCCTCGGGTTCCAGCATGTCAAGTAAGTTTATTATAGTAATTGTAAGGTAAATAGAATTAGGAGAAATACTTATTCGTTTACTTAACCTTTGTAGGCGCCAAGAAGTCTCAGAAGTCAGCTAGCAAGTTTTCCTTAGAAGACATTGATTGTATGGTCACCTCTCCGGACATCAAGAAAGAAGCCTTGAAAGCAGTAACCAGTTTCGAGCCTAAGACTGCAAAGACCAGAGCCAAGTCTGCTGCATCCAAGAGGAAGTGGTCCTCTGATCCTGAAACTCACTATGACATGGTCCTTAATGTATGTATCCGGTATCCAATATGGACTTTAAGGATCCAATATTCTCGTAATTTATTCTTCTCGTTGGTTGTAGGCTATGAATGCTTTCAAAGAGCATTATGAAAAGGTTGTCAGCCAGATGAGTGAGAAGCTGCCAGGATTAGGGAAAGCCGTGGTTGCCAAGGACAAAGCCATGATCCAACTTTCCAAAGACAAAAAACAGTTGGAGGATCAGCTATCCTTAGCGGAGACCCAGCACCAAGAAGCGGTGAAGCAAGCTACAGACGAGGCTAAGATGTGGGCCGCTAGGTCGGTGTTCCAAGCACGGATCAAGATGGCGAAGGAGGCCGGTGACCCTGCTTTCGATAAGGCGACCTGGGACGTGAAAAAGTGGAAGTCTGCCCTGGAGGCTCTTGGTGGCGAAGATGATGAGGAGATGACTGAGGAGAATGAGGCTGGGACTAGTGGTGTCAAGAAGGTGGCTGAAGCTGGTGAAGGAGAAGGTGCTGTAGAGGGTGAAGACGCAACATAAGTGGGCGATGAAGGATATAAAAGACAAGGCCCGAGCCTACCTTTTTTTGTGTTGATGTTTTTCTGTTTAAGGATAATTTGGTTTGTAATAAACAATAGTAAGTAGGTTTCTAGGATCACTGATCCTCAAGACAATTTTCAGGGGTACCGAAGGTGGATGGATCCTCTGTTTGTGGGGATGAAGCCTTTGGTGCCTCTGACTTTTATTTTCCTGCACTTAAGAACAGTTAGTAACATCTGTTTAACCCGGGTGGATGGTCCATCTTTTGTATGGTGAAATCCGGGTTAAAGATTTTGGATAAGTCCAAGTGACTTATATTAATGATAATCTAAATATCTTAACTATTTGCTTTGTTACTTGTTGTTTTGAAAATTTATTTGATATAATCTTAGTCTTATTAAGAATTTCAAGGAATAATTCTGAGTAAAAATTTTAGGATAGAATATCCTTAAGAAAAAGCTATTATAGAAATTTCTGGATATAATATCCTTAGAAAAATAATTAAAATTCTTAGGATAAAATATCGTAATAGAAATAATTCAAAGATGTTAAATCTTTAAACCAAAAGACATATAAGGATCTTAACCAAACCAATATGAATTTAAAAGTAGAAATCATACCACAAGGACTAAGTAGACCTAAGTTACCGTAACTATTGAACCTTCGGCGATCCTTGTAGAAGAAATTTAAGTATTTTGAATCCATAAGTTTTGATCTTCACAATGAACTTAGAAAATCTGTTGGAAACAACTCATAATGTCAAGTGGGATTAAACCCATTAGGCTGGGGACAAGCCCAAATAAAATACTGGGGACAAGACCGTGCAACTGGGGACAAGCTCGTGTACTGGGGATAAGTCCATGAAACTGGGGACAAGCCCAAACTGGGGACAAGCCAAAACTGGGGACAAGCCCAAATACGGATGTTAACTGGGGACTCGCCCAAACCGGGATTTAGCCCAAACGTAAGATAACGCGAAAACGTTATAAACCGGTGGTATGGTACGTCTACCGTAATTTGTAGGATCCTCCATATAGCCGAAAGCAACGAAATTGTCAGCCACTAAGCGTGTACTGGTCCCGCTGCCCCGGACTATACGTTGGATAACGTGCGCTACAGGCGTGAGTGTAGAAACTCTAATTTATAAGAAAGGTGAAAACCATTAAACCTTAGGGGATATGACCATCGGGGGTCATATCCAATCGTGGGCTAGGCCAAGGGAAATAGCTAACTACCTTAAATTTAAAGGAGAGGTGGCCAACCTCTTGACTGTTACACATCTTATTAATTTCCTGCATTGATACTTAAAACTTGGAAGAAACAAAAAATGTTAAGAATACATTATCCTTACGTAAGTAATAATAAATTTACAAGGATAAGTGATTAGATAGATATTACCAATTTTGGGGATCCTTGATCCTCTAAGGATAATAGATCCTCACAGGATACTAGATCCTGATAAGAAAAAGTACTTTTTGAGGTGGATGACATTCCATGCTCTTGGTAACCTGTTGCCTTCCATAGTGAGGAAATGATATGCCCCCTTTCCTGCCTCCGAGTCAATCAGATAAGGACCTTCCCATCTGGGTGCTAACTTCCCATCAGCCGGACTGGTTGTGTTTTGGAAGGATTTTCTCAAAACTAAATTTCCTTCTTGATATCTTCTGATCCTGATATTCTTGTTGTATGCCCCAGCTATCCTTTGTTGATATGCTGCCATTCTGATCTTGGCTAGGTCTCTGAGTTCTTCAACAATATCCACGTCTTTAAGAAAGATTTTTTTATTGACCTCAGGATCACGGATAGTTGTTCTGGCTGTAGGAACCACCATTTCTGTAGGGATAACTGCTTCTGATCCAAACACCAATGAGAAGGGTGTCTGCCCGTTGCATTCTTGGGTGTTGTCTTGTCGGCCCAAAGAACATATGGCAATTCTTCAACCCATTTACCCTTCTTGGTTCCTAACTTCTTTAAATTGTTGATGATGATTTTGTTGCTAGATTCTGCTTGACCATTAGCTAGAGGATGAACTGGAGTTGAGGTAATCATCTTTATGCCCAAGCTGTCACAAAAGTTAGTTGTTCTTTTCTCAATGAATTGGGAACCATTATCACAAATAATTTCAGAAGGAATACCAAATCTAGTTATAATATTCCTTTTAATAAAAGATATAACTTCCCTTTCTCGGACTTGTACGAACGCTTCTGCCTCAATCCATTTAGAGATGTAGTCCGTCATGGCAAGCATAAAGACCTTTCCACCTGGTGCCTTTGGTAGTTTACCAACAATGTCCATTTCCCACTTCATGAAAGGCCATGAAGAGGATATATGATACATTGGTTCTGCTGGCTGGTGAAGGGTATTTGCATGTCTTTGGCAAGCATCACACTTTTTCGAATATTCCATTGCATCCTCCTTCATTGTCGGCCAGAAGTACCCGGTCCTAAGTATCCTGGAGAATAATGCTCTTCCCCCTGTTTGGTTGCCGCAATCTCCTTCGTGAAAGTCTTTAAGTACTTCTTGAATTTCAGGATCCCCTATGCACCTTAAGTATGGACCTGCAAGAGATTTTCTGTATAGCATATCATCTAATAAAATATATTGTGATACCTTGAGTTTGAAGGATTTCGGATTCTCCGTAGCTGGGATCTCTCCAGTTTGAATGTGCTTATTAATTGGGAGGATCCAATATCCTTGGCTATCCGAGGATAATGGATCTCAGAGTACAATCTGTTTTTCACTTGTTATCTCCCCAACTTCATGCTCTCTTATTGCTGGCGAGAGTATATGGATGATTGGGATCTTCGTATCTTCTGGAATTTTCAAGGATGAGGCTATATTTTCTAAGGCATCTGCCCCATCATTTTCTTCCCTTGGTACCTGCACTATACTAAACAATTTGAAGGATTTTGCTAATTCCTTCACAATTTCTAAATATTTGATCATATTCTCACCTTTTACGGCATAAGAGCCGTTAAAGTGGTTAGTTATAAGTAAAAAATCCATATAAACTTGAAGATACCTGATCCTCATGCTTTTGACTAAAAGTAAACCTGCGATTAGCGCTTCATACTCTGCCTCATTGTTGGTGGCTTGAAATGCACATGCAATGGACTAGGGTATTATGTCCCCCTGTGGCGATTTCAGTAGTATGCCCAATCCTGTTCCTCTTACGTTGGATGCTCCATCTGTGAAGAGTATCCAAGGATCCTTGGTTTCTTCTAGTTGCTGTACTTCTAAATCAGCTTCCTTTTGCATGTTACTGCTGAAATCAGCCACAAAGTCTGCTAGTGCCTGCGATTTGATAGCTGTTCTAGGCTCATATTGAATGTCATATGCACTCAGCTTCACAGCCCACTTAGCCAACCTACCTGACAATTCTGGCTTTCTAAAAATATTCTTAACAGGATAATTAGTTCTCAAAATAATAGTGTGAGTCTCAAAATAATGTCTTAATTTAGTAGAAGCCATAATTAAAGCAAGAATTTACTTTTCTAAATGAGAATATCTGGCTTCTGCGTCTAAAAGACTCTTACTTACATAATACACAGGGTGTTGTTCACCTTCATGATCCTTGACGAGGACCACTTACTGCATTACCTGAAACTGCTAGATATAGATATAAGGATTCTCCATCCACAGGCTTCATCAGAGCTGGAGCTGAGGATAAGTAATCCTTCAAGGCTTTGAGCGCAGCCTCATGCTTTTCCGTCCATTCAAACATCTTATTTTTTCTAAGAATGTCGTAGAAGTCTTTGCATTTCTCGGAGGATCTTGAGATGAATATGTTGAGAGCGGCTATTCTTCCCGTGAGTCTTTGGACATCCTTGGCATTTACAGGTGATTTCAGGTTGATGATGGCTTCAATCTGCTCTAGGCTTGCTTCAATTTCTCTTTTGTTCACCATGTATCCTAGAAACTTTCCGGCCTTAACACCAAAGTGGCTTTTTGACGGGTTCAATTTCATGTTATACTGGTCAAGGATATTGAATGCTTCCTCAAGATCCCTGAGGTGATCCTCAGCCCTCTTTGACTTCACCACCATGTCATCTATGTAGACTTCCATGGTTTAACCTAACTGATCCTTGAACATCATGTTGACCAGTCTTTGGTATGTTGCCCCTGCATCTCTTAGTCCAAATGGCATAGCAGTATAACAGTATATGCCAGTAGGAGTCATGAATGCATTATCCTCTTGATCAGATGGTTCCATCTGAATTTGTTGAAATCCAGAGGAAGCATCCATAAAGGTGAGCATCTCATGTCCTGCTGTTGCATCCACCATGGAGTCTATATGTGGTAGTGGGAAAGGATCCTTGGGGCATTCCTTGTTTAAATCAGTAAAATCGACACACACCCTCCACTTTCCATTCTTTTTAGAAACGACAACCACATTAGCTAACCATCGAGGATACTTAACCTCTCTGATCATACCGACCTTAAGAAGTTTTTCAAATTCTTCTTGTATGATCTTGTTCCTCTCAGGAGCGAATTTTCTCCGATCCTGATGGATGGGTTTAATAGATAAATCAAGGCTGAGCTTATGAATGATTACCTCATTTGAAATACCTGTCATGTCTAAATGTTTGAAGGCAAATGTGGATTTTCTTCGTTTTAGGAAGGATATCATATCCTCCTCAATTTCGCTAGGGATACTGGATCCTAGGAACACTTTCACATCTGGATCCTCGGGGTCCAAGGATACTTCCTTTAGGTCCTTCACCCGAGCTTCCAGCACGTCCCTAGGATGTTGCTGTGGTTGCTATGCTATAGTTTGCTTGGCTGTCGGCTTCATTGATGAAGAGTAATAATTCTTGGCCTCCACCAGGTCACCGTCTATCCTCACTACTCCCCAAGGAGTTGGGAGTTTAATGCATTGGTGGTAAGTAGAAGCCACCGCCTTCATTCCATGTAACCATGGCCGACCTAAAATAACATTGCAATAGGAAAGGTTATCTATAACACAAAATTTTTGGTAAGAGTTTAACCCTTGAATGTATATTGGAAGTTTGATGTCCCCCAATGTCTTCTTGGTTTCCCCAGTGAAGCCGACTAACACCGACGTACTCGGGATGATTTCTGAGTCTGGGATGTTCATCTTCTGAAGGACATCATGTTAGATGATGTTGACCGAGCTTCCACCATCGACAAGGATCTTGCGTACATAATGGTTAGCAATAAACAAAGTTACAATCAAACCGTCATGATGAGGATCCTGGATGCTTGATTTGTCTTCCTCATCAAAGAAGATCCTTTTGTCTGTTGTCAAGGTGGTGGATACTATTGGTCGGTCTCCGTTTTCCAGCTTGATCTCTTTGGTGAGCCTTTTTGCTACGGAGAAGGAAGTTCCACATATGTCTGATCCTCTAGAGATGAAATTGACCATTCGCACATCTAGGTCATCCTTGAGAGGATCCCGGATACTCAAATCGAAGAAGATTTTCTTATCAGTTATTTGAGTAGTAGGGATGAGTGGTCTTCTTTCGCCATTCAACTTGAATTCTTCTTTAGGATAAGAAGTTTGAAATATGTCGTAGTCTATGGAGACGAAGTTGATCACGTGAGCATCTGGCGGTGGTGGTGTTGCTTTCTGTGGAAGATCTTCAGGATCCTGGATCTTGGATTTCTTCCTTCCCAAGAGCTCTTTGAAGTGGCCCTTGCTCAGGAGGTATCCGATTTCCCTCCTTAAGCCAATGCACTCGTCTGTCATGTGGCCAAAATCTTCGTGGAAAACACACCATTTAGACTTGTCTTTGAAGGTGGTTGTCTTCTCATTCTTTCGGGGCCACTTTACTTTTTCTCTTAGATCCTTCATGGCACAAATTAAGCCATGGGTACCCACAGAGAAACAATATTCTAAAATGCTAGGGTAGTCCTAATCATCATCCTCTTCTTCAACAGCTCGAACGTTTTGATTGTTGAATTTGGAGTAGGGCTTCGAGTTGTTGTTCTTGAACGAGAATCCTTGATTCTTGTTAGAGGATTCTTGTTTTGTTTGATTCCCTAGACTATCCTGGATCCTCTTGTCATCTTCCAACCGTATGAATCTGAGTGCCCTGTTTCTTACTTCATCTAGAGACCTGCAATGATTCATCATAAGATCATCATAAAAGGAGGAGCCCCTCTGAAATCCCATCTTGAATGCTTCAACAGCAGTAGCCATGTCAAGATTGGGAATTTCTAGAGCTTCCCTGCCGAACCTCGTAACAAAATCCCTAAGGGATTCATCACTAGGTTGGATAACTCGGTATAAATTACTAGTCAACTTCTCAAATTTCCTACTACAGAAAAAATGGCTGTTGAACAAGTTAACTAAATGTGAAAAAGAAGTAACTGAAAAGGGAGGAAGACTTAGCATCCATTTTAATGCTGATCCTGTGAGTGTAGATAAGAAGCCTTTGCACAAGTAAGCTTCCTTGAGTCTCTCCGAGATAGGGTTGATCTCCATCCTTTCTCTGTATTGTGCCACATGTTCTTCAGGATCAGTGGTTCCGTCGTAAGTCTTCATGTTGAGGGGTTTGGAATCGCTTCGGGATTTCAGCATCACAGATAGGTTGAGCAAATCTGGATAACTTGTGACTCCCCTCAAGTATCTCGCGAATTGGTCGTATCACCCCGGGAACACTGGATATCATATCCTTGAGCTTCTGTAGCTCCTTGGCCAAAGCTTGGTTGATACTTGCATCCTGCACGGGACCACGGTTAGCGTTAAATGATATAGGATCATACGGGTTACTTCTTTGCTGGGTGAAGGTAGGCATCCCAGATGAGTAGCTGGGATAAGATGAGTCTGCAATAGGAGTTGGTCCTCCAGAAGCTATGGTTTGCATGGGGATTATATCTCCTTCATGGACTTCGGAGGATCGTTGATGTTGAACTCCTGTGGATCCTTGATTCTGAAAAAAGGATCCTCGAGGTTGGGAATTATAGGATCCTCGATGATATAACCCAGAGGACCCTGGTTGAAGAATGGATGATCTTTGAGGGAGAGTTGAGGATCCTTGAGCTAGTTAACCCATGGACCCCGGTTGAAGGATAGACGATCCTTGCTGGAAGTATGAGGATCCTTGAGTTTGTGGATCCATGGACCCCTGTTGAAGGATAAATGATCCTTGCTGAAACAATGAGGATCCTCGAGTCTGTGTACCCATGGATCCCTGTTGAAGGATAGATGATCCTTGTGTGAACTGAGCCATGGGTCCTGGACTGGTGAAATCTAGCATCCTGGGCATCAGGGGAGTGTGATCCTCCGCTGGCCTGCTAGTCTTCTTGAGATCTTCTATCTCATGAAGGATCCTCTGGTTGGTCTTGTTCTGCTGCTCCATGTATGCTTTAACCTTCGAAAACATAGATGAAACATCATTGTTAGTACTAACCACCGGCGTGGTAGCAGTGGCTCTTGAGCTCTGGAAGCTGTGTTTTGCTTCCAGAAGCGGCATGCCGTGGTGCTCCCGTGATTGGCGGAGGCATCAGCGGCAAAGTCCTTGATGAGAGAGGAACCGTAGACGGCATGGTTGATGAAGCAGAGGTTGAATGAGAGGCCATTGATAGTGATATGGGTATGAAAAGGTTGAAAATGATAGGAATAATATGGATTATAGCACCAATTCCCCCACGGTGGGCGCCAAATTGTTTTGGATAAAAATCAGCTAAGGATAATGTATCCAAATCTGTTAATGTGAGGTCTAGTGCTACGATGACAATAACAATTATATGAACAAAAATGGAGTAAACACAATGATTTGTTGCGAGGAAAAACCTTTTGACCTGGTCCAGATCAAAAGAAAAAAACCCCGGGTGATGACAACTCGTCGATCACCGGTTTATTAATATAAAAAACTGGGTTACAAAGGTTGTGGAGATTAGATCGATGTTACAAGAATTGCTAGTGTGTACAGAGAATAGTGAGTTCAGCTCTGAGTGTGTGTGAATAGAGTGAGTTATCTAATCGATCTTATCTTGATATATAGAAAATAAATACAACAATAAGTCCTATCTATTCGTCACTATCCCACTAGTCTTCCAACGTCCATTGACCACGTGCTGGTAGCTTCCAAGTTGCGATATTCAAGGTGGACCAAGTCACATAGCTGTTACTTCTGTTGAACATTAACCTACACACATGAAACAATTATTAACAATACTAACCTCTGAGGATCCTTGATCTTCGACACGGTTCTAGAGCTCTTCGGGAGGATAACTGATCCAGACATATCTTCAAGGATAATATATCCTCAGTAGAGATAATATCAGCCCTAACACATACATACATACGTACGTACGTACGTACATACATACATACATACATACATACATACATATATACATACATACATACATAACAAAGATTTGATTTGCTCCAGAAGATTCAATTGAAAACATGTTGCTTGTTAAGTTGAAAATACGCTTCGTCCATTTTGATAATCTTGGTTTTATAAAGGTACGCCTCAGGCGCGCTTGAGGCATGAGGCACTCGAGGCTTTATGGAAAACGCCTTATTTTACGTGAGGCGAGAAATAACATGAAGCTCCCTGAAGCGGCACATCAACGGATGAGGCGTGAGGCGTTTGAGGCAACACTTCACCTAATTATTAAACATCTTTTTATGACTCGAGGTATGTTTTCTTAATTAATCCTTTTTATTATACATTTGTACTTTCTTTTGTTATTAATCGCTTGTGCAATACATTTTTTATATTTAATCTGCTCGTTTTTATATTATTAAACGCTTATGTAAAATTATTTTTTAATAGGAAAACCGGTCAACTTGTCCGGTTTCCCGGTTGAACCGGTTCGGACCGACCGGTTTTCAAGGAACCAAGCAAACTGCAGTGGACCGTCTTGGTCGCCGGTCCAGTCTCAACAACACTGTCCTAAAGTCTAAACCCATGGATTGTTAGTTGTAGTTTAACACTAGACTAATATTTTCTAAATATATAAAAGATATTTTATTTTTTGAATTCTTAAATTTACTTCTTTGAGAACGGAAGTAAAATTTTTGACTACAAATATTTTTGTTCATGTCACTATTATTCCTTAAGAATTAGTAATAGTGATTTAAAAGCTTTCGTTATCAGAATGCACATGTCAATATAGTTCATAAGAATTTTTCCTGTATTTTTATAAAAATAAAGTTCGATGATGCACATTGCACAATCGATCATGTTTCTCTAAACTGGCTAATTTTTGTGTAATTTAAATGGCTTGAAAAGAAAATGGGTAGAAGGGTCAAAATTCTCACTTTGATCTATACAAAATTTATATATTTTGACCCATTAACTATTTAACCTGTAATTTAAATGGCTTAAAAAGCTTATGTTTGGCCCATTTATTATCTATTAATTCATGTATATATGTTTTTAATTTTTTTTATATATTTCGAGAAAAACCTTAAGCGAGCCTGAGCTCGGCTTAAATGGGCCAAAGCTCGGATGTGCATTGTGAAATTAATGAATTAAATTCCAAAAGATATAAATCTAAATAAATGATTAAACGGGTTGACAAGTTTACCTTTATTAATAATAATTATTTTTACTTTAAATTTAAACGGGTTAACGTGTCGACGTAGTTAATTAAACAGGCTGCATTTTTTAAAATGTGAGTGTTATTTATGTGTAGTTCAATCCAGTGTGTTATTTTTTTTCTTGGTTTTTAGAAAGCAAAATAAGAATGGCCTACACATTCGTAAGCGTATGTTTTAGTATGTTCTTGGAAGTACTTGGTTTGCTTCGATTATTCAGTTTTGCCCAAAATGAGCCATTTTAAAAAGGTACCGGTTTGGTTCGTGTCAAAACATGTCGTTTAAAAAAAACGTACCTGTTTGGTAACAAGCTAAGCTGAATTTGTTTGTAACAAGGCAAGGCGAGCTGAATTTGTCTTGTTTGTTAGGATTGTTTAGTTGGGCCGTTCATTGACTCGTTTAAATTAAATCATAAATTCTTGACTTGTATTATATTTAAATATAATTTATAGCCAAATATTTAATACATATAAATTTTAAAAATTGCATTTTGTTAATTATGTATGATAAATGATTCAAAAAATGAATCTTAAATCGTTCTGCGCTATGACTAAATGTTTCCTAAACTGCCTCCTAGAAGAAATCTCCAGCTCTTTGATTAAAGGTTGTCTTGTACTAAAATGAACCACCTTTCGATCCCCTACAATTCAAACGCTTAAACTACAACAATCCGTGGCCCATAATCTGGCCCGTAACAGGCAACAAAAATTAATTTATTTTTCATAAAATACTAAATACATTATGTCTAAGACCTACTAAATTTTAACCTACCAGATATAAAATTGTGACTGGATTTCAGGCTTTGACCCGATTCAAAATTGTTGACCTGATTTCAGTTTTTTTTAGTATTCATTGCAGATAAAGTTTGGAAAGGGAAGAGACTTGCTTACTCGTGGAGGTTGTTGGAACTTCAATAACAAGGTGACATGTTGTTTGTTTTTAATATATATAATTTTAAATAATATGGCTCGGTTTGAAGCCGAGCCGAGCCGACTCGGCTCGGTTAGAATGATTGCATGGCTTGGCTTTGTTCTTAACGAGCCAAACTGATGCAGTTTTGGAAGCGATCAATAGCTCGAGAAACTCATGATTAACAAAGACGATAAAATCAAACCAAATGTTCTAAGAACAATGTTCTTATATTTAATATTCAACCAAAAACTAATAAAACTAAACAATCATAACCCTATTTATAATTGACATGAAAAGATATAAACTTGGAAACGAGATAAACGTAAAATAATAAGAGATAAACTAATAATTTAAAAAGATTTCAATTCCCTATAATGCTCTTGAATCACAAACTGGTTTGAATTGGTTTGTGAGCTTGGCCCGGTTTGGCTCAGATTATATTACTTGAATATATTTTATTTTTATATACATCAAGTTTAGTAAACTCGTATTCTTCTTAATAAACCAAGAACTGGTGATTTTATCATGCTTCTAGCAATCTTAAACTTCAAATACATGCCTATCTTGTATTAACAAGTCTTTTTGTTCATTAACAGGGCGATATCATTCATTGTTGAGTTAGTTCAGATGCCAATGAACTTATATTGTAACCAGTTTTACATGTTATATGTTAGTTTAAACTTTTTTTGAACTTGTTATGTATTTGGTTTTACATGTAATATGTTAGTTTAAACTTGATTTGAACTTGTTATGTATTCGTTAAACTTATTTTGTGTTCGGTTAAACTCGTTATATAATGTGTATTAGGTTGAACTTGAGCTTAAGCTCAATTTTCAGCTCTGTTTCAAAGCCGAGCCAAGCTCGTGCTTTCAAATTTTCAGCTTGTACTTGTATAGAAGCAGTGGTAGAATAACCACGTTGTGAATCGCCGACGCCGCATCGCGCTGGCACCTACTAGTATATATATATATATATAGGTTTAAGTTAATGGGAGAAGTGATTTTATTGCAAGAAATGCGAGAAGTGATTTTAACCAATCATGTGTTTTTCATTTTCTTTTCTAATTATTTATTTACAAGGGTAGATTTGAGAGTTATTTTTGTAAACTAATACCAGTTATAGAAACTTTAGAAAGCATGATTATTTTTTCCTTTCAAATATTTTTTATTCATTATTATGTATCAAATATACATGATCACGGCATTATGGTCAACAAATAAGAAATCATTAAAAATAACAAATCGATCATTTTCTGCCATATAAAAAGTAAAATAATAAGAAATTATACCTTAATAGTCCACAACCTATACTAACTACTATTCCTTCTCACTAAAAAAAGTTCCTACACAAAATAACATAACACATATAAATAGACAGATAAGAAATCATTCTTGTATGTATAACCGTTATGTTACCTACACAGCAAAACCTATAAAATATTATATACGTATACACAGTTGGTTCATATCCTACACATAAAAAAACTCATAATTGTTTTATAATATATATACCTACCAAGTAGTATATAATACATCCTACACAAATAATTATATATTTATTAGTAAATAGCTACGTATAGTTATTGTTATCTCAAAAAGATTGAAATTAAGAGTGTCAAAAACTCAAAATAAACAACTCATAAACGGTTTCTTATTAACATGTACACCCTTGTTGGTGCATGATGCCAGTAGTTCATTTATCTCGTGTTTATTTGTGTCTGTAATCGTTACATTGTTCTTATTGTGTTGAACTTGTTAGTTTACCTTTTGTTTAAGCGAACTTGCTGAGCAGCGAAGTTAGGGACAACTTTGCCTAGTATTAATAATATGACAACTTCGCCTAACATGTTAGGCGAAGTTGTCGTATTATTAATACCCTAACTTTGGCTCATTTAGATCAGATTTAGTGACGGCTGTGTTTTGGTGACACTCTTGTGTTACGTGTTTGGTCTTTGGTTATTGTCTTTGCAATATAACAAGTATTCCTTTATATTCGTGTGTTTACGTGTGACTTACGTGTTCGTCATGTTAGCACTCGTATCGTATACCTAGGGGATTCCGCACCCTCGTGTTACGAGATACTCCTGTGTAGATCCAGCAAGGAACTTACAATTGGTATCAGAGCATTTTCTCGTGATTGTGTGGTTCGGGATTATCACACGAGTGTTAAAATTATTCCGATAGACTTTTCTCGTAATCGTTTCACGTTGATATACCGTTCTTTTGCTTGTTTCTCAACTATACCCTTCAAATCGCACTTCATTGTTACCCCCACAACCTTCAAAATCAAAGAAGCTAAGTTGCAGATCTAAGCCGAGCTCCCAGCGAAGTTGCCGTCATAGGAACTAGGGTTTTCAGCAAAGATATAGCTTCGAGCGAAGTTATTGTTCTAGCGAAGTTGCCCTTCAGCGAAGTTAGTAAAACAAAGAAGTTGATAACATAGCGAAGTTGTGTATCGAAGAAGTTGTCTTTAGGTGAAGTTATTGATATAGCGAAGATGGGGGCAAGCGAAGTTATCATGTAGCAAAGTTCTAGTAACTTTGCTGTTCACTGTTCACAGAATATAGTGTTTGGGTTATTGGTCTCGTTTCGTTCAAGTATGACTTCGGTAAACATCACAGAATTGGTAAAGATGGAAGTTGAAGCTGGTTCAGCAACTAAAGCTCCAAAACTTCTGAAAGGAACTGAGTTTGTTGCATGGAAAGATAGGTTTGAACAATATGTGAAGTATCAAGATGCAAAGATGTGGGTCTGCATTCAAGATGGGTACATCCCTCCAACAGCTATGTTTGAAGGTCGAGAGTAGCTTAAGAAGTACAATAAGATGGAAGATGATGAAAAGAAAATGTATGAGGCTGAAAGTAAAGCATTAGCTGCAATCACCATGGCACTACCTCAAGAGATTCTACATACTTTCAGAAAGTACAAGTCTGCCAGAGAACTTTGGGAAGCCTTAGAGAATCACTATGAAGGCAATGTCGGGATTCGTAACTCAAAGTCAAAATTGTTGAAAACTCAATTCTCGGTGTTCAAAGGATTTAAGAATGAGTCACTTGATAACATCATCACAAGATACTATCACTTGATGACAGAACTGAATAACTACTCCTTGAAGTACACAGAGCCTGAAATTGTCGAAAAGCTTCTAGATGCTCTCCCACCAAAATGGGATATATACACAGTTTTGATGAGAGAAGATAAGAGTTTGAAACTTTTGATTTGGAAACTGTGGTCAATAAGTTAAGTAATTATGAGCTAAATATGATAAGGAAAGAGACTTCTACTGATCAGGTTCAGGATCCGGGAATGTATGGTGCAAAAGGGTCTCCAAACTTAAGCTCTAAATCAGAATCAACTGCGTATTACTCAGGAGGTGAACCAAACTCTACTCAAGATGGTCATATGGTGATGAATATGGATAATGAAATATGCTTTGTAGCGGGTGGAAGTAGCTCATCAAAACCTCAATCCTCAGCTGGTAACTCCTCAGCCAGTGCCTCTTACAAGAATTACTCACAAATGCCTATGAGTGTGAAATCAGCTGAACAACAGTTTGCTCTTTATGCCTCTTTCATCGCCTCATATGAGAACTACATCAAGGGAAAGATAGTTGACCCTGCAACCTTGGATAAGGACTATGATCATATAGATGCTGATGACATGGAAGAAATGGATCTTCAGTGGCAAATGACAATGATTGTAAGAAGAGTGAAAAGGTTTATGAAGAAGACTGGTAGAAAATTCGTTGGAGAGAGACCGAGGTTCGACAAGTCAAAGGTTCGCTGCTACAACTGTCAACAGAATGGACACTTTGCTAGAGAGTGTACGAATGAAAGAGTCGAACGAAGTTAGAACAGGCCTACTCAACAGAATGGAAGTGGAAATGAAATTAAAGATATGGTGTCTCAACAGAACGGTGGGTATAACTGGAATATACAAGTTGAGGAGGTGATTGAACAAGCAAATATGGTAAACATAGAGAGTGGTAGATGTGACAAAGAGTCAGTGGAGAATCAAGCATACATAGAAGAAGTGAACGATCAGCTCTCATAGGTGTGTTTGGAATCTCAGTGTGAACAATGTGAGAAATTGTCTAAACAATTAAATGCTTTAACTGATCAGTAAGTTAACTTGGATAAAGAATTAAAAACATTAAAAGAGGAGCACCACTTTTCTAAAAATAAAGAAATAGTTTCTCTGTAAAAATAAAAGCTAGTGAAAAAGATATAAGAAGCCTTAAGGCTACACTTGCTGAGAAAATCCAATTCATCGATTTAAGCTATGAAGTCGTGGAAGAAAAGACTAAAATTATAGCTGAAAAGGATAAACAGATAGCTGATTACCAAGTAAAAGTGGTGGAATTAAATAGGAAGCTTGAACAGTTTAGGAACTCATCCATGATGCTTGATCATGCCCTAAGTGTTCAACGTTCCCCTATCAACAAAGGGGGAATTGGATATAATGAGGTTCCACCACCTTTCAATAACAATTATACTTATAATCCTTGTAATCAGCCATCTGAAAGTGTTGAATCTGATCAGATTGTAACGGGTAATGTGAACGTCAACACGGTACCCGTTAAAGTCGATAAAAGCAATACTAACGTTAATACTAATGTTAGTAACGAAACCGGTCAGACAAGTTCTCCTGTCACAAGTCAAGGTTCAAATTCCATCAACTCTGTCAACAAAGACGATGAAGTTGTGTTACTCAAATGGGGGAGAGTTATGTTTTTGATGAAAAGAAATCTTCTTTAAACCCTTTCGTTCCCCCCTATGTTAGACAACCTGTCAGTAACACAGCCCATCTTCTGCTACAACTTCTGAAATGAATTTTTGGACAGACACTAGTTGTCCCAGCAGGAGTTTTTTTAGGTGTAACATGATAGGACACCTTGTCAATGACTGTCCTCTGAAAAGGAGAAATTATAGAAATATGAGGCTAACTAAGACTGAGAATAAAACACACTTAAAACTGATACTGGTAATAATAATAAAGCCTCCGACTTTAATCGTTGGAAAAGTTCAAGTTTTCAAAGAAACCAACCTCAATTTTACAAAAGGAACCACAGATCAGGTAATTTTGAATACAAGAATGCTAGAAACTCAAGAATGTTCAATTGGCCTCATAACAAATTTTCTAGATATCCTCCATTCAACTCAAATAGAAACTTCCCTCAACGGAACTTTGGGCAGCCGAGGAGTTGGATACCGTTTAATCGATTTGATCAACCAAAGACCAACAGGTCTTGGGTCCCTCCTTTTTAATCTGTTTCTTTAATTGTGCAGGAACAGACGAACAGGGCTGTGAACAACATGTGAGTTGTCGACAGTGGCTGTTCCCAGCACATGACTGGTAACAAGAGATTGTTACGTGATTGGAAAGCTGTTCAAGAAGGAAGGGTTAGTTTTGCTGGAGAAAGTGGAGGAAAGATTACTGGTATCGGTATGGTTACAAATGGTAGAATAAAGTTGGAGAAGGTAAATTTCGTGGAGGAGTTGAAGCACAATCTGTTGAGTGTCTCTCAGATATGTGACAAAGAATACACTGTGCATTTTACCAAGGATGAGGCTCTCGTGCTTTATCCCGGTTTCAAGATTCCTGAAACTTGGATTGTGATGAAAGCTCCAAGGGATAAGAACACGTATGTAATGGACATGCGGTCAATAGAGATGGCGACGGAAGAATCATGTCTACTGTCAAAAGCATCGGAGTCTGAGTCGGAATTGTGGCACCGAAGAATGGGTCATATCCATCTCCAAAAGATGAATTATATTGTGAAGAATGAACTGGTATTGGGAGTTCCTTTAAAAAGTTTCAACTTTGAAGACCAATGCGTGTCATGCAAGAAAGGAAAGCAGCACAAGAAACCACATCACTCCAAAAGGGTTAACTCAATTGTCACTATTCTGGATTTGCTTCATATGGATCTGTTTGGTCCAGTAAATGTCAAAAGTCTAGGTGGCACGTCATATTGCTTGGTTGTGACTGATGATTACTCACGTTACTCATGGGTCTATTTTCTGAAGACAAAAGATGAGACAGTTCAGTTGGTGATCAACTTGATTACCAAAGTAGAAAATATTGTTGGGGAAAGGTCAAGTTCATCAGGAGTGACAACGGCACAGAATTCAAGAACTATCAAATGGAGATGTTTTGTATGCAGAAAGGGATTGAACATCAGTTTAGCGCACCATATACTCCGCAACAGAATAGGGTAGCTGAGAGGAAGAACAAAACTCTAATTGAAGGCACCAGGACTATGCTGGCAGACGCTAAACTTCCCGTGGTGTTCTGGGCTGAGGCTGTAGCCACAGCCTGCTATATCCATAATCGTGTTTAACTGTTAAAAGATTGAATAAAACTTGTTATGAAATTATGCATGGTAGAAAGCCTAACTTGAAAGGTCTTGAACCTTTTGGGTCCCCGTGTTCGATTTTAAAGACTAGCTCAAAGTTCGGTGAGAAGGCTGACGAGGGTATTCTCGTAGGCTACGTTGTTGGGACACCCAACAGAAGAGTCTTTAACCTATCGAAAAATAGGGTTGAGGTGGTCTGTAACACTGACATTACCAGTTATAAGCCACCAACGCCAAGCATGGGACCGGTAGAGGCCTTCGACTATGATAAGTTATTTAAATCTTTTAATTTGCCTTACTTGGATTTTGCATGGACAGAAGAAAGAATGGCCACTCAAATGCTATTCGATGAAGAAGACACCGTTATACATCATCCAAAATGTAGAGAAAAGCACACTACCACTCCAAATGTCTTTGAATCGCCTGTTGTCTCAAATGAAGAAGATTTTTTCAATCCGTTTCACACTCAACACAACTCAGATGAACTCTCTTCGAATCTTGAGGAAAACTTACAAGTGGATCCCATTCAAACTTCTAAGATCCACAAGGATCATCCCCTGGAGAATGTGATCGGTAACCCTACTAATGGTGTGCGAACCAGAAGAAGTGTGCAGGAAAACACCTGTGTGTATGCAAGCATTAGAGACACTGGTATTATGAATGAATGCTTGTTTGCCTGCTTCATCAGTTAGATTGAACCAAAGAACTATCAGATGGTATTAAAGGATATCTCGTGGGTAGAAGCCATGCAAGAAGAACTGGTACAGTTTGATAAAATGGAAGTATGGCAATTGGTTGAAAAACCACATGATGTGACTGCAATCGGTACTAAGTGGGTTTTCAAATTCAAGAGAGATGAGAAAGGGGTAATCATTCGTAACAAGGCAAGATTAGTTGTCAAAGGGGTTAACCAACAGGAAGGGATAGACTACAATGAAGTATTTGCTCCTGTGGCAAGATTGGAGGCAAATTGACTGTTCATGGCCTTTGCTGCACACAAAGAGATGAAAGTGTTTCAGTTGGATGTTAAAAGTGTGTTTCTCAATGGAAAAGTCGATAAAGTGGTATATGTCGAGCAACCTCCGGGTTTCCCTGACCCAGACTTTCCTGATCATGTGTACAAGCTAAGCAAAGCATTATATGGCCTACATCAGGCCCCACGAGCTTCGTACGCAACTCTGTCAGATTACTTGCTGGAAAATGGATTTGAGAGAGGGAAGATCGACAGTACTTTGTTTGTAAAAAGGAATGGGAGTGATTTTCTTCTTGTCCAAGTCTATGTGGACGACATCATCTTTTCTGCCTCAAAAATCTCTATGTGTCAGGGGTTTGAGACAGTCATGAAGAAAAGGTTTAAGATGAGCGCCATGGGGGAATTAACCTTCTTATTGGGTTTACAGGTAGATCAGAAGAAGGATGGCATGTTCTGTTGGTACATGTGTGTCAGTAGTTCATAGTCTAGCATTTGTAATCGAGTCTGTAATGCAATTATGTTTTGATTATGTTTATTTGTGTAATACGCGAAGTTGTCAACAAGTTCGCTATGGCGAACTTGTTGAATCAGCGAAGTTATCGACAACTTCGCCTGTGGCGAAGTTGTCGTATATATAAACTGTTCAGCGGAACAGTTTATGAAGTTGGTCGTTTAGGGTTTCATTTCAGTTGTTCAGTAACCGAGTTACGTGTCATAGTCTGTAACAGTGACCTCGGGTCACGTGTTTGTTATCAATATAACGTGTTTGGTTTATTGCTTGTGTGCTCGATCTCCACATACTCTACACTCGTATCTACCCACGCAGGGATTCCGCACCTGCGTTGTTAGCGACGTCCCGTGTACGATCCGTCCAGGAGCCTACAATTGGTATCAGAGCCATTGGCTCGATTGTGAGGTTCGGGATTTCACGCGGGTGTAGAAAACGTCTCGTTTGACCTATTCGCGGGACGTGTTTTTGTTGGGATTGTGTTTTGCTCGTGCTTGACAGTCATTTTCAAGCCATTGCATTGATCGGAAACTGCTGGATTGACGAAATCAGATCTGAACAGTTTCCTTGTTCATCGAGCGAAGTTACCGTTCTTCGGGCGAAGTTACCATTCTTCAGGCGAAGTTGCCGTCACTGGAATTAGGGTTTTCGGCGAAGATATAAGGATTAGCGAAGTTAACCACAACTTCGCTTACCTCATAAGTTCGCCTTAGCGAAGTTATCCGCAACTTCGCTTTCCACCTAAGTTCGCTTATCTTCTAAGTTCGCTCATTCTAAGCGAAGTTATTTTTAACTTCGCGAAGTCAAGCGAATTTAAGATCCAGCGAAGTTCTCTTTTCAGCGAAGTTAACTTTCAAGCGAAGTTACTCTTAACTTCGCCTACTGAGCTGTTTTAATATTTTTTTTTATTTTCAGGTTTTCGCAAGGATGTCGTCAATTAACATCTCCGATTTGGTCAAGATGGAAGTAGAAGCGGGGTCTGCCACTAAGGCCCCGAGGCTGATGAAAGGAACTGACTTCGTGGCATGGAAGGACAGATTCATCCAATACATTAAATACCAGGATGCCAAAATGTGGGTGTGCATCCAGGATGGATATATCCCTCCAACTATGCAATACGAAGGCAGGGATGTGGTTAAGAAGTATAGCAAAATGGAGGACGAAGAAAAGAAAATGTACGAGGCCGAAAGCAAGGCCCATGCTGCGATAACAATGGCACTCCCTCAAGAGGTTCTCCATACGTTCCGAAAGTACACTTCTGCGAGAGAGCTTTGGGATGCTCTTGAAAATAGATTCGAGGGGAATGTGGGTATCCGTGCGTCAAAGATCAAACTCTTAAAGACCCAGTTCTCCGTCTTCAAATTTTTGAAGAACGAATCACTGGATGATATTATCACCAGATACTATCATCTAATGACAGAGCTTAGCAATTATTCGATTGCTTACCGAGAAGAAGAGATCGTTGAAAAGCTTCTCGATGCTCTCCCACCGAAGTGGGAAATGTACACCGTTCTTATGAGGGAAGACAGAGACTTTCCTAATTATGATCTTGAAACGGCAGTAAACAAGCTCAGAACTTATGAGCTTAATATGGTTCGAAAAGAAACACCAACAGATCAGATACAAGACCCTGGTATGTATGGTGCAAAGGTTAACTCAGGCTCAAGTTCGAGGCCTGAATCTGCTGCTTATTACTCAAAAGGGGAGTTAGGTTCTGACTCGTCTCATGAAGGAAACGTTTCTGTAAACTCGAATGGTGATGTATGTTTCGTTGCTGGAGGATCAAGTACTTCAAAGCCTCAAGCATCCACAAGTAGTTTTTCTGCAAATGCCTCAAGCAATAATTATTCCAAGATGCCTATGAGTGTAAAATCTGCTGAAGAGCAGTTTGCAGTCTATGCATCATTTATTGCTTCCTACGAAAACTACATCCAGGGGAAGATTGTGGACCCTGCTGTACTGGATGAGGACTACGACCAGATCGATGCTGATGATCTGGAGGAGATGGATTTGCAATGGCAAATGGCAATGATTGTGAGGCGTGTGAAACGGTTTATGAACAAAACTGGGAGAAAGTTTGTTGGTGGTAGGCCCGGGTTCGACAAATCCAAGGTAAGGTGCTATAATTGTCAACAGTACGGGCACTTTGCCAAGGAATGCAGAAATGAGAGGGTTGAACGAGGACAAGGTCGGCCTACACAACACTCTGGAGTTAACAGAGAGATTAACGCCATGTTGACCAGAGAAGCAGGTGAGTATAACTGGAACCTGCATTCAAGTGGTTCTGGTGAGCAAGCGAACATGGCTGAGGCTGAAGTTAAAGAATGTGAGAAGGTTGATGAAAATGAGAAAGCTACTGAAGAAGAAACAGCTTTCATGGCAGATGACAAGGACACTCGCTCCGAGGTAAGTAATAAGAATATTTGTACTAGTTGTGAGAATTTGTCTGAGCAACTTACAACGATAACTGATCAGTATGTCCGTTTAGATGCTGATTTTAAAACTATTAAAGAAGATCACCATTTTACGAAAGCAAGAGAAACAAGTTATAAAATTAAAATAAAAGCATGTGAAAAAGACATTCAAAGCTTAAAAACTAAGCTTGCTGAGAAAATTGAAATAATTGATCTTAGTTATGAAGTTTTAGAAGAAAAAACTAAAGTGATTGCTGATCGGGATAAACAGATTGCTGACCACCAGGTGAAGGTGGTGGAACTGAACCGCAAACTTGAGCAGTTCAGGAATTCCTCAGCCATCCTTGATCACCTCGTGAGTGATCAAGGTACCTCTGCAAAGAGGGGAGGAATCGGTTATCACGAAGTTCCACCACCCTTTAACCACAACTATACTTATAATCCGAGTGTTCAGAAATCTGTTGATTTCGAAGCTCCTCAGACAACTCCTATCAAGATTACTAGTGTAGAACCAAGTGTTAGCTGTGGTGAAACAAGTTCGCCTGTTTCTAGTGTGAATATTTCTGTTTCGAGTCCAGTCTCATCGGATTCGGATAAGTTGTCCGAATCTTGTCAGACAAAAGAGAAGGTAAATTTACCCACTGAGGGAGATAAAAATAAAAAGAGTTCTCCACTCAATCCGTACGTCCCACCTTATGTGAGACGAACGGCTGGTAACTATGCCTCTACATCCAAACCAATGTTTGACAAGAAAATGGAGAGTCGATGTTGCTTTAGATGTAACAAGTTAGGACATCTAGTTGCAGATTGCCCTTTGAAGCCGAGATTCAGAGGTGTGAAGCCAAATAAAACTGAGTATAAGCGTCATTTTGTTACTGCTAAAAATGAAAACTTTAAAAAATGCCAAAATGTAACGAATTCAAGTTTTCATAAAAACAAACCTCAGTTTTACAACCAAACCACAAGAAATAACACTTTCGATTCTCAAAGGTTTGGGAGGCATTACACTCAATCTGCAGGGAGATTCCCTAACAGGACTTACAGAAATTATCCTGATGCTAACTTAAGAAAGCCAGGGTACGGGACGTATCGATCCAAGACCAATTGGTCTTGGGTCCCAAGATTCTAACTCTTTGTTTTTATTGTGCAGGAACAGTTGAACAGGGCTGCCAACAATCTTTGGATTGTAGATAGCGGCTGTTCCCGGCACATGACGGGCAACAAACACTTGTTGCAAGATTTAAAACCTGTTCAGGGAGCAAGAGTTAGTTTTGCTGGTGAGAGCGGTGGAAGGATTACCGGTAGAGGAACTGTGTCGAATGGGAGAATGACACTTGAGAATGTAAACTTTGTGGAGGAATTAAAGCACAATCTGCTGAGTGTGTCGCAGATTTGTGATAAAGATTACACTGTCCATTTCACGAAAAATGAAGCGATAGTATTGAAACCTGGTTTTCAAATACCAGACGAATGGATAGTAATGAAAGCTCCACGTGAAACGAATACATATGTGATGGACATGAGGTCCACTGAAATGGCCACTGGAGAATCCTGTTTAATGACAAAAGCAAGCGAATCAGAATCAGAATTGTGGCACAGGAGAATGGGACATATTCATCTTCGAAAGATGAACTTCATTGTCAAGAATGGGCTTGTGATGGGCGTTCCCTTAAAAAGTTTTAACTTTGAAGACAAATGCATAGCCTGTAAGAAGGGAAAACAACACAAGAAAACCCATCTCACCAAGAAGATCAGTTCAATTGCCGGTACTCTAGAACTACTTCATATGGATCTCTTCGGTCCAGTGAATGTAAAAAGTCTAGGTGGTACTTCTTACTGCTTGGTGATCACTGATGACTACTCGCGATATTCGTGGGTATATTTTATGAAAACGAAAGATGAGACGGCTCAAATGGTGAAGAATCTAATTACAAAAGTTGAGAACGTCATGAGTAAATCAGTTAAATACATCAGAAGCGACAATGGGACAGAGTTCAAGAACTTTGAAATGGAAATCTTCTGTCTTCAGAAGGGAATTGAACATCAATACAGCGCTCCGTATACTCCACAACAGAATGGAGTGGCTGAAAGGAAGAACCGAACGTTAATAGAAGGAGCCAGAACTATGCTGGCAGACTCGAAACTTCCTGTGATGTTCTGGGCTGAAGCAGTTGCTACAGCCTGCTATGTTCTGAATAGGGTGTTAACCGTTAAGAGACTTGGAAAAACTTGTTACGAGCTTATGCACGGAAGGAAGCCCAACTTGTGCGGTCTTGAACCATTTGGGTCTCCTTGTTCGATTTTGAAGACTAATTCGAAATTTGGTGAAGTAGCCGATGAGGGAATCCTAGTCGGTTATGTTTTTGGGACTCCCAACAGACGGGTCTTCAATACGTCGACTTGCAAGGTGGAGGTGGTTTGTAACACCGACATTACTAGTTACCAACCGCCAAAACCAAGCAATGGACCTGCTGAGCTTTTCGACTATGTTAAACTTTTTAAGTCGTTTAACGTACCTGATTTGGAAATTTCTGAAGAAGACGAAAGAGCTGTGACGAAGATGATACTTGATGAGGAAGAGAATCTATTGCAACATCAGATGTTTGAGAAATCTCAATCTTCCACATCAAACCCTATCGATACCCCTGCGGCCTCAACTGAAGATGAATTTATTAATCCTTTTCACTCTCAGCCAGAAACAACCATAGATGAGATCTCTTCAAATTTGGAAGATAATTTGCATGTCGGTGCTGTTCCGACCACGAGAATTCACAAAGATCACCCATTGGAGAATATTATAGGTGATGTGTCCTCTGGTGTACAAACCAGAAGTAGCTTGAATGAGCACACCTGTGTTTATACAAGCATAAAAGAAACGGGTATAATGAATGAATGTTTGTACTCCTACTTTATAAGTCAAATTGAACCAAAGAATTATCAAATGGCTTTAAAGGACAGCTCGTGGGTCGAGGCCATGCAAGAAGAGTTGGCTCAGTTCGAAAAAATGGAAGTTTGGACTTTGGTTGAAAAACCAAGGAATGTGCACGCTATAGGCACAAAATGGGTGTTCAAGTGTAAGAGAGATGATAAGGGAATTATCGTAAGAAATAAGGCGAGGCTGGTTGTTAAAGGTTTTAATCAGCAAGAGGGTATTGATTACAATGAGGTGTTTGCTCCTGTTGCCCGGTTAGAAGCGATTCGATTGTTTTTGGCGTTTGCTGCATTTAAAAAGATGAAGGTATTTCAGTTGGATGTGAAGAGCGCGTTTCTAAACGGGAAAGTTGATGAGGTTGTGTATGTTGAGCAACCTCCGGGTTTTCCTGACCCAGACTTTCCTGATCACGTATACAGGTTGAGCAAGGCGTTATATGGGTTACATCAGGCACCTCGTGCCTGGTATTCAACGTTATCGGACTACTTGCTGGAAAATGGTTTTGAAAGGGGATTGATTGACAGTACGTTGTTTGTGAAGAGAGAAGGATGTGACTTCCTACTGGTTCAAGTCTACGTGGATGATATCATTTTTGCTGCATCAAGAGTATCCATGTGTCAGGATTTTGAGGCTGTCATGAAGAAACGATTTGAGATGAGTGCTATGGGTGAACTAACTTTCTTTCTAGGATTGCAGGTTGATCAGAAGAAGGACGGGATGTTCATTCATCAAACGAAGTACGTTCATGATGTGCTGAAAAGATTCAAGATGGAGGACAGTTCTCCATATGATACTCCAATCTGCGTCAATCACAAATTGGGTGCTGAATCAGATGGTGACGCAGATGTGGACCCAACTCTGTATCGGGCGATAATAGGTTCATTAATGTATTTAACTGCTTCTAGGCCTGATATAATGTTTGCTGTTTGTCTTTGTGCACGTTTTCAGGCAAATCCGAAAGAATCTCATTTGAAAGGTGCAAAGAGGATACTACGGTATCTCAAGGGCAAGCCGAAGCTAGGGTTGTGGTACCCAAAGGGAGGAGACGTTGAACTGGTGGCATATACAGATTCTGATTATGGGGGATGCAATCAGAGTCGGAAGTCAACCACAGGAGGCTGTCAGTTTCTTGGAGGAAGATTAGTTTCCTGGCAGTGCAAGAAACAGACATCAGTTGCAATTTCAACATGCGAAGCTGAATACATGGCAGCATCCAACTGTTGCTCTCAGGTTTTGTGGATTCAGCAACAATTACGCGACTATGGTCTGAATTTCTTACTCACTCCTATTTTAATTGATAACACTGCCGCCATCTCAGTAATTAACAATCCCGTGAAGCACAGTAAAACTAAGCATATTGACATTCGTCATCACTTCATACGGGATTGTGCTGAGAAGAAACTGATCAAGATCGAAAAGGTTGATACACTTGAAAATTTTGCTGATCTGTTTACAAAAGCGTTTGATAAATCTAGATTTCAAAACCTAATTGAGCTGAAAGGGATGATCAATCCCGAGTAACCATGCCTTTGTGTTTGTTTAAAAAAAAAAAAAAAAAAAAAAAAAAACTGTGTCATTATTGCTTAAAATTAGTCGGTTACCTTAGTTTGATGGACATATCCTCGGATATGTTTTGGTCCTCGTTTCGACTTAGAAAGTGAGGATAGCCATTAACCGGAAGACTGAAAGTGACCGGGGCAGTTATGACATGTGTTCTTTCAGTTGCTGAAAATTAGTCGGTCATTCTTAGTAAGAAGGACACATACTTGTATGTGGTCGGTCCAGTTGATACATTGGATCTTCAGGATAGCCGTTTACCTGACGACTTTGACATGATCGGGGCGTTTGAAATCAAAATTTTAAGGGGAAATGAAATTACTTTTCAAGTCTAATACTTCGTAAGAAGTTCTTTGCTGTGTTTAACAGAAAATTGATCCAACCTTGGAAAATGATATATATACTGATTGTGTGTGCTTAACTAGTGAAGTTATTAGGCTTAAAAGGCTTTAGAACAGTCATTGTATGTCATGGTAATTTTTATGGTGCGTAAAAGTGTATGTGATACTAACTTAAACTACTCGAATTTACGTGGAAACTCCTTAAGAGTTTTGAATGTCTTCACACATATCTTTTCGAATGATAGGCAGAAAAGCGACTACCCAGTCATACACGAGCCCGTGAGTGTTCTGATTCCCGTGAAGAAAGCATTTCAAGACACTGCAGTGATCCAGATTCGGGACTTGCAGTAGTTTAGTACTCCGAAGTCAATAAGAATGTTTGGTTTAAAAAAAAAAAAAAAAAAAAAAAAAA
The DNA here is from genome assembly GCF_021521415.1 of Bidens hawaiensis. Lineage (NCBI taxonomy): Eukaryota > Viridiplantae > Streptophyta > Magnoliopsida > Asterales > Asteraceae > Bidens > Bidens hawaiensis. The sequence continues at coordinate 7,091,771 of NW_027491020.1, read as the reverse complement.
AAAATTATTATTATACATGTATATTTTTAGTACTTATGAGACATAGTAACAATCAAGACTTCTCAAGTCTGGAGTAAGAAGAGAAAGGGAAGCAGACAACGAGAATATACAAGTTAATCAGACACTATGGGTCGAAGTTAACTCGGGGTGACTTGGGTATAGCCAAATACGCTTTGAGAATAGAAAGAAGACATCATTATCTCTGAGTTGTTGCCCACTTAAAATTTTGAGCTTAACTGAACATTAATACGTATCACAGAAACGATGAAAACCATTTAAGTTATTTACATGCTTGCAACCTGTTTCTCTATGTCATAATACAGCTAAACACGGATCCAAGTGACAGTCACATAGTTAGTATGATTTCTGTTGGGATCTTTTCTAAAACATAGTGGTCCCTGACTAGACTGAAATTTGATCCCTTATTTCGTTAAAATTTTTATAAGTTTTTCTATTTTTGTAGTTGTGTTATTGTAAAACTGGTTACTTGGACATGATCATTTTTGTTTAACTCTTTTTGGAAACTTCTAATGTTAAGTGCAAGATTATTCAAACTTAAAGGGCTGATTTTGAACTTACGGGCGAAGTTGTTGAATTCGGCGAAGTTGTGCTTAACTTCGCCTAGGCGAAGTTAAACGTAACTTCGCCTGAACCAACTCAGCCCTATATAAGGACTTTGAAACAGTAACAGTAACATATATTTCATTATTTCCGGCGAACATATAATCTATACCAGATTATCGGCGATCTTGTTTTACCACTCGTTTTCGATCGTGTGTTTCTAGTTTCTACTATACTCGTGGTATGTGTTGTCAATATCTTTCACAAACTTACTCGTTCGGTATAGTTTTACCCGGTTCGAGACCTCAGGTCGTCGAACCTTCAAAACCAAGTTTTTCACCTTTGTGTTACGTGTTCATGGACGTCCTTTACGTCTCAATATCATTAAATCTATGTTGTTATTCACTGATGGATCGTCAAATCGGTCCGAAAACATCGGATCTAAACCTTTGAATCTTAACAGTCGGCGTTTCAGATTCAGGCGAAGTTAAGGTTTAGGCGAAGTTATCCACAACTTCGCCAGGAGATTAAGTTCGCCTGTGGCGAAGTTATCCGTAACTTCGCCTTGAAGCTTAATTTCGCCTGTGGCGAAGTTACCCGTAACTTCGCCTTGAACTCAAGTTCGCCTGTGGCGATGTTGTGATTCGGCGAAGTTATCATCAACTTCGCCTATACCATTTTACTTAACAGTTTTTAGACGAAATTACAGTTGAAGCGATGTTGTTCCCAACTTCGCCTCACCGTTAAGTTCGCCTGTATAGGTTTAATCACAACTTCGCTCGTGGTACTTAGCGAACTTGTGAGTTGCTTACACACTGTCTAACTTGTTTTGTTTGGTGCAGATATGGCTGCTATTGGCGGTGCTGGTGGTGATGATGGTGATGAGCAACGACAATTCTTTCCAGCCCATAACCAGTACATCACGTTAGATCCAGACGCACGAGGCGTAGAAGACTACAGGCAGATTATCACGTTTCTCCTGCGATCAAGAGTCTTTCACGCGCTCACTAATACACTGCCCATTTCTCTGCCTAACATTGAAGACTTTTGGCAGACAGTGTACTATGATTGCAGGCCTGAGCCTCCGGTGATGCGAGCAACCGTAAATGGTCATAACATAAAGTTTTCCTCGGAAGACATACGGTTGGCTCTGCAGTTCGGTGAAGAAACAAGAGATGACCCAACGGAGTTCGTGGCTCCTTTCCGGGATGGAGCTTATTTGAGGATGGGTTATTCGGGTCCGCTAGGGGACTCGCAGAGGAGGAAAGGGTTTCTTCTGGATCAGTGGCGCTTCCTGATGCATGTGTTGATTGTATGCATGTCCGGCAGGAAGGCAGGAACAGATGGGATGGGCGCGACAATGCAGTCGGCCATGATAGCGCTGACTTACAACCGCCGATATTCATTCAGTCAGCTAATATTCTACGAGATCGATCGTCAAAGAAGGGCTGTGGCGCTGCGAGCGATTCACTATGTATCCTCGTTTCTTACAGATGATTTTAAATCATGTCGCTCCGTCGCTACCGCAGAGACGCCCAATAAGATACGTCGAATGCGTAACGAAACGTATCTTTGCTCAGTGCCGCACCTCGAGCACTCGTAGCAAGCCTGAGCTGCGTCCCAGGCATACTCCATTATTCGGATATCTAATCAATCCGGAGTATGTTCCTGCAGGAGGGGACGAGTTCAGAGACCCCCAACCACATCAGGCGGCAGCACCTCATGCTGTATCAGCTGCGCCTGTTGTTTTTACTGTTGCCTCTTCTGCTGTGCCAGCTACTGTATCTCATGCTGTGTCTACTGCTGAAGACGTTGATCTTAATGCTGCCTTTGGCGTACATGGTGTGTTTGATATGGATGTCTCGGGTCCTCAGTTTATGGATGTTACTAGAGCAGTTACTTCGGTAGCTGACTCCGATCTAGACGAAACGTTTGCTGAGGCGAGACGACTTATGGTGTCTCGGGAGAGAACTACGGGAAAGAGACCGAGAACTGTAGACGAGGATGAGGATGAAGTTGATGAAGAGGAGGCAGTGCAGATTGTGCTCTGACGTTCAAGAAGAGAACAGAGAGGTATGGGTTCGGGAGCTGGAGAATCTTCAAGGCTGGTACGTTTTGCTCCACCTGCCTTGTCTGGTATGTCTCTTATTCCTACTACAGCATAGGTTACTGCTGTCGACACGTCGACCCCAACAATTGTGTCTCTACCACCCCAACCGCTTAATCCACCGGTGGTAGTTGCACGATTTGTGGAGTCGACCATCACTACTACTGCAGGGTTACCAAGTGTACCACCTGCGGTCACTTCTGCTGCTGATGTCCCGCCAACTCCAACGCCTACTTCAGATTCCGAGAGGATTACATCACTAGAGCGGATTGTTGCTGATCAGACAAAAACCATTCAGAGCCTAGTGGAATCCAATCGACTACAAGCAGCCCTCCTGGTTGAACACGGTAAAATTATAGATGCCTTCAAGGCATTCTTGGCATCTCAGGGGGAGAAGACGTGTAGGGGTGATGAGTTGAGGACGAAACGGAGAGAAGATCATGACGATGATCCCAATGCACCGTAAGGTGCAGGTGGTGAGCTGCCAAGAACCTCTCAGGCTCTTGGGGCTTCCACAGCTGAGGGGGAGTCTACAAATGCAGCTGGTGACGATGTAGTAGCTGGTGATGATGATGCTGATGTTGAAGATGTTATCGACGCGTTGAAAGAGTTGGATGAGGAGGATGATGAGTTTATGATTGAAGATGATGTGTTGCCAGTTGATGAGATCGAGAGGATTGGAGAGCAGATTACGGTTGAAAACGTGTTGGAAGAAGGTGAGATTGTTGATGACTCCGTGGAACATGAGATTCCGGAGGTTGAGAGACCAGGTTTGGGTGATGAGAACGTGGAGGAAGATGCTGAGTGGGAGGAACAACCGAAATGGAAGGAGGGTTGTGCCCACTGGTTCGTAAAGACGAAGAAGCCGGCGGTCCCTAAGATGTTCAGAAAAAGTTACAATATTAAGGGATACGCGGAAGCCAAGAAAGGTATTATCTGCTGGTTATACGACGAGCAGTTGCGGCTCTTCGTGATCAAGAGATATGATGGCATTCAGTACTTCCAGAGAAAGTTGAGATCTCTAAACACACTGCCAGAATGTGAAGTAAAAGATTTAGCCAGATTGGGATTGGTAAACAGAAGTGAAGACAACATGGCTAGAATCATTGCGAAGATCGTGTGGAAAGAGTGCGTTAAAGAGAAAAAGTTTGAGCTACTGAAACCACAAAAGGGAAAACTTGTCGAAGACAAGGATAGAGGTCTGAGAGTTGATGGAAAACCTTGGATGGTCATGAAATACAAACCGATCCGGTGCCTTAAAGAAGTACCGATGAAGTTCATGCCCAAGGACGTGCTCAAAATCTAAAATGGTGGTACGTGGATTGTGAGACAGCTGAGGCGGTAATGGAAGATGAGGATGAACAAGAAGTACTTCGGGTTTACGACCCGATGCATCTTGTTAATCTATCGAAGGCTGATCTGAAAGTGCTCAACGAGAAGAAGATCTTCTACATTCCTGCTTGGAAGGATCAAGCTAGGAAATATCAACGGGTGGTGTCGGTATGTGTTAGAGAAGGAGCGCACGCGTAGAGATGCAAGATTACAAGACTCAAGATTTGAAGATAAAGATATGAAGCTACTGCCAAGGGGGAGTCTGTTGGTACATGTGTGTCAGTAGTTCATAGTCTAGCATTTGTAATCGAGTCTGTAATGCAATTATGTTTTGATTATGTTTATTTGTGTAATACGCGAAGTTGTCAACAAGTTCGCTATGGCGAACTTGTTGAATCAGCGAAGTTATCGACAACTTCGCCTGTGGCGAAGTTGTCGTATATATAAACTGTTCAGCGGAACAGTTTATGAAGTTGGTCGTTTAGGGTTTCATTTCAGTTGTTCAGTAACCGAGTTACGTGTCATAGTCTGTAACAGTGACCTCGGGTCACGTGTTTGTTATCAATATAACGTGTTTGGTTTATTGCTTGTGTGTTCGATCTCCACATACTCTACACTCGTATCTACCCACGCAGGGATTCCGCACCTGCGTTGTTAGCGACGTCCCGTGTATGATCCGTCCAGGAGCCTACATGTTCATTCATCAAACTAAATATGTCCACGATGTCCTCAAGCGATTTAAGATGGATGACTCCACCCCGTTTGACACTCCAATCTGTGTGAATCACAAACTGGGTGCTGATTCAGAAAGTGATGACGATGTGGATCCTACTCAGTATCGAGAAATTATAGGTTCTTTAATGTATTTAACTGCTTCTAGACCTGATATTTTATTTGCAGTTTGTCTTTGTGCTCGTTTTCAGGCGAACCCCAAGGAATCACACTTGAAGGGAGTGAAGAGGATTTTGCGGTATACTAAAGGAAAGCCCAACTTGGGTCTCTAGTACCCAAAATGAGGAGATCTGGAACTGGTAGCATACACTGACTCTGACTATGGAGGATGCAATCAGAACAGGAAATCAACAATAGGTGGCTGTCAGTTTCTTGGAGGAAGATTGGTGTCGTGGAAGTACAAGAAGCAGACCTCTGTAGCCATATCCACCTGCGAAGCAGAGTACATGGCAGCATCGAACTGCTGCTCCCAGGTTTTATGGATACAACAACAAATGCGCGATTATGGTCTGAATTTCACTCAAACTCCTATTTGCATTGATAACACTTCTGCTATCTCGGTAACTAACAATCCCGTTAAACACAGTAAAACTAAACATATTGACATTCGTCATCATTTCATACGGGATTATGCTGAGAAGAAATTAATTGTGCTTGAAAATGTTGATTCACTGGATAATTTTGTCGATCTTTTTACAAACGCGTTTGACCGATCCCGTTTTCAAAACCTCGTTGATCTTAATGGGATGATCAATCCCGAGTAACCTTGTTTTCCGTGTGTTTTTATTATTAAAAAAAACATCACTATCGCTGAAAACTATGTCGGTAGCTTAAGCTTGAAGGACATATTCTTTAATATGTTTGGTCCTTACATCTACTTGTAGACTATAAGGATAGCCATTAACCTAATAACTGAAAGAGACCGGGGCGGTTATGAGAAGTTTTGTTCTTTTGCTGAAAATTAGTCGATCATACTTAGTCGGAGGGACACATATTCGTATGTGGTTGGTCCTGCTGATCCACTGGATCTTCAGGATAGCCGTTTACCGAAAGACTTTGACTTGAACGGGGCGTCTGAATTTAATTTTTTTTGGGGAAATGATATATTTTTTCAGTCTATAACTTCGCAAGAAGTTTCAATATTGGTGTTGAAAGTGAAAATTGATCCAACCTTGGAAAGTGATAGATAAACTGATTTAGTGTGCCTAACCGGTGAAGTAATTAGGCCTAAAAGACTCTAGAACAGTCATTGTATGTTATGCTATGGTGCGTAAAAGTCGAAGTGACACAAACTAAAAATACTCGATTTACTGTGGAGAGTCATTTTGAATTGTGCATGTCTCCACATATATCTCTCCGAATGATAGGCAGAACAGTGATTACCTAGTCATACGCGAGCCCGTGAGTGTCTTGATCCCCCGCGAAGATTGTGTTAGTTTTCTGCAGTGATCCAGATTCGGGACTTGCAGGCTTTCATTATAGTTAAAAAAAAAATCTTTACTAAGTTCATCAAGTTACAAATATCAAAGATATAGCATCAATTGAGTCTTGTGAAAGCAATTTGAAAGTGTCGAAGAGATGACTCATTCATAATGATTAATCAGACACTATGGGTGGAAGTCAAATCGGGGTGATCTGGGGATAGCCAAATATGCCTTGAAAAATAGATAGGAGGCATCACAATTTCTCAAGTGATGTCCATCTAAATTTTGAGCTTAATTGAACTTAATCCGTATCACAGAAGCAATGAAAATCATACTAAGTTTTATACCTGCCTACAACATGTTTCTCTATGTCATAATAACGCTGAACATGGATATGTGTGACAGCCTCTTAATCAGTATGATTCCTGTTCGGATCTTTTCTAAAAACATGTTGGGTTTCTGCAAGACTGAAATTTGATCCCGTTTATTTAACCTTTGTTATTTAGTTTGTCTTATGGTTTTTCTCATAAAAATCTTGGTTACTCGTTTTTGATTGATTTGTTTAAAAATTAACTTCGCTATGGCGAAGTTGTCTTTCTAGGGAACTTATACCCTGGTGAACTTAACAATTGGGCGAAGTTAACTTAACTTCTCCTCTGGGTTTTCATAGACAGTATAAAAGACAGACGAGGTCAAACTTTTGGTCAAATCTTTTAAACTTAAACCCTCGGCGAACTTACCTCTGAATCAACATCTTCTACATCTGTTTTTCCTCTGCGATTTAGGTTCCTTATGTTCTCTTGATGCATAATTTGTGTTACTTGGTTATTAATTTGTTACTCAATAACAGTTTTAATTCGATTTTCTTATAAAACCCTTAAGGCACCTTTTTCAACTCGAGTTAAGATTGTTTTGATATAAATAAGTTATTCGAAAACTTAATCGCATTAACCAATTCAGGTAATCACTCTCTGATTGACCATTCTTCAACTTAACTAGGTGTTCATAATGCGCCGTTTATGCGGCGAAGTTAGGGTTACGGCAAACTTGGACTGGGGCGAAGTTAAACCTAACGTCGCTCACTTTGAAAACCTCTTTTCTGAAACCTATTATTTTTGCAATTTCGCTTGAGTATAGTAACCCTGTTACACTCTGTGTTTGAACTCTTCACGTCATGCGAAGTTATGTGTCCAGCGAAATTACCAACTTCGCTACATCTTAACTTCGCTACTGGTATAACAGCAAAGTTAAGAACTGTTGCTTCAGAGATCTAACTTAGCCCGTTTGTGTTGTTCAGGTATGGCTGATGTGGCTGGTGCTGGTGGTACTGGCGGTGATGTAGGGGGAGATGATAAGAGAAAATTCTTTCCGGGCCACAACATGTGTATCACCTTGGATCCGGATGGTCGTGGAGCTGATGACTTTTGTGAGATCATTTCGTTTCTCCTTCGCTCACGTATCTTTCATGCCATTACAACTACTCTGCTGATATCTCTACTGAATATAGAAGACTTCTGGAGGACAGTTGAATATGACTGTCGAGTTGAACCTCCAGTGATGCGTGCTACTGTGAACAATCAAGTGGTACAATTCTCGGCAAATCAGATCAGGGAAGCCTTACAGTTCGGGGTTGAAACCATTCAGGATCCTACTGAGTTTTCAGCTTCTTTCAGGACTGGAGCGTTTCTTCGTATGGGTTATTCAGGTCCGTTGGATGATTCTCAAAAGAGAACGGGGTTTCTATTGGACCAGTGGCGTTTCCTGATGCATGTGATAATTGTGTGCATGTCTTGTCGCAAGGCTGGTACAGATGGTATGGGTGCGACAATAAAATTTGCAATGGCTGCACTGACTTACAACAAGCCTTATACTTTCAATCAAATGGTATTTTAAGAGATCGATCGTCAGCGAGGAGCATTGGCATGGGAACGGTTCTTGATGTACCCAAGATTCTTACAGATGATTTTCAATCATGTTGCTCCTAATCTGCCACAACGTCATCCTATCTCCTATGTTGAAAGTATAAGCAAGAGAATATTTGCACAGTGTAGGTCATCTAGTGCTAGTAGCAAGCCTGAACTTCATCCAAGGCACACTGCATTGTTTGGGTATTTAGTGAATCCTGATTATGTTGCTCTTCCAGAAGATGAATTTAATGATCCAGTACCGCAACATGCTGATATCCCTCAACCACCTCCTGTGGTTCAACCACCACCCGTGGTACAACAAGAACCTCTTGTTGACCCTGTTCCAGCTCCCATAGAACAAGTTGATCTTGAGGTTTCCTTTGGAGGGCAAAGTTTGTTTGATATGGAAAGGGTTGATCCTGCTACTGAAGTTCAAGCCTTAGTAGTTGATGTTTCTGGTATACATGTTCCTATGGTTGATCTATCTGTGGAGGATTCCGAGGGAACTATATCTGATTCCTCCACTGATGACGTTGTTGAAGCACAACGAGTTCTTGCCAGACAAGAAAGAATCCATGGCAAATGAAAGAAAGACTCAGATGATAGTGACTCAGATTATGAGGAGGACTTATATCGTTTAGTACGAAGATCAAAGAAGGCAAAAGTTGGTGAAAGTTCAAGGGTTGTTCATTTTTCCCCGCCGTCGTTATCAGGTATGTCTATGTTACCTGCTCCTTCGGTTGTTCCATTGCCGGTGACCTCGAGTGTACCTTTGGTGCCCGTATCTTCACCATCTAGTATAGCTCCATCTACGGTCCAGATGTCAGCACCGGAGATTGTTTCGTTGCCACCACCTACTCTCACTCTAACTGAAGTGGTATCTATGTTTGTTGAGTCTACGTTGGTAGCTACCGCCGGGTTGTCTGTTTCGATTTCACCCTCTGCTACTATACAACCTTCTTCTAGTATTCCTTTAAGCTTGTAAATTCCACCACCGTATGCTCAGGATACCTCTCACATGAACTTTGATTTTGATCCAAATTTGTCTGATTCTGAGAGGATTACGGCTCTTAAAAGGGTGGTTGCTGAACAGTTGAGGGTAAATGTTATTCAGACTCAGGCTATTAATCATCTGGTGGCAGAGAATCAACTTCAGACTGCACTGCTTGTTGAGCATGGTAAGTGGTTTGATCAGCTGAAGCATTTCTTAGCATCTCAGGGGGAGTCGAGTTGCAAGGGTGATGAGTTTAGAACGAAGAAAAGACAGGACAGAGATGATGATCCCAATGCATCGAAAGATGCAGGTGGTGAGCTGCCAAGAACTGAACAAACTCTTGGAGCTTCCACATCTCAGGGGGAGTCTGCTGGCCCATCGGGCAGTGCAGGTGATGAGACAGTGGTTGTTGATGATGAGGATGAGTTGGGTGATGATGCGTTGACTGTTAGTGAGATTGAGAAAATTGGTGAACAGATAGAGATTGATAGTGGGTTCGAGGAAGGTGAGATAGTTGATGATAGTGTTGAGCATGATATTCCAAGTGTTGATCAAGAAAATGTGGTTCAAGATGAAAATGTGTCGGGTGATACTGAGTGGGAGGAGCAGCCTAGGTGGAAGGAAGGCTGTGCTCAGTGGTTTTTCAAAACTAAGAAGCCAGTGGTACCCGCGATGTTCAAGAAAACTTACAATATCAAGGGTTATGCTGAGTCAAAGAAAGGTATTATTTGCTGGTTGTATGATGAACCGTTAAAGTTGTTTTTGATAAAGCGATATGATGGGGTTCAATATTTTGCTAAGGCATTGAGATCACTTAACACTTTGCCTGAGTGTGAAGTGAAAGATTTGGCTCGGTTGAGATTGATAAATAGAAGTGACGATGACTTGCGAGATGGGTTGGAAAGATCGTGTGGAAGATAAAAAGTATGAGCTTCTGAAGCCTCAAAAAGGAAAGCTGATTGAAGATAAGGAACGTGGAATTTGGCTGATGGCAAACCCTGGATGGTGATGAAGTACAAGCCGATTCGTTGTTTGAAACAGGTTCCTATGAAGCTTATGCCCAGGATGTGTAGAATTCTCAAATGGTGGTACGTTGATTGTCAAACTGCTGAAGCTGTGATGGAAGATGAAAAGGAACAGGAGATCTTGAGAGTGTATGATCCAATGCACTTGGTTAATTTGTCTAAAGCTTATTTGCAGGTTCTCAATGATAAGAACATTTTCTATATTCTGGCGAGGAAAGACGAAGCAAAGAAGTAACAGAGGGTGGTCTCTGCCTGTGTAAGACAGGGCGTTCATGCTTGAAGACAGTGGATACGTGATTTTTGGATTACAAGACACGAGAAAGATGTTAGAGATATGAAGCTACTGCCAAGGGGGAGTCTGTTGGTGCAAGATGCCAGTAGTTCATTTATCTCGTGTTTATTTGTGTCTGTAATCGTTACATTGTTCTTATTGTGTTGAACTTGTTAGTTTCCATTTTGTTTAAGCGAACTTGCTGAGCAGCGAAGTTAGGGACAACTTCGCCTAGTATGTTAGGCGAAGTTGTCGTATTATTAATACCCTAACTTCGGCTCATTTAGATCAGATTGGTGACGGCTGTGTTTTGGTGACACTTTGGTGTTACGTGTTTGGTCTTTGATTATTGTCTTTGCAATATAACAAGTATTCCTTTATATTCGTGTGTTTACGTGTGACTTACGTGTTAGCACTCGTATCGTATACGTAGGGGATTCCGCACCCCCGTGTTACGACATACTCCTGTATAGATCCAGCAAGGAACCTACAATGAGTTGCAAGGGTGATGAGTTAAGAACGAAGAAAAGACAGGACATAGATGATGATCCCAAAGCATCGAAAGATGCAGGTGGTGAGCTGCTAAGAACTGAACAAACTCTTGGGGCTTCCACATCTCATGGGGAGATTGCTGGTCCATCGGGCAGTGCAGGTGATGAGACAGTGGTTGTAAAGTATGTCTCATAAAACTGCGATTCAGAGCTGGCACATCGGGTACTTGGCCATATGGTGCGTCTAGAACACGTGTGGGCATATAATACACGAGGAAGCTACGTGTCAATTGCTATTTGAAATCTTACGCGATGACGTAGAGGCTAACATTCGTGAAGAGGAGTAAACCTAGGTGAATTAAAGACTACTCGTTATTCAAACTGAATCATTCATGTAACATCCAATCTTAAGGACACATCTAGATGGACTCTTCCTGATCATTCTATCCTGTACAACTTCAATCTTTGATTTTTGAAAAATATTTTATTGTCCAAAACAAAGTTTTAGCATACCAAATGGTCACTTCAACTCCCTTAAACGTTAGCTCTAATATGGAAGAAACTAGGGTGAACATGCAAAACAGATTATCATTACGGGTGCACACGTAATCATAATGTGCAATGCATGAAAATCCTAGTGAACGTTATGGCTCGAGCAGATGTTTAGATTAGTTTAAATTCACAAGTTTGTTAATCAAGAATTGGTCTCCAAGTAAAAGGAATGTTCGTTAAAAAAAAGGGTGACGAAACCCTACAATAGCTTGATCTATCGTCATTTACTTGAAACGTTATTTCACTCCGTTATCATGGACACCCAGAATTCAGCACCATTAGCAACATAACTTGCCACATACTCTGTTAATATTATTCTTCAATTCCCGGGTCTCTATACCCGAGCCAATGTCAAAAAAAATAAATCATTCGTAGCGTGTTATTAAGCTGTGAGGTAACATTAAATAATTTTCCTCTCATAAACCGTGCATCCATTATTTGCTATGTGTGTTTACTATCATGGCACATGTCAATTGGTGACTCCACTACCTCACTCCATTCAACGTTTCTGAAAGATTTCTAGTAATCTTACTCTAAAATTGGGAAACTCAACTTCTTTGTGGCCAGCATGTTGTATGACACAGTACGACATAAATTCTATCGCTACGCTTGTAAGTGGAATCTCACCCTTTGAAGTAAAACTTTTCACTCACGCTTCTTTACTAGCTTTGTCGTAGACGAAACCCTTTGGGCACGTGAAATCACTACCAACATTTTTCGCATAGTCTTAAAATATGCCTAAAAGTTCATATGTACCTTGCTTTCGTTAGAGCATTTTACCATGTGTTGAATTGTCTTAGTACACACATGTTGTCTCGTTCGATTTACGCGTTACGTCAATTTTGATAACTTTCATTTTCTTTCTTGACGGATGTTGATTGTAACATGTTCCTTGTGGATATCGACATTCCTCCAACGCTCTTTAATCACCAGATTTAAAGGTGTTAATCGCCTGAATAACATTTTAATTTACAATCATCGATAAATTGCTTCATTTGTTATGATAATTGGACCCACCATATGCCATCGCTGTGATTGCTAAGTGTTCATACCTAATTTAGATAAGAAATGATTTCATCCACGGATGCTTACGATGCTCTTATGCATCAAGCTCACTCATGTTGCCCTTACATCCCATCCTAATCATTGTGTATGAGTCCTCCTCAAAATCTAGCCATGTTCACTTCAAAAGTGAGCTTGATGTGGCAGCCAGAACTTGTAATCACCTAGATAAATATCCAGCCTTACAAAAGGTTTCAAACTAGAACAACTTAAGGAACTCACTCTGAAAATTTCGTGACTGAATTGTATGATCTTGTTCTGACAAATTGATATCCCGGCATTCTCGTCGCGCGAACACCAAAGTTCGTAAATTTTCTATAAAGTCCATGTGGTTTAAAAAAAATAATTGTTTCGAAAACACTCAATCGATCATCAACAACCAGATACTTCATTTAACATGATTATAGAACCTCAATTTATCAAAGATCGTTAAACAAGTCGTTCCTTTGAAAACAAATTGAAAATGATTACATTCTTTGACGTTGGTTAAATTCTTATGTATCAGTCTCATCTATTAAGACTTTTGAGCATAAACTTCTCTCAAAATCTTTATACTTATTCTTCTTACCATGGTTATACGTGGTAATTTGTTCCTAATCATCCTCAAAACTTACTAGTATTGTTTATGAGTTAAACTAAATCCTTTAAAACAAAACCACATGTTTAAACTCTTGATTTCACACTAAGTGCTATTATTCTTGAATTCACGTCTCATTTAAATCCACACTCAAGTCGGATAAGTTTCATTTACAAGGATGCACGTACTACACGGTTTACGGAGAAGAAAATCCAAAACCTATTTGTTTAGTTTAATACTATCATATCTATGTAGGTGCGTTGTCTTTTTAAAATTGAATTTCAAAATATCATATTACACATACGAGAAAATCTTTATAACCTTTATAAGTTTTGCAGGATTCTTGGGTAAAATTTTTTGAGTTATTATGATTACAATATTTAGCAAAACCTTCACAACATGTATGTAGTTCTAGTAATATATATATATATCAATTTTTATGAACGAGTTCTCCACAAACATAAGCTATATAGTTATTTTCAAGAAATATATAAACAACCATATAATTTTGAAATTCTTTTGCATGATTGTTCCAGTAAAAATCTACATATCCTTATTCAATCTTCACGATCATTTGAGTCTCTTCTATTCCAAGACTGATTCTTCGCTTATTTTAAATACATTCCTTTATAAACCTTGGGATTCGACAATGCTCGTGTTCAATAGTTACTTGGTATCATATATACATCGAGCGTTTTATTGCTTGACTTTACGAAAATCAATACAACGATGAGACCTCTATGTTTATCCTAGGTCTTAACCCAATAAAAGATTGAAATATTCTTTTACCTAACCTTCGATTTACTAGTGTCCACTCCTAGAATAATCGAAATTGGCATCCACGGAAAAAATCCTATAAAAAAGTTGGCACTAGAATTTTGAAATGATCGTTTGTAACAGTAGGCTCAGAACGACATAATACTTCCTAAACCACTACACAACCTATTAATCATGATAATCACATTCTAGATTCTTATCATTAATTTCAAACCTTATAAGCCCAACACCTGAAATTGTTCATGAAGAGCTATTTCGTGTCTAAAAGAGATAACTTCGACATCTATAACCATACTTAGTCGCTTTCCATACTAATTCTTACGATTCATGAATATAAAGTAAATAGTGAGCACATCCTCTTATGCGAACATGGAAGTTAGCACATATGTTTCTATGTCGCTCACGCAAATCTTAGTCACTAGAAACAAAGGATGCCTTTCATGGCATGACTATTAACCTTTGGATTATTCTATATTCGTAGGATAATATTAACAAATGTTATCCTTTTTCTATAAACCACCTCAATGGGACTAATAAGTATTCATATTCATTACCAAGTCAGCATATCAGAGATAACGAATTTGAATACGCTATAACATAAACAATATGACTCAGTCCATGATTATGTATTCACAATAAGTATCTCGGCCGACTTATCGATAGTCTAAATTGACCCTAATAAATTTTTTAATCAAGATCTTCCACGTTTCGATCTCTACAAAACTATTACTAGTCATTCCTGTCATGTGTGGATTGTATTGCTAATAGGGCCATGCCCATAATTACGTTGTTATCGTCTTTGACAATGACGACTGGCACGTTGATGTTGGTAAACACAAAAATTCTTTAACGACGTGACATATTCCTTGTACACCTCGGACTTCTTAATTAATCTTTGTCACCTAGTCTTCGCTCTATCGACCCTAATTTCCCTTATAAAACCTGTTGGTGCATTATGTCAGTAGTTCAGTATCTAGTGTCTGTAATTGTGTTAGTTTGTTTTGTTTTGGTTTGTATTGGTTGTCTCACAAGTTCGCCTAATATAAGCGAACTTGTGGACAAGTGAAGTTGTTGACAACTTCGCCTAGTCTGTTAGGCGAAGTTGTCGATAACTATATATGTTTGGCTTACGGGTTGTTTTTAATTTTTTTCAAGAGTTTTTTGGCGAGTACGTGTAATTGTGATTGAACATCACGTGTTGAAGTGTTGCAATACAACGTGTCTTTTGAGTATTGTAACGTGTGTTCGCGTTCGGTATTAACATAGTTTACATCCTACGCTCGTATCATCTTACGTAGGGATTCCGCACCTACGTACTACGAGATACTTCCGTGTAGATCCGGCTGGGAACCTACAATTGGTATCAAAGCTTTTGCTCGTGATTGTGTGGTTCAGGATTATCACACGAGTGTAGAAATCGTTCCGTTCTACTATTCGTGGGACAAGTTTACGTTGAAATACCGAGTTTTTGTGTCCTACCCATCTCCCACTACCAAATATAACCCATTACACCTTCGCATACCTTGCAATACGTCAAATTAAAACCTGCAAAAACCTCGTGTTCATCAGGCGAAGTTGCCATCACTGTTCGTAGGGTTTAGGCGAAGTTATAAGTTTAAGCGAAGTTATCAACCAAGCGAAGTTGATATCAGGCGAAGTTGACATTAAGCGAAGTTAATCAGCAGACGAAGTTAAGGTTTCAGCGAAGTTAAGGAATCAAGCGAAGTTAAGCTTAAGCGAAGTTAAAAAACAAGCGAAGTTAAGCTTAAGCGAAGTTAAGAATAACTTCGCCCACTGATCACTGTTCAAATTAAAAAAAAAAAAATATTTGTTGTGTTTTCAAGTCGTGTTTCTTTCAGCGATGACTTTGATAAACATTACGGAACTGGTGAAAATGGAAGTTGAGGCCGGTTCAGCAACTAAGGCTCCGAAAATGCTTAAGGGTACCGATTTCGTTGCTTGGAAAGATCGGTTTGAACAGTATGTTAAATATCAAGATGCTAAGATGTGAGTGTGCATACAAGATGGATACATTCCACCAACGGCCTTGTTTGAGGGTCGTGATCAAATAAAGAAGTACAGTAAGATGGATGAGGAGGAGAGGAAAATGTATGAGCCAGAGAGTAAAGCTCATGCGGCGATCACCATGGCTCTTCCACAAGAGATTCTTCACCTTCAGGAAATACAAAACAGCTAGAGAGCTATGGGAAGCGCTAGAAAACCGATTGAAGGTAATGTGGGGATACGTGCATCCAAAATTAAGTTACTAAAAACCCAATTCTCGGTGTTCAAATATTTGAAAAATGAATCACTTGATGATATCATCACAAGATATTATCACCTGATGACCGAACTCAGCAATTACTCCATTGCATACAAAGAAGAGGAGATAGTCGAGAAACTTCTTGATGCTCTTCCACCGAAATGGGAAATGTACACGGTTTTGATGAGAGAAGATAAAGAGTTTGCCAATATCGATTTGGAAATAGCAGTCAATAAATTACGAACTTTTGAACTTAACATGGTTCGGAAAGAGACACCAATGTATGGTGCGAAAGTTACTTCAAGTTCAAGTTCAAAGTCAGAATCCTCTGCTTATTACTCAAAGGGAGACTTAAACTCAAATTCAACTCAGGATGGTCATGTGACTCTCAACATGGATGGTGATGTATGTTTCGTAGCTGCAGGAAGTAATTCTTCAAAACCTCAAGCCACAACTGGTAACTTTTCATCAAATGTTCCAACCAACAACTACTCACAGATGCCCATGAGTGTTAAATCAGCTGAACAGCAGTTTGCTCTCTATGCATCTTTCATTGCATCTTATGAGAATTACATCAAAGGTAAAATAGTCGATCCCGCAACTTTGGATGAAGACTATGATCAAATTGATGCTGATGATCTAGAAGAGATGGACCTGCAGTGGCAGATGGCTATGATTGTAAGACGGGTTAAACGATTCATGAAGAAAACAGGTAGAAAGTTCGTTGGCGAAAGACCAGGTTTTGATAAGTCAAAGGTTCGATGTTATAACTGTCAACAGAATGGTCACTTTGCTAAGGAATGTACAAATGAAAGAGTCGAACGTAGTCAGAACAGGCCGGCACAACAGAATGGGGGAGGTAGTGAGAATAGGGCTATGGTATCTAGACACAATGGTGGGTACAACTGGAATCTACAGGTTGAGGAAGTCTTCGAATAGGCAAATTTGGTGAACATCGAAACTGCAGGAAGTGAGAAAGAGACGGGAGAAAATCAAGCTTAAATGGCAGAAGTGAATGATCAGCTCTCTGAGGTATGTTCAGAACTTCATTGTATGCAATGTGAAAATCTGTCTCAACAATTGAAAACAGTAACTGATCAGTTTGTTAGTTTGGACGCTCAATTTAAAACGTTAAAAGAAGATCATCATTACACTAAAACTAGAGAAAACAGTTACTCGGTAAAAATAAAAGCTAGTGAAAAAGATATCAGAAGTCTTAAAGCCAGTTTAGCTGATAAAATACAAGTAATTGATCTTAGTTATGAAGTGTTAGTAGAAAAAACCAAACTAATTGCTGAAAGGGATAAACAGATAGCTGATTACCAGGTAAAAGTGGTGGAATTAAACAGAAAAATTGAACAGTTTAGAAATTCCTCAGCAATGCTTGATCACATCGTAAGTGTTCAACGTTCCCCAGTTAACAAAGGGGGAATTGGATTTTCTGAAGTTCCACCACCATATAACCATAACTATACGTATGATCCTAGTAATCAGAATTCTGTTGATGTTGAGATTAGTCAGACAGTTCCTGTCAAAGTTTCGATTAAAGAACCTGAAGTTAGTAAAAGCAAAACATGTAAGCCTGTTTCGAACGTTAAGATTTCTGTTCCTAGTTCTGTCTCATCAAATTCGGACAAGACATCCAAATCTAGTGAGATAAAAGAAGAGGTAGTGTTACTAAAACGTGGGGAGGAATATAAGCCAACTGAAAAGAACTCTCCCCTAAACCCGTTTGTCCCACCATATGTTAGACAAACGAATAGTAATGCAACCTCAACATCTGAAACAACTGTTGAGACGAAAGTTGAACACAGGAGTTGTTTCAGATGTTATCAAATAGGACACCTGATCGCAGATTGTCCTCTTAATCAGAGATTCATTGGTATGAGGCCACCGAAAACTGAGAATAAAACGAATAGTAATTACTATAATGGTAAGAATGCTTACTCACCAAAGTTCAGATATTGGACTAATCTAAGATTTCAAAGAAATCGATCTCAGTTTTTCCCAGTTAACAACCAAACCAACAATTATAACTCAGTTAATCCACTAAGGTTTGGATGACCTCATAGTCTATTCTCAAGAAAGTATCCTTTCAGAACTTACAGAAATCACTCTCAAACTGCCTTTGGGCAATCAAAGTACGGGATGCCGTTTAACAGATTTAATCGACCCAAGACCAGTAGGTCTTGGGTCCCCAGATTTTAATCTTTTCGTTAACTGTGCAGGAACAGTTGAACAGGACTGTAAACAATCTGTGGGTTGTGGATAGTGGCTGTTCCCGGCACATGACTTACAACAAGAATTTGTTACACGAATGGAAACCTGTTCAAGGAGGTAGGGTAAGTTTTGCTGGAGAGAGTGGTGGTAGAATTACTGGTATTGGAACTGTGACAAATGGTAAAATGAAGTTAGAGAAGGTGAATTTTGTTGAGGAGTTGAAGCATAATTTGTTGAGCGTGTTTCAGATTTGTGACAAAGAGTACACAGTGCACTTTACTAAAAATGAAGCAATTGTTCTGTATCCTGGTTTCAAGATACCAGAGGCATGGGTGGTGATGAAAGCTCCAAGAGAAAAGAACACATATGTAATGGATATGAGGTCAACTGAGATGGCAACAGAAGAGTCATGTCTTCTGACAAAGGAAACTGAATCTGAGTCCGAGTTATGGCATCGAAGAATGGGACACATACATCTTCGAAAAATGAACTACATTGTCAAGAATGGGCTTGTACTTGGTGTTCCCTTGAAAAATTTTAACTTTGAAGACCAATTCTTATCGTGCAAGAAGGGAAAGCAACACAAGAAACCTCATCTCTCCAAGAAGGTTAATTCAATAGTCAGTACCCTAGACTTACTTCACATGGATCTCTTCGGTCCCGTGAGCGTAAAAAGTCTAGGTGGAACATCATACTGCTTGGTAATAACTGATGATTACTCTCGATACTCTTGGGTATACTTTCTGAAGGCAAAAGATGAGACGGTTCAGTTAGTAATTAACCTGATTACCTAGGTTGAAAATATTGTGGGAAGAAAGGTTAAGTACATCAGGAGTGATAATGGGACAGAGTTCAAGAACTACCAGATGGAGATGTTCTGCTTACAGAAAGGGATAGACCATCAGTACAGCGCCCCGTATACTCCGCAACAAAACGGAGTGGCTGAGAGGAAGAACATGACGCTAATTGAAGGAGCCAGAACTATGCTGGCTGATGCTAAACTTCCCGTGGTGTTCTGGGCTGAAGCTGTTGCCACAGCCTGTTATATCCTTAATCGTGTTTTAACTGTTAAAAGGCTAAATAAAACTTGTTATGAACTTATGCATGGTCGAAAGCCAAACTTGAATGGTCTCGAACCATTCGGGTCCCCATGTACGATATTAAAGAAGAACTCAAAATTTGGTGAGAAAGCCGACGAAGGTATTTTAGTCGGATATGTTGTTGGGACACCCAACAGACGAGTCTTTAATCTAACGAATAGCAAGGTTGAAGTGGTATGTAACACTGATATTACAAGTTACAAACCACCAAAGCCTAGCACGGGACCCGATGAGGCTTTCAACTATGACAGACTGTTCAAATCTTTTAATATGCCTTATTTGGATTTTGCAGAAGTTGATGAGAAAATTGCTACACAGATTCTGTATGATGAGGAAGAAAATTTTGTGCAACATCCGAGATATGATGAATGTCAACCTTCCTCGTCAAGTGCTGTTGATACTCCTGCTGCCACTACCGAGGAAGAATTTTACAACCCATTTCATTCTCAACAACAATCACCCATTGATGAACTCTTTTCGAACTTGGAAAACAATCTGGAAGTCAGTACGGTTCTGACTACTGGAGTTCACAAAAATACCCATTGGAGAACGTGATAGGTGATCTGTCTGACGGTGTTCAAACAAGAAGAAGTTTGAATGAGCACACTTGTGTTTACGCAAGCATTAAAGAAACGGGTATCATAAATGAATGCTTGTACACCTGCTTCATCTGCCATATTGAACCAAAGAATTATCAAATGGCTCTCAAGGATAGCTCGTGGGTAGAAGCCATGCAAGAAGAGTTAGCTCAGTTCGAGAAGATGGAAGTCTGGAAGTTAGTAGCAAAACCGAAAAATGTGCATGCTATTGGCACAAAGTGGGTCTTTAAATATAAGAGAGATGAGAAAGATATGACTGCTGTAGCGGGAGCTGGTGGTGCTGGTGGTGACGAAGGTGGTGATAACAACCGTCAATTCTTTCCGGGGCACAATATGTACATCACACTGGATCCGGATGCCAGTGGTGTAGATGATTTTCGTGAGATCATCTCATTCCTTGTTCGCTCGCGCATCTTCCACGCTATTACTACAACACTACCCATATCTCTACCGAACATTGAAGATTTCTGGAGGACGGTAGAATATGACTGTAGAGTTGAGCCCCCAGTCATGCGCGCCATAGTTAACAATCAGGAGGTGCAGTTCTCATCTGAGCAGATAAGGGTCGCCTTGCAGTTCGGGAACGAAACTAAAGATGATCCTACAGACTTTACTGCTCCATTCAGAGATGGTGCATTTTTACGAATGAGCTATTCTGATCCATTGGGTGACACTCAGAGGCGCAAGGGATTTTTGTTAGATCAATGGCGTTTTCTCATGCATGTGATGATCGTGTGCATGTCGGGTCATAAGGCTGGTACGGACGGGATGGGTGCGACGATGCAATCGGCAATGACAGCACTGACTTACAACAAGCGTTACAGATTCAGTCAAATGGTGTTTTATGAAATAGACCGTCAGAGACGTGCGGTAGCTCGTGAAAGATTCTTGATGTATCCAAGATTTTTGCAAATGATCTTGAATCATGTGGCTCCTACGCTACCTCAGCGCCGTCCCATTCGATATGTAGAGAGTGTCAGCAAGAGGATATTCGCATAGTGCAGATCGTCGAGTGCTCGAAGTAAACCAGAGCTTCGTCCACGACATACTCCGTTATTTGGGTATTTGATAAACCCGACGTATGTTGCTCCTCGCGGAGACGAGTTTTGGGATCCGGCACCGCAACAGGCTGTTGTTTCTCAACCACCACCTGTGGTACAGCACGCATTGCCTACTGCTCCTGTTGTGGCACCGGAGGAACAAGTAGACCTTGAAGCTTCTTTTGGTGGCCAATGATTCTTTGATATGGAATGAGTTGATCCTGAGGCAGAGGTTCAGGTCTCAGTTGCAGAGGTTTCTGGTGTTGATATGTCGATGGTAGCTACGTCTGTAGCTGATCCAGAAAGAACCGACTCTGACTCCTCAGCTGACGATGTTGCTGAAGCAAGACAGATACTGGTCGCCCAAGAAAGAATTCATGGAAAAAGAAAGAAAGACACAGATGACAGTGAATCTGACTATGAGGAGGAGTTAGATCGGTTGATTCGTCGATCGAAAAGGGTCAGAACGGGTGAAGGCTCGGGAGCTGGTGAAAGCTTGAGGGTGGTTCATTTCTCTCCACCCGCTTTATCTGGTATGACTATGGTCCCTGCATCCTTGACTGTGACAGGACCAATCACCTCGGATGTTCCCGTGATATCTACATCATCTTCCTTTGGCATTCCACCCACTACTTTTCAGTTTTCGGCCCCAGAAATTGTTTCCTTGCCACCTCCTACACTTACTCCATCGGAGGTTGTTGCAAGATTCGTTGAGTCGACACTGGTTGCCACTGCAGGGTTATCTGTTACAATACCACCTGCGGTTAATTTTCAGCCTGTTTCTGATGTTCCGGCTACCTTGGGAATCCCTCCTCCGTATGCTCAAGACACTTCTCATATGAGGTTTGATTTTGATGCAACATTATCTGACTCAGACATGATAGCAGCTCTTGAGAGGGTCGTGGCAGAACAGTCAAGAATCAACCTGATCCAGACTCACGCTATCCAGCTCCTTGTTGCAGAAAATCAAATTCAGTCGTCCCTCCTGATTGAGCATGGTAAACTTTTTGATGCTTTAAAACAGCTCTGAATCGAAGAAGGGGATTATATGCTGGTTATATAATGAGCAGTTGAGGCTATTTGTAATTAAGCGTTTTGACGGAGTTCAGTACTTCAAAAGGTTGTTGAGATTATTGAATACTTTTCCAGAGTGTGAGGTGAAAGATTTAGCCAAGTTGGGGTTGATAAACAGGAGTGATGATAATATGGCTAGGATTATTGGAAAGATCGTGTGGAAAGAAAGTATAAAAGAGAAAAAGTTCGAGTTGTTAAACCCGCAGAAAGGGAAGCTTGTTGAAGATAAAGACAGAGGAATGAGAGCTGATGGCAAACCTTGGATTATAATGAAGTATAAGCCTATCCGGTGTTTGAAAGAAGTACCGATGAAACTAATGCCCAAGGATGTCTTAAAGAATCTGAAATGGTGGTATGTCGATAGTCAAACAGCTGAAGCGGTCATGGAGGATGAAGATGAACAAGAGGTGCTGAGAGTGTATGATCCTATGCACTTGGTGAATTTGTCTCAAGCTGACTTGCAGGTGCTGAACGAGAAAAAGATATTCTATATTCCTGCATGGAAAGAAGAAGCCACGAAATACCAGAGAGTTGTCTCTGTCTGTGTAAGACAGGGAGTTCATGCTTGAAGACGGGAGAGACAAGATTTTGGGATTACAAGACAAGTGATTGAAGATAGATATATGAAGCTACTGCCAAGGAGGAGTCTGTTGGTGCATTATGTCAGTAGTTCAGTATCTAGTGTCTGTAATTGTGTTAGTTTGTTTTGTTTTGGTTTGTATTGGTTGTCTCACAAGTTCGCCTAATATAAGCGAACTTGTGGACAAGCGAAGTTATTGACAACTTCGCCTAGTCTGTTAGGCGAAGTTGTCGATAACTATATATGTTTGGCTTACGAGTTGTTTTTAATTTTTTTCAAGAGTTTTTTGGCGAGTACGTGTAATTGTGATTGAACATCACGTGTTGAAGTGTTGCAATACAACGTGTCTTTTGAGTATTGTAACGTGTGTTCGCGTTCGGTATTAACATAGTTTACATCCTACGCTCGTATCGTCTTACGTAGGGATTCCGCACCTACGTACTACGAGATACTTCCGTGTAGATCCGGCTGGGAACCTACAAAACCATAAATTCAATCACGATTAATAATCCGCGAATACATTGCGTATTCTATTCGGATTAGACGGGTATTCTTTGATACCCGTAGAATTCATTAAAATTGCAAAACAAAATATCCAAAATTTCCGTTTGCCAGCTGACTAAGTTCACTTTCGGCATAATATACATAAAATGGATAAATCTCACCTCTATGCTGCCTAGCTAGTATATAGAAATCTATTCATTCTGTAGTTGGTGACTCACACCCGTAATCAAATCGTTTCAAATCTTGTGAACTATTAATCGCAATATTAACCTTAATAAACTATCATTTGCATGAGATTGACTACATGTATATCCGCATACAAATCAGCTCTTTTATACATCATCAAACCAGGCGATATGATAGCAACATCAACTTAAATGAATATTTGGATGGGACGAAAGTTTGAAAATGTTGTCACTCTTTCGGTACTCGAATAAGTGTTCCACTGTTGGTGCCCAACACTTCCAAAATAATGCAACCTTTGCTACTAAGTCCTTGATGACCATAATATTTTATGTCATTGATGTTTTCCGCCTAACCACCTTCATCGCCGCCACTCATGGCATGAAAGGAATATAGAAAGCACCTATGCCATGCGTTTGGTGCAATTTCAAAATTCCAATAATTTACATTATCCACTAATTGTATTTCTTGGGAATGTACCGCAAAAGGGTTCAACAACACGAACATGGTACTAGACATTAAGACAAATAAATGCTACAACATGTCTTTCGTAAATTATTCAATATTCTCAAGAAAGTCTAACGTGTTTCATCCAAGGTCATCCTAACGACCAAATTTTATAACTTCACATTGATTAAATTTCGGGACGAAATTCTTTTAACAGTGGGGGAATGTGACACTCCTCTAAATAAGTCATTTTCCGTACAATTACTAAACATGATTTCTTTATGTTAATTACCGAATGATTGAAGGTTGTTATGCTTAATCACATCGAGTCTAGCATTAGACCACATATTGTCACACCCTCAAAATCCACTAACGGAGTTTTACCGTCAGAGGGTGTGAACTAACAGGATCGGAATCATTAGTTATAATCAAACATCATAAGTAAAGTTTTTAAACCACGAAACATTTCAGTGTAAATAAGTGAGGAAGCGTAAAATCATAAACCAAGTGTTGCGTCACGCAGGACGACTTAAAACCCAATTAATAACAGTTTAGAAAAAACGAGTTTGCAAAAACGATAGAGTTCAATGTAATGCATGTTCCTATACCGCGCGCCCGCCTCGGCTATCTGAGAATAACATACTAAAAGTGTCAACACGGGGTTGGTGAGTTCACATATATAAATAAAGAAAATGTTTGCATTTAAGTGTTTGCGTTATACGTTTGCGTTTTGCGTTTGCGTTTTGCGTTACCAGATAATGTTAAGTCAATTATATATCTATAGGTAGCTAGCCTATAAAACAAGTATTACTAATTGTTCGACACCGAAGCTGACTTTTTATCAATTGCCTTGCCACCATGTCTACCACGACCATGGAAAATGTGTTAGCCAAGATTACACCCACTCGACCTCCAGCCGAGTTTAGCGTTGGGTGGG
Source organism: Bidens hawaiensis (assembly GCF_021521415.1). Lineage (NCBI taxonomy): Eukaryota > Viridiplantae > Streptophyta > Magnoliopsida > Asterales > Asteraceae > Bidens > Bidens hawaiensis. The sequence continues at coordinate 7,067,012 of NW_027491020.1, read as the reverse complement.
GTTTGTCAAACCCAGTAGTACTACTCAACAGTGACTCGCTATTATCCAAATATTAAATGGTTCGATGTTATGAAGGACTTTAGTTGGTTTGTTTGCCATTTAGCCTTACAAGCGATATATAACCAATAACAAAATCTAAAGTGTTTGGAGTATGTTATCTCCCCCAAGTAAAAACGTTTAAAAGAGTAAAAGGGGAACGTGAAACTCACTGTTTGCGAAGAATTCAAAAACAAGTCAACCGAGAGATGTGCGTCACAGAAAATCCTCACTAGCGTTCTAAAACAAGAATGAGATTTTCTAAGTGTTGTAAATACCTATTCATGAGATACGTTTCGTGTTTCGTTTGTGAATTTTGTGTGACTCGATAAGCACATTGGTGACACGTTTCATGTGTAAACAACTACATAAGTATTAAGTACTAATATTGTACATGACTAGCAATCATTCCCCACAAGGGCAATTTAGTCAAAAACATAGCAATATCTAACAACAAGCACGTTTCATGTATTTTCACATAGTTCAGCAGCTAGTTTTATCAAGACAGATTTCTACTTGAAAGATTACTCTATCCAACAGATCATAATATATCAATTAATTCACCAAAAATCGTCACAAAAGAACACATGAGTTAGATTTCCAGAACTATTTTTATTGTATTTTTATTCCACATAGATTTCTCACAATAACCAAAACATTAAAGTAAACTCACAGCAGCCAAAATCATGCGCAACAGAATGATATTTGTTATTCCCGTTAAATGGTAATTCCAATTAATGCAAGACCATATGGGTTAGGTTCTAAAATCAACATGTTAACTTCCAGAAGTGGAACCAACCCATTTGGTCTTGTAGTTCATGAAATATGATAATTACAAAATAGCCTAACAGCAGGTCTCAATTCAGACTTGCACTTCAGTTTTGTAAAATAATAAAAGTTAACTTTTACCCGTCCAAAAATTACAAACATGGACTTTATAGAAACTAGACTCAACCTAGTACACTTTAGTGTTAACAATCTCGACCAATTACCATATTAACATTCAGTTACAGTTGTTTAAACATAACTTACAATCTGTCCAGTACCAGTTTTGAACTTTGATCACATTTAAATCGTTTGAGCAACCAAAACACCTCCAAATCAGGCGTGGTTGGCTTTTCTGAAAACTAGACTCAGAGCACTACCTTTTAGACTCATAAATATTCCAGTTTGGTTTTATATTTAACAAGTTACGCATCGTTCAAGTTTAACTATCACTGCTGTCAAAAATCAGCAAGCACACACAATCGTCTAGCATGCATCCTAAGCATACGACATATCTCCAATCATGCAATAAACATAATTATCCATAAAGATCTGTAGTAAACCCTCTAGGGTTTACGAACAATCAATGATCTAACAATCTTTCACCGTTCAAAATCACACATGATCATCTAAATCAATAACCGAAGCATAATCAAGCATCATCTAATCAAAACAAAGCATATGAACACCTAACACATGATTTACAAAATTAGGGTTTTATGTTTAAACCTTAAAAACACAGAAACGAGCAAGAGTAAAGTGAGAGATGCCTAGAAACAATTGCGGGATGCTCCGATTATGAAAAACAAGGTGAAAACGGAGGTGATATGGTGGTGGTGATGATTGCCGTCGCCAAAAGGGGGTGTGGGGAGGGGGGCCGATCGGTTGTAGGGGGAAGGGTGGGGATTAGGGTTTAGGTTATTAATATGTGGTTTATATATATAATTATGTTAAACTTAACCCCCTTAAGCTTCTAATTAATCGATTTCTAGCATAACATAGTCTTTTGCATCTTGAGTTAATGTTTTACATATGAATATCAAATAACACATAAACGTAACACATAATTCTCAATTACTTATTGTTTTGATGTTTTTCGTTTATTCACCAATGGTTTGCGTCAACTCGTTTGCGTTTCGGTGCTATCCCGAAAGACTACATGTGTAGTGATTGTCAAGCGTCATTTAAAACCCTAGTTTAAATGAAATGAGATGTGCGTTATAGTTCTAGTGATCTTAAGTTTGAATTGATGGAGTTTGGATTAACGGAGTTAACCTGAAATTGACGAGTGTCACATCATTCCCATGTTGAAAGAATTTTGTCCCGAAAATTTGAGTTAAGTCGCGATGGGTGTCTGAAAAAGCAAGAAAACTTTTTTTTCAGTTTGTCATATCATCCCCTAGTAGAAAGAAATTTCGTCCCGAAATTTAATTCATACCTCTGGTGATTTCTAACGGTTTGACAGCTTTCGCGGTTTTCGGTGTTTGGTCAACCCTTCAAAAAGGTGAGGATACTTTTTCATCATTTGGTCCTCGCGTTCCCACGTGAACTCCGGTCCACGTTTCGAGTTCCAACGAACCTTAACGATTGGAATTTTGTTGTGCTTGAGTGTTTTGGTTTCCCAATCCAAAACTTTGACTGGTTCTTCGATGAAGCGTAGCTGTTCATCAACTTGCAACTCGTCCAAAGGAAATGCTTAGGTTACAACGGAAAGGCATTTATTCAAATTGGATACATGGAATACATTGTGTACGCTACTGAGTTCCGTTGGTAAATCCAGTCGGTATGCTACCAGACCAATGCGCTCAGTTATCCGGTAGGGGCCAACGTATCGTGGATTGAGTTTGTTTCGCCTTCCGAAGCGAACTACACCTTTCCAAGGTGAGACTTTGAGTAAAACTTGGTCGTTCACTTGAAATTCAAGAAGCTTTCGGCGCTTGTCGGCGTAACTCTTTTGGCGATCTCGTGCTGCTGCCATGCGGTTTCGGATTTGAACAATCTTTTCAGAGGTTTCAATTACTAGTTTTGGACCAGTGATTTGGCTATCACCCACCTCTGCCTAGCAGAGAGGTGATCGACACTTCCATCCGTACAACGCTTCAAACGGCGCTGCTTTAATGCTTGCATGGTAGCTGTTATTATACGAAAACTCTACCAAAGGTAAGTGAGGTTCCCAACCTTTTCCGAAATCCAACACGCATGCACGCAACATGTCCTCCAAGGTCTGAATGGTGCGCTCACTTTGCCCATCCGTCTGAGGATGGTATGCTGTGCTCATATCAAGGCGGGTGCCTAGTACGCTCTGTAGTGACTTCCAGAAGTGCGAAGTGAAACGGGAATCTCGATCAGATATGATTGAGACAGGCACTCCGTGTCTAGACACTACTTCTTTCATGTAGATGCGATTCAGTCTTTCCATCTTGTCCGATTCCTTGATTGCTAAGAAGTGTGCAGACTTAGTCAACCGGTCAACGATCACCCAGATGGTATCGCATCCCGTCGGTGTTTTGGGTAATCCCGTGATAAAATCCATTGAAATGTGTTCCCATTTCCACGTTGGAAGTTCCGGTTGCTGTAGCAGACCAGATGATTTCTGATATTCTATTTTGACTCTTGCACAAGTCAAGCATTTGCTCACGTAGGTGGCAATGTCGGCTTTCGTGTTTGGCCACCAGTAAAGTGCTTTCAGGTCATGGTACATTTTATCTGAGCTAGGGTGGATGGAATATCTGGACTTGTGTGCTTCGTCCATCACTAGAGTTCTCAACTCTCCATATCGAGGGACCCAAATCCGGTTTTCGAAATATCGGACCCCGTCCGATTTTGTTTCGAGTTGCTTGTTCATGCCTCGCATGAGTTTTGATGGGAGATTATCGTCTTTCAAGGCTTCGAGTTGAGCATCACAAATCTGATCAGGTAAGTTGGCGTGAATCGTGAGTTGTAATGCTCGCACTCGTCTAGGTTTATCGGTTTCCTTTCTGCTGAGAGAATCGGGCACTACATTGGCCTTGCCATGGTGGTACTTGATGGCACAATCATAATCCTTAAGCAGCTCGACCCAACGACGCTGTCGCATGTTCAGCTCCTTCTGATCGTAGATATGTTGGAGACTCTTGTGGTCGGTGTAAATGGTAAACTTGGTACCGTACAAGTAATGCCTCCATATCTTAAGAGCAAACACCACAGCTCCGAGTTCCAAGTCATGGGTCGTGTAATTCTTCTCGTGAATCCGTAGTTGTCGAGAGGCATAGGCTATAACTTTCTCGATTTGCATCAACACGCAACTGAGACCTTGTATCGATGCATCACAGTGCATTTCAAAGTTTTCCGTTCCCTCGGGGAGGGCTAGGATAGGGGCGCTACAGAGTTTGGTTTTCAGCAGTTGGAAGGCAGATTCCTGGGCGTCACCCCAATTGTACTTAGTACCCTTGTGAGTCAAAGCGGTGAGGGGTTGAGCAATCTTTGAAAATCCCTCGATGAAACGTCGGTAGTAGCCAGCCAGTCCTAGGAATTGTCGCACCTCAGTCGGAGTCTTAGGTGCTTCCCAGTTTTTGATGGCCTCTACCTTGCCGGGATCGACATGGATACCATTCTCATTGATCACATATCCTATGAAGTAAACCTCTCGAAGCCAAAATTCGCATTTCGAGAGTTTAGCGTACAGTTGTTCCTTCTTTAGCAATTCTATGATTAACCTCAGGTGTTCTTCGTGGTCGGTCTTGTTCTTGGAGTAAACGAGGATATCATCAATAAAAACAATCACAAACTTGTCGAGGTACGCCTTGCATACTCTGTTCATGAGATCAATAAATACGGCTGGTGCGTTGGTTAAGCCAAAAGGCAAAACCGAAAACTCGTAGTGACCGTACCGAGTTCTGAAGGCCGTCTTTGAAATGTCTTCTTCGCGCACTCTTAATTGATGGTAACCAGATCTCAGATCGATCTTCGAGTAGTAACTCGATCCTTGGAGTTGGTCGAACAGATCATCAATTCGGGGTAAGGGATAACGGTTCTTGATCGTCACCTTGTTCAGCTCTCGGTAGTCGATGCACATGCGGAAAGTCCCGTCCTTCTTTCGGACAAATAAGACAGGGGCTCCCCATGGTGAGGAGCTAGGTCAAATAAAACCTTTATCCAACAAATCTTGCAATTGAGTGGACAACTCCTGAAGCTCTGCCGATGCAAGCCGATACGGGGCTCGTGCTATGGGTGCTGCACCGGGGGTCAATTCGATTTGGAACTTGACATGTCTAATAGGTGGGAGTCCAGGCAAATCCTCTGGGAAGACTTCCGGAAAATCTCGCACAATCGGTATGTCTTCGATTCGCTTCTCCTCCGCGGATTTCTCGACAATATGGGCTAAAATTGCTGGATGACCCTTTCGTAGATATTTATGTGCCTTCATGAGGGTGATAACACTTGTAGTCATGCTGCTCTTCTCGCCCTGGATCGAAATGATCTCGCCGGAAGGGGTAGTGATGTGGACTATCTTGTCGTGACATATAATCTCCGCTCGGTTCTCGGATAGCCAGTCCATGCCGACAACGACATCGAAACTACCAAGTGTAAAAGGTATGAGGTCGATATCAAAAGTATGACCCGACAGTTTCAACTTACATCCCGCAAGTACATGAGTTGTTTCTATAGACTTACCGTCAGCTAATTCGACAAGAAACTTATCATCTAATGGGGTTGGAGTTAAGTCTAAGAGTTTACTAAAGGCTTTCGATACAAAACTCCTATCAGCTCCAGTGTCAAACAAAACAGAAGCAAAACAGTCGTTCACAGGAAACTTACCGGTAACCACATTCGGATCGCTGCGGGCCTGGCCCGACCCAATGACGAAAGCTCTACCTTTACCACTACTTCCGCCGTTGTTGCTGCCTCCATTGTTCTCATTCTGCTTTAGTTTGGGACAATCCTTCCTGAAATGACCCTCTTGACCACACTCGAAACACCCTTTAGTCGCCGTAGGCTGTTTAGGAGCACCCTTTACCGCTAGGTCTCCCCTACATTCCTCCTAGTGACCCATTTTTCCGCATCTCAGACACTTGATACGGTCGCATGAGCCAACATGGTGATAGTTACACTTGTTGCATTTCGGGTATTTCCCAGCATAGCCACTCGAACCCTGTCCGCCACCGTTGTTGTTATTGTTGGAACCCTGATTATTGAAGCTTCGAGTGAGTTCGGGCTTACGGTAGTGTTGTTGCTGTGAGGGGTTCGATGATGAGGACCTGGTGTTGTCGAATTTCCTCTTTCTATTGCTCGGGTTGTTGTTGTTGTTGTTGTCAGTGCTTAAGTTGTCACGGGTTTTAGAGGTTGAACCTCTAGGTTGTAACGCACCATGTGTCACTGCCTTGTCCGTCAATTTGTGAGCTAACCGGATCGCTTGTTGAATTGTAGCCGGTTTGGAAGACATCACCATACCCTGGATTTGTGGTACCAACCCATCGATATACATATCGATTCTCTTACTCGGCGGGTCTACCATCCGTGGACACATTACTGCTAGCTCATGGGAACGGGTGGTGTAGGCTTCAATCTCGGAACCCACCATTTTCAACGACCAAAACTCAGATTCCAACTTCGCTATTTCCTCTCTAGGACAATACTCTTCCTGCATCATATTCTTGAACTCTTCCCAGTTCATAGCGTTTGCCAATTCCAACCGAAGAATTTGCACATTGGAGTTCCACCAAGTGAGAGCAGAATCTTCCAGTGTTCCAGCAGCAAATTTGACCCTACTGGCGGGTGGACAGTTACACATCTCGAAAGCTGATTCTGCCTTCTTAGCCCAACGCAGGAATCCTATGGCTCCTTCAGTGCCCTTAAACGAATTGGGCTTGCAATCCAGGTAGTTCTTGAAAGTACACGCTCTAGCTGGACCTCCGGCTTGATTATGAACATGTGCGGCTAGAGCTGCCGCTGCATGGTCATTCAATAGGGTTTGGAGTTTTGCTGCGGTTAAGTTGATGTTACCGTGACCGTGCCCAATGTTTCTTCCAGCCATTTCCTAGAATCACAGCATAAAATGTTAGACATGAATTCTCGGTTTCATATGCAACACACCATACATGTAATAAAAAGATGGGTAAGAAAGAAAAAAATAAAAGAAGTAAACATCACATCACAACCATATAATAATCCAAATAATAATTCATGATTAAAACCATTGTATTCGCTACAAATTATTTAAAACCAATCCTTAAAATCATAGAAAATAATAGTTTGGATGGAGACAACCCCTCCATCTAGGTGTTATCATCCTTAGATGTCATCGTCTGAGGACACCTCTGAGTGTGCCTCCGGCTCAGCCGGTTCTTCCTCTGGTTCCTCTTCGGGTTCCTCCTCGGGTTCTTCCTCAGGTTCTTCCTCCGGTTCTGCTGCATTCTGATCAATTTGCGTCTGTAAGATATCGCAACGCTCTAGAGCTATCTCTGTCCGGGATCTCGCCACAAGGAGTTGCTCTTGCAAATCGATCATCTCTGCTTGCATTTTTCTCATTATCTTCATTTGTTGATCGTTAGCATCCTTCACTTCCTTCATAGCCGCTGTCAGGCGGGAAATTTCTTCCCTAGCCTCGGTTCCATCTCTTATCAATCCGGAAACGTTCGCTCTCGCCGAGAGCATAAAACCCGCGTCACGCTCTAAACAGAAAAAAACAGCTGCGAGAACTCGCTCTATTGGTTCGATTATGGGTGGTAGGGTGTTGGGGTAAGCAGGGCGGCTCGGGTGAGGTAGTGGGGGAACTTGTTCGCGATAAACCGTTCGCCTGATCAGACTCGGGTACCAATCCCAGCTAACGTCGTCGTCGTACATGCCTCCAGATAGGCGATACCTCTTCGGTGCAGGGGCTTCTAGTTCCGGGCTACTCGGGGTTGCGACGAGGTAGGTAGCTGTGTATCCTTTCCATAGGTAGCTGTGTATCCTTTCCATGAGTCACCTGGTCGGATGATGATGATGGTGGCGTCGACATCCATACAGGATAAGTCGTGTATGCGCGCGTATGAGTGAATGAGGTAAGAGATAAGGATAATTACCGAATGATTGAAGGTTGTAATGCTTAATCACATCGAGTCTAGCATAAGACCACATATTGTCACACCCCCAAAATCCACTAACGGAGTTTTACCGTCAGAGAGTGTGAACTAACATGATCGGAATCATTAGTTATAATCAAATATCATAAGTAAAGTTTTTAAACCACGAAACATTTAAGTGTAAATAAGTGCGGAAGCGTAAAATCATAAACCAAGTGTTGCGTCACGCAGGACGACTTAAAACCCAATTAATAACAGTTTAGAAAAAACGAGTTTGCAAAAACGATAGAGTTCAATGTAATGCATGTTCCTATACCGCGCGCCCGCCTCGGCTACCTGAGAATAACATACTAAAAGTGTCAACACGGGGTTGGTGAGTTCACATATATAAATAAAGAAAAATGTTTGCGTTTAAGTGTTTGCGTTATACGTTTGCGTTTTGCGTTTGCGTTTTGCGTTACCAGATAATGTTAAGTCAATTATATATCTATAGGTAGCTAGCCTATAAAACAAGTATTACTAAGTGTTCGACACCGAAGCTGACTGTTTATCAATTGCCTTGCCACCATGTCTACCACGACCATGATAAATGTGTAGCCAAGATTACACCCACTCGACCTCCAGCCGAGTTTAGCGTTGGGTGGGGTTTATCAAACCCAGTAGTACTACTCAACAGTGACTCGCTATTATCCAAATATTAAATGGTTCGATGTTATGAAGGACTTTAGTTGGTTTGTTTGCCACTTAGCCTTACAAGCGATATATAACCAATAACAAAATCTAAAGTGTTTGGAGTATGTTATCTCCCCCAAGTAAAAACGTTTAAAAGAGTAAAAGGGGAACGTGAAACTCACTGTTTGCGAAGAATTCAAAAACAAGTAACCGAGAGATGTGCGTCACAGAAAATCCTCACTAGCGTTCTAAAATAAGAATGAGATTTTCTAAGTGTTGGAACTACTATTGAGTCTCTAGACTCGGCACACAATACCTATGCATGAGATACGTTTCGTGTTTCGTTTGTGAATTTTGTGTGACTCGACAAGCACATTGGTGACATGTTTCATGTGTAAACAACTACATAAGTATCAAGTACTAACATTGTACATGACTAGCAATCATTCCCCACAAGGGCAATTTAGTCAAAAACATAGCAATATCTAACAACAAGCACGTTTCATGTATTTTCACATAGTTCAGCAATTAGTTTTATCAAGACAGATTTCTACTTGATAGTTACTCTATCCAACAGATCATAATATATCAATTAATTCACTAAAAATCTTCACAAAAGCACACATGAGTTAGCTTTCCAGAACTATTTTTATTGTATTTTTATTCCACATAGATTTCTCACAATAACCAAAACATTAAAGTAAACTCACAGCAGTCAAAATCATGCGCAACAGAATGATATTTGTTATTCCCGTTAAATGGTAATTCCAATTAATGCAAGACCAATTGGTTTAGGTTCTTAACTCAACATGTTAACTTCCAGAAGTGGAACCAACCCATTTGGTCTTGTAGTTCATGAAATATGATAATTACAAAACAGCCTAACAGCAGGTCTCACAATTCAGACTTGCACTTCAGTTTTGTAAAATAATAAAAGTTAACTTTTACCCGTCCAAAAATTACAAACATGGACTTTATAGAAACTAGACTCAACCTAGTACACGTTAGTGTTAACAATCTCGACCAATTACAATATTAACATTCAGTTACAGTTGTCTAAACATAACTTACAATCTGTCCAGTACCAGTTTTGACCTTTGATCACATTTAAATCGTTTGAGCAACCAAAACACCTCCAAATCAGGCGTGGTTGGGTTTTCCGAAAACTAGACTCAGAGCACTACCTTTTAGACTCATAAATATTCCAGTTTGGTTTTATATTTAACAAGTTACGCATCGTTCAAGTTTAACTATCACTGCTGTCAAAAATCAGCAAGCACACACAATCGTCTAGCATGCATCCTAAGCATACGACATATCTCCAATCATGCAATAAACATAATTATCCATAAAGATCTGTAGTAAACCCTCTAGGGTTTACGAACAATCAATGATCTAACAATCTTTCACCGTTCAAAATCACACATGATCATCTAAATCAATAACCGAAGCATAATCAAGCATCATCTAATCAAAACAAAGCATATGAACACTTAACACATGATTTACAAAATTAGGGTTTTATGTTTAAACCTTAAAAACACATAAACGAGCAAGAGTAAAGTGAGAGATGCCTAGAAACAATTGCGGGATGCTCCGATTATGAAAAACAAGGTGAAAACGGAGGTGATATGGTGGTGGTGATGATTGCCGTCACCAAAAGGGGGTGTGGGGAGGGGGGCCGATCGGTTGTAGGGGGAAGGGTGGGGATTAGGGTTTAGGTTATTAATATGTGGTTTATATATATAATTATGTTAAACTTAACCCCCTTAAGCTTCTAATTAATCAATTTCTAGCATAACATAGACTTTTGCGTCTAGAGTTAATGTTTTACATATGAATATCAAATAACACTTAAACCTAACACATAATTCTCAAATACTTATTGTTTTGATGTTTTTCGTTTATTCACCAATGGTTTGCGTCAACTCGTTTGCGTTTCGGTGCTATCTTTAAAGACTACATGTGTAGTGATTGTCAAGCGTCATTTAAAACCCTAGTTTAAATGAAATGAGATGTGCGTTATAGTTCTAGTGATCTTAAGTTTGAATTGACGGAGTTTGGATTAACGGAGTTAACCTGAAATTGACGAGTGTCACACATATGCACGATACATTGCATGTAAGTAATGTATTTTTAATTAAATTACTCGAAATTCCAGATTTATCTAACGGTTACGAACGTTGGTGATGAGATGGTTTAAACTAAACACACATAACTATACATTTAGTGAATGTTTAAAAGTGACACGTACGAAAAAAAAAGCGACATGTGCGTTTACTTCAAAACGTTTTGTCTTGTAACTTAATCTATATGCTATTATGTATGCATTTATCGAAAACATAATGTAAACATGAATACATATGATTCATTTCATATGATTTGTAAAATTGAAAGACAACTATAATAACTAATTAATTATAAGAAATAAGATATATAGAATTAATAGGTATTATCATTACCTTGACATATAACATTTTGAACCAACATAAATCACTTGTTGTAGTGTCTTTACAAGAGTACTAAAGTCCAAAAGTTCTTCAAAATGGTTTCCTAATTTATATAAAAGAAAAGGAAAACAAAATATGAATAACTCTCCCACCCACATGTTATGTATACACATATCTTTATCAATTTTCAGTTCTTGACCAAGTAATTGAATCATGAATTGGAGATTGGACAGTCTTTCCAGATACACGCGAAATCTTTTACCCACGAGTTAAAAATTGGTCCAACAACTCCTTACTCCCTTACTCTTTGACCCGGCCGACCATACCCCATACCCACTTTTCCTTGATTTCTGTTTTACTTATACCACCACAACTGAACCGCCATCACCACCGGGCCACCAACGTCCACCATCCTCCTCTCTCTTGGGTTACTACACCACAAACCGATAGCCACCTCCCTACACGTCGCACCCCCACAGCCAGCTCGTCCGACCCGCAGCCACCCTACCCTTTCTTGTTTCAGCTTCAAGATCCGGCCCACACCATTCGTTTCTCTTTAAACCCGAAAGTGTATCACATTCCGAGCAAAAAGGTTCAAATATGCCTATGACGCTTCAAGTTGGTGGAATTTAGCTCAAGATCTTCTTTTCTTCATCTCAATCTCAAATCCTAGAACTAAGTGAGCTAAACCATCCTAAATATATTTATATATTTATATAAATTGTGTTTATGCTAAGTTATTCACCCAAGTAGTTATGGTTTTTTTTTTCTAAAAGCTTGATAAGAAAAATAAAAAAAGAAACGTATATTGTAATATAAGAGCTTGCCTTTCTCTTTGTAATCTGGATGGTGAGTGTGGTCGATCTTTTCATGCTTGCATACATGTTTTTTGTTTTGATGGTAAAAAGATAATTAACTATATAAAGTGGTTTGTAAGAACTTTCTTGTTTAGTAAATATGGTCACTCTTGGTAATTTACATAATTACATAAAATTATGGGTTATATGAAAATATGAATTTCAATACTCAAAACTTTATTATTTGTAAAAATTTAGAGATCTACATCGACGTTGCATTATTATTAAAAACAAAACTGATATATATTTTAGTGAAAAATATGTATTTTAAACTTTAATGATATATTTTGGTAAAATATAAACATTTAAAGTACTGCCTAAAATATTTATAAAAAAATAATTATATACAAAGTGGTTGTCTTTGATGTTCTAGATACATAAATATATGTATTTTTGGTTAAATATGTATATCGATTGAAATAATAGATTTTGAGTCCAGGAACTTATTTTGTGACTATACATACATACATATATATATATATATGTATAGAGAGAGAGAGAGAGTACTTATAAAGGTAAAATGGTTTACAAACTAAAATGATTACGTTAATATAATATTGATATATATATATATTTATTAATCGACCAAATGAATCGGTTATATCTATATATAACCGACAATGATAAGAATTGCATTCTTAATATTTATACAGTAATACAAATATTCAATTTCAAAAAGAATATAAAAACTTATCACCAACGAGTCGTCCAAAAACAAACGTATGAAATGTTATTTACAAAACAAGCGAACTGATCGGTTGGTGAAAGCAACCGACACATTGAACGAAACGTTCGATTGGTGAAAGCAACTGACACAAACGAATTAACGAAACGACTAGTTGGGTGAAAGAGACTACCATAAACCGACTTGCGAGTTGATAACAAACTAACTGACCTTACGCGTTTAGGACGTGTGAAGGAAACAAAACCTTAAATAATCTGAAATTTCTAGCAAAACAACCACTGAACTCACGAGGTGAGTTTAACTACCCCATTTTTACTGTTTTACTGTTTTATTTATTCGGGGGTGGAAAACATACACAACTGCTTTTATATATGATAATTAGAAACAAAACACACAATCCTTATGTGAACATGAGCTGAACTATGTAGTGCTATAAGTCCCTTGCTTGCATACTATAACCATTAGCTAACGGAGTTAGCCACAGGAATATACGAATAGTACTATTGACGTTGACATTTCCCCCTAACCTCCGATATTGCATCGAAACACGGTGCGTATATTCAATCTGTGAGATTTGAATAGGTCAAACGGTTATAAGTCGTGGTTTGGTTATAGGCTAGTCTACGGAGGATCATCGTATTTGTTTCAACATATTACCGTATACTTGTTTACGAACCGATTCAACGATTTATGAATAACGTATTTTCATACGAGTATCAAAACCTATGAACTCACCAACCATTGTGTTGACTTTTTAAGACGTATGTTTTCAGGGAATTAAGAAGCACGAAAGGAATCATGAAGACGGTACCTCAATGCATAATTAGGATACCTTTTGGAAGGGTTTGCTTGTATAACCCTATTGATATTTAGGGTTATATACGAGAAATCCCAAATTTGTCTAAAACTTATTTTGTTTAAAATCATGTTATGGTTTGTAAACGCTTTTAAAACTAATGGTATCCTAATGCTACTATGTTGGCGATAATCATATGCTTACGGTATAAATGACGTCACGCGCCCGCGCTTTTGTTCTAGCGGGGTGTGACAGATTCGTATCAGAGTCATTGGTTATAGTGAACTAGAAGTTCTAGTCTATAACTGGTGACTCATAAATGTTTCTTTGCATGCATACACATTTCCATAATCTATACTACAGGAATTGTTGTCACATGGATTTTGTTCTCATTATCCACTCACACTGTGTTTCGTGACACCATAATCATTTGTCTCCTAATCTCCGCCAATTTGAGGTGTGACATGCTAGTCTTCTAAACCGCACCAACCACCCATGCGACAACCAGTGGGACCCGCACCTGAGTGGTGACTTGAGACTATATTCTTAATCTCCGAGGAGTCAGGATGACTCGATAACCCCAATGTACCTTTAAGGAATGAGAACCGGTAACTCCAATAATGGGAGTACCGAATTGATATATTTCCACCGTAAAGTATGTCTCATAAGACTGCGATTCAGTGCTGGCACATCGGGTACACGACCATATGGTGCGTCTAGAACACGTGTGGGCATATAATACACGAGGAAGCTACGTGTCAATTGCTATTTGAAATCTTACGCGATGACGTAGAGGCTAACATTCATGAAGAGGTGTAAACCTTGGTGAATTAAAGATTACTCATTATTTAAACTGAATCATTCATGTAACATCCAATCTTACGGACACATCTAGATGGAGTCTTCCTGATCATTCTATCTTGTACAACATCAATCTTTGATTTTTGAAAAATATTTATTGTCCATAACAAATTTTTAGCATACCAAATGGTCACTTCAACTCCCTTAAACGTTAGCTCGAATATGGAAGAAACTAGGGTGAACATGCAAAACAGATTATCATTACGGGTGCACACGTAATCATAATGTGCAATGCATGAAAATCCTAGTGAACGCTATGGCTCGAGCAGATGTTTAGATTAGTTTAAATTCACAAGTTTGTTAATCAAGAATTGGTCTCCAAGTAAAAGGAATGTTCGTTAAAAAAAGGGTGACGACACCCTACAATAGCTTGATCTATCGTCATTTACTTGAAACGTTATTTCACTCCGTTATCATGGACGCCCAGAATTCAGCACCATTAGCAACATAACTTGCCACATACTCTGTTAATATTATTCTTCAATTCCCGGGTCTCTATACCCGAGCCAATGTCAAAAAAAATAAATCATTCGTAGCGTGTTATTAAGCGGTGAAGTAACATTAAATAATTTTCTTCTCATAAACCGTGCATCCATTATTTGCTATGTGTGTTTACTATCATGGCACATGTCAATTGGTGACTCCACTACCTCACTCCATTCAACGTTTCTGAAAGATTTCTAGTAATCTTACTCTAAAATTGGGAAACTCAACTTCTTTGTGGCCAGCATGTTGTATGACACAGTACGATATAAATTCTATCGCTACGCTTGTAAGTGGAATCTCACCCTTTGAAGTAAAACTTTTCACTCACGCTTCTTTAGTAGCTTTGCCGTAAACGAAACCCTTTGGGCACGTGAAATCACTAACAACGTTTTTCGCATAGTCTTAAAATATGCCTAAAAGTTCGTATGTACCTTGCTTTCGTTAGAGCATTTTACCATGTGTTGAATTGTCTTAGTACACACATGTTGTCTCGTTCGATTTACGCGTTACGTCAATTTTGATAACTTTCACTTTCTTTCATGACGGATGTTGATTGTAACATGTTCCTTGTGGATATCGACATTCCTCCAACGCTCTTTAATCACCAGATTTAAAGGTGTTAATCGCCTGAATAACATTTTGATTTACAATCATCGATAAATTGCTTCATTTGTTATGATAATTGGACCCACCATATGCCATCGCGGTGATTGCTAAGTGTTCATACCTAATTTAGATAAGAAATGATTTCATCCACGGAAGCTTACGATGCTCTTATGCATCAAGCTCACTCATTTTGCCTTTACATCCCATCCTAATCATTGTGTATGAGTCCTCCTCAAAATCTAGCCATGTTCACTTCAAAAGTGAGCTTGATGTGGCAGCCAGAACTTGTAATCACCTAGATAAATATCCAGCCTTACAAAAGGTTTCAAACTAGAACGACTTAAGGAACTCACTCTGAATATTTCGTGACTGAATTGTATGATCTTGTTCTGACAAATTGATATCCTGGCGTTCTCGTCGCATGAACACCAAAGTTCGTAAATTTTCTATAAAGTCCATGTGGTTTAAAAAAAATAATTGTTTCAAAAACACTCAATCGATCATCAACAACCAGATACTTCATTTAACATGATTATAGAACCTCAATTTATCAAAGATCGTTAAACAAGTCGTTCCTTTGAAAACAAATTGAAAATGATTACAATCTTTGACGTTGGTTAAATTCTTATGTATCAGGCTCATCTATTATGACTTTTGAGCATAAACTTCTCTCAAAATCTTTATACTTATTCTTATCTTACCATGGTTATACGTGGTAATTTGTTCCTAATCATCCTCAAAACTTACTAGTATTGTTTATGAGTTAAACTAAATCCTTTAAAACAAAACCACATGTTTAAACTCTTGATTTCACACTAAGTGCTATTATTCTTGAATTCACGTCACATTTAAATCCACACTCAAGTCGGATAAGTTTCATTTACAAGGATGCACGTACTACACGGTTTACGGAGAAGAAAATCAAAAACCTATTTGTTTAGTTCAATACTATCATCTCTATGTAGGTGCGTTGTCTTTTTAAAATTGAACTTTCAAAATATCATATTACACATACGAGAAAATCTTTGTAACCTTTATAAGTTTTGCAGGATTCTTGGGTAAAAATTTTTGAGTTATTATGATTACTATATTTAGCAAAACCTCCACAACAAGTATGTAGTTCTAGTAATATATGTATCAAGTTTTATGAACGAGTTCTCCACAAACATAAGCTATATAGTTATTTTCAAGAAATATATAAACAACCATATAATTTTGAAATTCTTTTGCATGCTTGTTCCAGTAAAAATCTACATATCCTTATTCAATCTTCACGATCATTTGAGTCTCTTCTATTCCAAGACTGATTCTTCGCTTATTTTTAATACATTCCTTTATAAACCTTGGGATTCGACAATGCTCGTGTCCAATAGTTACTTAGTATCATATATACATCGAGCGTTTTATTGCTTGACTTAACGAAAATCAGTACAACGATGAGACCTCTATGTTTATCCTAGGTCTTAACCCAATAAAAGATTGAAATATTCTTTTACCTAACCTTCGATTTACTAGTGTCCACTCCTAGAATAATCGAAATTGGCATCCACGGAAAAAATCCTATAAAAAAAGTTGGCACTAGAATTTTGAAATGATCGTTTGTAACAGTAGGCTCAGAACGACTTAATACTTCCTAAACCACTACACAACCTATTAATCATGATAATCACATTCTAGATTCTTATCATTAATTTCAAACCTTATAAGCCCAATACCTGAATTTGTTCATGAAGAGCTATTTCGTGTCTAAAAGAGATAACTTCGACATCTATAACCATACTTAGTCGCTTTCCATACTAATTCTTACGATTCATGAATATAAAGTAAATAGTGAGCACATCCTCTTATGCGAACATGGAAGTTAGCACATATGTTTCTATGTCGCTCACGCAAATCTTAGTCACTAGAAACAAAGGATGCCTTTCATGGCATGACTATTAACCTTTGGATTATTCTATATTCGTAGGATAATATTAACAAATGTTATCCTTTTTCTATAAACCACCTCAATGGGACTAATAAGTATTCATATTCATTGCCAAGTCAGCATATCAGAGATAACGAATTTGAATACGCTAGAACATATTCAATATGACTCAGTCCATGATTATGTATTTGCAATAAGTATCTCGACCGACTTATCGATAGTCTAAATTGACCCTAATAAATTTTATAATCAAGATCTTCCACGTTTCGATCTCTACAAAACTATTACTAGTCATTCCTGTCATGTGTGGATTATATTGCTAATAGGGCCATGCCAATAATTACGTTGTTATCGTCTTTGACAATGACGACTGGCACGTTGATGTTGGTAAACACAAAAATTCTTTTACGACGTGACATATTCCTTGTACACCTCGGACTTCTTAATTAATCTTTGTCACCGAGTCTTCGCTCTATCGACCCTAATTTCCCTTATAAAACCATAAATTCAATCATGATTAAAAATCCGCGAATACATTGCGTATTCTATTCGGATTAGACGGGTATTCTTTGATACCCGTAGAATTCATTAAAATTGCAAAACAAAATATCCAAAATTTCCGTTTGCCAGCTGACTAAGTTCACTTTCGGCATAATATACATAAAATGGATAAATCTCACCTCTAAGCTGCCTAGCTAGTATATAGAAATCTATTCATTCTGTAGTTGGTGACTCACACCCGTAATCAAATCGTTTCAAATCTTGTGAACTATTAATCGCAATATTAACCTTAATAAACTATCATTTGCATGAGATTGACGACATGTATATCCGCATACAAATCAGATCTTTTATACATCATCAAACCAGGTGATATGATAGCAACATCAACTTAAATGAACATTTGGATGGGACGAAAGTTTGAAAATGTTGCCACTCTTTCGGTACTCGAATAAGTGTTCCACTGTTGGTGCCCAACACTTCCAAAATAATGCACCCTTTTCTACTAAATCCTTGATGACCATAATATTTTTTGTCATTGTTGTTTTCTGCCTAACCACCTTCATCGCCGCCACTCATGGCATGAAAGGAATATAGAAAGCACCTATGCCATGCGTTTGGTGCAATTTCAAAATTCCAATAATTTACATGATCCACTAATTGTATTTCTTGGGAATTTACCGCACAAGGGTTCAACAACACGAACATGGTACTAGACATTAAGACAAATAAATGCTACAACATGTCTTTCGTAAATTATTCAATATTCTCAAGAAAGTATAACGTGTTTCATCCAAGGTCATGCTAACGACCAAATTTCTAACTTCACATTGATTAAATTTCGGGACGAAATTCTTTTAACAGTGGGGGAATGTGACACTCCACTAAATGAGTCATTTTCCGTACAATTACTAAACATGATTTCTTTATGTTAATTACCGAATGATTAAAGTTTGTTATGCTTAATCACATCGAGTTTAGCATAAGACCACATATGCACGATACATTGCATGTAAGTAATGTATTTTTAATTAAATTACTCGAAATTCCAGATTTATCTAACGGTTACGAACGTTGGTGATGAGATGGTTTAAACTAAACACACATAACTATACATTTAGTGAATGTTTAAAAGTGACACGTACAAAGAAAAAGAAGAAAAAGCGACATGTGCGTTTACTTCAAAACGTTTCGTCTTGTAACTTAATCTATATGCTATTATGTATGCATTTAACGAAAACATAATGTAAACATGAATACATATGATTCATTTCATATGATTTGTAAAATTGAAACACAACTATAATAACTAATTAATTATAAGAAATAAGATACATAGAATTAATAGGTATTATCATTACCTTGACATATAACATTTTGAACCGACATAAATCACCTATTGTAGTGTCTTTACAAGAGTACTAAAGTCCAAAAGTTCTTCAAAATGGTTTCCTAATTTATATAAAAGAAAAGGAAAACAAAATATGAATAACTCTCCCACCCACATGTTATGTATACACATATCTTTATCAATTTTCAGTTCTTGACCAAGTAATTGAATCAAGAATTGGAGATTGGACAGTCTTTCCAGATACACGCGAAATCTTTTACCCACGAGTTAAAAATTGGTCCAACAACTCCTTACTCCCTTACTCTTTGACCCGGCCGACCATACCCCATACCCACTTTTCCTTGTTTTCTGTTTTACTTATACCATACACAAAGTCTATGTAACAACTTCTCAAACACTCTTTCATCTCCCTAGCTCTCTCTCGGATTACTCTCTCTATCTCTCGGAACACACCACCACAACTGAACCGCCATCACCACCGGGCCACCAACGTCCACCATCCTCCTCTCTCTTTGGTTACTACACCACAAACTGATAGCCATCCCCCTACACGTCGCACCCCCACAGCCAGCTCGTCCGACCCGCAGCCACCCTACCCTTTCTGGTTTCAGCTTCAAGATCCGGCCCACACCATTCGTTTCTCTTTAAACCCAAAAGTGTATCACGTTCCGAGGAAAAAGGTTCAAATTTCTTGCTCTAGCCATTCGTATTCTATAAGGAAACAGAAACGTCATCACTTAAGGAACTATTTAGTACAAGGATAGTAAGGCTAACTAGTAATAATAGTGGCCAACTGTGATTAGCTGATCATGTTACTTTCCGTGTCCTATACACTTCCCCTCATGAATCTATATGTGATGGCTCTACTTCTAAATAATCAGGCAATCAAACAGTTCATATAACCATACACTCCTATCCCTAGCAATTAATCTAACTTCCTTACACATTCTTACATTACACATGATATTAATCATACACTTTACGTTACTGAGCTTGATCGAGTGACACGTGGCTTTCTTGAACTGACATCTTCTCTCCTTTCTTACTTAAGTCCCATTCTTTGTTCGAGTCTGAGCATGTAAGATGCTTAATTCTATCAAACTTATACACTGATACCAATTTGTAAGGCCTCGATCCCGATGCCCTACATGGACGTTGGATTTACTCATAAACATAGTTCTAAATATCATAGTTAATTAAAACTTTTCGTGGAATATAAAACTTCAAACATATATTAAATGATCGTTCAAACTTTTTCAAATTAAACATCTTTTGTCTTTCAAATTTTAAAAAATTAACCATAATAACATCATAACATTTTCCTTAATATGCCAGTGTCTTCAGTCCAATTCCATGTGTCTTCAATCAAGCGAGCTGCCTTAGTCTATTCACCTGCATGCATACTAAAAGTCAGCTACGCTGAGTGAGTTCTAGTTAACCAGGCAACATGCAATACATACACATACTTACTTATAAGTACGTATCCGAAGATAAATATCACATTCTTAACATGTTACCTTTCTTTATACGTACTATCATTCTTTCTTTCATACTTTCATTCGTTTAGCCTGTGCACTTCATACGTAACTAAATATTCGTTTTAAAGAGAATTTCCCCCCTATAACCTTCGCTGATATTATTAGGTTCTGCAACCCTTTAGCCTTCACAGATATTATTAGGGTTTGCAAATCTTTTACGTTCGCTAATATTGTTAGGGTCTGCAACCCTTTAACCTTCACAGATATTGTTAGGGTCTGCAACCCTTTAACCTTGGCAGATATTATTAGGGTTTGCAAACCTTTAACCATACATTCCATCCATCATTTAGTCACACATACCATTTTTATATAAACATACATTCGTACGTACTCGTTTTATTACGTACTTTCATGAATATATATTTCATACTAGGCATACTACACATTACTTTCCCTGATGGTACGTGCAATATCCGAAGATCGTTAACGCACCGATAGGCATTCATTAATAACATTCATACATACTATCACATCTAGCATACACTTACCGTCTAAAGTAAGTGTATTAACATTCACATTTAATATGCACACAGGCCCGAAAAATAACAAGAAAGTGGGGCTAGAAACTCACCTGTAAGCGATTCCTTTCAGAGTTAATGGTAACTCATTTCCTTAATTGGGCCCGGCTAACTGTATAACATTTACATGTATCATTTAACTTGTCCTATCCATATCATACTTCTAGGTTGTAGAATCCCCTAGCTACAGGGTCAGGGGCAGCGCCCCTGGCTGTGGGGTTCTAGGGGCAGCAGAGCCCCTGGCTGGTGTTAAGCTGCCAGGTCAGCTTGGAAAAATTGTATTTTCATTAATAAGCCTTTACTAAAAACCTCATTATAAAACTGAATTTCAATTATTTAATTAAATGTTACATTTCATTATTAGTTATTTACTTATCTTAGTCCAAAACTGTCATTTACGTACGTATACGCTGGTTATCTTTCGTTTATCTTGGAAATCACTTTAGGCCGTATAAGTCTTAGGGTGTGTAAGTCCTTATGGCCCTTAAGTCCCATTTGGCGTATAAGTACTTCCAACGCGTAAGTCGTCATGGCGTATAAGTCTTATACGTGGTATACACATATACGTTACATACAACATATACGTGGTATACACATATATGTTTCATACATACATATACTTGATACACACATATACGCTGGTACACATATACGCTACATACATACTTATACGTTGGTACACATATACGTTACATACATACTTATGCATTGGTTAACTTACACGGCGTAAACTTATACGCCCCAATGTCAGTTCAACTTTCTTATTACGCTTTTTTGGGGTTTTTATCGATTCTGGCACCGTCAGCCGCCGTTAACCACCATGGTTGGTCGGGGTTTGATCGTTTATGGCCTAGGTAGCTTTGGGGTGTCTAGATCTGAGATAAGGTGGTCCTTAAGCTTGTTTTTGGTTGATTAAACATCCGAATAAAGCTAGATTGTAAGCCCTGTTACCGGTAGCCCTACTTTGTATGTTGGATTTACTCTTGAACGCAGTTCTAAATATCAGAGCTAATAAAAACTTTCGCGGAATAATAAAACTTCAACCATAATATTTTACATAACCATAAAATCATGTCTTATAAAACATTCGTAGTCAATTAAAACAAAACATAGTCTTTAAAACATCACAACATTTCTCCGAGATGCCAGTATCTTCGATTCCATACCATGTGTCTTCAGTCACGCGAACTGCCTCAACCTATTTGCCTGCGTGCATACTAAAAGTCAGCTACGCTGAGTGAGTTCTAGTTAATCACATAACTTAAACATCATACACATATACGTGCCCGAAGGTACGCATTACATACATATCAAGATCAACATTCGTCCATACACATTCATATCTAACCATACATTATAAAGGGCGTTTCACCCTACATACCTCGGATATTATTAGGGTCTGGTACCCTCCATTCTCGGATATTATTAGGGTCCGGTCACCCTTCATCCTCGAATAATATTAGGGTCCGGTCACCCTTCATCCTCGGATACTATTAGGGTCCGGTACCCTTCATCCTCGGATATTATTAGGGTCCGGTACCCTTTCTTCCATAGCTTTATACTATACATGTCCTTAAATACTTTTCCTGACAATACGTGCAATCTCCGAAGAGCGTTCACGTACCATTAACATATCATACGTACATTATGCATACATTATGAATATTCATACATGCCTCTTATCTTACATCATACATAGCCATCACGTCTTTAGCTACCACCTGACGGTACATGCAATATCCGAAGATCGTTCACACACCGTCAAGCAATCATCATACATAAATCGTACAAGGCATACACTTACCACTTAAGGTAAGTGTATTAACTATCACATCGAGTATGCACACAGCCCCGAAAACATAACAAGGAAGTGGGGCTAGAAACTCACCTCAATGCGGTTGCGTTCACCGTTTACGGTTATTCCCTTCTTGAGCTGTGCACGACTAACTGTATAATAAATATACGTTTCAGTAAACTATCACTACACATATCGCCTTTCTAGTTTAATTATTACACTCAACGAATGGGGGTCCGGGGGCAGTGCCCCTGGCAGGGTTCTAGGGGCGGCAGCCCCTAGCGGGGTCCAAGGGGCAGAGCCCCTGGCTGGGGTTAAGCTGCCAGGTTAGCTCGGAAAAATTTTATTTTCATTAACTGTCTTTACACATTTTCCATTAGGATTTTGAATCATTAAATAATTTGCTACTTAAAATCCAAGGGCTTCTTTGTAATTAAATCATTCTTTTCTAAGTCCAGGGACTGTTCTTGTCATTCTGCCAAACTCCTAGTTCGTTACTTATCCTTAACGAACTGACTTGTCATGAAGAACTGGTTATTTTAACGAATTGAACCCGGCTAACGAACTGGACCCTTAACGAATCAGTCCATAGCGAACCAGTCTATGTAACGAATTAGACCTTTCAATTCGTTATCTTTTAACTATAGCGAATCAAGGGTAATTCGCTATCCTTTCCCCTTAACGAACTGAAGTTAGTTCGTTATATTTACTTAGGCGAATCAGCTAGCGACTCACTTTAATTCGTTAGTTATTCCTTAGCGAACTAGGGTTAGGTCAGGGAATGTCAGAACATTCCCTGACATCCCTTAACCTCGTACATACTATTCCGGCGCCGCCTTTGCCGGAAGGCCGCCGGAAAACCGCGAACACGTCGGAAAAACGAGTTTTAACTCGTTTTTGACCGTTTTTCGTCCCGTTCGATCCAGATCTGAACTAGGGTGACCCCTAAGCTCATCATAGGTTCGGTTTATACCCGATTCCACCTGGATCTCGTGACTTAAACAGTTTAACGGTGTCGGCTCGTCGTTTCGTGTTTATATCTAACGGGTTTAAGCTCATACAACAAAATACTATCATACCTTGGGTCGGGATCGGTTTCCTTCTTGGTTTCGGTCTAGAGAGAGAGAGACTAGAGAGAGAGCTTAAGTGTGTGTTTTGGGAGGTGTATGGAATGTGTGAAATGAATGATTAATGGCCATTTAATGACTTATATAATTATGGATCATGGGCTTATGCCCATGGTCCTTTCCTCTTTCTTTCATAGCCCAAGTCCATAACCCATATCCATTTAACCCAACACTAGCCCGACTCATAATAACTTGTATTTTAATTTATTAAACGAAACCCGAAAAACGGGATGTTACAAGTCGTCCCTCCTTAAAGAGGTTTCGTCCCCGAAACCTAACTATTACATAAACAATTATGGATAAAACTTGCGCATCTCTTCCTCAGCTTCCCATGTAGTGTCCGATCCCTTGTGATGCTTCCATATCACTTTCACTAGGGGTATAACCTTGTGACGAAGTTGCTTTTCTTTGCGATCGACAATCCTTATCGGTTGCTCAATGTAGTTCAGCTGTTCATCAACCTCAATGTCCATCAATGGCACGTGCGACGAGTCATCAGCTAGACACTTCCTTAGATGAGAAACATGGAAGGTTGAATGAATTCCTTCTAACTCACCGATTAAATCCAGCTTATAAGCTACTTCCCCCACACGATCTAAAACCTTAAACGGCCCAATGTACCTCGGACTCAACTTTCCTCTCTTCCTGAAACGGATAATTCCTTTCCATGGCGAGACCTTGAGCATCACATTGTCACCAACGTTAAACTCAATCGGTCGTCGCCGCTTATCGGCATACGACTTCTGTCTGTCTTGAGCAGCTTTCATCCTTGCCTTAATCTGATCAAACTTTGAGGAAGTTTCTTGAACCACTTCCAAACTTCCCATCTGCTTTTGACCGATCTCTCCCCAACATACCGGAGTTCTACAACGTCTTCCATATAACATCTCGAATGGTGGTATACCAATACTTGAATGGTAGCTGTTGTTGTAGGAGAATTCTGCTAGATGCAGATGATCGTCCTAACTTCCACCAAAGTTTAAAACACAAGCACGCAGCATATCCTCAAGGGTTTGGATCGTCCTTTCAGACTGTCCATCTTTTTGAGGATGATACGCCGTACTGATGTTCAATCTCGTACCCATGGCTTCATGGAACTTCTTCCAAAACCTCTAAGTAAAACGAGTATCTCTATCAGACACGATCGATAACGGTACTCCATGCTTGGATACAACCTCCTTAATGAACAAGCTTGCCAACAACTCTGACGAGATAGCCTCTCGTATAGGCAGAAAGTGAGCACTCTTGGTCAAACGGTCCACAATCACCCATATGGTATCATGATGCTTAGCTGTACGAGGTAGCTTAGTTATGAAATCCATGGTGATTTGTTCCCATTTCCATTCAGGTATCTCCAAGGGTTGCATCTTTCCATAAGGCTTCTGATGTTCGGCTTTAACTTGTAAACAAGTTAAGCACTTACTAACATAATCCACTACATCATTCTTCATTCCTGGCCACCAATAGTCTCTTTTCAAATCTTGGTACATCTTCGTAGCTCCTGGATGAATCAAATACCTTGACTTATGAGCTTCATATAAGAGTCAACCTCTGAGATCTCCATGGCGTGGAATCCACATACGGTCAAACCTAGTCTTAACACCACGCGTGTTTTCCATCAACCCGTCTTGCTGACCGAAAATCCTTTCTTTCTTTCTTTACTAGCCCCTCATCTATCAGCACACTTCTGCTTGCACTTTGACTATTTCTTCCAAAAGACTTGAATTCATTATCAATTAGTATGACTTCACTGTTGCAATGACTTCCTCATTCTTACGGCTTAACGCATCAGCGACCACGTTAGCTTTACCAGGATAGTACTTAATGTCGCAGTCGTAATCCTTTATCAGTTCTAACCATCTCTCTGCCTCATGTTCAGATCTTTCTGTTCGAAGAAATACTTTAAACTCTTATGATCTGTGTAAATGGTACACTTAGTACCATACATAGTGTCTCTATATCTTTAGAGCATGCACTACTACTGCTACTCCAAATCATGCGTCGGATAAGTACTCTCATGGACTTTCAACTGTCTAGACACGTAAGCTATCACCTTTCCTCGTTGCATCAACACGCAACCTAACCCATGATGCGAAGCATTAGTACAAACAACCAAATCCTCGTTACCATCGGTAAAGCAAGGATTGGAGCTTGCGTGAGTCTCTTCTTTAACTCCTGAAAAGCCTCTTCTTGAAACTTACCCCAGCTGAATACTATCGACTTTCGGGTCATACGGTCAACAGTGCAACTATCTTGGAGAAACCTTCGATGAATCTCCTATAGTAGCCAGCTAACCCTAGGAAGCTTCATATGCCAGTCGGATTCTGAGGAGTTTTCCAATTCGTTATCGCTTCAATCGTAGCTGGGTCCACGGTAATCCCTTCAGGATTAATCACGTGACCTAGAAATTTCACTTCTCGCAACCAGAACGCGCATTTCGAAAACTTAGCATACAACTTCTCTTTCTTCAGAGTCTCCAATACTTCTCGCAGATGCTCAGCATGATCAGACTCGCTTTTGGAATAAATCAATATATCGTCGATGAAGACAATAACCGACTTATCCAACATTGGCCGACACACCCTATTCATCATGTCCATAAATGTTGCGGAAGCATTCGTTAGACCGAATGACATTACGAGGAACTCGTAGTGTCCATACCGTGTCCAAAACGCTATTTTAGGGATTCCTGCCTCCTTCACTTTCAACTGATGATAGCCTGATCTGAGATCTATGCGTGAGAACCAACTTGAACCTTGCAGTTGGTCAAATAGATCATCAATCCTTGGCAAAGGATATCTATTCTTTACCGTAAGCTTGTTCAACTCGCGATAGTCTATGCACATTCTCATACTTCCATCCTTCTTCTTCACGAACAACACTGGTGCGCCCCATGGGGAAATGCTTGGCCTTATGAAACCTTTGTCGAGGAGTTCTTGCAGTTGGGACATCAATTCTTTCATCTCAGACGGCGCTAGACGGTAAGGCGCTTTCGCGATGGGCTGGGCTCCTGGTACTAAATCTATCTGGAATTCTATCTCACGTTCCGGTGGCAACCCCGGAAGATCCTCAGGGAATATTTCTGGGTAATCGTGCACTATAGGAACATCTTTCATTTCTTTCATCTCGGCCGTAGCGTTGACAACATACGCCATGTAGGCACCGCACCCTCGCCTTAACAAACCTTCGGCTTTTATCATTGAAATGACGTTAAACCCTGAACTCTCCTTATCGCCATAAACCGTCACGGCACTACCATCCAAGGACTTTAGCTTTATTATCCTACTCTTACATACTATCTGAGCTTCATATTCGGACAACCAATCCATTCCCAAAACTACATCGAATCCTCCAAAAGTCATAACATACAAAGTAACAGGGAACTCATGTCCCTCTAATTCTGTCTTACAATTCTTAACCATTTTCATCACTTTCACCGAGGTGTCACTAGCGGTTTCTACTATGAAGGTTTCAGACACTCGGCAACATTTCATTTTAGCTAGTTTACTAAATGTCGCAGCTACAAAACTTCTATTCGCACCCGAATCAAATAATACTGAAGCAGAAATACCGTTCACTAGGAACGTACCGGTCACAACATCAGGAATCTGTCTAGCTTGCTCCTGGGTCAGCCTGTAGGCTCTAGTCCTCGGCCTTGCTTGATCGGCATCTCTCTTCCCACTATCTCCAGCCTCGCCATCAGTGCACTCCCTTGCCATATGGCATGTCTTACCGCACTTAAAGCATGCTGGTTTTGCATAAAATTCATTAGCATAATGACCCATCTTCCTACACTTATAGCATGCATTTGTCCCCATCCTGCACTCGCCACCATGAGCCTTTCCACATTTGTGGCACACTTCAGAACCAGTACCCCACTTGCACTCGCCACCATGTACCTTTCCACATGTCTTGCAGGTCCTTCTTTCCCACACCTTCAGATTCTTGTCCTTAGGGTTCCATAACTGTGTACCAGGTCGTTTGACAGGCACGACCCACTTCTTTTCCTTCTTCTCTTCCACAGCCATCTCATCTGTCAAGTCCTCATAAACCGTTTATGCGAGCCCTACAGCAGAATCAAAAGTACCTTCTCTATCTCTGCATCAGCACAGAATCGTTTCATCACTAACTCCTTCAGATCATCCCACCTCAAGGCCTTGATCTCTTCTCGACTATTCCTCTGCTCAACTGTCTCCCACCAGTACAACGCCTCCTCACCGAATGATTGGGTAGCATACCCCACAGCTTGGTCGGGACGACATTCGCTAATTCGGATACTGTTGTCCATCGCGGTTATCCATTGGAGAGTAGCGATTGCGTCTCCCAAGCCGGTTAGCTCCGGTGGACCACACCCTTTGAAAGACTTATAGTTGCACCCACCTCGGCCCCTTTTCTTGTCATCAACCTTCACTGACCTCACCACGCTTGATTCTTCCCCCTCCCCTTCATAATTTTTCCTATCATCTTCTTCCGCCCTTTCAGCGGTTCTTTCACGGCCTCCAGTAGCCCCTTCAGCATTCCAGTTCTTCGCAGCAGCTGCCACCGCTTGAGAAATGGCGGCTTGAACAGCAGGGTCAAGTTGATACTCTTCGTTGTTACTCAGATTTCGTCCAGCTGCACTTCCTTCTCCCTCATTATTAGTAGCTGCTTCCACTGACGGTTCTCGGACAACGCGTGGCCTGCCACGACGTCCCGTACGTCCTCCTTTTCCAGCAGCTTTCTTAGCTCCAGCCATTCGTATTCTATAAGGAAACACAAACATCATCACTTAAGGAACCATTTAGTACAAGGATAGTAAGGCTAACAGGTAATAACAGTGGCCAGCTGTGATTAGCTGATCACGTTACTTTCTGTGTCCTATACACTTCCCTTTATGAGTCTATTTGTGTTGGTTCTACTTCTAACAGTTCGACAATCAAGCAGTTCATATCACCTTATACCCCTATCCCTAGAAATTAAGCTAGCATTCACACATTCTTTATTTAGAAATTACGCAGACATTCATTCATTATTCTACTTTACATGTGAATTTAATCACGTACTTTACCTTTACTTAGCTTGCTTGAGTGACACATGGCATTCTCATACTGGTATCTTCTTTCTTTTCTTACTTTAATCTCATTCTCTGTTCGAGTCTAAGCATGTAGGATGCTTAAATCTCTCGAACTTTGCTCTGATACCAACTTGTAAGCCCCGTTACCGGTAGACCTACTTTCAATTCGTTATCTTTTAACTATAGCGAATCAAGGGTAATTCGCTATCCTTTCCCCTTAACAAACTGAAGTTAGTTCGTTATGTTTACTTAGGCGAATCAGCTAGCGAATCACTTTAATTCGTTAGTTATTCCTTAGCAAACTAGGGTTAGGTCAGGGAATGTCAGAACATTCCCTGACATCCCTTAACCTCGTACATACTATTCCGGCGCCGCCTTTGCCGGAAGGCCGCCGGAAAACCGCGAACACGTCAGAAAAACGAGTTTTAACTCGTTTTTCACCGTTTTTTGTCCCGTTCGATCCATATCTGAGCTAGGGTGACCCCTAAGCTCATCATAGGTTCGGTTTATACCCGATTCCACCCGGATCTCATGACTTAAACGGTTTAACGGTGTCGGATCGTCGTTTCGTGTTTATATCTAACGGGTTTAAGCTCATACAACAAAATACTATCATACCTTGGGTCGGGATTGGTTTCCTTCTTGGTTTCGGTCTAGAGAGAGAGAGACTAGAGAGAGAGCTTAAGTGTGTGTTTTGGTAGGTGTATGGAATGTGTGAAATGAATGATTAATGACCATTTAATGACTTATATAATTATGGATCATGGGCTTAAGCCCATGGTCCTTTCCTCTTTCTTTCATAGCCCAAGTCCATAACCCATATCCATTTAACCCAACACTAGCCCGACTCATAATATCTTGTATTTTAATTTATTAACCGAAACCCGAAAAACGGGATGTTACATAGATCTAGATCCAAACGGCTCGTACAACAACACAGGGACCTTAGGCCCATCTTTCCTTTTTGGTCCATCTTTAATGGAAATGAAAGGATTTAAGGGGTATTTTTACTCCTCTTAAGCCCATGGACCTTAGGCCCATCTTTCCTTTTTAGTCCATCTTTAATTTTTTTTAATTAGCCTACTTATCCTCCATATTTGTTATTTTATTATTTCTCTACTAACACAATTAAACATTTCCAATTATAATTAAATAACATATAAAATATTATTCTTAGAAATTTCAAGATGTTAAGGCAACCATTGATACTCCAAGTAAATACTTCAAAACTATGTAAAATAGAATACCTTACTGTAATATTTTGGAAACTATATTTAATGTCTCTACAACATATACTTCAGATGTTTCTTCTGTAGTCCCATGGAAACAACAATTGTAATTTGGCATACAAGACAAAGAAGCTGAAACAACCAATAGGGACAAGGCCCCTGACCCATAGCTTGGAAGACCCACCCAATATTGTTTTGCTAGTGGATAGGCATGATGCTACATAGCCATGAAACTACATAGTCTTTTTTGAACAGTCGAACAGTCCTGTAACATCCCGGCTAAAGCGGAATATGCCCGAGTGTGATATACAGATTGTTCAAAACACTTGTGACACTATTAAGTGACAATATTATCATTATTTCATTGATGATTCAAATAACAAGTTGTTTTGCAAATAAGAAAATTACAAGGAAATGAAACATATCAGACACTTTATTAATAATCTTAACACTAGTGTCTTCTCTTTTTCCATCCTCTAATAAGCATACTTGTAACATATATATAAAATAATGTCAACTAGCTTAATAGTTAGTGAGTTCACACAGTTAAATATAATACATAAAAACCATACAATTCCATGAAAACTTGTGAAAAGCAAATAAGGTCATTTCCCGATGGTAACAACCAATGTACTAGGATAATGAGACACTTTTCCACTCATAACAACAAGGTCCAGAATTCAAAGGGGGGCGTATGATCATACTTTCTTGAAGAAATCCATGTGCAAGATATTTTGAGCAAGTAACAAGTAAACACACAAGTCCATGTAGCGAATTATAGTTTGTAAGACAAATCGTAAATAATTGAGTTTTGTAGGATACATATGTTACCCCCAAAAGTAATAAAAGAGTAAAAAGGATGTGTGAGAAACTCACCTTGAAATTGACGTTATACTTGAGATAACAGCCGAAAGCGCGTTAAGGAAATTGAAACGATCGAACCTCACGAACTATAATTAAAAAAGTATATACAAAATTTAAAGACTAACTATCGGGATTATAAAACTTAAATAATATTAATTTAAGGAATTAGGCATTATTTTATTTTCTATTTCGTTAACTTATGGCAAATGGGGACTTGGGGATGTTTTATTTAAAATGAGTATAACAAAAATGAATTAAAGTTTATATAAATCATTTGATGTTTATTAGTTGAAGAACGATTTGTAGATAAAAAATTATAACTAATGTAACATCCCGTTTTTCGGGTTCCGGTTAATAAATGAAATATGAGTTATTATGAGTCGGGCTAGTGTTGGGTTAAATGAATATGGGTTATGGACTTGGGTTAAGAAAAAAGGAAAAAGACCATGGGCTTAAGCCCATGATCCATAAATATATAAACCTTTAATCACCCATTTAATTCATTTTACACATATTCCATACACCATCAAAACACACACTTAAGCTCTCTCTCTCTCTCTAATTCTCTCTAGCCGAAACATAGAAGAAGAACCAATCCCGACCTAAGGTAATGATAGTATGATGTTATATGAGCTTAAACCGTTAGATATAGTCACGAAACGACGAGCCGACACCGTTAAACCGTTTAAGTCACGAGATCCGGGTGGATGAGGGTATAAACCGAACCTAAGATGAGCTTAGGGATCACCCTAGCTCAGATCTGGATCGAACGGGACGAAAAAATTGTGAAAAACGAGTCAAAACTCGTTTTTTCCGGCGAAACCGCATTTTTCCGGCGACGGCGCTGGAAAGGCGGCGTCGGAAAAGGGGTACGAGGTAAGGATGTCAGGGAATGTTCCCTGACATTCTGACCTAACCCTAGTTCGTTAGCGGGTGTAACGAATTAGTAGGTAATTCGTATGTTGATTCGTTAAGGGAGGAATAACGAACTAAGTCTCATTCGCTAAGCGGTTCGTTATAATGCCAGTTCGTTATAAAGAGTCCAATTCGTTATGATGACCAGTTCGTTAAAAAGTCTAATTCGTTAAAAGAACTGGTTCGTTATAAGGGTTCAATTCGTCATAAAGTTCGATTCGTTAACCAGACCAAACAAATGAGGTCTGATTCGTTACAAAGTAACGAATGGGTTCATTCGTTATGAACCCCATTCTTTAACTGACTGGGACGAACTAGAAGTTTATTAAAATGGCAGAATGGTCCCTGGACTTAGAAAGGAATGAATTAATTACAAAGAAGTCCTCGACCCCAGCTAAGGGCTTTGCCCCTTGGACCCTGCTAGGGGCTGCAGCCTCTAGACCCCGCTGCCAGGGGCGCTGCCCCCGGACCCCCATTCGTCGAGGGTTATAATTAGACTAGAAATTCGTTATGGATAGTGATAGAAATTAATATGCGTAATTTTTATACAATTAGTCGTGCACAGCTAAAGAGGGTAATAACCGTAAACGGTGAACGCAACCGCATTGAGGTGAGTTTCTAGCCCTATTCCTTATGTTTTCGGGGTTGTGTGCATACTCGATGTGATTAGTTAATACACTTATCCTAAGTGATAAGTGTATGCCATATATGTTTTATGTGAAAGGTATGATTGACTGCTTGTCGGTACATGAACGATCTTCGGATATTGCATGTACTGCCAGGTAAAGGTTTGATGATAAAATTGTTGTATATGAAGAATGAATGATGTATGTATGTATGTATGAAACTTACAATTATGTATATAGAAAGGTATGGTATGAAGGTATGAAACTTACAATTAGTAATAATAATAATAATAATAATAATAATAATAATAACAACAACAATAACAACAACAACAACAACAATAATAATAATAATAATACAAATAAGTATGTTTGACGAGTACGAAGGGGCTAAGTAGGGGTGTAAGGCTACGAGTGAGTTCCACGGGGTTAGAGGATGCAGTTTAAGATATTGCATGACGGAAACAAGTTAGGCCTTTTTTAGTATAGTTGGGGTACTCGGGTCACTACTATGATAATATGCTTGAAGTACGAGTATAAGGCATATAGTTGGGATAGATGGTTGGGTAACAGGTTGTGGGAATATGTGATGTTGAATATGTATAGGTTTTTGGTAAGAGATGGTGGCTGGATTTATCACAGTTGTATGGTGGGATTTACATATGTTATGCAAAGGGTGTGTCCCCGTGCAAAGCTTTTTGGTTGGGGTGGTTTTAGTGTCCAAGAGTTGTGTTGGGTTTGGATCGGTTCAAGCATAGTTATTGGATCTACTGTCATGGTTAATACGGGTTTTGATGAGTTTTGGGTCATGGTTGGGATCACGGTGGCCAATAGTACGATACTTTGAGTTGTTGCTTCACGTGTTGAGTTTTAAGGGCGACATCGAGGGTAACAAGACGATATGTTGCGATACGTGGATGATTCGCGTGACATGGGACGCAGATATGAAATTCGTATTAACAACCAAAAGAAATATCACAATTAATCCACAAATATTTAAAAGAAAAATAAGTAAAGAAATAAAATCACATGAATTAAAATTTGAAATTGAAGTTGGAATGCTCATTTCCATAAAAATCTTACAAATATTTGAATGACCAAATGAAAAATATATCAAACTTAATGTAAGTAATGAAATCGAATTGAAAAGCATTCGTTCATTTACCACCATGACTCTTTGTATTTGCAATTCAAACCATAAAAATAGATATAAATATAGAAAACGAATTGAAAATCGACTATTCATGCATCACCACGACTTTTCGAATTTTCAATTTTAAGCCATAATATAAACTAATATATATATAAGATAATCGAACTGAAACTTGTAGGTTCCCGGACGGATCTTACACGGGATATCGCTATCTACGCAGGTGCGGAATCCCTGTGTAGGTAGTTACGAGCGTAGAATACGTAAAACACGAACACACGATACAAACGAAACCACGTTATATTATAACTCGAACCACGTCTATTACAGACCCTTGACACGTGAAATGATCACAACTATCACGAACTCTAAAACGAACTCTCAAAAAAACCGAACGATAAACAGTAACCCGTAGGTTACTTAAATACACGACAACTTCGCCTCAGGCGAAGTTGTCAATAACTTCGCTCGTTGAACAAGTTCGCCTAGGCGAACTTGTCAACAACTTCGCTTGTTCAACAAGTTCGCCTAAGCGAACTTGTTGACAACTTCGCTTACATACATAAAAATAAACTTAAACACAATTACATTACAGACTCGATTACAAACGCTAGACTATGAACTACTGACATCTATGTACCAACAGACTCCCCCTTGGCAGTAGCTTCATATCTTGATCTTCATAGCTTGTGTCTTGTAATCTCTCGTCTTCTCTCTGCATCCTCTCAAGCATGCACTCCCTGTCTAACACATACAGAGACCAGCTTCTGGTACTTCTTAGCTTCCTCTTTCCAAGCAGGAATGTAGAAAATCTTCTTAGCATGTAGTACCTGCAAGTCAGCTTGAGACAGATTGACTAAGTGCATAGGATCATACACCCTCATAATCTCTTGCTCATCTTCATCCTCCATGACTGCTTCAGCAGTCTCACAGTCCACGTACCACCATTTCAAATCTTTTAAGACATTCTTGGGCATCACCTTCATCGGCACTTCTTTTAAATTACGGACTGGTTTATACTTCATAACCATCCATGGTTTGCCGTCTGCCCGCATCCCTCTTTCTTTGTCTTCTACTAACTTCCCTTTCTGCGGCTTCAGAAGTTCAAACTTTTTGTCTTTAATGGCCTCCTTCCAAACAATTTTCCCAATTACTCTCGCCATGTTATCGTCACTTCTGTTTATCAGCCCCAGTCTCGCTAAGTCTTTCACCTCACACTCCGGTAAGGTATTCAGGGATCTCAACATCTTCTTGAAGTACTGAATGCCGTCGTACCGTTTGATCACAAATAACTTCAACTCTTCATCGTACAACCAGCATATGATTCCCTTCTTTGATTCTGCATATCCCTTTATATTATACGACTTTTTGAACATCGTAGGTACTGCTGGCTTCTTTGTCTTTACAAACCACTGAGCGCAGCCTTCCTTCCATTTTGGCTGATCTTCCCACTCAGTGTTGTCAACTGCAGCATCTTCACATATAGTCGACTGTTCAACCACCGGGATCTCATGCTCTACATTTTCTTCAACAATTTCTCCTTCTTCTACCACATTCTCAACAACAATTTCTGCACCAATCTTTTCAATCTCATCGATTGGCAGAACATCATTTTCATCTATCAACTCATCCTCCTCTAACATTTCGTCTATCTCTTTCAGTGCATCAATCATATCATCAACATCTTCAACATCATCATCAACCACAACATCACCAGCTGCAGACTCCCCCTCAGCTGTGGAAGCCCCAAGAGCTATAGTAGTTCTTGGCAACTCACCACCTGCACCTTTCGGTGCATTGGGATCATCGTCTTGATCGTTTCTGCGCTTGGTCCTCAACTCATCTCCTCTACAGCTCATCTCCCCCTGAGATGCCAAGAACGCTTTCAAGGCATCTATGATTTTCCCGTGCTCAGCCAGGAGGGATGCCTGCAGTTGATTTGCTTCCACTAGGCTTTGAATAGTCTTGGACTGCTCAGCTACAATCCGCTCTAGTGAAGCTATCCGTTCCGAGTCAGAAGAGGGCGTGTCCGCAGGTGGTACCGTACCCGATACTCCTGCAGTAGTGGTGACCGTAGACTCAACAAATCGTGCTACTACCACCGATGGAGTAAGCGTTTGAGGTGGTAGAGACACAATTGCTGGAGTCGACGTCTGGACGGCTGTGATCGGTGGAATGTCAGCCGATGATGTAGCCACTACGGGAACAACCGTAGCGCTTGTACTCGATACCTGCACAGAGGTAGGAACAAAGGACATACTAGACAAGGCAGGTGGAGCAAAACGTACCAACCGTGAAGTTTCTCCAGCTCCTACACCCATACCTGTCGTTTCCCTACGTGAACGCTTTCTTACCAGCTGCACAGCTTCTTCTTCATCATCTTCCTCGTCGTCGTCATCAATAATTCTCTTCTGTTTCCCAACCGTTCTCTCATGCGTCACCATCATCCGTCTAGCCTCTTCCATGACATCATCAAAGTCAGCCTGTGGACCCGAGACTAGAATATTCTCATGTGGATCATCTCGGTCCATATCAAACAATCCTTGCCCGCCGAACATGGCGTCAAGATCAATCTCTGCAGCTGTCACAGCAGCAGATACAGCAGGTGCAGCTGATACAGCCTGGTGTGCTGCCGCCTGTTGTGGTCTTGGGTCCCTGAACTCATCCCCTGCGCAGGCACATACTCCGGGTTTATAAGATACCCAAAGAGTGGAGTATGCCTGGGACGCAGCTCAGGCTTGCTTCGTGCGCTAGACGTGCGACACTGTGCAAAGATACGTTTTGTCACACTTTCAACGTATCGTATAGGGCGTCGTTGAGGCAGCGTCGGAGCCACATGATTGAAAATCATCTGTAGAAATCGAGGATACATTGTAAACCGCTCACGCGCCACAGCCCTTCGTTGCCTGTCGATCTCGTAAAAGATCATCTGGCTGAACGAATATCTTTTATTATAAGTCAATGCAGTCATAGCAGACTGCATTGTCGCACCCATTCCATCAGTGCTTGCCTTCCGTCCTGACATACATACGATCATGACGTGCATAAGGAAGCGCCACTGATCTAAAAGAAATCCCTTCCGCCGTTGAGTGTCTTCTAAGAGACCAGAATATCCCATCCTGAGGAACGCCCCATCACGGAATGGCGCAACAAACTCCGTTGGGTCATCCCTCGTCTCTTCACCAAACTGCAACGCCACCCGTATGTGTTCAGAAGAAAACTGAACGACTTGACCGTTAACGGTGGCTCGCATAACCGGGGGCTCAACCCGGCAATCGTACTCTACCGTCTGCCAAAAGTCTTCAATATTCGGTAGTGAAATAGGCAGGGTAGTTGTTATTGCATGATAAATCCTTGAGCGCAGGAGAAAAGTAATTATCTCCCTATAGTCCTCCACGCCCTTTGCATCTGGGTCAAGTGTAATGAACTGGTTATGCGCCGGGAAGAACTGTCTATGATCATCACCGTCATCACCTGCACCTCCTGCACCTCCAACAGCAGCCATATCTGCACAAAACGAACCAAGTTAGATAAACGTTTAAGTTGTACACAAGTTCGCTTGATTACCAGTAGCGAAGTTGTGGTCAAACCTGTATAGGCGAAGTTATAGATGAGGCGAAGTTGGGAACAACTTCGCTTCATCTTTAAGTTCGTCTAATTAATTTTAAGTAAAAAGGTCTGGGCGAAGTTAATGATAACTTCGCCCCTTCACAACATCGCCTCAGGCGAAGATAAGAGTTTGGCGAAATTAAGCCTCAGGCGAAGTTGCGGTTAACTTCGCCTCAGGCGAAATTACTCGTCAGGCGAAGTTGATGATAACTTCGCCGAAACCCTAACTTCGCCTGAACTGAATCGGCGACTGTTAAGATTCTAACAGTCGGAATCCTATGTTTCGGCAAAGGTTTTGACGATGAAGAACTTAAAAACACTTGGTATTAAGGTTATGTGGACGAACAGTTTGTCCATGAACACGTAATACAAGCTTGTAAATCTCGATTTTGAAAGGTCACCGGACCGAGGTCACGAAACCGTTCAAAACGACCTATGAAAAGCACCACTGTCTTTGGATATACGATTAATCGATAACACCCACCTCGAATCTATGAACGAAACTGAGAAAAAAGGATCGAAATCGGAAACGAAACAAGTTCGCCGGAAACCTATATATCTTCGCCGGAAATTTCGTATAAGTTCGCCTGATAATCTGATGAACAGTTTGACTCTTAAAATCCTTTATATA
Organism: Bidens hawaiensis; assembly: GCF_021521415.1. Classification (NCBI taxonomy): domain Eukaryota; kingdom Viridiplantae; phylum Streptophyta; class Magnoliopsida; order Asterales; family Asteraceae; genus Bidens; species Bidens hawaiensis. The sequence goes on along the minus strand of NW_027491020.1, from coordinate 7,028,921 downwards.
GAGGCGGAGTTATACAGGCGAAGTTACGGATAACTTCGCCTAGGCGAAGTTATTCACAACTTCGCCTATTCAACAACATCGCCTAAAATTTTCAAATTTAACCCTTAAGATTTTAAACAGTTGTCCTTTAAGAAGTAAACGACATGATCAATTCTAAGTAACCAGATAAACAATCATAAAACTATCTAAGTACAAAAACTTAAAAATTTAAAGTATAAGGGATCAAATTTCAGTCTCGGTAGGGACTGCTATGTTTTAGAAAATATCCTAACAGGAATCATACTAACTACGTGACTGTCACATAGATCCGTGTTTAGCTGTATTATGACATATAGAGACAGGTTGTAAGCAGGTATAACTTAAAGTGGTTTTCATCGTTTCTGTGATACGAGTTAGGTTCAATTAATCCTTAAAATTTAAGTGGGCAGCAACTCAGAAATATTGATGCCTCCTATCTATCCTCAAAGCGTATTTGGCTTTCCCCAAGTCACCCCGAATTGACTTCGACCCATAGTGTCTGATTAACTTGTAAGTATTCTATGTCTGGATCCCGTATTCATTCTTACTCCATGATTGAGAAGTCTCGATATCTTGAACTCTCGAATGTTACAATAACTTCATAAGTACTAATTTTTTTTTTTTTTTCAAACGTACTTATAGACTTCAGAGTAATAAGCAACTGCAAGTCCCGAATCTGGATCACTGCAGTGTCTTGAAACGCCTTCTTCACGTGAATCAGAACACTTACGGGCTCGTGTATGACTGGGTAATCACTTTTCTGCCTATCATTCGGAAAGATATACATGAAGACACGCAAAACTCTTAAGGAGTTTCCACATAAAATCAAGTAAAATTAGTTTGTATCACATCTACTTTTACGCACCATAAAAAGTTACCATGACATACAATGATTGTTCTAAAGCCTTTTAAGCCTAATAACTTCACTAGTTAAGCACACAAAGTTAGTATATCTATCATTTTCCATGGTTGGATCAATTTTCCATTTAACATAGCAAAGGTACTTCATACGAAGTAGTAGACTCGAAAAGTAATTTCATTTCCGTCTAAAAAAAAAATTTTGACTTCAATCGCCCCGATCACGTCAAAGTCTTCAGGTAAACGGCAATCCTGAAGATCCAATGTATCAACTGGACCGACCACATACAAGTATGTGTCCTTCTAACTAAGTATGACCGACTAATTTTCAGCGACAGAAAGAAAACACATCATAACCGCCCCGGTCACTTTCAGTTGTCTGGTTAATGGCGACCCTCATTCTCTACAAGTAGAAACGAGGACCAAAACATATCCGAGGATATGTCCATCAAACTGAGGTAACCGACTAATTTTAAGCAATAGTGATTTTTTTTTTTTTTTTTTTTAAACGAATAAAAACATGGTTACTCGGGATTGATCATCCCGTTCAGCTCAATTAGGTTTTAAAATCTGGATTTATCAAACGCTTTTGTAAATAAATCAGCGAAATTTTCTAGCGTATCGACCTTTTCGACCTTAATCAGTTTCTTCTCTGCACAATCTCGTATGAAATGATGACGAATGTCAATATGTTTAGTTTTACTATGTTTCACGGGATTGTTAATTACTGAGATGGCAGCAGTGTTATCAATTAAAATAGGAGTGAGTAAGAAATTCAGACCATAGTCGCGCAATTGTTGCTGAATCCACAAAACCTGAGAGCAGCAGTTGGATGCTGCCATATATTCAGCTTCGCACGTTGAGATTGCGACTGATGTCTGTTTCTTGCACTGCCAGGAAACTAATCTTCCACCGAGAAACTGACATCCTCCTGTAGTCGACTTCCGACTCTGTTTGCACCCTCCATAATCAGAATCCGTATACGCAACCAGTTCCACGTCTCCTCCCTTCGGGTACCACAACCCTAGCTTCGGCTTGCCTTTGAGATACCGCAAAATCCTCTTCACACCCTTCATGTGAGATTCCTTTGTGTTTGCCTGAAAACGAGCACAAAGACAAACAGAAAACATTATATCAGGCCTAGAAGCAGTCAAATACATCAAAGAACCTATTATAGCCCGATACAGAGTTGGGTCCACATCTGCGTCACTGTCTACTTCAGCTCCCAACTTGTGGTTGACGCAAATTGGAGTGTCAAATGGAGAAGAGTCCTCCATCTTGAAGCGCTTGAGGACATCATGAACATATTTTGTTTGATGAATGAACATTCCATCCTTCTTTTGATCAACCTGCAAACCTAAAAAGAACGTTAGTTCACCCATGGCACTCATCTCAAATCTTTTCTTCATGACTGCCTTAAAATCCTGACACATGGAGACTCTTGATGCAGCAAATATGATGTCATCCACGTAGACTTGAACTAGCAGGAAGTCACTTCCATCTCTCTTCACAAACAGTGTGCTGTCAATCAAACCCCTTTCAAAACCATTCTCTAGCAAGTAGTCCGATAACGTTGAATACCAGGCACGAGGTGCCTGATGTAATCCATATAGCGCCTTGCTCAACTTGTATACATGATCAGGAAAGTCTGGGTCAGGAAAACCCGGAGGTTGCTCAACATACACAACCTCATCAACTTTCCCATTGAGGAACGCACTCTTCACGTCCAACTGAAACACTTTCATCTTCTTGAAAGCAGCAAACGCCAAAAACAATCTTATCGCTTCCAACCTGGCCACCGGAGCAAACACTTCATTATAATCTATCCCCTCTTGCTGATTGAAACCTTTAACGACCAGTCTCGCCTTGTTTCTTATTATAATCCCCTTTTCATCTCTCTTCCACTTAAACACCCACTTTGTGCCTATCGCATGCACATTCCTTGGTTTTTCAACCAAAGTCCATACTTCCATCTTCTTAAATTGAGCCAACTCTTCTTGCATGGCCTCGACCCACGAGCTGTCCTTAAGAGCCATTTGATAATTTTTCGGTTCAATCTGGCTAATAAAGCATGAGTACAAACATTCGTTCATTATACCCGTTTCCTTAATGCTTGTATAAACACAGGTGTGCTGATTCAAGCTACTTCTGGTTTGTACACTGGAGGACACATCACCTATAACATTCTCCAGAGGGTGATCTTTGTGAATTCTCGTGGTCGGAACAGCACCGACATGCAAATTATCTTCTAAATTAGAAGAGAGCTCATCAATGGTTGTTTCTGGCTGAGAGTGAAATGGATTAATAAACTCTTCTTCAGGAGAGACAGCAGGGGAATCGATAGAATTTGATGAGGAAGGTTGACCATCATCAAATAGCTGTCTATGTGCCAAATTCTCCTCCTCATCTAGAATCATCTTCATAGCAACACGTTCTTCTTCTTCTGTACAAAACAAATCAGGTATGTTAAAAGACTTGAAGAGCCTATCATAGTCGAAAATCCCAGGAGGTCCGATGCTCGGTCTTGGCGATCTGTAACTCGTAATGTCGGTGTTACACACCACCTCAACCTTGCCATTCGTTGTATTAAAGACACGCCTGTTGGGAGTCCCAACTTCATAGCCGACCAAGATTCCTTCAGCGGCTGCTTCACCAAACTTTGAATGTGCCTTTAAAATTGAACACGGGGACCCGAAAGCTTCAAGTCCACACAAATTGGGCTTTCTCCCATGCATAAGCTCGTAGCATGTTTTATTAAGTCTTTTTACCGTTAAAACTCTATTCAGTACATAGCAAGCTGTAGAAACAGCTTCAGCCCAGAACACCACCGGAAGCTTCGAATCAGCCAGCATCGTTCTGGCTCCTTCAATTAAAGTTCTATTATTCCTTTCAGCCACTCCATTCTGTTGCGGAGTATACGGAGCGCTGAATTGGTGTTCAATCCCTCTTGACAGACAGAAGATCTCCATTTCAAAATTTTTAAACTCGGAACCATTGTCACTTCTGATGAACTTCACTCGTTTATCCATAATGTTCTCAACTTTGGTAATTAGATTCTTCACCATTTGAGCCGTTTCGTCCTTTGATTTCAGGAAGTATACCCACGAGTATCGTGAGTAGTCATCAGTGATCACCAAGCAATAAGTTGTACCACCTAGACTTCTTACATTCACAGGACCGAAGAGATCCATGTGAAGCAGCTCTAGTGTACTGGCAATTGAGTTTATTTTCTTGGTGAGATGGGACTTCTTGTGCTGCTTTCCCTTTTTGCACGCAAGACATTTGTCTTCAAAATTGAAACTTTTTAAGGGAACACCCAACACAAGCCCATGTCTGACAATATGGTTCATCTTCCGAAGATGAATGTGCCCCATTCTCCTGTGCCACAGTTCAGATTCCGATTCGCTTGCTTTCGTCAAAAGGCACGACTCTTCCGTTGACATTTCAGTTGAACTTAAATCCATCATATACGTATTTCGATCACGTGGAGCCTTCATTACTATCCACTCCTCTGGTATTTGAAAACCAGGCTTCAACACAATCGCATCAGTCTTCGTGAAGTGTACGGTATAATCTTTATCACAAATCTGCGACACACTCAGCAGATTGTGCTTCAGTTCTTCAACAAAGTTCACATTTTCTAACGTCATCTTCCCGTTAGTTACCGTACCCCTTCCAGTTATTTTGCCTCCACTCTCACCGGCAAAACTGACTCTTGCCCCTTGAACAGGTTTTAAATCTTGTAACAAATCCTTGTTACCAGTCATGTGCCGGGAACAGCCGCTGTCCACAACCCAAAGATTCTTGGACGCCCTGTTCAACTGTTCCTGCACAAACAAAAAGATTATTAAAATTTGGGGACCCAAGACCTCTTGGTCTTGGGTCGACTAACCTTCTTAACAGAACTCACACTCCTTGGCTGACCAAAGTTAGCATTTGAAAAATTTCCACAAGTCCTAACAGGATACCTCCTTGGAGACTGATAGTGAGGCCAACCAAACCGACGAACATTAATAGAATCAAATGAATTATAGCATTTGGTTTGGTTATTAGTGGTATAAAAACGAGATGTGTTTCTTTGAAAACCTGTATTATCTTTCAAATTTGAATGGTTTTCATTTTTAACATTTAAACGATTTCCAGAAACCTTAGTCTCAGTTTTCGAGGGCCTCACCTCTCTGAAACGCTGCTTCAGAGGGCAATCAGCAACAAGGTGCCCTGTTTGATTACATCTAAAACAACACCTATATTCAGCTTTCTTTTCAGCAGATGTTTTAGATGTGGAGGCAGTATTACCAACTGTACATCTCACATAAGGTGGGACATATGGGTTGAGTGGAGTACTCCTTTTAGTTGAATTAACTTTTTCTCCACTAGTGGGTAATACTTCCTTCTCTTTTGTCTTACCCGACTCGGATGACTTATCCGAATCAGATGAGACTGGACTTGAAATAGAAACTTTAACTTTTGAGACAGGCGAACATGTTTCGCCTTTACTAACTTCCGGTACTTTACCAGTTTCCTTAGCAGGACCTGTCTGATCAGCTACAAAATTAACAGATTCATGAACACTAGGATTGAAAGTATAATTATGGTTATAAGGTGGTGGAACCTCATGGTAACCAATTCCTCCCCTTTTAGGTGAGGAACCTTGATCACTGACGAGGTGATCAAGAATAGCAGAGGAATTCCGGAATTGCTCCAGTTTCCTATTTAGTTCCACCACTTTTACCTGGTGGTCAGCAATCTGTTTTTTTTTTTCACAAGCTTTAATCTTTATTTTATAATTATTTTCTCTTGTCTTTGTGAAGTGATGATCTTCTTTCAAGGTTTTAAATTCGGCATCCAATTTAACATACTGATCAGTAATTATAGCAAGCTGTTCAGACAAGTTCTCACATTTAGTACAGATAGGTTTAGTACATACCTCGGAGTTCCGGTCATCAGCCATGAATGCCTTTTCATTCTCAGCAGCTTTCATACATTCTTCAGCTGCAACCTTTGCCATGTGTGCCTGCTCAAAGAGTTCTCCAGAGAACATGTTCCAATTGTATTCACCAGCATCAGACATCATGGCATTATTCCCATTGTTATTCCCACTTTGCTGTGTAGTCCTCCCCTGACTACGTTCAACCCGTGCATTTGTGCACTCCTTTGCAAAGTGTCCATTTTGTTGACAATTGTAACACCTCACCCTTGACTTATCAAATCCTGGCTTTCCACCTACGAACTTTCTTCTAGTCTTCTTCATGAAACGCTTCACTCTTCTGACTATCATCGCCATCTGCCACTGCAGATCCATCTCCTCCAGATCATCAGGATCGATCTGGTCATAGTCTTATTCCAAAACAGCAGGGTCCACAATATTCCCTTGTATGTAGTTCTCGTAAGAAGCAATAAAAGATGCATAGACTGCAAACTGCTCTTCAGCAGATTTGACACTCATTGGCATCTTGGAATAGTTATTGCTTAAAGCACTGGGAGAGAAACTACTTGTGGATGCTTGAGGTTTCGAAGCACTTGATCCTCCAGCAACGAAGCAAACATCACCGTTCATGTTTACAGACACATTTCCTTCATGAGAAGAGTCAGAACCTGACTCTCCTTTGGAGTAGTAAGCAGCAGAGTCAGGCTTCGAACTTGAGCCTGAGTTAATTTTGGCACCATACATACCAGGGTCTTGAACCTGATCCGTTGGTGTCTCTTTTCGAACCATATTAAGCTCAAAGGTTCTGAGCTTGTTTACTGCTGTCTCCAAGTCATAATTGTGAAAGTCTTTGTCTTCCCTCATTAGAACAGTGTACATTTCCCACTTCGGTGGGAGAGCATCGAGAAGCTTCTCAACTATTTCCTCCTCTCTGTAAGCAATTGAATAGTTGTTCAGCTCTGTCATTAGATGATAATATCGGGTGATAATATCATCGAGCGATTCGTTCTTCAAATACTTGAAAACAGAGAACTGGGTCTTTAACAGCTTAATCTTCGAGGCACGAATACCCACGTTCCCTTCGAATCTATTCTCAAGAGCATCCCAAAGCTCTCGTGCAGAAGTGTACTTCCGGAATGTATGGAGAACCTCTTGAGGAAGAGCCATAGTAATTGCAGCATGGGCCTTGCTCTCGGCCTCATACATTTTCTTCTCTTCTTCCTCCATCTTGCTGTACTTCTTAACCACATCACGACCTTCGTACTCCATTGTCGGTGGGATATATCCATCCTGGATGCACACCCACATCTTTGCATCCTGGTATTTAATATACTGAATGAATCTATCCTTCCACGCCACAAAGTCAGTTCCTTTCATTAACCTTGGGGCCTTAGTAGCCGACCCCGCTTCTACTTCCATTTTGACGAACTCTGAGATGTTAATTGGCGACATCTTCGCGAAAACAAGAAAAACCCGAAAATTCAAAAAATCTTCCAAACAGTACTATAGGCGAAGTTAAGGCTAACTTCGCTTAAGTGTTAACTTCGCTGGAAAATTCTTAAATTCGCGTGACTTGGCGAAGTTGAGAATAACTTCGCTTAGGATAAGCGAACTACGCAGGTGAAGTTGAGGATAACTTCGCTTAGGATAAGCGAACTTAGGAGGTAAGCGAAGTTGAGGATAACTTCGCTTTGAAGGAGCGAACTACGCAGGTGAAGTTGAGGATAAGCGGACACGCTTAGGATAAGCGAACTTAGGAGGTAAGCGAAGTTGAGGATAACTTCGCTTTGGCGAACTTATGAGGTAGGCGAAGTTGTGAATAACTTCGCTTAACCTTATATCTTCGCCGAAACCCTACTTCCAGTGACGGCAACTTCGCCTGAAGAACAACAACTTCGCCCGAAGAACACTGAAAATATTCAGATCTGTTTTCGACGATCTAGCAGTTTCCGGTCGGTGCAACGGCTTGAAAATGACTGTATAAGGTGAGTATAACACAATATCAACGAAAACGCGTCCCGCGAATAGGTCAAACGAGACGTATTCTACACCCGCGTGAAATCCCGAACCTCACAATCGAGCCTAAGCTCTGATACCAATTGTAGGTTCCCGGACGGATCTTACACGGGATATCGCTATCTACGCAGGTGCGGAATCCCTGCGTAGGTAGTTACGAGCGTAGAATACGTAAAACACGAACACACGATACAAACGAAACCACGTTATATTATAACTCGAACCACGTCTATTACAGACACTTGACACGTGAAATGATCACAACTATCACGAACTCTAAAACGAACTCTCAAAAAAACCGAACGATAAACAGTAACCCGTAGGTTACTTAAATACACGACAACTTCGCCTCAGGCGAAGTTGTCAATAACTTCGCTCGTTGAACAAGTTCGCCTAGGCGAACTTGTCAACAACTTCGCTTGTTCAACAAGTTCGCCTAAGCGAACTTGTTGACAACTTCGCTTACATACATAAAGATAAACTTAAACACAATTACATTACAGACTCGATTACAAACGCTAGACTATGAACTACTGACATCTATGTACCAACAAAACTCGAGTATTCATATATGACCATGACTTTTCGAATTTCACTTTTAAACCATAATAATAAATGAATATATAACTAAAGAAATCACATTGAAACTCGACTATTCTCGTATTACAACACATAACCAAAATGCCCAATTAAATCAAACCGAAAGCTAGGTATTCGTGTGTCACCACTACTTGACATACTTTCAGTAAAAACACATGGTAAAACATTGAGGGTCGGAGTCACACATCGTGTGAACCACCATGACTTGTATGACATCCTTAGGAGTGCCATCATATTCCTTTTCATAAAGAGGACATTGCCACGTTGAAAGCTTTAAAGTTGTGATTTATATAGCGTTGGGGTGGTATGTTTTGACCTAATAAGTTTCATGCCCTTTCCGAACTCTCCAAGTAAGGAACCGGGTCCCGAGTCTGATTGGGATTTATGCGCATTGCTTATCCTTAGGTTTCAATAAACTTAGTGTCAAGAGTTTATAAAACAAGCACAATTCCCTTCCAGTTACTAAATATCCGCCACATAGAATCATATTTAAAAAGAAGAAATATCGGAAAACAAAAAGAAAATCGATTGTTAAGAATGTTTGGAAATCTTCGTTTTTTTAGGCATAAGCCTTGGACTTGTGTGTGTTGTGTGATTGAGGTAATTGAATCATCAGTAAAATAGTAACAAGTAAGTGCTTTGAACAATCACATAATGCCCACATAATATCTAATCATGCAACTTAAACAATTAAACAAATAAACTATAACTAACTAAAATACTACGTCTAATGTTCTATCTTATAGCCATGACTCTGATACCAATCTGTAACACCCTGGCTAAAGCTGAATACGCTCGAGTGTGACGTACAGATAGTTCAAAACACATGTGACACTATTAAGTGACAGTATTATCATTATTTCATTGATGATTCAAATAACAAGTTGTTTTGCAAATAAATAAGTTACAAGGAAATGAAACATATCAAACATTTTATTAATAATCCTTATGTCTAGTATCTTCTCTTGATTCATCCTCTAATAAGCATACCTATATCATATGTATAAAATAATATCAACAAACTTAAATGTTGGTGAGTTCACACAGTTCAACATAATACATAAAAACCATAAATTTCCACGAAAACTTGTGAAAAGCAAATAAGGTCATTTCCCGATGGTAACAACTAACATACTCGGATAATGAGGCAATTTTCCACTCATAACAACAAGTTCTAGAGTTCAAAGGGGGGCGTATGATCATACTTTCTTGAAGAAATCCATGTACAAGTAATTTTGAACAAGTAAAACACACAAGTCCATATAATGAATTGTAGTTTGTAAGTGAAATCATAAATAATTAAGCTTTGTAGGATACATATGTTACCCCCAAAAGTAATAAAAGAGTAAAAAGGGGGTGTGAGAAACTCACCTTGAAATTGAAGTTATACTTGATATAACAGCCGAAAGCGCGTTAAGGAAATTGAAACGATCAAACCTCACGAACTATAATTAAAAAGTAAATACAAAATTTAAAGACTAACTATCGAGATTATAAAATTTAAATAATATTAGTTTTAGGAATTAGACATTATTTTAATATCTATTTAATTAACTTATAGTAAATGGAGACTTGGGGATGTTTTATTTAAAATGAGTTTAACAATAATGTATTAAAGCTTATATAAATCATTTGATGTTTATTAGTTGAAGAATGATTTGTAGATAAATAATTGTAACTTATTAGTATAAGATTAAATAAAAATATTAATAACAATTTATGATTAAACGTTTTTTATTCTAGTACCATAAATAATTAATTTACTAATTAATCAACTTAAATGTTTTGCATGAATTTTTTAAAGAAATTATAAATATTAGTTTATGTTGAAATAAAATAAACAATAATTAGTTTACTTAATTATTAATTTAAAGATATGAAGTATGTTATTTGTATTATAAGATATATTTAAATAAAATAATTATTTTTATAAATCATCTTATTTAAAAGAAAGTTTATAAGTTTATGATGATCAACGGATTATAAGATTTAGATAAATATATATGCATGCTTGTTCTTGCAAAATAACTAGTTTTGATCCAAGATTTATAAAAATCAAAATGTTTATCTTCGATATCCATGATCGGAATGATTCTTAAAACCAAAATATAAGATTTTTTTATGATAAAAGTAACATGATCATGAAGAACAACTTATAAAAACGTATGAACATTAAAGTTAAATCAAAACAAAAGCATGAAATGGTAAAAGTATACTTGTTAGTGCTCTTAAGCTTAAGAAAAGAATGTATTGAGGTGTGAAAAAGGTGGAGAATTAGTCCTCCTTTTATATTGAATTTTTAAAGTGGTTATGTTTTATAGAATTTAAGAAATTAAATCATATTTAATATAATTAAAATACATATTAAAAATAGTTTAATGGGATTTTCAAAAGATTTAACTATTTTAATCAACTTTATTGAATTAAAACATTCATTAGTTATTATTAGTTAAGTAACATATGAAAAGATAATAATAATAATAATAATAATAATAATAATAATAATAATAAAAGTAGTATTAGTTCAATAATAATTCAAGTAAATTAGATGGGACATGTACATGAATATTTGATATTGATTATGAATGTTTTTAAACAAGTATGCAATACTACAATGGTGGTGAAAAGTATAATTACATAAAAATGATCACATAAAATACATGAAACGAAAATTGAGATTAATTAATATCATTGTAAAAATATAAAAAATTTAAATAGAAACAAAACCCAAAAATTTACAACAGGTCGGGTTTTCGGTTTTGAAGATTAACGAATGTTACAAGTTCTGTAAAGGCAACCTAATACATTTGACGTAAGCTCCTACGGTGTAAATGCAAAACACATGCGGTACATAAATATTGGTTGTACTCTTAACTATCCACAAAAAAACATTAATAATAGTATGTTAATATTAGTCCTACTACATGCATACAAACATATCTGCGCAAACCTACACCCCCACACCAATACATGCATACAGACATAGCTATACAAAACTACATCTCCTCAGCGAAGCGCGGATAAAAGACCCTAGTTATATAATTAAATAAAATAGAATACAAAATAAATAAAATTTGAAAGGAATAAAATACAGTTATGATTGAAAAACCAAATGCAAAGTATGAGGTAGACGCATAATTGTTGGGGCTCGTGTCTTCGTTGTCTTGATGGTTGGTTATAAGTTGTGTATATTATTATATTAATTGTTTTATTTTAGTTTAAAATATAGTGTGAAATTTGGTACATCAAGCATGTTTACGTGTTTTTGGTCATTGGACGCTAAGGATGCTTATCGGGGTGATTTATGAGCTTGGAATGAAGACTTAGAAGAACGGAATTGACCGACACGCTTCCCAATGCATAAAGCAAGAATAGGCAGAAAAGTCACTGTTAAATGGTTCTTACGCGCTACGCGAAGGGAGGAGGACCTAACACTTCGCGTAATGTGAAACAACTTAAAATGAAGCCCGACTATTTTGTCCTCCGCGTTACACGAAGGACCAAGCTCTTATCTATTCACGCTACGCGAACAAGCTCATAAGGAAAATTAAACCTAAATGTAAAGCTCCGTTACTGGTAGCCCTACTTTGGTGTTGGATTTACTCATAAACGCAGTTCTAAAATCAGAGTTAATTAAAAAACTTTACGCGGAATATAAAACTTTCATAAAACATTACATATCAAATCATAAACATGTCTTAAAACATTCTTCTTGTCCTTCGAAATTAAAACATAACTTATAAAACATAAAAGGTCTTCAGATGCTAGGCTTTTAATCTTCTGCCATATGTCCCGCTCACGCCAGCTTCGCATCCTACTCACCTGCGTGCATACTAAAAGTCAGCTACGCTGAGTGAGTTCTAGTTAATCATACATCATACAATACATTCACTTACCTTCAATCAAGTATCCGAAGATACATAATAATTACTCTACTAATTTACTTTTATTTCATACTACATACATACTTTATTACTTTTATACTTTATATTTACTGTCCATTCTATCTCAGATATTATTAGGGTCTGATCTCTTCCTTTTCTATCTCAGATATTATTAGGGTTTGATCCCTCTTTCATTTGTCTATCTCAGATATTATTAGGGTCAGATCCCTTTCTTGTCTATCTCAGATATTATTAGGGTCTGATTCCTTTTTACTTCTCTATCACAGATATTATTTCGAGTCTGATCCCGTCTTCTCTATCTCAGATATTATTAGGGTCTGATCCCTCTTTCTTCTTCTTCGTTCATAGTATCTTTACATACTCATACATATACTTTCTTTAATCATTTTTACATACTCATGTATCGTTCATATATTTATATCATACACATTCATCTTTCATATACATACCTCCCTTGTCAATACGTGCAATATCCGAAGATCGTTCACGTATTGACAAGCTTTCATTCACAATCGTAACATAATATCTATCGCATAAATCATACATGGCATACACTTACCATTTAAGGTAAGTGTATTAACTATCACATCGAGTATGCACACAACCCCGAAAACATTACAAGGAAATGGGGCTAGAAACTCACCTGAAGTCGGTTACGTTCACCGTTTATGGTAATCCCTTTCTTGAGTTGTGCACGGCTAACTGTATAATATGTACTTGTGTCAACTAACTATTGCTACTCATATCGTATCTATATCTTTATATAACCCATAACGAACGGGGATCCGGGGGCAGCGCCCCTGGCAGCGGGGTTCTAGGGGCAGCAGCCCCTAGCGGGGTCTTAGGGGCAGAGCCCCTGGCTGGGGTTAAGCTGCCAGGTAAGCGAAGTTAACATTGGCGAACTTACTGTTCAGGATTTTAATTCATTTCACAGCGAACTTAACTTTTGGAGAACTTAATATTAAGCGAATTTAACATTGGCAAACTTGCTGTTCAGCGAAGTTAACATTGGCGAACTTACTGATCAGCGAAGTTAACATTGGCGAACTTGTTGTTCAGCGAAGTTAACATTGGCGAAATTGGTAACAGGCGAACTTATACCTCAGCGAACTTATGTACTCGGCGAAGTTCATACCGTGGCGAACTTAGCTTGCAGGCGAAGTTAAACGTGCAGGCGAAGTTGCTCAGCAGTGGTTACTGTTCGCTCTAAAACCCCTTAATCATAATCGTTTCATCGCGAAATCTTTGAATGCGATTTTAACCAAACCCGTAAACGTTCTCATGTTCATTTCCGGATAAACTTGACCCGTAACAGCATAAAGCATGAAACTTTAAGGCTTAAACGTTTAATACTAGATCTAGGGTTCATTTTACATGAGCCGCACATGTTTGCAGGTCGGACGAGTTCGTTTTAGCATCAAGTTCGCAACTTTACGTTTCATTTATATCAGATCTATACTCATTCTAAGTTTCAAGACTAAATGTTTATAAAACGTAAACTTTAAGGTAAAAGACATACCTTTACGAGTTCGTTTGATCTTGGTTAGCTTGTCTAGGAACTCTAGATCTTGTATAAAACTCGAATAACAAAGATCTAATCACAACTAACGTTCACTTGCTCTCGGATCTCGCTCGTCTTTCTCTCTCGGCCGTATATGGTGTAGTGTATGTGTCTGTTTTTGAGTGTGTAGAGATTTATGAAAGATGGAAATGATAGTTAGGGTTTTAGGATGGTTTAAGGGGTATTTATATCCCTAAAAGCCCATGGACCTAAGGCCTATTACCCTTTCAATCCATCTTAATAAATCCAAGTCCATGATTCTTTATTAAACACTAGTTAATATTATTTAACGCTTGACAACTTAACGAAATCTTCCTTTATTTAATATTATAATATTTCAGGATGTTACAAGTCTTCCCTCCTTAAAGAGGTTTCGTCCCCGAAACCTAACTATTACTTAAACATACTATGGTAGAACTTGCGCATATCATCCTCAGCTTCCCAAGTAGCATCCGATCCCTTGCGATGTTTCCATATCACATTTACCAAAGGTATAACCTTGTGACGAAGCTGCTTATCTTTGCGATCAACAAATCTCTACCGGCTGTTCAATGTAGTTCAGCTGTTCATCAACCTCAATGTCTATTAATGGCACGTGAGACGTGTCATCAGCTAGACACTTCCTCAGATGAGAAACATGAAAGGTTGAATGAATTCCTTCTAACTCTTTTGGCAAATCCAGCTTATAAGCTACTTCACCCACACGATCTAAGATTTTAAACGGTCCGATGTACCTCGGACTCAACTTCCCTCTCTTTCTAAAATGAATAATTCCCGTCCAAGGCGAGACCTTGAGCATCACGTTTTCACCAACGTTAAACTCAATCGGTCGTCGCCGCTTATCAGCATACGACTTCTGCCTGTCTTGAGCAGCTTTCATTCTAGCCTTAATCTGATCGAACTTTGAAGACGTTTCTTGAACAACTTCTAAGCTTCCCATTTATTTTTGACCAATCTCTCCCCAACACACGGGAGTTCTACATCGTCTACCATAAAGCATCTCAAACGGTGGCATACCAATACTTGAATGGTAGCTGTTGTTGTAGGAGAACTGTGCTAGGTGAAGATGGTCATCCCAACTTCTACCGAAATCTAAAACACAAGCACGTAGCATATCCTCAAGGGTTTGGATCATCCTTTCAGGCTGCCCATCGGTTTGTGGATGATACGCCGTACTGATGTTCAATCTTGTCCCCATAGCTTCATGGAATTTCTTCCAAAACCTCGAAGTGAATCGAGTATCTCTATCGGACACGATCGACAGTGGCACTCCATGCTAAGATACAACCTCTTTGATGAATAAACTTGCTAACATTTCTGACGAGATGGCCTCTCGTATAGGCAGAAAGTGAGCACTCTTGGTCAGACGGTCCACAATCACCCAGATGGTGTCATGATTCTTAGCTGTACGAGGTAGCTTAGTTATGAAATCCATGGTGATATGTTCCCATTTCCATTCAGGTATCTCTAGCGGTTGCATCCTCCCATAAGGCTTCTGATGTTCTGCCTTGACTTGTAAACAAGTTAAGCACTTACTAACATAATCCACCACATCGTTCTTCATTCTTGGCCACCAGTAGTCTCTTTTCAGGTCTTGGTACATTTTGTTGAATCCTGGATGAATCGAGTATCTTGACTTATGAGCTTCATCTAAGATTCGACCTCTGAGATCTCCATGGCGTGGGATCCACATGCGGTCAAATCTAGTCTTAACGCCATGAGTGTTTTCCATCAACTCCTCCTGCTGACCATAAATTCTTTCCCTTTTCACTAACCCTTCCTCAGCTAGTACTTATGTCTGCACTTTGGCGATTTCTTCAAAAAAGCTTGAGTTCATAATCAGCTGGTAGGATTTCATTGTTGCTATGACTTCTTCATTCTTGCGACTTAGCGCATTAGCGAACACATTAGCTTTACCGGGGTAATACTTAATGTCACAATCGTAATCTTTTATCAGCTCTAACCACCTTCTCTGCCTCATATTAAGTTCTTTCTGCTCAAAGAAGTACTTCAAGCTCTTATGGTCGGTGTAGATAGTACACTTAGTACCATATAAGTAGTGTCTCCAAATCTTGAGAGCATGTACAACTGCCGCTAGTTCCAAATCATGCGTCGGATAAGTACTCTCGTGGACTTTCAATTGTCTAGATGCATAGGCTATCACTTTTCTTCGTTGCATCAACACGCAACCTAATCCTTGATGCGAGACGTCAGCACAAACAACTAAATCCTCATCACCATCGGGCAGAGCAAGGATTGGTGCTTGTGTGAGCCATTTCTTTAACTCTTCAAATGCTTCTTCTTGGAACTTTCCCCAACTGAATACTACCGACTTTGGGGTCATACAAGTCAACGGTGCGGCTATCTTGGAGAAACCTTCGATGAATCTCCTATAGTAGCAGCTAACCCTAAGAAGCTTCGTATATCGGTCGGGTTCTGTGGAGTCTTCCAATTAGTTATTGCTTCAATCTTGGCTGGGTCCACCATAATCCCTTCTGGATTAATCACGTGACCTAGGAATTGCACTTCTCGCAACCAGAATGCGCATTTTTAAAACTTAGCGTACAACTTCTCTTTCTTCAAGGTCTCCAATACCTCTCTTAAATGCTCAGCATGATCAGTCTCTTTCTTTGAATAAATCAGTATATCATCTATGAAGACGATAACTGATTTATCCAACATCGGCCGGCATACCCTATTCATCATGTCCATAAATGCTGCAGGAGCATTCGTTAGACCGAATTACATCACGAGGAACTCGTAGTGTCCATACCGCGTTTGAAACACTGTCTTAGGGATGTCTGCCTCTTTCACCTTCAACTGATGATAACCTGACTTGAGATCTATCCGTGAGAACCAACTTGAACCTTGCAATTGGTCAAACAGATCATCAATCCTTGGCAAAGGATACATATTCTTCACCGTCAGCTTATTCAGCTCGCGATAATCTATGCACATTCTCATGCTTCCGTCCTTCTTCTTTACGAACAACACCGGTGCGCCCCACGGGGAAACACTTGATCTTATGAAACCTTTGTCGAGGAGTTCTTGCAGTTGGGATATCAGTTCTTTCATATCGGACGGCGCTAAACGGTAAGGTGCTTTCGCGAAGGGTTGGGCTCCTGGTACTAAATCTATCTGGAATTCTATCTCTCGCTCCGATGGTAACCCCGGAAGATCCTCTTGGAATACTTCTGGGTAGTCCCACACGATAGGAACATCTTTCATGTTGGGTCAAGAGTTTGACCCAAATGAGGAGATTTGACCTAAATGAAGAATATTGAAGATTGGAATCTTCTCAACCTCCTCAGAAACTGCTAAGTAATGAACCCGGGTACACCTTGGACCTTCGAGTAAGCTTTTAATTTAGCCGAGTACGAGATTTTGCCTTCCGGGCACGGTTTACTTCAAAGAATCTTCTTAAGTGGATATCCGAGCAAGGTATGCTTTTTGGTGATTTCCGAGTAAGGTTCATCTATTTGGCATATCCGAGTAAGGTTCACTTTGTTAAGCAGGGTTGTTCTTCAAGACCAAGTATTTTACTCTTCCGAGTAAGGTATGGTCAACCAAGTCCAAGAAGCCAAGTAATTGGAAGACCGGGCAATGTATTATTTAATAATTATGGTCCGAGTATACTTGATGAGTTGATGGAATATCTCTAAGTTATATCGAGTAAGGTTCTGCTCGAGTAAGGTATGTACTCCCGAGTACGCCTTATCAAATAAGTTATTCAACTAACAAAGAGCCGAACAGGATCATAGAAGAACAAGGTTGCTCGTGAGGATTTGTCGAGCAAAGTTTGATAAGTCCAAGAAGATTGAAGTCTACTCGGTGAATATTTTACTTGGTAAAATATTCTCAAAGTAAAGTCTACCCGGAAACTGATTCCGAGTACACTTCTATGTTTACCAAGTCTGAAGGAAGGCCGAGTACACTGCGTACTCGGAGACTGAAGTTTAATGAAAAGCTTACCCGGAAGACTTGTTTTACACTTAGTATATTTTTGAATATGTAAATTGAGTATGTACTATCGGATAGGGTTTCTAGAAGGAATGACAGCCTGTCTTAGGTTGGAAGGCCTATAAATAGAATAATTAGGGCACGCCGCTAAAGACACAAGAGACACGAAATAGACAGAATATACGAGTGGATAAGACCGACACATTAATTAAGAGAATATTGTGTGTGTGACTGCTGTCCTAGGATTCCTCCTAAACCCTAAATCGATTATCCTTTTGTATGATTAACGTTATATAAATGGAAATCTTTTGAGTGAATCCTTCGTGTGTCCTCGTATTTTGAATATTCATTGCAACCGTATGTTTGTTATTGATTCCGCCTTTAACAAACGGTCATCTTTCTAAACTTAGTAACCCGTCATTAACTCTCTTGTCAACACGATTAATTTTGTGTGAGTTATGACATGATTGATTAAGATCCGATTCTAAGCGCGACCTGACAAGTGGTATCAAAGCTTGTTGCTGCTATCTTTAGAAAGATTGTTGCTGATTAAGTTTTGAAGAAGAATGACGTAAGTAAAGCACTGTTCCATTGATTTGTGACGTCAGAGGCTCTGTTCTTCATTTTTCTTCCAGATCTACAAGTTTTAGGTGTTTTCTTTTCCTTATTTCACTTAAAGCTTTGATTTTTATTGTTGAATCTTGTCCTATTCATATCAGACACCTCAGATCAAAGAATTTATTCTCAGATCTGATTATTTTACTTTATTTTCGATAAAAGCTTAACTTTTGTTTTAAGAAAATGTCTGGATATGAGGAACAAGAGGTGTCTACTAATAAGATACCTAGATTGTATGGTCAGGAGAACTTTACCTAGTGGAAAGTGCTTTTTGAGGCTGCCGTTTGTTATAATGATGTGGATATGTGGAATTCTATCAAGAATGGACCACAAGCTTCGGTTGAAGAAGGTGCTAATGCAAACGCTATTGCTGCTGTTAGAGAGAGAATGAGAAAGGTTGATGACAGGGCATTGGCTATGCTCAAACTTGGTATGTCTTGGGAAATCCTCACAAAGGTTGCACATCATCAAACTGCTAAGGCAATGTATGATGCAATCCTTGAGATGTATGAAGGGAACACTGAATTGAAAAACATTAAGAAGCAAAGACTGAAGCAACAGTTAGAAAGATTCAAGTATAGAGATGGTGAAAGGTTGAAGTCAATACTAGAACGTTTTCTGAGTATTGTGAATGAGTTGAGAACAACTGACTATGTAATGACTGACTTTGAAATAAATACAAAGTTGCTCAACTCAATGCCAAAAGAATGGTATACTGCTTGCAAATTCATCCTTCAAAAGCAAAATTTCAATGAATTGAAATTTGATGATGTAGTATGTTTTCTTCAAGCTGCTGAACTTGAAATGATTGAGAATGAAATGATCAAGGAAGATAAACCAAGTTTCAATGTGTCAAATGCTTTAATTGCTCCAATGGGGAATCTTACAACAAAGAATCAACAACAAATTCCCATCATTGAAGAACCAAGTGATCACAACAATGAGACTGCTAGGTCTTTCATTGGAAGTGGTTCAAGCAATCAAAGTGGTCAACAGAGATTTAATGTTCAATTGATTGATTATGATTCAGTTTCTGTGGGAAATGGAAATGCTCAAAGTGCTGGTGCAGGGATGTTCAAGGGAGTGAGGCACAAGCCCTAATGTCTATGTTCACTAAGTCCTACAATGCATTTGTGGCCAAAAACATGATTCACACAAGTGTAGTGCAGGATGATTTGGAACAAATAGATTCTGATGACCTTGAAGACATGGATCTCAAATGGCAAGCTGCAATGTTGGCATTAAGAAGCAAGAGACTATACAACAGAACTGGTAGATCACTAGTTTCTGGTCCAAATGAGAGAATAGGATTTGATAAGTCCAAGGCTATCTGCTACAACTGTCAACAGCCTGGACACTTTGCAAGAGAGTGCAATTTGCCAAGGAACTTTCAAGTCAATCAGTTCCAACAGCCTAGAAACCAACAACAATACCAGCAGAATGTGCATAGAAACAACAACCAGCAGAACTTCAACAATAACCAAGGATTCAATCCCAACAACAGCAACTTCCATCCTAACAACAACTTCAATCCCAATTTTAATAACCACTATCAGCCTCAGATGAACAGCCAGCAGGGAATGAATTAGAATCAAGTATATCAAATGAACAACAATCAGAATCAAGCTGTTCAAATCCCTGCAACTTAAAACATTCCAGCAAACCAAAATCAACCAAGAAATCAAGGCAATGTGGCAGTAACTACTCAGCATGAGGGAAGCATTAACTGGAGTAACCATGAGAAAGATATAGCAGATGATATCAGAAGAGCTAATGTGGCATTCATGGCCATAGACTCTGCATCTTCATCTAAGGTACATTCTGATCCTAATGCTGATTTACCTAAACTTGTCAATGAATTAAAAGAAAAGATTGGTAAGTTGGAAAGTGAGTGTTTTAAGAAGCAAAGCATTATCAATGCTTATGAGGCAAGTGAGATTGTTAGTGAGGAAAGAATGAAAAATTTGGAAGAGGATTGTATAAATAGCTATAGAGCTCAGACAAGATTCACAACAGAAATTAGTGGGTTGAAGAAGATGGTGATTGATGAAAAGGTGCTGAATACAAAGCTGCAAACTGAAAATGAATTCCTAAAGAACTTAGTTTCAACTGGAAACATTTGTGGAATTCTGAATAAAGTAAAAGAAGATGAAAAGTACAAGGCTGTTCCACCACCATTCAACAACAACTTTATGCCTAAAGTTGACAAAGAAAAGAGAAGTGCTTATCTACAACAATTCAAAGATGTGTTTCAAGACAAAGAAGATGTTGCAGATTTGTACAAAAATGTTGAGGTGAGTGAAAATGGTGAATTTGTTATGAAGAAAGAAATGAAAGAGGAAAAGTCAATTGGAGTTCAAGTCTCTGAAGATGACTTTGATTCAGATGAATTAGATCAAGATGATCTAAGTGATTTGAGTGATCAAATCACTGAAAAAGAAATTCAAGCTGCTGAAAAAGGAAGAAAATATAAAAAGCCTGAATCTTTTGATCAACTTCCAATGTATCCTCCAGTTACACATAAAATGAAAAGAATGAATGAGCAAATTAAGAGAGAACATGTTTCGTTTGACATTGGTGAAAAGAAGAATGTGAATTACAATGCTGTCAGACCTCCAAGCAAAAAGTTTTTGGAGAAGTTAGAAAAGAACAAGAAAAAGAAGGTAAATAAGAAAGAAATGGATATAGAATATTTTACTCCTATTTATCCTATCTTTTCAAGTGTTGAAGACTTTGATGTGGGAGAGGTAGAGATTGTTGAGGAATATGAAAGAAGGAAGTCAAGATATAGAGAGAATGAAGATGATCAACCTCTAAACTTGAAAAAGGTTGTCTTTGTTAAAGGGAGTGTGGAAAGAAATGACATCAGAATGGCTGAGTTTGTACCATTCTCAATTGATTATGACAATCTGAAAAACAAAAAGACAATTAGTGTAAGAGAGCCCAAACCAAGTGAACGATTCAGGAAACCACAAGAACATAAGATGTTCAAAAGAAAGGTGTGGTGTATAAAGTGTGATGAATATGGACACCATACTGATTCACGTAATGAGAGACTAAAGTTTCAGCCATTCCATGTCCCAAATGGAACAAAGTTTGGTCAAGACTTTGTTTTGTACAAAGAGAAGTATGCAATGTATTTGGGAAAGGGAAAAGTGAATAGAAAAGAGATAAGAGTTGAAGTGAAGGGTGAGACAAAGAAGAAGATGCATATGATTGAAAATGTGAAAAGAAGTAAATCACCTCAGAAGCAAAAGTAGGTGAAAAGGGAAAACCAGTCATTGAAATTCACCAAGAATACTCATTCAGTCAAGTCTGATGAGTCACAAGAATCATCAGGCAGTGAGAATTCAAAAAGAAAAGTTGTATATCAAAGAAAGAAACAAGCTGTACTCACTGGTGATGAAAAGTTCTTGTTGAAACATGGATATGAACCACAAGGTTTCACATGGAAACCCAGAACTGGAGCTAATGTTGAAGCTGTAACTGATGTAAGAGACTTCTCAGAATCTAAGGACTATGTCTTACAAGAAAAGAGAACTGCCTCAGTTGAGCTTGACAATTCAGCTTCACTTGTCAAGACACCAAGAGAGTGTGGGTATGAAACTGACCATTCAGACAACTTGGAGATCACTCATGAAGATCCTGAACCTATTACACTCACTTCCCAAGCTGCCACCAATATTGACACTGATAAGTTGCAAGTTGAAGAAGCTTGCATCTCATCACTAAACTAATCAAATTTCTCTTTGTGCAGGAACAGGCCACTCCATTGAATGATATATGGTATATGGATAGTGGTTGTTTTAGGCACATGACTTGTGACAAGAGGTCACTTGTGAATTATGTAGAGAAGTATGAGGGTCCAGTTGTCTTTGGGAGTGATGAAAATGGAGGAAAGATTGTGGGTAAAGGGATATTGACAAATGGGAAGGTGTCTTTTGACAATGTCTTTCATGTTGAGGGACTACAATACAATTTGTTGAGTATATCTCAAATGTGTGATAAGGGTTACAAAGTCAGTTTTGATGATTCTCATTGTTTCATCTTAAAACCTGAGTTTGTGATCCCACCTGACATGATTATGATGATGGCACCAAGAAATGGCAACTTGTATGAGTTGAATATGAAAGATGCTATTTCAAGAGGTGGTGCATGTTTTGTGTCCAAAGCCACTGAAAATGAGTCTAAATTGTGGCATAGGAAGTTGTGTCATGTGAACTTAAAGAATATGAATAGACTGGTCAAGGGTGAACATGTGATTGGTTTACCTACAAGAGAATTTAAGTCAGATGATCATTGTGACTCATGTCAGAAGGGAAAACAACACAAGTCTACTCATAAGACAAAGCTCATCAACTCAATTAATCAACCACTTGAGTTACTTCACATGGATCTTTTTGGTCCTGTGAGTGTACCAAGTATTGGAAAGAAAAGATACTGTTTGGTGATCATTGATGACTATTCAAGATATACTTGGGTTTATTTCCTAAGTACCAAAGATGAGACTGCTGAGTTGATTAAAGGATGTGTCACAATGATTGAAAACAAGCTGAATAAGAAAGTGAAGATGCTGAGAAGTGACAATGGTACTGAGTTCAAGAATGGAGTTATGGAAGAATTTTGTGCTATGAAAGGAATACTTCAACAATTTTCAGCTCCAAGAACTCCTGAACAAAATGGTGTTGCAGAAAGGAGAAACAGAACACTAATAGAAGCTGCAAGAACCATGTTGGCTGATGCTAACTTACCTGTCACATTCTGGGCTGAAGCAATCAACACTGCTTGTTATGTTCAGAACAGAGTGCTTGTGAACAAAAGGCATGATAAAACTCCATATGAGATTTTCAACAATAGAAAGCCTTACATCAAGTTCTTCAAGCCCTTTGGCTGTAAATGTTTCTTACTAAACACTAGAGACTATTTGAACAAGTTTCAAACTAAGTCACTAGACTGTTTCTTTGTTGGATATTCTACTCACTCAAAGGCTTACAGAGTTTATGTGAAAGATCACATGAGTGTAATAGAGTCATCTGACATTATTTTTAATGAGAATCAATTCAACACAGTCAGTGGTGCAACATGGCTGTTTGATCATGAAAAATTGATAAAGTCATTCAAGATTTATTCTGAAGACTTTGATGAAACATTCTACAAGACCAGTGTACTTGAAGAAAATAAGAAGAAAGACCTGGACTTGGAAGAATTGTGAAAGAAAGTTGCTAGAACAGAAAAAGAATACACTTTTGTGAATAGCTCCACAAACAATGACATTGAACAAGATCAGGAAATGACAAGTCAAGATAGTACTGATGTACAAAATGATCATGTTCATAATGGGAGTGACACAGGCAACAAAACAAATGATGAAGAAGCTGCAACAACAGCAAGATTCCAAGACTTGTTTCCAAGTTTGAATCTGGGAAACAATGGTGCATCCACTTCAAGACAAACCAATGATGAAGCATCAGATTTTCATGATGCAGAAGCTGATTTGATCATTGAAGAACCTGAAATCAATGAAACAAATCTTGACATAAATTTGTCTACAAATATGATAATACAAACTCCTACTGTTGAAAAGAATCATCCTGCTGGAAATATCATTGGTGACTTGCATGAAAGAGTAACAAGGAGTCATTCTGAGACAGCTAACATCTGTCTGTACTCTTGCTTTCTATCCCAATTAGAACCAAAGAATATTGCTCAAGCTTTAAAAGACAATAGTTGGGTAGAGGCAATGCAAGAGGAATTGGCCCAGTTCAGAGATTTACATGTATGGGATCTTGTAGACAAGCCACATGACAGATATGTATTTGGAACCAAATGGGTGTTCAGAAATAAAAGGGATGAAAGGGGTTTGGTGATTAAGAACAAAGCAAGACTTGTAGCACTGGGATGTCTTCAAAAGGAAGGGATAGACTTTGAGGAAGTGTTTGCTCCAGTTGCAAGACTGGAAGCCATAAGGATTTTTCTTTCATATGCTGCATCAAAGAACATTAAAGTATTCCAGCTTGATGTCAAATCTGCATTTCTTAATGGAAAGATTGATGAAGAAGTGTATGTGACTCAACCACCAGGCTTTGAGGATCCCATGTATCCAAACAGGGTGTATAAGCTAAACAAAGCCCTTTATGGTTTACATCAGGCTCCTAGAGCATGGTATGATGAGTTATCAACTCATTTACTTGAGAATGGCTTCACATGGGGAGCCATAGACAAGACACTCTTCTACAAAAGACAAGGGTCAGATTTGCTGCTTGTACAAGTCTATGTTGATGATATCATCTTTGGATCTACAAATGAAAATATGTGTTTGGAGTTTGAAGAGGTGATGAAGTCCAAGTACAGCATGAGTTCAATGGGTGTAATGAATTTCTTTCTGGGACTACAAGTTCAACAAAAGGATGAAGGAATCTTCATTCACCAAGCTAAGTATGTACAGGACATTCTGAATAAGTTCAACTGTCATGATTACAAGGCTGCCTCAACTCCAATGGACACCAAAGAAAAGATTATAGCTAATGAAAAGGAGGAGTCAGTTGATGAACATGAATACAGAGCCAAGATTGGATCACTGATGTATCTGACTGCAACTAGACCAGATATCATGTTTGCTGTGTGTGTATGTGCTAGGTTCCAATCAAATCCAAAAGTCTCCCACATGAATGCTGTGAAAAGAATATTCAGATATTTGAAAGGAAGACCAGACATAGGGATTTGGTATCCAAAGAACAAATCCTTTGATCTAATTGCATATACAGACATTGACTATGATGGATGTAATATGAGTAGAAAGTCAACATCAGGAGGATGCCAGTTTTTGGGTGAAAAACTAGTGTCATGGCAATGCAAGAAACAGACCACAGTGTCAATCTCCACTGCAGAAGCGGAATATGTTGCTGCATCTGCCTGCTGTGCACAAGTTCTCTGGATTCAGAATCAGATGCTGGACTATGGTTTGAACTTTCTAAACACCCCTATTCTGATTGATAATACTGCTGCATATTTTACTGTTAAGAACCCTGTGCAACATTCTAAGACTAAGCATATTGAAATCAGACATCATTTCATCAGAGATTGTAGTGAAAAGGGTTTGATTGACATGCAAAGAGTTGATAGAAGTGATAATCTGGCTGA
The DNA here is from genome assembly GCF_021521415.1 of Bidens hawaiensis. NCBI lineage: Eukaryota > Viridiplantae > Streptophyta > Magnoliopsida > Asterales > Asteraceae > Bidens > Bidens hawaiensis. The sequence goes on along the minus strand of NW_027491020.1, from coordinate 7,003,318 downwards.
CCTATTCACCAAACCACTTGATAGAACCAGGTTCAACTCTCTGTTGAAAGCCCTGGGGATGATCAACTCTGATGAAATCTGATTAAGGATGTGTGCTTAGTTGTGTACCTCTATGTGTTACTTGAATATTTTAAAAGAGGTCACACATGCTGAATATGTTGCTGAATATGTTGCTGAACATGTTGTTTAATATGTTTTGATTATGTCACTGCTTTGATGTTAACTGATAGGTACTTGAGTGACTACTTGTGCAATTTGGTTGATTTTGATGATAATACTTGACTATCTTGTTAACTGATCTGATGTTATGATAAGTAATTAGATCTGTTTAGGTGAGATTAATTGCTTATATAATGTCATGAGTAATCACATGTTTATGATTACTTGAATATGATCCTAATCTGATCTTCTGAAGTTGTTAAGGTTGAATAGACATTGAATGAGTTTACAGTCTGTTTTTCTTAATGATGATAGAATGATTAAGATTTGAGTATGAGATGCAACTGTTTGTGTCAAAATGTGTTTTATGTCAAAAATATGTGATTCAATGAAATTTTTAATGAATTTTGCATAAATACTAGATTTTGGTCAAAACATGAGCAAGTTGATTAATGGTGTAGAGATATGATAAGATTATTCAGTTCAAGCTTTTAAGAAGCTTAAAAGAAGGATTTTTAAAGGGAAAGATCTCAAACAGTTGTTTTTGCTGAAAATTATGTCATTTGCCCAGTTGAAAGGACATGCACTTGTGTATGTTTGGTCCTTAAATCTCTATAGATTCAAAGGATAGCCATTGACCTAAAAACTGAATGCATTTGGGGCGATTATGACTTGTTTCTTATTCCTTCACTTAAAACTATGTCAATAACTCTAACTTTGACAGGACATATATTCACATGTATGTTTGGTCCTGTTGATCACTTTTGGTCAATACAGGATAGCCATTAACCTGACAATGAAGAGGTATTGAGGTGATTGAATATTAAGCTGTATATCTTAGGAAATGATAGTACATTGACTACTTAGCTGATCATATGGAATTAATAGGCTAAAAAGGCCTTAGTATAGTCATTAACACGTATGGTTGCTTTCCCATGATGATGTAAAATCTAAGGTGATATAAACATAATGAATATGCTAATCTTTATGTGGAGATGCATAGTTATTTTGCATGTCTCAAGATAGATCTCTCCGAATGATATGGCAGAAAAGTGATTACCCAGTCATACACAAGCCTGTTGTTATTTGATCAACCAAAATGAAACATTTTTTTAAATATGACAAAGAACATGCTTTAAGAAAATTTGAGAAAATATCAAAAACAAGGGGAAGAATGAATAAATCAACCAAAAGTTGATAAATGTTTTAAATATTTTATCAAACAAGAGGGTTACAACAAGAACTACAAAGATGTTGGCAAAATCTGTCTCATCTTGAATGAAAGGCATGTTGCTAACTGTAAGTCCAACGTTCAACCTCTATACATGTTTGAATATAAAAAGTCCAAAAATACAATAAGTTCTGTCATAAAAACCTATTTTTGACCAAATACAGGAGGTTGGAGTCAAATTGGGGTGATCTGGGGAAAGCCAAATAAGCTTTGAGAAGAGATATGAGGCATCATAGCACAGTGTTGACCATTATTGCATTATGCTCAAATTGAACCTTAATCATATCACCAAAGAGATGAAAATCATGCTAAGTTTATACCTGCTGTTAACCTATCTAAGTTGTCATAATAATGCTGAGAGTGAAGTAATGAAATAGCTACTTAGTCAATATGATCCCATTCCTGAGATCTTTTCAGTTTATAAAAGAAATTGTTTTGAAATGAATTATAACTGAAATTTGATCTCTTAATGCACCATTTGCTCTTAAACTATGTTCTGAAATGATACATAACTTAGAAATGTCTTTGAAAAGTGGTTTAAGTCAAAAAGTGTTGCATTTTGCCTAAATAGGCTGAATATGTAAGTTCGAGTAAGGTTTGATGATTTCTAATCCTCTCGAGCACAAACTGTTTGAATATGTATTTTCGGGTAAGGTTATTGAATTATAACCTTTCCGAGTACAAAACAGTTGATTATGTCTGAATATGTAAGTTCGAGTAAGGTTGTATGATTTCCAACCTTCTCGAGCACAAACTGTTTGAATATGTATTTTCGGGTAAGGTTATTGAATTATAACCTTTCCGAGTACAGAACAGTTGATTATGTGTGAATATGTTGTTTCGGGTAAGGTTTGACAACTTTCAACCTTTCCGAGTAAGCTTAGTCATTTTTGACTAACATTATGATTTTTGGGCATGCTTTGAAATGTTTGCACTATTGCACTCACTTTCCGAGCAAGCTTGAAGTCTTGAGATGATTATGTGTTGAAATAGCTAACTGTTAACAAGAAATTCTTGTTTCGAGTAAGCTATGCATGTTATATGTTAGCTTCGAGTAAGCTATGCATGTAATATGCTGATTGTGTTGTCAAGCAAACTTTGTGCACTTAAGTGAGTGTACCGAGTAAGCTTTGAGTGAATATGTTGTTAGGAAAGACTTGTTAATCTTTCCGGGCACGCTTAAATGTTACTGTTTAAGTTTGTCATTTTCGGGTATGGTTTGATATGATAAGTTCCCTCGAGCAAGGGCATACCTGATGTCTGAATGTGTTTATCCTAGCTAGCATTATGCTAACTTAGGATTTTCGAGCAAGCTCTATGAAATTTTAGACTATAGCACACGTAAATGTTAGTGTTTAATTTCATGTCGAGCATGCTCTTTGATATGTTTGTATATGATTTCTTTGAAATTACAAGTGTTTTCGGGCAAACTTCGTTTACCGAGCACACTTTATATTTCGGGTACACTTGTGTTCCTTTAATATACTTGGTAATTTTCAAAACCCAACTTTCCGAGTACACTGTCTGCTAGAATTTGGTTTCGAGCACACTTTGTACTATATGAAAGTTATTCGAGTATACTTAGCACAAGATTATTGTCTGAGCACACTTTACATTTGAAAGAATGCTCGAGCACAATTTTCATACAAGAATACTTGAATGAATGCATTGATTGAATATGTGAGTTAGTATGATAAAATTGTTTAGACTCATACTTGAATGAATACGTTGTTTGAATATGTTAGTGATTGTGATTTTTAGGGTTCATGCTAGATAAGTTTTAATTTGAATTTGAGAAACTTTTGGAGGATCTTAATTGATTCTTAGTAAGAATGTTTATTTGATAACTATATTTGATTATTTTTCTTGCGATTTATTTCTCAAGAAATCAAGTATTTCGGGTAAGCTTTCTTCATTATATCTTAAACTTTAAATTAATTTACTTGATCGAGCAAGGTTTAAATAGAGAAGTATTCGGGCAAACTTTATATTCAAAATGAATATTTTTCGAGTAAAGTTTGACCGAGTAAGGTTTGTTAGTGGAAGAGGACCGAGTAGACTTTGGATTAATTAATTTTTCAAGTAAGGTCTTATGATTTTAAATGAGATTAAATGCTTTTAATATATCAAGTGGATAATGTTACTGGTTGACAGCTAGTAATTCACAAGAAGACAAAAAGCATTTAAAACCCACTTTCAAAATGTATAAAAGAGGGACTTAGGCAAATTTCTTCTACATTATTTCCCTCTATCTCTCTCCTTCCACTGCAAATCTCTCTAACTAAGAAAAATAACCGACTTATCGAATTCAAGATTAATCCAAACCCTAATTTTTATCAGCCACTTATTTCCGACTCGGTAAGCATGAAATTTTATGTTTTCCGATCACGATTAGATTGTGATTGTGACTTGATAATGTATTCGAGTACTAACACTCTGTTTATGTGTTTAGGTTATTAATTTGTCGAATAACAGGTTCTTGAAGATTTTTATCTTTCTTCTTCATTTTTATAACTTGAAATTGTCTAAAGTTTTAAACTTTATGTCTAATTTCACTTTGAATATGTTTGTTTATGTTTTACAGATATGGCAGACAACGAGCCGAAGTATGTGTTTGAACCAAAGCACAATATGTGCGTACTACTTCAAGTAACACCAGAGAATGAACCGATGGCTCGGATGATCCTATGGATGGCACGGTCAAACACTAGCTTTTCACTAACTGAATGCCCGATTATCTATAGAAATCACTCTTTGGATTTCTGGAGATCAGCAGAGCTTGTTGAAGACGGTAATGAAAGACGAATCGAGGCGACCGTGGCTAGACAAGAGATTCATATTACTGAAAGGATGATAAGAAGGTGTTTAAGACTGAATGACGATGATCACAATCACATCAGCTTCGATACAAAGCATATGTTGAAGATTTTCAAAGAAACAATGGGGTATCAAGGAAATGTCTATGAGGGACAGTTTCAGAAGGGTTTATTTCCGATGCTGTACAGATTTCTGATTCACCACATTATTCATGGATTTGCTCCGAGAAAGGGATCATGGACTCTGATGAGCCTTGATCTAGCAAATGCCACTGTTGGTACAATTTTTGATCTGCCATTTAATTTTTCCAAGATGATTTTTGATGGGCTGGTGGGGAATTTGAAGAAACCAGAAAGCAAAAGATTTTTACAGTACCCAAGATTTCTGCAGATCATTTTCAATAGCACTTTACAAGATTTACCAACAATTGGAACCACCCATAAACTGCAAGATCCCGATGCATATAAGAGAATAAAGAATCCTGGTGTTTCAAACAATTTTGATGTAAGTGTTCCACTGGAAATTCTGCCATGGTTATTAAACCATGATCTGGCTGTTATGCCTGTACCTGAGCTGAGCTCAGAGGAGGAAGAAGAGAGTTCTGAAAGAGACTCTGATGATGATGAAGATGGAAATGATGGGGGAGATGGTCTGGATATGGAGATTATAGCACAAGTACAGGGGGAGCAGCATGAAGAACTTGAACAACCTATCCCTACACTAACACAATCACCACCACATACCTCACCACATCAAACACCACCTCAATCTTTCAACCTAGACCAACCAGAAACTTCCACACAACACACACAATCCCCATCCATCACTGAACAACCCACTTATGAACCATTTCCTACAACCCCACCCTCAAGCCAACAAGAAAACACACTTCAAAGAAATATTGAACTAATGTTGGAGAATGATGAGCTAAAGAGGAGAGTTGAGGAGGTTAGGGATGAAAATGCTGAGTTGAGTAGAAAGAATGAAGAGCTGACAAATGAAAATGAAATATTGTTGAAAAAGCTAGCTGAGGCTGAACTGATGATTCAAACCCTGGTGCAGGAGGTTGAGAAGACCTCAGCTGCCCCAAAACTGGGGGAGAATATGGATCAAGAGACTGATGCTGAAAGTGCTGAAAATATTGATGGTTTGATAAGGATCATGAATGAATATGATGAAAGTGATGAATCTGTAATGAATGTGAATGATGATGTTGAGAATGTGCTGACAGAAGAGTTGACTGAGATTATTGATGAAGAACTGACTGTTGAGAATGTGAATGTGAATGCTGCTACTGAGGAACTAGAATACACTGAGCCAATTGATGATCAAGAAGCTAGTTCCAAAAGGGTAGAGCATGACTCTGAATTGGAAGACTTATTCAAAGAGATTGATGAGTTTGAAAGTGATGAACAAGAGGATGAAGAATAGGTGATGAGAAGAAAAGAAAAGGGTAAAATGATAGCAACAGAGGATGAGCCTGCTGTATATGTTGAGAAAGATGTATCCTTTGTTGATACTGCTGCTGCTGCTGCTCTTGCTGAGAGAGAAAGACTGATTAAAGAGTCAATGGAAAGGGAAGCAATTGCCCATTCCTTGACTGAAGAAGAGTTGGCACAACAGGACCTATTGATCAATGAAGCCAATGTAGCAAAAGAAATATTTCAAGATGTGGCAGATCAAGAGGTTATTGAAATACTGGTGAATATGAACAAAACTCAAGAGGTTGATGACTCTTTGAGAAAGGTGGTTAACAAGTTTCAAGAGCAACAAGAGCAGACTGCTGAACCATCAACCAATCTTCACACTGACATGATTATACCTGAAGAGATTGGGGAGTCAATTGCATTTGAAGCTGCTAAGAAATGGGTTGATCAAGTAAAAGAAGACATGAAAAAGAACCCTGCTAGTAACTGGGGAGAAAGAAGATATGAAAAGACCTATCAAAGAAGAAAGAAATCTGCTAAACAGACTGTTGATGAACCAATCAGGGCAATCCCCTTGAAAACACTGAAACCAGGAGAAAAATTACCAGGGGTTCCTGATGTTGATGTCCCTGAGGTTGAGGTTCATGATGTTGATGTTGCTGAACCAGAGCATCCTGCCTCTGATGAACCAAAGATAGATGCCATGAATGATCTATCAGATGATGGGGAGGATGACTCTGAGGAGTCTGATGGAAAGGGTGATAATCACCCTGATCAAGGAGGTAAGAAAGTTGACACAAGCTCTACTGCTGAGACCCCTCAAGCTGAAATGACTTATATTCAAAGGGGCATAATTGAAATAAATGCAGAGGAAGTCCTAAAGAAGGTTGAGAAAAGAAAGAAAAACACTGAGCACTATAAAAACTTTTTGAAGGTTAGAGGGTATCCTGAAGCTGCTTTAGAAAGATACACTGTTGATCAAATTGAAGATCTGTACAAAAGTGAGAAAGAGATAGTGTCAGAAAAATTTGTTAAAAAGGATGACAGGGTTGAGCTGGAAGAATTAAAGAAACGTATGATGGAATGTGTGGTTATCTGATTGAGAAAGGGATAAAGCCTGAAGTTGTGAGAAACTTAAGCAAAGAGGCAGTATTTGACCAATATTCCAAATTGAAACAGAAAGAGATGAAAAGGGTCTATACTGAGAGCTCAATTATGAAAGAAACTGATGATGAGCCACCTGCGAAAAGAAGAAGAATCAGGACTGTGAGGGAGAAAGAGAAGGAACTAGAGAAAATTGCTGAAACTCCTATCCCTCAGCCAGAACAGCCTGAGCCTGAGTCTGATGAAGAGAAGTTCTTGCCATGGGAAAATGAGGAAATGATAAACATCCTCAGGAACATAACGATACATCAAAAAGGCATGACTGAAGCTGATTTCAATGCCCTGGAAAAGGTTGATCTGAAAGACTTATTTTATATCCAGAAGGCAGAATGGGAAAAGGCCTTAAAGGAGGGTGAAAACCCTAGGTATTATGCAGATGGCAGGTTTGTACCAGCAAGATCAGCAAATACAGTGGGGATGGCAAAGATGTTAAATGAGTTTCACAAGCATGGGGTGAATGTGAGAAAGCTTGAGAATTTACCAACTGAAATGGTGGAGGCCACATACAGAAAATTCTTTAATTTGGGTCCTGAAAAGCCAAGAAAGTCCATTCCTATTAGACCTCCATTTCATCAGAGATTCCCTAGAGGAAGAGGTCATGGTGGAAGAGGTGAATCAAGTAGCTCAGTGCAACAAAGAACAAGACCACAGTCTGCTGTGGATCTACCAAGAGAGCTTTACTATGATTCAGTTACTGATTCTTTGAAAGTCATAATGGAAAGTAGGCAGTTAAGGGAGATTGTTGTAAGAAGTGATTTCAGAGAATACAAAGAAGAACAACTAAGAAGAATGGAGTCACTTCACTTATATGATTTCAGGGACAGAGAAAGATCAGCAGGAAGACAGATGAATGACTTATCTAAGTATCTGCAAGAACAGGCGGCTGATGGCTTCAAATTTTTAAAAGAAAAGAGAAGTTGGAGACTGATCCAACTTCACAAGTCAAGGAGATCAGAAAAACTGAAGAAAATGGACAGGGCTGAGCTGAACTTCCAGATGAGAGTCCGAGATCAAAATCCTCTGTCCAACATGGAGACTTGTATAAGCTTGGGAAGAAGGATGAGAATGCCGAATTACACAGTGCAGAAAAATGGTGTCATTACAGAAGTTGAATACAGAGAAGACACTGGCCACTATGTGCTGAGGAATTCAGATGGGAAGGCCTTGGCAACAATCAAGAAGGATGCAGATCTGACATGCCTACATAATGATGATCTTGCTGATATAAGAGACTTGATGATACAAGAAGGACACATTCACTACCAAGTGCTCAATATATTCAGAGAAAGGGCAGCATATGTGATCCAGCTGAGAAGACAAGCAGCCTACAATGAGAGGAAAAGACAAATGAGATAGAATAGGCTTTGCTTTGTAATGTCTTCGGAAAAACCTTTGATTATGTAATTTTTACTTATGTAATTCAATTATGAAATTTGTTGTGTATTTTGCTAAGTGTATGTAACCTTAGAGTGTTTTGGGTCAGCTGAGGTGTTCCAATCTAGGGGGAGATTGTTGGGTCAAGAGTTTGACCCAAATGAGGAGATTTGACCTAAATGAAGAATATTGAAGATTGGAATCTTCTCAACCTCCTCAGAAACTGCTAAGTATTGAACCCGGGTACACCTTGGACCTTCGAGTAAGCTTTTACTTTAGCCGAGTACGAGATTTTGCCTTTCGGGCACGGTTTACTTCAAAGAATCTTCTTAAGTGGATATCCGAGCAAGGTATGCTTTTTGGTGATTTCTGAGTAAGGTTCATCTATTTGGCATATCCGAGTAAGGTTCACTTTGTCAAGCAGGGTTGTTCTTCAAGACCAAGTATTTTACTCTTCCGAGTAAGGTATGGTCAACCAAGTCCAAGAAGCCAAGTAATTGGAAGACCGGGCATGGTATTATTTAATAATTATGGTCCGAGTATACTTGATGAGTTGATGGAATATCTCTAAGTTATATCGAGTAAGGTTCTGCTCGAGTAAGGTATGTACTCCCGAGTACGCCTTATCAAATAAGTTATTCAACTAACAAAAAGCCGAACAGGATCATAGAAGAACAAGGTTGCTCGTGAGGATTTGTCGAGCAAAGTTTGATAAGTCCAAGAAGATTGAAGTCTACTCGGTGAATATTTTACTTGGTAAAATATTCTCTATGTAAAGTCTACCCGGAAACTGATTCCGAGTACACTTCTATGTTTACCAAGTCTGAAGGAAGGCCGAGTACACTGCGTACTCGGAGACTGAAGTTTAATGAAAAGCTTACCCGGAAGACTTGTTTTACACTTAGTATATTTTTGAATATGTAAATTGAGTATGTACTATCGGATAGGGTTTCTAGAAGGAATGACAGCCTGTCTTAGGTTGGCAGGCCTATAAATAGAATAATTAGGGCACGCCGCCAAAGACACAAGAGACACGAAATAGACAGAATATACGAGTGGATAAGACCGACACATTAATTAAGAGAAGTGTGTGTGACGGCTGTCCTAGGATTCCTCCTAAACCCTAAATCGATTATCCTTTTGTATGATTAACGTTATATAAATGGAAATCTTTTGAGTGAATCCTTCGTGTGTCCTCGTATTTTGAATATTCATTGCAACCGTATGTTTGTTATTGATTCCGCCTTTAACAAACGGTCATCTTTCTAAACTTAGTAACCCGTCATTAACTCTCTTGTCAACACGATTAATTTTGTGTGAGTTATGACATGATTGATTAAGATCCGATTCTAAGCGCGACCTGACATTTCATTTCTTCCATCTCGGCCGTAGCGTTGACAATATACGCCAGGTAGGCACCACACCCTCGCCTTAACAAGCCCTCGGCTTTTATCATCGAAATGACGTTAAGCCCAGAACTTTACCTATCACCATAAACCGTCACCGCATTACCATCCAAAGACTTTAACCTTATTATCCTACTCTTACATACTATTTGAGCTTTATACTCGGATAACCAATCCATTCCCAAAACCACATCGAACCCTCCTAAGATCATTACGTACAAGGTAACAGGGAACTCATGTCCCTCTAACTCTATCTTACAGTCCTTAACCATTTTCATTATTTTAACCGAAGTGTCACTAGCGGTCTCTACTATAAAAGTTTCAGACACTCGGCAACATTTCATTTTAGCTAATTTACTAAACAGAGTAGCTACGAAACTTTTATTCGCACCTGAATCAAATAATACAGAAGCAGAAACACCGTTTACTAGAAACGTACCAGTCACAACATCCGGAATCTGTTTAGCATGTTCCTGTGTCAGCATGTAGGCTCTAGTTCTTGGCCTAGTCTGATCAGCATCATTCTTCCCACTCCCTCCGGCACCACCATCAGTGCATTCCGTAGCAAAATGTCCTGGCTTACCGCACTTGTAACATGCGGATTTTGCAGTACAATCGGGAGAATAATGCCCCACATTTCCACACTTATAACAGGCATTCGATCCCAGCTTGCATTCCCCACCATGAGCCTTACCACACTTATGACACACATCAGATCCTTTACCCCACTTACACTCACCCCTGTGCATCTTTCCACACGTCTTGCACGGTCTCTTCTCCCAAACTCTTGGTTGCTTGTTCTTGGGGTTCCATAACTGAGTACCAGGTCGTTTGGCAGGAGCGACCCACTTCTTCTCTTTCTTCTCTTCCATAACCACCTCATCTGCCAAGTCCTCATAAACCGTTTCTGCGAGCCCCACAGTAGAATCAAAAGTACATGGTCTACCCGCCTTGACCAAGACGCGAATATTCTGCGGCAGTCTCCTCAGGTAACACTTGATCCGCTTGGCTTTAGTGTTCATCATGTCTGGCACCAACCGAGACAGGCGGTTGAATTCAGTAGTGTATTCGCGGTGTGTCATCTTACCCCCCTTCAGATTCAAAAACTTCATTTCAACCCTTTCAACCTCTGCATCCGCACAAAACTTCTTCATTACCAGATCTTTCAAATCATCCCACCTCATAGCTTTTATCTCTTCTCGGGTCTTCCTCTGTTCAACAGATTCCCACCAGTACATAGCCTCATCACCGAATGACTGAGTGGCATAACCCACAGCTTTTTCGGGACGGCACTCGCTATTACGGATAATCTTATCCATGGCGGTTATCCATTGAAGAGTAGTGATTGCGTCTTCCAAACCTGTCAGCTTCGGCGGGTCACAACCCTTGAAGGACTTATAGTTGCACCCAACTCGGCCTCTTTTCCCATCGTCGGCTTTCACAAAATTAACCCCATTCGGGGCCTCCCTCTCTTCTTCTTCGTCTCTCCTACCATCACCTGCTGCCCCTTCAGCAGTTCTTTCACGGCTTCCAGCAGACCCTCCAGGAGTCATATTCTTCACAGCAGTGGCTACAGCTTGAACCATAGCTGCTTGGAATGCGGGATCCAGTTGAACCCCTTCATTGTTGTTCGGGTTCCCTCCAGCTGCGCTTCCCTCATCTCCGGTGTTGGAAGTTGTTTCAACCGAAAGTTGTCGGACACGACGAGGCCTGACACGACGTCCAGTGCGACCTCCGGCTCTCACATTTCCTCCCGTTCCAGCCATCGTATTCTAAAAAGGGAAAACACAAACATCATCAATCAAGGAACTATTTAGTACAAGGATAGTAAGGCTAACAGGTAATAACAGTGGCCAGCTGTGATTAGCTGATCACGTTACTTTCCGTGTCCTATACACTTCCTTTTATGAGTCCATTTGTGTTGATTCTACTTAAACAGTTAGTCAATCAAAACAATCAATTAATCATATCCCTATGTTCACATATCCTTTCTTTATCAGTTATCATACATCATTTGATCGTACATCTTACCTTTGCTGAGCTTGCTTGAGCGACACATGGCATTCTTGGACTGGCATCTTTTTTATTTTCTTATTTAAATCCCATTCTATGTTCGAGTCTAAGCATGTAGGATGCTTAAATCTCTCGAACTTTGTGCTGATACCAACTTGTAAAGCTCCGTTACCGGTAGCCCTACTTTGGTGTTGGATTTACTCATAAACGCAGTTCTAAAATCAGAGTTAATTAAAACACTTTACGCGGAATATAAAACTTTCATAAAACATTACATATCAAATCATAAACATGTCTTAAAACATTCTTCTTGTCCTTCGAAATTAAAACATAACTTATAAAAAATTAAAGGTCTTCAGATGCCAGGATTTTATTCTTCTGCCATGTGTCCCGCTCACGCCAGTTGTCGCATCATACTCACCTGCGTGCATACTAAAAGTCAGCTACGCTGAGTGAGTTCTAGTTAATCATACATCATACAATACATTCACTTACCTTCAATCATGCTTCCGAAGATACATAATAATTACTCTACTAATTTACTTTTATTTCATACATACATACATACTTTATTACTTTTATACTTTATATTTACTGTCCATTCTATATCAGATATTATTAAGGTCTGATCCCTTCCTTTTCTATCTCAGATATTATTAGGGTCTGATCCCTCTTTCCTTTGTATATCTCAGATATTATTATGGTATGATCCCTTTCTTGTCTATCATAGATATTATTAGGGTCTGATCCCTTTTTACTTCTCTATCTCAGATATTATTACGGGTCTGATCCTGTCTTCTCTATCTCAGATATTATTAGGGTCTGATCCCTCTTTCTTCTTCTTCGTTCATAGTATCTTTACATACTCATACATATACTTTCTTTAATAATTTTTACATACCCATGTATCGTTCATATATTTATATCATACACATTCATCTTTCATATACATACCTCCCTTGTCAATACGTGCAATATCCGAAGATCGTTCACGTATCGACAAGCTTTCATTCACAATCGTAACATAATATCTATCGCATAAATCATACATGGCATACACTTACCATTTAAGGTAAGCGTATTAACTATCACATCGAGTATGCACACAGCCCCGAAAACATAACAAGGAAATGGGGCTAGAAACTTACCTGAAGTCGGTTACGTTCACCGTTTATGGTAATCCCTTTCTTTAGCTGTGCATGGCTAACTGTATAATATGTACATGTATCAATTAACTATTGCTACTCATATCGTATCTATATCTTTATATAACCCACAACGAACAGGGGTCCGGGGGCAGCGCCCCTGGCAGCGGGGTTCTAGGGGCGGCAGCCCCTACCGGGGTCCAAGGGGCAGAGCCCCTGGCTCGGGTTAAGCTGCCAGGTCAGCAAAGTTAACATTAGCGAACTTACTGTTTAGGATTTTAATTCATTTCACAGCGAACTTAACTTTTGGCGAACTTAATATTAAGCGAATTTAACATTGGCGAACTTGCGGTTCAGCGAAGTTAACATTAGCGAACTTACTGTTCAGCGAAGTTAACATTGGCGAACTTGCTGTTCAGCGAAGTTAACATTGGCGAACTTGGTAACAGGTGAACTTATGTACTCGGCGAAGTTAATACCGTGGCGAACTTAGCTTGCAGGCGAAGTTGCTCAGCAGTGGTTACTGTTCGCTCTAAAACCCCTTAATCATATTCGTTTCATCGCGAAATCTTTGAATGTGATTTTAACCAAACCCGTAAACGTTCTCATGTTCATTTCCGGATAAAACTCGACCCGTAACAACATAAAGCATGAAACTTTAAGGCTTAAACGTTTAATACTAGAACTAGGGTTGATTTTACACGAGCCGCACATGTTTGCAGCTCGGACGAGTTCGTTTTAGCATCAAGTTCGAAACTTTACGTTTCATTTATATCAGATCTATACTCGTTCTAAGATTCAAGACTAAATGTTTATAAAACGTAAACTTTAAGGTAAAAGACATACCTTTACGGGTTCATTTGATCTTGGTTAGCTTGTCTAGGAACTCTAGATCTTGTATAAAACTCGAATAACAAAGATCTAATCACAACTAACGTTCACTTGCTCTCAGATCTCGCTCGCCTTTCTCTCTCGGCCGTATATGGTGTAGTGTATGTGTGTGTTTTTGAGTGTGTAGAGATTTATGAAAGATGGAAATGATAGTTAGGGTTTTAGGATGGTTTAAGGGGTATTTATATCCCTAAAAGCCCATGGACCTAAGGCCTATTACCCTTTTAATCCATCTTAATAAATCCAAGTCCATGATTATTTATTAAACACTAGCTAATATTATTTAACACTTGACAACTTAACGAAATCTTCCTTTATTTAATATTATAATTTTCAAGATGTTACAAGTCTTCCCTCCTTAAAGAGGCTTCGTCCCCGAATCCTAACTATTACTTAAACAAACTAGGGTAGAACTTGCGCATATCATCCTCAGCTTCCCAAGTAGCATCCGATCCCTTGCGATGTTTACATATCACTTTTACCAAAGGTATAACCTTGTGACGAAGCTGCTTATCTTTGCGATCAACAATCTCTACCGGTTGTTCAATGTAGTTCAGCTATTCATCAACCTCAATATCCATTAATGGCACGTGAGACGTGTCATCAGCTAGACACTTCCTCAGATGAGAAACATGAAAGGTTGAATGAATTCCTTCTAACTCTTTTGGCAAATCCAGCTTATAAGCTACTTCACCAACACGATCTAAGATTTTAAACGGTCCGATGTACCTCAGACTCAACTTCCCTCTCTTTCTAAAATGAATAATTCCCTTCCAAGGCGAGACCTTGAGCATCACGTTGTCACCAACGTTAAACTCAATCGGTTGTCGCCGCTTATCAGCATACGCCTTCTGCATGTCTTGAGCAGCTTTCATTCTAGCCTTAATCTGATCGAACTTTGAAGACGTTTCTTGAACAACTTCTAAGCTTCCCATTTCTTTTTGACCAATCTCTCCCCAACACACGGGAGTTCTATATCATCTACCATAAAGCATCTCAAACGGTGGCATACCAATACTTGAATGGTAGCTGTTGTTGTAGGAGAACTCTGCTAGGTGCAGATGGTCATCCCAACTTCCACCGAAATCTAAAACACAAGCACGTAGCATATCCTCAAGGGTTTGGATCTTCCTTTCAGACTGCCCATCGGTTTGAGGATGATACGCCGTACTGATGTTCAATCTTGTCCCCATAGCTTCATGGAATTTCTTCCAGAACCTCGAAGTGAATCAAGTATCTCTATCGGACACGATTGACAGTGGCACTCCATGCTTAGATACAACCTCTTTGATGAACAAACTTGCCAACGTTTCTGACGAGATGGCCTCTCGTATAGGCAGAAAGTGAGCACTCTTGGTCAGACGGTCCACAATCACCCAGATGGTATCATGATGCTTAGCTGTACGAGGTAGCTTAGTTATGAAATCCATGGTGATGTGTTCCCATTTCCATTCAGGTATCTCTGGCGGTTGCATCCTCCCATAAGGCTTCTGATGTTCGGCCTTGACTTGTAAACAAGTTAAGCACTTACTAACATAATCCACCACATCGTTCTTCATTCCTGGCCACCAGTAGTCTCTTTTCAGGTCTTGGTACATTTTGTTGGATCCTGGATGAATCGAGTATCTTGACTTATGAGCTTCATCTAAGATTCGACCTCTGAGATCTCCATGGCGTGGGATCCACATGCGGTCAAATCTAGTCTTAATGCCATGAGTGTTTTCCATCAACTCCTCCTGCTGGCCATAAATTCTTTCTTTTTTCACTAACCCTTCCTTAGCTAGTACTTCTGTCTGCACTCTGGCGGCAGCCCCTAGCGGGGTCCAAGGGGCAGAGCCCATGGCTGGGGTTAAGCTGCCAGGTCAGTGAAGTTAACATTGGCGAACTTGCTGTTCAGCGAAGTTAACATTGGCGAACTTGGTAACAGGCGAACTTATACCTCAGCGAACTTATGTAATCGGCGAAGTTCATACCGTGGCGAAGTTAAGCTTGCAGGCGAAGTTGCTCAGCGGTGGTCACTGTTTGCTCTAAAACCCCTTAATCATAATCGTTTCATCGCGAAATCTTTGAATGCGATTTTAACCAAACCCGTAAACGTTCTCATGTTCATTTTCGGATAAAACTTGACCCGTAACAGCATAAAGCATGAAACTTTAAGGCTTAAACATTTAATACTAGATCTAGGGTTCATTTTACACGAGTCGTGCATGTTTGTAGGTCAGACGAGTTCGTTTTAGCATCAAGTTCGCAACTTTACGTTTCATTTATATCCGATCTATGCTCGTTCTAAGTTTCAAGACTAAATGTTTATAAAACGTAAACTTTAAGGTAAAAGACATACCTTTACGGGTCCGTTTGATCTTGGTTAGCTTGTCTAGGAACTCTAGATCTTGTATAAAACTCGAATAACAAAGATCTAATCACAACTAACGTTCACTTGCTCTCGGATCTCGCTCGTCTTTCTCTCTCGGCCGTATATGGTGTAGTGTGTGTGTGTGTTTTTGAGTGTGTAGAGATTTATGAAAGATGGAAATGATAGTTAGGGTTTTAGGATGGTTTAAGGGGTATTTATATCTCTAAAAGCCCATGGACCTAAGGCCCATTACCCTTTTAATCCATCTTAATAAATCCAAGTCCATGATTCTTTATTAAACACTAGCTAATATTATTTATCGCTTGACAACTTAACGAAATCTTCCTTTATTTAATATTATAATATTTCAGGATGTTACACTAAATCATATAAAATCGTTAATGAGCCCCTATTCAATATATCTTCTATTCCAGCACCCAGAGAAGAACCCTAGGACGACTTTGCACCATCCTGAAGCTTATAGTTCGTCAGATCATCACATGCTTTCATCATTTCATCAAATAAGCGAATTCTTCGTAATGTCGATGTCAGGCTATTGGGACTTATTTTTTCGTTTATGCTTTGTATAGAATTTTTTGTTTTGTTTAGTGTTGACCGAGATCTTTTGAGTTATTTCGGTGGGCTTGACGGGTATTGGGTTTAGATTGTTTATATTTGGCTTGGTCTTGGCCTATGTGGCTTGTACCAAGCTATATATGGTTTATGCTAATCATTTATTAGGTTAGACGTTTACAATAACTTTTTCTCTAAAGGTGTAATCGATTTTGGTGTCACGAGATAACGCACACGACATTTATAATAAACGTGTGCTTCTAATCTTGTGTTTGTGTTGCTTTCATTTCTTTCTTGATTCATCACGTGTTTGGATTTCACCCAATCATGTGCTCATTTGATATTGCATTGTAGTGATCCAGATTCGGGTCTTACAAGTGGTATCAGAGTCGATAGACCTATTCTAGGCTCGGTTGCAATATCAACAAATTCAAGGAACCGATTTTTGGATTTTTCAAAGTGCTAAAATCGAAGTTTTGGCGTATTTTTGCTCGGTTGATCATTGAAGTCTGCTGGAAACTGAAGAACACAAATAACTGATATTCATTGTATCATTAGAATATTCGGTTGGAACTTCGAGATAGGATTTGCTCAAATCTTTTCAAAAATTTCAAAGATATCGAAATCTCTTGTTTATCGGAATTTTCAGTATTGGTCAAGTCAAACTGGTTTCTCGATAAAACATTGTTCTCGGAAAGATTTGGTTCTCAATGACAAAGGATCTCGAATTAAGTTCTCGGTTTAGCAAAGTGTTTTTGGCTCAGGTCAGGCTTTTCGTTTAAATTCAAAGGTTCTCGGTGTTACTAGATCTCGGTTAAGGGTTCTCGGCCAGATTTAGTCATCTCACTGTGTTCTCGGCTAAAAGGTGTGGTTTCGGCTAAAGGGTGGGTTTTTGGCTAAGATGGAATCAAAGGATGATACTGTTGGCACCAACATTCATCAGAAGCTTGATTTTGTGATGGGTACCACCGCTCGTGTTCCTCGTCTATTTTCTGCTGATGGGTACGATGAGTGGAAGTATATGTTTGAAAGATACATGAAGATGAAAGACTCCAAGGGTTGGAGAAGCATTCTGAGAGGTCCGGCTGTGGTGAGCTATACGTTGGATAGTGATGAGAGGATTGTGGCTCACAAACCAGAAAATTTGTTCACTGATGAATATTTTGCTCTGGTAGAAGATGATGAGAGAGCCTTTTCTACTCTCACTATAGCTCTATCCCTGAATATTTCTATTGGTCTTCAAGATGCAAATTCAACTAAAGAGCTATGGGTAAACCATTATAGATAATTTTGAGGGAAATGAAGATATGCAGCAAAGTAGACGAGTTCTACCGAAACAGGAGTTCAATATGTTCAACCACGTCTTAGTAAATCTCGTTTTTCTCAACTACAAAGATTCACCAAGCTCGTGACCAAGATGAGATCTACTAATATTGAGCTAACCCTTCATGATGTCAATAAGAAGTTGATGAATTTCCTTCCTCCAAGCTAGGATCTTAATGTGGCATTGATCAAGAAAACAAAGGACCTGGCTAGACTAACAATCAGTGAGATGAAAGCTGTGATTAACTCGTATGATATGGACGAAAAACAGCGTGCCATAAATCATGCTAGCTCTTATAAAATTGTTGTTTATAGTCGATCCACCAATACTGCCTTCTCTACTCAAGATGGAACAAGCGGTTCAAGATCCACCTCAAGCAAGTTTTCTCCAACACCCAAAAAGGAATCTATTAACACTAATGCCTTTCCATCCAAGGCCTTTTCAGCAAAGCCTACCACCTAGATTTCCCCCCATCTCTAAGAAGACTGAAGAGAACATCGCCTTGATTGCAAGTTTTATGAACTGCGACGATGCGTTTCTTGCTGGTGATATTGTCTCTCTAGCTATGCTTGGTGAATTGGATTAAATTCATCTTGAATACGTTGAGGATATGGATATTTCTTGGTAAATGGCAATGGTCGTCTTCATGGAAAAGAACTTCACAAAGAAGACTGGTAAGAATACCTGGGCTATTACCAACAACACAAGTGTGGGATTCGACAAAAGCAAGATGAGGTGCTACAACTGTCACAAGCCCGATCTTTTTGGTTCGTGAGTACACAAATTCTGTCAAATATTCGCACGGAGAGAGGGCCATGGTACCAGTGGGGCTAGGTGGATAAGTTGGGTTGAATAGTAAGAAGGCTATGGTTGTACAACAGTTTGGATGGGAGGATCAGATGAAGGTTGTCACACCCTCAATTTCCACGTGCAGGGATTTACCGCGAGGCGTGTGACAAACCAGGATCTCAGTCATTAGTTACACCAAACATCGTCTATATATTTTATAAGACTTTATTGCCCCATATTTGGGAAAACCATTCCAGAGTTAATGTTTATTGTTTTAAAATGCGGAAGCGTAACATAGTGGGAAACGTAAATTCCTAAACAAAAGCAAACATTATTAATTAAAAAGTTACAACTTATGATGCAGTGTTTATGAGTGACCATGAATGCAACTCCTATCCGTGCACTTGATTTTAGCGACCTGAGAAAGACATGCTAAAACGGGTCAACACAATGGTTGGTGAGTTCACGGGTTTGATTTTAAAACTAGTTTGTCAAACAAACCAATAAGTAAGTAAACATTGTAATGGATAAAGTACAGATAATGTATGCATCAGTAATACCACTAGTTAATTAGGCTAGTCATCATGTTACATTAGTGTAGGTTCCATTGTGACCGAGGCTGACTTGTTAGTTTGTTTGCCACCCACGGAGACTAATATAAGACTAGTACATATTGCGTTTCTAATAAATGAGACACCCGATGACTCCCTCCCCCGAGAGCCCCAAGGGGGTTCATCAAACCCAGTAGTACTACCTTCATTACCCAGCCAATGTACAATTGTTAACGGTCCAATGTGTATGGGGACTTCAGTTTAAGTTCACTATGTATACATGAGGTGTTAACAAAGTCTACAATATCCAAAAAGTTTTGTATGCATGCTTTCTCCCCCAAAAGGTGTAAGTAAAAAAGAGGGGCAGCGAAACTCACCTCGAATGTGGTTCAAATGAAAGTCAACTGCTTAAGTCAAAGTCAACTGCGGTTCAACATCCTTCGTTGAATGTGTGATGGAAGATTTGGGTGAAAATGGGGATAGTGATGCGGATGTGGAAATTGAAATAAATAAACCGAAAAATTAATTAAAAATAATTTAAATGAATTGGTAAATAAAAATGAAACATCAACCGCCAAGGAGACGGGTTCAACGAGTAAAACCGTTTCGTTTCTTCGGGCATTGGTGAATCCTGCAACATCGTCATCACTCAAAAAGAGGGGCCCTCAACAAAAGGAAATGTAGGAAGTGTTCAAAAAATTAAAAATTAATTTACCCCTCATTGATGTTATTAAAAACGTCCTCGCTTATGCTAAATACTTAAAGGACTTATATACTCAAAAACGAACTCACAAAATGCCTAAACAAGTTGACTTAATTGTAAATGTGAGTTCGGTTTTGACGGGAATCCTCCCAACTAAACTTCAAGATCTTGGAACGCCAATAATACCCATTCAAGTGGGTGATTTTAAAATGACAAGGGCGTTGTTAGATCCTGGAGTGGGGGTGAGTATTTGATGTATAAGAAACTATTCATCTTCTCAATACCAAAATATCTCCAAACATGTATAATTTTGGTAACTATATAAGAATAAATAACCACTAATATTTGTAATTTATATCTATAGGTAAATATAGTCCTAAAGAATAAAAGAAGCTGAAATACGAAGAAAAACAAGCATAAAAAGTGAAAACCAACAAGACACACCCCATGGTGAATCAATACATGGCCATGGCTAGAGCATACGAAGTAAAGACAAAAATCTATGAATCAAGACATGGCCATATTAACCAAGACACAACCCATGTTATCAAAGTTAATATGAAAAGATAAAATAGAAGGTTCTGAATAAAAACATGGCTATGCCTTCAGAAAAAGAGAAAAAAGACAAAACATGAAGAGTTTGGACTGTTGTGGAACTCAACAAAGTCGTGCCTTTCTTAGCACGGCCGTGTTACCTTGAGCTATACCATCTGACAAGAGCAATTAATGTAACATCACAAAAATGGCAAAACGGTTGTGCCTTGCTTAGCACAGCAGTGCCTTGAAGGTCTGATCAACCTGTAAAATGAATGTTCTTCTCCTTAATTTAATGGACTTGAACACCCCTTGGAGAAGCGTTCAATACTCTCCAACCACTTCCTTTCACCACCATTAATAAGGGAATCAATCCCATGCATCCAACACTTGAAGATTAAGAAGATTAACTTTTCAGGAGAAGTCATTAGCATTATAGATTAGTTATCCAAATTGGTTAGATTGTTTCAATTTGATCATGTTTGTTGATGTGTTTTAAATTCACGTTTCTATCAATAAGACTCATGACTAAGCTTTAAATTCAAAACAGATTAGTCTAATGACACCAAACACAACCGGAAAGTGTACAGATCGTAAGTAATATAGATTAAAGAAGTCCGAGTATCAAACCCTAGACAAGACCTACCTAAGAATAATATTTGATTGAATTTATTATTAAAAACTACTTGAAAAATGCTATAATATTTTGATTGAATTTATTATTAAAAACTAAAAAGTTTACTTTAAACTAACTTAATTAATTAAACGCAACTAAGTGGACTAACTGTCAAAACTTTCCAAACTTAGAAAACTTAACAACCCTTAACTGATTACGATGGAGAAAATGTCTACCTAGGTGAATCAAAGTGACGTACCAACAAGCAAATGGGTTAAATGAACTCACGACACCGGTATATAAAGATGACACAACTAAGGCTCACTCAAGTTAGCTAGATAACCTCTCGGTCTCACTAACAAACCAAAACTACCCCTAATTGATTAGAAATGCAAACTGGAAAACGATTACTAAGGTGTTCTAATGCCGACTCTCCTCTCGGACTCACCAACACTCAACCCTAATAGATATGAATATTATGCAACCAAGGATAGAGGAACAATTCAACTTAACATAAACTAGATCAACTAGCCCCTCAAAAACCCAAACCCGACAATAACCGAACTCGCTCTCACGCAATTCTAATCCTAGCATGCAAAGGCTATGAGACAACCCAAACTTCTTATCACCTCTCGGTCTCTAATAAGGTGTATACCCGTTGACTTTTATCGATTGATTCACTAAACAAAACCCTACGGTCGTACCGACCGCAAACAAACCCTAACACAAAGTCTAGAATCGAACATGCAAAAATCAATCAATACAAATTCAACCAATCAGCATGAGTTTTATGAAGTACAATTGATAAAATTCCAGCAACTAAACACAACCTACTTCATACATAAATCAAACTTTACAATAGAAATTCAAGTTTTTTGATCAAACAATCCATAATACTCGTTAAACTTGAACAATTATTATCAAACCTAGGTAGAACTAACAAGATTAGCCAAGCATATTAAACAGACAACAAAATATATTTATAAAAACATTCATATTACTCATCCATAATGATAAGTAAACTCAATCCACAATCAAGGATAATCAAACACAACTCAATCCTTAATTCAATTGCAAAAGAATTCAACTTCTATGATAAAAAACAAGACAAATATGAACCATAAATCAAA
This sequence comes from Bidens hawaiensis, assembly GCF_021521415.1. Lineage (NCBI taxonomy): Eukaryota > Viridiplantae > Streptophyta > Magnoliopsida > Asterales > Asteraceae > Bidens > Bidens hawaiensis. The sequence goes on along the minus strand of NW_027491020.1, from coordinate 6,981,118 downwards.
CCAAACTATATTTAGATGGATTATGATGTATTGGTTGTCCTTGGATGCTTAAAACACTTGAATAATACTTGCAAAACTGGCTGCCCACTTCTTTTTCTTCTAGCCTAGATACCGATCGGAACTCTTGACAAGGGCTAGGGTTTTTATGTTTTCTTCTCTTGTTTGCTGCTGCCAATATCAAGTATGACCAGCCACCCTAGGGTTTTTTTATTTTATGTTATTTTATAATTGAACATGCATGGGCTTTACTAAAATGAATACGTGTCGGGCCTTTAACTTGGTTCTTCAAGAATTGAGAATAAAAGGCCTCCAGGTCTCTTGTAAAGCTCGGTTCTTTTCTCTTTAAACCCGCAACCTACAAAATATATATTTATGTAAGATCATGCTAAAACAAGTTAAAAAAATTAATTATTAGATAAATAAGCGGCTAAAGCAATGATAATTAGCTCGGAAAACTAGTGTGTTTTACAACACATCAAATATTCCCACACTTAAGACTTTTTCGTCTCTGAAAAAGAAGTATGCATAGCAAATCAACTCTTGATTTTTTTTAACATTCAAAAACATTATCAAAACATTAACCGCGATTGCCAGTATGTTGGTCCACTTTAAACCCATATTCTTTCCATACACACCAAGACAAATAACATGCGACAGTTTTTTTTAAGTTTATATGAACTAGTGGTAGCCAAAATTAATAATAACATTTTTTTTCTTTTTCTTTCTTTCTTTTGCTTTCTTTCTTTCGCTTGGTTTTACCGACCCGTAACCACCCCAAGTTGACTTAAACCTCATATCTAACTAATAAAAACATAATGTAACATTTAAGCAAAACTGAAATGATCAAGGATATTGTTTAGTCACCTAAATTTAAGCATTTAAGGTCTACTAGGCAGCCACTTAGAAACTCATTTAAGTGCAGTTAAGAACTAACTAGTTAGTGTTCCCCACTACATGGCATACCCCCGTTATCAAGCAACACCCAGGGCCATCACCATGGGTGAGTATACACGAATTTATCCGTTGGTTTGCATATGACGTGAGCCATGTGGTCCGTTTCTTAATGGTAATAGGGCGCGAGCAAGGAGATCTCATATGGCTAACAGCGTGGTTTGATCAAGTCAGTAATGTACTTTAAAGCACGAGTGATCAAGTTTTATGACTTATGAATTGGCAATAAATTGCGGGTTGCTATTTTTAGCTTATTTAAATATTCACAAATCCACTTAGGCGATGTGAATACCCAGATGATATAAAGTATACCGACCCATAGTCTCCGAACCTTCAACCACCCCATCAATACAGGATACAAGGTTATAAAACCATACACCTATGAAGTGTATACCACTAAAACTAGAAGTATGTTTTTTATGTTTATATCATGGGCTAACTACTATACCCTAACGTTAAACCTACCCAAGCATCGTATTTTAGCATTCAAATATTCATAAAAAAAATGCAATTAAATTGAACATGAGGCTTGAGTATGGCCCAGACTTTCATCCCACAATTATTTTAACGCATCCCATTAAAGTTCAAGAAAATTAATATTCAATTAGAGTCATACATGTACTGTCTATACCAACTAAAGAGCTGAGCCTACCGACACATCCCAAATTATATGCTCTAATTTAAAAAAAAACTCATTTTTCTTTTAAGAATCAAGAGTGATACTGAACGGTAGTTGATATCATTTCCTATTTAATGAAAAAAATAAAGAACAAGGGACAAAAACTATTAAAAATTCTTTTGGATTTTTTTGAACAATTTTTCTCTTATTTTTATTAAATATATATATTATTTTTTTTGTTTATACAACTAAGTAATATAAACTATCATCCCCACACTTTAACGATGAATCGTCCCCGATGAGCATTTGGAAAAGAATAAAAAATAAAAATAAAAACTAATATTGCAAGAATAAAACAAAAAAAGGGTTACTCCCCTTGTTTGTATGCAGAATCCTCACCAGCTATGTATCAACCACACAACCGTATAGCATTTCATTCGCGGCCGCAATCTCGGGAGTACAAGTTCCAAAACCCCATTAGAGCTACCATGCGCATAATATAACCTGTGATAACTCAAACTCACTCGCGTGTAGAGGTGTACAAAACAGAATACAAAAACATAAGAAATAAACATTTTTTGTATTTATTATTTCAAATAATTTTATTATTATTATTATAGAAAATCATAATACACACTCTACAACTCGGGAGATTGAGTACGACTCGAATCTCGAATGACTTGAATGGAGATTGAGTAAGAGCGGTTTCAATAGGGAACATACTAACAAAGATAAAATAAATAAAACAGATAATACAGAAAATCATAATACACACTCTACAACTTGGGCTATCTCCCGAGTGATGCATCCAACACGTCTACGTCTCGATGAGTGAGTCAAGGTAGAACACCTTGACTGTCTGATCAGCAACCTGCTAACCTATGTAGTGCTTCAATCTGAGACCATTCACTTTAAATTTCCCGCTCTTATCTTGTATCTCAATTGTGCCATACGGGAATACCTAAGTAACTGTGAACGGTCAAGACCATTGGGATTTTAGATTTCTCGAGAATTGTACAATAAAACCAAATCCATACACTTGAACTGCTTATTACCCTTCAATTTCCTATTACGCGGTTCCTTCATCTTCTACTTGTACTTATATGAATACGCGTACGCGAGATCCCGCAGCTCCTCTAACTCATACAGCGAGTGGAAACGAGTGCCTTCCGCGGCAGATAGATCAAGATTAACCTTTTGAAGGGCTCATGAAGCACGATGTTCCAACTCGATAGGTAGATGACATGCCTTCCCATAAATCATCAGAAACCACATGGAACTGGTTAGGGTCTTATTGGCTGTACGGAAGGCCCACAAAGTATCATCTAATTTGCCGAATTAATCCCGACTATTTGAACCAACTGTTTTCTCAAGAATACGCTTGATTCCCCGGTTACACACTTCCACCTGCCCACTAGTTTGTGGGTGGTAAGCAATCGCAAGCCGATGAGTGACCCCATAGTGTTGCAACGCCTTCTCCAACTGCACATTGCAGAAGTGAGTACCTCGATCACTGATCACGGATTTCGGGACACCAAAATGAGCAAAGAGAATCTTAAGAAACCGAACTATAACTCGTGCATTATTCGTGGGTAAAGTCTTGGCCTCAACCCACATCGAAACATAATAAACGGCCATGAGTATGTACTTATTCTCACGTGATGATGGGAACGGTCCCATGAAATCAAGGCCCCAAATATCAAAAACCTCACAAACCTGAATAGAATTATGGGGTATTTCATTTCGCGCGAGATGTTGCCAACACGCTGGCAACGATCATGACTCCTCACAAACGCTTGCACGCCCTTAGACATCATAGGCCAATAAAAACCAGGATCAAATACCTTCTTCGCAGTCAAATTCGCACCGTGGTGACCTCCCGTCTGTCCCACATGACAATGGCTCAAAATCTATCATCACTCTTTAGCATTTACACACCTCCTTAAGCTGATCAGCACCGATACATAAAGGATACGGGTCGTCCCAAAGGTAAAACTCAACATCAGCAAGGAATTTTTTTTCTTTTGTTGGTAAGATATCTTCGGGGGCACCCGTCTGACAGATAGTTCGTGAAGTCAGTGAACCATGGAAAACCATCATCCTAGGCTCGAACATGAGACTCTCTGTCAGAAAATGGTCATTGATCCTGACCATCGGGTCTCCTAACTCCGCTCCCTCGAGACGTGAAAGATGATCGACCGCCACATTCTCGCCCCCCTTTTTGTCATGGATCTCAATATCAAACTCTTGAAGCAGCAGGATCCAGTGGATAAGACGACACTTAGAATCCTACTTACTGACGAGATATCAATAGCAGCATGGTCCGTGTACACAATCGTTTTGGACAGAACCGGATAGGACCTAAACTTATCGAATGCAAACACCACCGCTAACAGCTCTTTCTCGGTGGTGGTGTAACTCTCCTGTGCACCGTTTAAGGTCCGGCTAGCATAGTAAATCATATGGAAGTGTTTATCCATCCTCTTTCCAAGAAATTCTCCGACTATGAAGTCACTCGTGTCACACATCAGCTCGAAAGGTAACGACCAGCCGGGAGAAATCATGATCGGGGCGTTAACAAGTTTGTCCTTCAAAAGATCAAACGCCTCGACTCACTATTCAGAAACAAATGGGGAATACTTCTCCATAAGTTTGGTCATCGGTCTCGCGATTTTAGAACCCGACATGACCCAAAAAGCTTCGAATAGATCTCACAGAAGTGGGCGGGGGAAGATTAGAATTTGTCTCAATTTTCGCTCGACAAACCTTAATTTCTGCGCTTGAGATTTGATGCCCCAAAGACAATACCCTCGCGCACCATGAAATGACACTTCTCCCAGTTAAGGACAAAGTTGGTGTCGATGCAAAGAGCCATCATTTCCTCAAGATTGGCAAGACTATGATCAAAGGAACTCTCGAATACTGAAAAGTCGTCCATGGAAACCTCCACAGAGTCCCCAATCATGTTGTGAAAGATAGCTACCATGCATCTCTGAATTGTGGCGGAAGCGTTACAAAACCCGAACAACGTACGTATATGGGCAAACGTTCCGTAAGGACAAGTAAAAGTGTTTTTCTCCTAGTCCTCGGAAGCTATCGGAATCTAAAAACATCCAGAGAAACCATCTAGGAAGCAGTAGTAATGCTGACCCACCAAACGCTCCACCATCTGGTCAATGAAGGGTAAAGGAAAGTGGTCTTTCCTGGTGGCATCATTCAGTGTGCGGTTATAGATGCATGAGTTCGTTCCTGGTGTCATCAACCAGTCATAGTTCGAGTGGGAATGAGTTCGTTCCTCTCATTGGTAACGACAGTCATGCCACCCTTTTTAGGAGCCACTTGAACTGGACTAACAAAAGCGCTATCAGAAATGGTGAAGATGATCCCCACATCAAGGAGTTTAATAATCTCCTTCTTCACAACCTCCTGCATCTTCAGATTTTGTCGCCTTTGCGGCTGAACGAGAGTGTTCAAATTATCCTCCATAAGGAATTTATGAGTTCAAAACGAAGGGTTGATACCCTTGATGTTGATAATAGTTCATGAAATCTCTTCCTTGTGCTATCTTAGCACCTTAAACAACTTCTTCTTCTCGACCCGCATTAAAAACAATTGCGATGATAACTAGCAGCTTCCTCTCTTCATCCAAAAACGCGTACTCCAGGTGAGCAGGCACATCGTTAAGCTTTAAGGAAAAAGGAGGACTCTTGATGGAAGTTCAGTCCATCGGATCGACTCGCACGATCTCGGAAGATATCCTAGATTCAAGACCATGTGATTCGGTGTCGTCATCCAGGGAAAGAATAGTCACGACCACCATCTCAATCTCCGGAATCCCCCGATCGAGAATCTAGGTGTCGGAGGTAGATCCTCCACATATTTCACTGAAAAACTCCCCAACATGTGCCATGATGGTATCGACGAAGTACAAGGAGTCATCAGCAGACTTGGGGTGTTTATGCAATGTCTAACGTCAAAGGTAACGTTCTCCTCCCCAACTCTCGGTATCAGCTTACCCTCGCAGGCGTCGATCAACGCATGTGCAGTGGCAAGGAATGACCAGCTTAAGATAAGCAGGACGTTATCATCTTGGTTCGTGTCTAAGATGATAAAGTCCACCAGGAAGATGAACTTATAAAAACGAACGAGCATGTTCTCGACCACACCTCAAGGGTATTTCACAGAACGATTAGCAAAGATTAATACTGATAGGCCTCGGGTCACCTAAATCCAATTTTCTGCACACGGATTACGACATAAGATTAATACTGGCTCCAAGATCAGCCAGTGCATGAATCACCGTATCATCACTCAAGATGCAAGAAATCGTGAAACTCCCAGGATCATACATCTTTTCTTGCAACTTTCTCTACAAGACTGCAAAGCAACTAGCACTCAACAGGACGGAAGAGACCTCGGCTAACTTCTCCTTATTTGAAAGAATATCCTTAAAAAACTTTGCATTTTTCGGCATTTGAGTGAGTGCCTCGGGGAATGAAATTTTAAGGTGAAGTTGATTTGAAAGACAAGGAACTTGGAGTTCTGATCCTCGTCTCTATCTTTGTGGAGTCTCCCTGGAAATGGAATTTTGGTTTTATAGACTCTCGTTGGTGTGTTGGATGATTGTCGTTTCTCGACATGTGTCGTACTTGCTGGGCAGCGCCTCTGGTGCACCTTGGCTGGCGGAGACTCATCTAAATATTCTCGTCCACCTGGTCCTCTCCATCGACCGCAGGCTCCTCGACTCCTCCTCCTCTAGTAACCTCCGGAATTATGGGCTCGTTGCGTGCCTCTACACCGCTACTCGTCGTCACAGCCTTCGCAAATACCTTTGGGTTTTGCTTGGTATTGCTCGAAAGTGTACCCGATGGCCTATCATTTAATCGACCAGCTATCTCTCCCATCTTCCCCTAGAGATTTTGAATTTACGCTCCCTGATTTCTCTTGTATGACTCGTGCTCATGGAATTTCTCTTAGGTCTCTTTTTGATGAGAATCCTCTCGTGTCATGAGCTGAGACAACATCTGCGTATGTTGTGCCATCATCTCCTCTAAAGTGGGTTTCTTCCCTCCACCACTTGCTTCTTCACTAGAATCCTGGAATAGACTTTGACGTTGCTGGAAACCAGACTGATTTCCGTTCCTCCAGTTGGACTTTTGATTGTTTCTCCACCCTGAGTTATATGAATTGAACGAGTTTTCATTTCGGTTGGGATTACTAACAAATTCAACTGACTCATCCTAGAAAACTATGATGCAATGAACGGTATCATGCCCCCTCTATAAATCTCGAACAGCTGATTCCTCACTTGCAAGTCCTTCACAATCTTCGCTAACGCCTCAACCTATGTCGTAAGTGCGGTGTTCGTGTCGACTGAATGCATGTTGCGTGATATAGAGTCAACACTTTTGGTACTCTTGACAGGTGGTCGATGGTATCCACTCATGGCTAACCCATTTAAAAGGGCTATGCACTCATCGGTATCCTTTGTCGTCAATAAGTTACCTCCCGCAGGTGTGTCTAGCATGCTTTGCGTCGCGTATGTCACTCCATTATAAAATTTCTCAACAACTGCCCAGTCTTGCAAACCATGGTTTAGACATAAAGCTAGCAGATTTTTGAATCTCTCCCATGCCTCGTAGAAAGTGTCGGTGTCCTCCATCTGGACAAAATGAATCTAATTTCGCAAACGAGCGGCCTAAGCCGGAGGATCATATTGTTTTGAGGAATTGGGCTTGCATGGCAGCACAAGTAGCTATGGACCCCTATGGGATAAGTTCAAGCCATAAACTCGCATGATCAAGGAGAGAGAATGGAAAGACACGAAGCTTGATAGCATCCTCAGAAACGCCGTTAAGATTGAATGTGTCCCAGATACGAGCAATGCGAATGATATTAGAGTGCGGGTTTTCGTGGAGCAACCCGTGAAATTGCGCAGAGTGTGAATGGTGTTCAGAATATTCGAAGAAATCTGCAAATTTGTATTTACTCCGATGACTAGTGGAAAGATGTTGGATCTTGCGTCAGCGTTGACCGAACGTGTCTTGTCTTCCATATCCCTATCTCTAACGATGAATTCAGAAAGAGAGGGACAAGATGTATTTCCCACAGAAGAAAAACTGAACGGCGGACCAGTACGACGTCTCTCACGCAACTCTCTCTCTCTCTCTCTAGTTCGGAAAATCCTTCCGTTTCAGGTGGTCCTAGAGATCGAGTGTGTCGCATACAACTATTAAAATCAACACAAGAAACTAAAATTAGCAAAACAAGTTTAACTACTAAGCCAATCAAAAGATACAAGTAGCAAAAAAGGTTGATCTTGACTGGAGTCGTTCTAAATACGCCTCAAACCGTGTCCCCAGCAACGGCGCCAAAAACATGATGTGTGCCTAATTCACGTTTCTATCTATAATTCCGATTACTGCAAACGAAACGATGAACTAATTAGATATTTTACGCAATGGTGCACGGAAAAACAACTTAGAAAAAACGATATACTCGTTTCAGATGTGGAAGGATCTAAGCAAGATGAATCAATTGTTGGATGAATATAGAGGATGTGGATGCTGGTTGCTTAAGATAATTGATTGAGATACTTCTAGTGTTACTATGAACGCTAGAATTGAGTTTGTCAACTTTATCAAAACAGGATGTCGGTTTCCATAGTATCTTTAGTTTTTCAATTTTTTGTAGTGAATTTATAAACTATAAAAGTATTTAACTGAAACAATAAAAATAATATGATGGGTTATTCGTCTAGTGGTAGAATTGATTTGTTTCAAAACAAAGATAATGGGTTCCACACTAGGCTTGCTTCACTTCTCTATTTCTTATTTTGCTTGGTTAAATTGTCTATTAAAGAAAATCTCAACAAAATTGAATTTATCCTTTGAACTTTGGTACACTGGTAGTGCCAAATCTTATAATTGAAAGGAACGCGGGTTCGAATTTTGTGTCCCCGTTCTCCCCTAATCTTATTTTTTCCCATATTTGTCTTTTTTTTAAATTAATTTATTTTATTCCTATATTGTCTTTTAATTAATTCCTTTATTATTTAACCAAATGTTTACAAGTGCTAAATAAAAATTTTCAATTATTCATAGCATTCTTGAACTATTTATGATATTATTTTTATTGTTTACTATGTGAAGCATATATCGATATCGTATCTACCCTAAACCACAAATGTAGATGTTGTTAAACCACTATTCAGGTAATGTGATGATCTAATAATCATATATTCAGATAAATTAATTGCGCATTAATTACTAGACCTATTAGTTAGGTTGTGATGAAAAACGATACCCTAACCTAATTGTTGTCAAAACTTAACCCGATCTACCCAATTACATGTTTTATATTATGAAAATCAATTAGGTTGTAATGACTAGCAATTATTAGTTCAATTACACAATAACCTAGTCCTAAATTTCGATGTACCAGATAAGTGATGCAAGATTCGATAATCAAAAGAACAAAATGTTTAAACAATCAACTAATAAAGTAAGACAAGATTAAATGACAAGTTCAACCAAGTTCATAATCATTTGAGCATAAAGAATCTGATCAAAGGTTACACAAAACCCGTAGAAGGTTTTCGGAGACGGTGGTAGTGGATGTTAGCAATGGTGGTCGTGTTGCTCAAATTGTGCGGTCAACGATGGTGGTGGTTCTCAAGTTAAGTTTTTCGGCAAAAAAGTTTGAGTTCTCCAACAAAAACATTTTTTCCGCGACCAGCGAGTAACGAGGCTAAGCTTTAGTTAGTCGTGGCTAATAGGAAACAAATGTTTTAGAAGATGAGACCACCAGCAACCAACTCGTTAGTTGGGTCTGTTATTTGTTAATAGTCCATAATTTTGATTATTTAAAGTCACTTTTTTTTTAAATTTGTGTGCGCACATTTGGATAGGTTTTAAGATTCACACCAACTTTTCCGATGAATTCAAAGATCAATAACCATAATTATAGAATGGATATGGCTCAATGAAAGAGCACTAACTTTGTTAGTGAGAGGTAAGGGGTTCAAACTTCACTATCATGAATTTATATGGGAGATATGAGAGATGACATTGGCTTCCCAGGGTTCGAGTCCCGATCTCACCCGGTTTTACCGGCTCCTCGTTGTCGTGCTGTTTGGCGGGCGTGGGGTCGGGTTTTATCTGGGGAATCCCTCAATAGATGGACCGCTAAGAGGTCCGTCCGTCCGGACTCGTGGCAGGCTCGGGCTACCTTTAGCCAATGGGGGCCGCTTACAAAGTACCCAACGTTACTTAGTTGGTCGTTTAAAAAAAATCAATAACCATAATTAACAATCAACTAGTTTGTTTACCCGCGCTTCGCGGCGTGGGCTCGGAATTGGCGGTTAATGCTTTTGTTAGTGGATGTGCCATAGAAATCTAAGTTTTACATAAAGACTTTTAACATAGAAAAAACATACAGTCTGCTAGCTTCCTAGTTAACGTTTACATAGAGTTTAGTTATATGATGTCACGCAAAGTTAGGGTTGCGATTCCACATTCTTCTTCATGTGTGGGTATGGATGTTCAAAAAGTGTATCTAACCCATTGTTGCATTTTGATTAGGTTGTGTAATGGGGTATGTGGATGTCCAAAAAGAGTGTGTAGGCCGTGTTTGTTGCAGCTCCTGCACTTTTGTATTCTTCTTTAGGGTTTCAGTGTCTGTGTTTGGTGATAATGAGTTTTCAGTTAGTGTATAGTGTGTTTAACTGTTTAAGCGAGTGATTTGTTTTGTACCTGGAGAGTGATCGGGGTGTGTTTCCAGGATTGTTGTTTTGGTGTTTGGTGTCGCAGCGGAGAGTGTTGATTTTTTCTTTGCCCTGTTGACTGCTAGTGTTACAAGCCTTTTACCAAATCTGATAGATGCATAGCGTTTTAGGTCTCTAATATGTATTACCGTAGCTGGTGACCGGGCCGTTATATCGCTCGTGCGTTCAGCCATTCAGTGTGGGTTGACCTGCAACGTAGATATTAGCTAGTCAGTGGAATCAATTTATGAAACTAATTATCATTTTTTAAAGAAAAGAAAGTCATATTGCTTGTTAAAAGAAAGATTCTTTAAATTTATCAACCTAACATATTGCAAGCTTTTAGTTCATTCTAAATTTGCTATGTAGGCTTGAATCTTAAGACTAAATATTTCATTAAATGTTATTAAATGATAGTGCATTATCTTTGGTTAATCTGTAGCAAGTGAATAGTAAAAAATGCATGGCATGTACTAAAATAATGTAGACAATACCTATTTATTACATGTTAAAACAACCTTGGATTTGAATCATTTGATGTAATTGTTGAAGTGGTTGAGGCTTCTTCTATAGTAACATACCAGAATTTAGGCGTCACATTTTTAACTGCTAAACGGGGTCATATATCAAAAAAGGAATGCTTTAACTCAGGATCTGCAAGAGAACGCAAACAGTAAACCTCATACTGAAATTGAAGAAGAGGCTTTTAGAAAATGTTAACAGCAAGTACAATAACATAGGCAACATTCAGTCAAAGGCTTTTACATTTTAAAATGTAAACGTATAAAAAATTCATTTGACTCACTTGAGATAGATAGTATTCATCAACTACAATTTGCTGTGGCCCATGTCGGCATTTGAAATTTAAAAGAAAAATCAAGAAAGCTTTCCTTCGGAATCACCTTCATAAAAAAAAAAAAAAAAAAAAAAAAAAGAGACTGCAGCACATTTGCAGCTTACATATTACCTAAAGGCTTACATAAACATACCAAAGTCGAATACCAAGCTCGGCACTAAACCATCGTTCCCAAATGACAACCCTACATTGTATATCACTACTTTTCGTTCTTACTCAACCTATGAGTTTCTTTTCTCCTTTTTTAGTTACACCTGTGTCATTTAAACCCTAATAGATTACCGAACTCGATTACATATATAATTTAATGAAGTGTACGATTGGAGGAAAAACCTAGCTAGAGAAGAAGTTTTATTTAGACTTAAGAAAAAAGATTTATCAATAAAGTTGAAAGCACAAAAAAATATTTTATAGCCTCTAATGAAGATGACGATAAAGTGTGTTACAGACATAAGGGATTACCTGTTTAGCTAAAACGCCATAAATATCTACTCTCAATATTAGTTTTTGCAAATCTGCAATAATTCAAGGATGTGTAAACAACAAAACATAGATAACCATAGCATGATGAATCGTAGACCAAATTTCAAGGAAATAATCATCATATTTCTACTGTTAGATAAAATTGTTTAATGGAGAACAGAGTCATACACACACACACGGAAACCATGGTACCTAATTGGACATGAAAAATTAAGTTTACAATTGTGCATAGACTAATTAAAAACACACACAAAAACCAAATCACCCGCATGAACCCTGATTCAAAAACCAAAATCTAACAATTGAATTTATATGAGTAATGAGTTTGGGTCAACAAAGTTGGAAACCATTACCTAGGACAGCAAGCAGCCTGCTGACTCCACGCAAAAATCTGAAAAATCAAAGCAATCAACAACCCTTCGTATGTGTTGAACCCTAAACCCTAAATCAACATAAATGATTTAATGATTTACCTGTAATCTATGCCATTCCACCTCAATATCGATTCCTTGTTCGTTTTGCCGACTGGAATCCGTCAATCGTAATGGCGATCGTTTGTGTTGGAGTTTATTCCCGAACCGAGTTATGGGTCGGGAAGGTGGGGCCGGTTCGAGCCAATGGATCGATCTCATTAATTATTTAATTATTGCAATTAGAGATAATTATCTACTTTATTTATTAGATAGAGATGGAATTTTATTTAATAGATAAATAGGAGTTTGTGTTTTACTCTAATTGTAATCGGGCCTCTATATAACCCCAAAGAATTCATGTAACGGTTAAGAGAGAATTGATCAAGTTTTGAGTTATTTTTCTTGATTAATAAACTTGGTGAGTTGTGCCAAATATATTCTCGTGTTTAATTCGATCCGGGCCATTAATTGGTATCAGAGAAAGGATTAAATAGCCTTTAATTGGTATCAAAGCAACGGGTCTTGGTCACGTATTCGAGCAAGATGTTTTGGTGAAAAAGTTACTCGACGCGGTTCCAGACAAATACTTTAATCTGGTAGCTTCAATCGAGCAAACGGTTGATCTCGCTAGTATGAGGTTTGAAGATGCTGTAGGAAGACTTAAGGCGTTTGAGGAACGTCTACGAGGAAGAGAGCGCGCTGCTTCAGAGTCTCAAAGTCAGTTACTTTTCAATCGATCAGAAGGTAGTTACAAAGGTAAATCGTATGATCAGTCCGGTAACCGAGGAAAAGGTGGGTCGAGTTCACGGGAACGTGGAAGAGGCCGGGATACCGGAGGACAAGAATCGTACCAAACCGAAGGACGGGTAAGAGAAAGGAAAGACCGCTCCCAGATTAAATGTTTTCGGTGTGACGAGATGGGACACTTTGCGTCCTTGTGTCCGGAACGAAGACGAGAAATCAGGAAGCAAATCTCACTCAAACGAATGAACCAGCTGATCATGATCTGGCAGGTTATTTAAATCTTCATGAGACGGTTTACTTAAACGAAGAACGAGTTAACCCGAAAAGGCTAGAAGCCGAGAAAGTGGAAAAGGACACCTGGTATCTCGACAACGGAGCGTCGAACCACATGACAGGTAACCGATCGTATTTTTCCGAACTCAACAAAAATATAACGGGTAAGGTAAAATTCGGGGATGGGTCCTGTGTTGATATATGCGGTAAAGGAAAGATTTTGTTAAAATCGAAAACCGGAGGTGATCGGGTTTTATCCGATGTTTATTTTATACCAAGTTTGAAAGATAATATAATAAGTCTCGGTCAAGCAACGGAGAACGGGTGTAATGTTCATATGAAGGAAGATTAGTTGCTCTTGTACGATGATGAGGGTAAACTTATGATGAAGGCGTTTCGAACGAGAAGCCGTTTATACACGATTAAATTAACCGTGGGAGTTCCGGGTTATGTTAAGAAATCCACGCCGATTCAAATTAAGTTAAATGATTCGGGAACAAAAGAAAATCAAGGAAAACTGTTGTTCGCTCGATTAGATGACAAGAATCGCAACCAAAGGAGCGGTTATGCGAGTTCAGGCGGGCGAGGGAATGGTCGGGGAAAAGGTCATAAAGGAGGTCAAGTTCGGGAGAGCCGAAAGAACAAAGTCATGGATCAAGAGAAGTTCCAAGAAGTGAAGACCAAGATAATGAGGACCAATATGGCTGTGAAAGCCGAGAAGGTCAAGATCGTGGGTCAGCTTAAACTAAACAAAAGAGACATGTTCGAGGTTAAAGGTTCGCCTATTCCGGTTCGGAAATTAAGGGGGTGATTGTTGGAGTTAATTCCCGAACCAAGTTATGGGTCGGGAAGGTGGGGCCGGTTCGAGCCAATGGATCGATCTCATTAATTATTTAATTATTGCAATTAGAGATAATTATCTATTTTATTTATTAGATAGGGATGGAATTTTATTTAATAGATAAATAGGAGTTTGTGTTTTACTCTAATTGTAATCGAGCCTCTATATAACCCCAAAGAATTCATGTAAGGGTTAAGAGAGAATTGATCAAGTTTTGAGTTATTTTTCTTGATTAATAAAATTGGTGAGTTGTGCCAAATATATTCTCGTGTTTAATTCGATCCGGGCCATTAGTTTTTTTGTTTTTCTCTATAGAGCCTAGCCTTTGTCCCTCTGTCTACCACACCACCGACGGTTCTGAATCGGAACTCGGCTAAGCCATGGTCTACTTACCAACATCCACGAGGATGATCTATAGAGAGAGACAGACACGATAGGCAGATGAAACGGAGAGACAGTGACGGTGGATGAAAACAAACAATACAAAGAGAAGACACAGGGAAATAAAACATGAATCATATGGTCAACATAACAAAATACCCACTTAGATGAACACTCATACACACGTGTACAAATAAGTCAAAAAGATTAGGATGTGCGTACCAATTAGGGCTGGAATTTAATACATGATGCGGATTTGAGAGATTAGAAACGATTAGGGTTAGGTTTGTGAAAGAGACGGAGCATGTTAAGAAGGGAGAAACGAACTCGAATCCCAGTCTTTGGATTGATTGCATAGTCTGTAAACTATTTTCTTTTTATCTCTACACACCAAGGAGAAGGATGAAGCAAGGGCGGAGAGGTGAGAGATGGAGAACATGGCTACACTGTAATAAGCTACAGTAAATATGCAACGGTCACATTGAGATTAGTGATGGTAAAGGACACGTGGAAAAAGCTGATACCTTTGTCTTGTGAATAGTAATAATATGTGAGTTACCCGAAACTTGCATTTTAATATATATATATATATATATTAAAGTAATAGGCTTTAACTCAACTTCCCCTCTTTCTATTGGTTATTTCCTAAACTTTCCATATATATCTACCATCTATCTAATTTCATTTGAATAAAATAAATCAAAATTAAATTAAAGTAAGATACAATCAATTCTCTTTAATGATTCTCTTTAACTTTAATTTAATAATGATTAACCAATTTATTTATTAATTAATTATGATTTTTATTGTTTATGTTATTTTTATTATTATGTATCAAACTATTATAACTTAATTAACCTAGAAACTCAAATCAATTTTCCTCTTTCACGTCTCCATTCTCATTGATGGTTCTATCCTGTTCCACCTATCACTTTCTTCAATTCATTTATCTGTCAAATTCACGGTCCACCTCGATGAATGTGCTCACCATCAACATTACCTCAAGTCAGTTTAATCATCAGACTTCCTTCCAAGTTTAACTTATTTGAGATAATTAACTGATATTTCATCCATTGGATTCAATATAAAACAACCTAATATATAGAGATTACGGATTTAACTATACTATAACTATGTGTAATTTGATATTTATGAAATATCAATTTCTGTAAATTAGGGATAAATTTTCCATTTGATTAAGGAATTCTTTAATTACGGAATTTCTACATTTTAATAAATTATAATATATCATTTGATCATTTTATTAAGGTTTTGATTAAGCATTCTTAAGGGTTACTATAAATACGGATTTTGACCGATTGACTAATTCAAAATTAGTTAATCAAAGAGTTTAATATATGAGGCTGATTCTAATTTGAAATATATGTTAATTTATAATTATTATTACTACTTACCATATGTTATATAATAAAATTGTGTTATTGTTAATATATAAAAAAAAGAAATTACTTAGTTATTTTTACACATCTTATATCAGTTACTTAATTATTCAAATGGTTATTAATTATATTATGTTGACTATTTTTATAAATTTCAACCATATGATTCACAATTTAAATATATCATAAGTGATTATAATTTTAGATATTAGATATATGGTAATTGATAATCATTCAAGATATACGATAATTATTTAATTGATTGAATTAATGATTAATTATATTCATGTAAATAAAAAAAGTAGTAACTTATTTTTCCATATTAAAAAGTTAATTCCGTATGTTTAGATATAGTCTAGAATTAAATATATGAATTGAATTATTTTGTATTTAACAATATTACATTTTAGTAATTCAAATTTTGAAAATCCCTTAGTCCTCATTCCCTAATTTTCGTCCATGATCTAATGTAATTGAAGTTCCCAAATTTTATGTTTTTAATTAATTCTGTATATACGTTCCTTCTTTATTCATTCCTCTCAAAATTCAATTCTTTACTATGAACTATATATAAATACTTCACTTTCACACAAGAATTCTTACACTATCACACCAAATTGAGCTAAAACGATTTTCTTGATTTCTAAGGTTTATATTTTTGTTGTTTATATCATTCATTTTTTTTTTCGTTTTTTGGTTAAAAGTGTTATTTTTCAGAAATTAATGTTTTTTTCCACCACCAGGAAGATGGAGCCAACAAACATCACTATCTTGAAACAATTGGATGTCCTTAACAGTGACTGTATCCTCAAGGTGCGTATTCTCAAACTTTGACGTCTGAAGGATAATTCAAAGCCCGGAGAATATTGGTCCATCGAAATCATTGTTCAAGATGAAATGGTAGTTAGCCTAAACAATAATCAATACATGTATATAAATTCCTTAAAAAATTAGCCTAGAGATATTTATGTGTATAATTATCCCAAACAATAATATAAGTCCGTGTATGATTTTTAGGGATTTATACCATCGAAATGACTGCATATTGCTCGGAGAAGTTGATTTTTTTTAATACAGGTATTCAAATTTCGTCAACATTTCAACGAAAAAAATCAAAATTTGGTCACCATTTAATTAAATGTATACAAGTATGTTTTGTGATATTAAATTTCCCTTACATATTGTTATGAATTTAATGATTTATATCGTTACTAAATCTAAATCTAACTCGAATTACATTTTGGCATGCCTTGGAATATTGTAAGGTTAATTTATCCAACGATGTATATTGAAATAAGGTTTGTATTGTTTTTATTAGTGCTATTTTTATCATTCATAAGTATATATGTGTGTGTGTGTGTGTGTGTGTGTGTGTGTGTTTTATTATCATAATTACATTTAGTTATGTTAATTTTATGTCACCATTTTATAACCATAGTCCTCAAAGTTTTATGCAATTTTAATATTTTATAAACTTTAAAACTTTAAAGTTTAACTCAAATGTATATTTTGTAAATCAATGGTCGAACATTTCATAATGTAACATTAATACGATTGAAACTTATTATTTTTAAAAGGATTTTCAGTTTTAAATTTTAAACTTTTGAATTTTATTGGCCAAACATTCCATAATGTCTAAATGTACCATGACTAAAAATGCATTATTACTAAAAAGATATCCAATTTAAAATTTACAATAACTTAAATATTTTAAAATTTGGTCAAACAATCCATAATTAATCTACTAATGTAATTATGATATTAATTATTCTAATTATTATTAAAATTCAAAAACATATTAAATCATATCATTTACATTATATAAATCTTAAGATTGAAAACCTTAACAATTATAATCTCTCTCTCTCTCTCTCTCTCTGTTTCGGATTACTATCTTCATCATCGCCAATTCTAGTAAGGTGGATTAATTATTTTCCGGTAATGTTTAATTTGATACTCTAATAGTCGATTCTCATATTATTCATTTTTTCATTAGCAAATTTTTTTCTTTTCCCTTTTTGTTTATATTGAATTTAATTATTATATAATTTTTTTTATAATCTATTTCGGTTCCATTTCAAAATAAAAAATTCAATGGAGATGTTGAACTATTATGGTTTTCCAGTAAGGTATTATGGAAAATACTATAATACCATATGGGTTATTAGCATCTTGAGTTGAAGCCATAACAAGTTCAAGTCAATATTAGAGTGTATACAAGTTATGGCTCTATGAATCGTTAAACAAGTCATATAAGTCAATTGATGTTTCCAAGTGTTTAGCTATTAGCTATTAAAAAATCAATTTGTTCCTTTTTATATTAATCATTGACAACAATGAAATGCTACAAATTAAAGTATAAACCTTGTATAAAAGGAAGTATTTAGGGAGTTGTAAATATTAAATTTATGATACTTTTGTTAAATAAATAGTTAGATTGTATAGATTTTTATTCGTGTTTATTTTAAATTATACTTCAATAAGTTCTTCCTATATCTTGTCAAAGTGAAAGGTACTTAAATTATCAAAAAAAAACATGAGGCTCATAGTTGGATGCCAATCCTTACATGTTGAAGAGATAAAATAATTTACGAATTAATTATTGGATATAGGTGAAGGGAATGTTGGGGGTGTGGGTCCAAATGACGACAAATGAATGTACAAATTCCCGATGATCTTCTAATTAACAATTCATTATATTCATTATATGATTTAATAGACTTTGTGTATCTTTCGATTTTAGACAAGTTCAATGAACTTACTTTCAAGAACGGGCGATATTGTTGGTTAAAATTATTTGTTTTTATAATTAGACGAATAATATAATATTCAAATATATCATCAAATTTCTTTACGTGGCGAATATCCTATTTTCCACCCGTGTACTACACGGGTTAGTAACCTAGTATATATATATAATGATCCTTTATAAACATCAATGGCCATAACTAACCTTAATTAGACGAATAATATAATATTCAAATATATTGTTGCTAATTTTTCTGTTGTCATGTTCAACTGTGTTGGTTTTATCGTCACTTTCATGAAAGGCAGGAGTTCAAGTAAAAAAAGTAATAGCTAAAGCCTAGTTGTGTTGGCAAAGAACAAAGAACACAAAAGCACATTGATAATCGCCCTACTAGGTTATGTCATATTTTACTAGACAAGGTAATTTCAAAACTTATGATTTAATTTTTCAACTGGTGATATTATTTCTCATTTTACTTGATATGCAATGTAGAACTTCAACGCAAAGATTTCTGATTTTGAGGCTGCAAATCTAGCATATGGAGATTTATTTTAGGAGGTGATTCTAGTTCAATTATGCTGCCATCCACTACAATCAAGTAAGTTTCTTTATTGTTTCTTCAAGTTTCATATAATTAATTAACTTCTACATGCTATATTATTTGTATAAAGCAAGGTCTGCTGAGATGTATATACAAATTATTTGTATAACTTTTTGAAAAAAATTCATTGTAAGTCTGCATATTGCTCCTTTTTTTTTTCTGGCGGTTGTTGTCAGTTGATACTTAAAAATAAAAAAGGATGTTGAAACAACTCACATTTATGGAACTATGGATTGTTCAAATAGTAACAATATTCGCAAGCACTCTCTTTAATATAGATTCGCTACCGTCAGCTGCATGTCAGGTAGTTTGATTCTTGACCCTTTTAAACCATCTTTCATTGTTAAATATTTCATGCATTGCGCAATGATACCTTTAACATTACAATAACTTAACTTTGTGTTGGGTCATTGCAGATTGACTCATCTTTCACTACTCTTTTTGACTCGGGTACCTCTTTTACCCATCTAACATATATAAAAGATGAAGTCAGGTTATTTTTATCTATGATTTAGTAATCAACTTCACAAATGTAAGGGCTAACTTTTTATAAAGACATCTGTGTGCTGATAATTATCACACTTTAACATTAATTACCTTGAAGATTTATAGAATCTAGATGAATCAAGAATGCGAAACTGAACATTCTTGAGTATAGGTTATCAGTTATGCCCAACTTTTTTGTCAGCACTGTGTGTGTAACTGTGGGTCGTGGGGTTAAAGGCATAAAAGGAGTATTATTATTGCTAAGGAGACAAGGTAGATCTATTCATCATTCTATTAAATGTTTAGCTTTATTGAACTCCATTATTAGATTGTTAGTATTGGAATTTTATTCAACAATCAAATAGTTTGTTGGTTTACTGGCTGCTTTATTTTTACAATATTTTCTTATCTTTATAGTAAATGAACAATGGAAGAACCACACACCTCAGAAGATGGAAGTGATTTGGTTGATTACAATGAATATAGGAGCATGATAGCTACCTTCGACTATATGGCAAAGGTGTTATTAAGAGCGAACCATGTATACATGATTCCCGAAGGGCTCTACGGAACTAAACAAAGCGGGCCTTGAAGATGCAAATACACAGCAGATTAAAATGCAAAAAGCAATTGAGGAATACTATCAAAGGAAAAGAGTTGAG
Source organism: Bidens hawaiensis (assembly GCF_021521415.1). Classification (NCBI taxonomy): domain Eukaryota; kingdom Viridiplantae; phylum Streptophyta; class Magnoliopsida; order Asterales; family Asteraceae; genus Bidens; species Bidens hawaiensis. The sequence continues at coordinate 6,960,895 of NW_027491020.1, read as the reverse complement.
TTTGAACGAAAGATTTTGACAGCCAATAAGCAAACTTTGAAGCTACGATGTGGAGTATTATAGAAAAGCTCCCTACTAGAGTACTTTAGGATCTTAGAGATGATTAGGAGCAACCTTGAGATGGGAAATATGTTAAATTGTGATATATGATTATCTATTATATTTACCTTATTGTTATTTTGGTGTAATCGAGATGCTATCGCATGTTTATAGAACTTTCAGTACTTCAAGCAATAAGCTACATAGTTGCGTTTGTTTGTAAAAGTTGCATTTGTTAGAGCTAATATGTTGAAAAAGTGTCGCATTTAGTTTAATAAAAGGTTGCATTAGAGTCTAACAAAAGTTGCATTTGAGATAGCAAATGTTGCATTTGTGTGTTAGAAAAGTTGTATTTAAATGTAAAAAAGTTGCATTAGCATGTCAAAAAGGTTGCATGATAAAAAGGTTGCATTTAAAAAGTAAATGCAACTCTTTCAAAGAAGGTTGGATTATCTAACAAAAAAGTTGCATTAGGTCTATTGCAACTTCATCTAATGCAGCCCTTGATAAAAGGTTGCATTAGGCCTAAGATAACTTTTTTAAGGCCTAATGCAACTTTTTACCGGAGTTGCAATAGCTTCATTTTCTTGTAGTGATATAAATTGGGTTAAAACTACGATTTCATGATTATTAGTAATTAGTAATAGTAATTAAAAAAAAAAGAATAATTAGAAATGCCATGTGGCAACTTAAAGAGTTTTGGTGGAAATTTCATTGGTTTATTATATAGGGATATATGTTAAAAAGTATGAGAAACTATGAGAATGACTGAGAGTGTGACAAGTGTCATGAAGTAATAGTAATTTATTAGAGTAGTAAGATAAATGTTTTTCTCATTTAACTCCTTTTATCCAAA